>NC_044328.1:56362727-56962727 GCF_007399415.2 Gopherus evgoodei | reverse complement strand
ATTAGATATGAATGTAAGGTAAGAGAAAATAGCTCTGACACCCACAAATGGAGTTATTTAAACAGAGAGTCATGGACTGAGATTATTGTGAATAATAACTATCAATATGTGTTTCCATCCATGCACATTTGTCAGTTGGCATGTCCAGTAATGAGTTTCAAGCTTCTCATTTATTCCTCATAGAAGGCCTGTAAACCCTCATCTCCCATCAAAGAAGTGTTAAGAATTTAAGACTATAGAAAAAATATACATATAAATAAAATTTTAAAAATCCCCAAACCCTGGACCACATATTTGCATTCTATATAGCACCTATCACACTTTCTGAATGATAAAGATAAGTGTAACAGTTTATAGAGCTGTCTCTATCATCTTTTAATTATTTTTAATGCATCCTATTAATCTCTTTACAATTGCATGCATTATTAAAAATGGTTTTCTTGCTCCTCATTTAATATTCTACTTCCAAGCAGCTGATTTTGTTTTTAGCTCAGTATATAAACTGCTGTACCCCGAGTACCAAATAAAAATGTGCACTGCCAATCTGGTGATTTAGCTTTCTTACTTAGACTCAGAGAATTCTTAATCAGTGATTGGTTTTTTGAATGCAAAGAAGCAATCACTTATACCAGACCAGAGCAGTTATTTCAGGATGAGTTTAGAAAGGAGCCGATGAGAAAAGAACCTCAGACCAAAAACAGCTAAGCAGAACAAAGCACAGCTGTCTTCCATTCCCTACCTTTCTTCTACAATAATAAATCCTACATGCATCCTTAGGTAATTGCCAAGGTGAAATTGTGCATTGCAGTGTTCCAGGGCAAAAAGAATTCATTAAGTAGTAGGTATTGTATATGGGATGAATAATTGATCACTGGGTGCCACTGTTCAGTTTCATATCACCAGATGAGGCAGAGATTCTGTGGCTGCAAAAACGTGTGTCTGGAAAGACCTGTGCATGTAGTAGTTATACAACAGAAATATGTTAGTGCAGTTTTAGGTTTTAGAACCACAAACAACATTTTCTTCTCTGTGTTTCGCCAGATTATCATATATGACAGGACATCTTTGTGACAGGTCCAACATGCCTTTCTTCTTCATATCCTCACAGGCAGCACACAGCAGAGACTACGTTAAATGAGAGAGGATTATAAACTCACTTTATTATTGTGAAGCATTTTCTCCCGCATTGCAAGCTCTTTGGCACATACAGCTAATCTGCTCACAAGTTTTTCTAAAATAAAACATTTGCTTGTTAGAGTTATGCTGAGACATGGAAGACCCCATTTTTGCAATGGCTTCACGTCACATTTTCTCAGTCAGTAGAACTTAAATATGGCTTAGCTAGGTCTGGAGGGATGGAAAAAGAAGGGTGAAGGCCATTCACTGCATGATTGCTTAGAGAGAAGAAATACTTCAAATGGTTTACTTTGGGAAAAAATTGCCAAGTTTTTCCAAATGCATCCAAATCTTATAGGTATGAAAATTAGGCAGAAAATCTCATGAAATAGTGCTGTCATCAGATTTCATGTGTGTCCTGATTTTGTCTGGGATAGAAATATTGTGAGACCATTTTTTCTTGCAATAGTGTGATATTTGGCTTTTAGCCAAAACAAGGACAAAAAATAAAAAAAAAATTAACTAAACTTTTTTATAGTTTAAGGTGTGAGTATACTTTGAATTTTGGGGTAGGCATTCAGGTTTTAGGCCTCATTCAATATACATTACAACAACTTCGTAAGATTAGGTGATAGGAAATAGTGGTTTTTAAACTGCTTATATTCTAACACATTCTGTCTATGTTTATATCCTTTTAATTAATCTATTGTTATGTAAGATGTTTATGGTGATCTTAATTTTGTAACTGAACAGAGAATTTTTGAAGCAGCTCACATGTTTCAGATAGACTGCAAGGCTTAACATGATTATCAGGCATATTTTCTTACGTATTTGTGGTACTAGAAGATATGCATTTGTGACAGGGTTAGATAAAAATCAATTAATCAAATTGGAAAGAAGGGGAAATCCATGAAATAAGTTCCTTATCAGCATGTTATGCTATTACGAAATAAAAACTAAACACAAAAGGAACATTTTACCCTATAAAGGAGAATGCATTGAAGTCAATGTAAAAACTCTCATTGACCTGAATGGGCATTAGATCAGGCCTATAAGGATCTATGAATTTCATATATGAAATTCTGCATTATAACTGTGTAAATACAGGGTGTACCCTCATGCTTAGAGCTAGAAGTAGGAGTCAGAATTCTTGCATTTTATTCCCCTTTCTCTCAATGGCTCTGTGTGAATTTGTACAAATAATTTAAACTCTGTGGTACATGTTTCTGATGAAATAAGTATATAACACCCCTAAAATGGGCCAAGAGACTTCATCGGAGGTTGTATAAGTTGAATGACTACCATCCGTTAGTCACACAATGAGTGCAAGTAGCAAAGAAATACACTCTTAATTTGGCATTCAGATGCTCTCCTCAATAGACCTGATAATATTGACTTCAACGGACTTGCTCCTGATTTACATTGCTGTTAGTGAAAGTCAAATCAGACACAACAGTGTTATCTAGCTAAGGAACATAAGGATCAGAAACATCAAAGGAATTGTAATATAAAGGAGACTCCATGCTTGGCTACAGTACACCTATGTGCCCCAACATAAATAGATACAGATTCTACTGAAGTCTCTGGGAGATGAACCACAAGAGCTGAATATGGTCCCCACGGAACACTGAATCACTGTGCTGTAAATGGCATTTTGCACCCCTATTGAATGGCAAATTAGTGGAATTTTTTCTGCTTTGCTACTAATTTTGCATCTATTCATACCTGTTTTCTGACCAATTTACATCTAACATATAATTTACGTTTCCATTTGCATTACATTTAAATTTGTTCCTCTGACACCAATTAAGTTACTCCAGATTTACACCAGTATAGCGTGGATCAGAATTTCTGTCCGTGCATAAAATATCTCACTGTGATTAATAAATGTTTGGCATTCTGTGACACCCTTAAATGAAAGTTACTATATATGGTGGAAAAGCTATTTATTAACACACTAAAGATAGAAGCATTAACTTGTACAGAAAATCAAAGTATGGAAAATATTCTTTTCACAGATATTATTGTCCAGCTCTCCTAGTGATAGACTATTGCTGATTGTGCTTTGTTCTGAAGCTAGACAGTTCTTATGTCATTTTATCTTCCAGACAAGTACACTACTTAGACTTCAATATCAATCTATCCTGTTCATTAATCTTTCAAAATAAATGTTAAACTGAATAATATGTTTTTACCAACGTGTTCCTCATGATTAATGAATTCAACATTATCAACTGGAATGAAATAAAGTAGTTAACTGGTTTCTCTTTCTACCTATTCATAACGTGTATTAATACTACTTTAATGAGTATTTAAAATTATTTGCGTGTGGGCTCAGCTCTGAGTTTCTGTGTAATTCCTCTGTTTCTGGAAGAAACTGAGTCACAATTCATAGGAAATGAGTTTTTCCATTTGTTGTTGTATGTTGTTTGTTTTTGGCTGAGAATCAACACATGAGAATTCTGATATATTGTTTGTCATTCAGAATACACCTACGTTCCTGTACTCTGGTTTTGTGGCAAGATCTGAATGGGTTAAACAATATTATATACTTCATGGTATTTACTATTCTACCTATTACTGTTATGAGCTGTGAAAAAAAATGCTTTCCAGGATATTAAATATGTAGTTATGTTGGTTTTATTTACATTTAGTTAATGAAATCCCGCCACTTAGCTGTTTTTCAGCCTGTGAGGTCTATTTTATTTCTTCATTGCATCTTGCAAAGTTAAATGATATCTGTAACAGATCCTTATCCCTGTCTATTAGTATTATCTACCCAGTGCTCATTCACAGGATGCATCATAAAGCTCTAAAGGATACCCAAGGATGCACTTAGTGTACAAGTAGGCAAAAATACCATATCTGGGCCTCTACTGAGCTCAAATCTCTTTTGTCTGTAAATTACAAATGATTTTCTCCTTTTTGAAGTTACAAGGGTCACTGAGGTCATATTTCTTCAACAAAAAACTGCTCTGAAAAGTTAATAGAAATCTTTCAGTCAGAATCAAATGGATGTTTATTCTATTTAATTCTCCTACTGTAGACAGCAGAACAAATATTACATAAAAATCATAAGGATAATCTTGCGCACACCCTCTGATACACAGTACACAACCTATTGGTATCACTTACAAGAACATCATAAGTAGCAATGAAAATTGTGTTTATTGCAAGGATTCTTTGGCAATTGCTGTTGTGCAGCAATCAGCAGAGAAATCAGATAACATTGCACTGTATATCTGAATTTTTCACTGACATGAGAATGGAACAACTTGATCTTTCCTGCTTGGCTCAATTTCACAACCTGATAGCAGATTTTGGTGTACCTGTTTGAAATATTTGTTGATTGTGCTGGCTGAAATTGGAAAAAATTGAGTATTAGTGGCAGTCTAATTCTCAAAAAGTTTCTGTGCGGTAAATGGGAATACAATGACACTGGCTCTTTTGAGAGGTGTTCTCTTGTTAAAGGAGTGTTTTTTTAAATAAGTGTGTTACATGGCATGGCTTCTCCTCAGGCTTCCAAATGTACGCTGCAACACACCATCTCCTATAAGATGGTTTATTGTGCAAACATAAGCAAATAACACAAACAGAAATAGTCTCTTAGCTCATCTTTTGTCCTGGGTTTCATAACCTCCCTTCAAGGGTCTCTGGTGATCCTGTTTCTTGCAGCTTTCCAGTCAGTCTTTCTTCCTTTCTGGAACACTGGCCCCAGGTCTACCATTTTGAGCACCTGGCCCCTTGCTCCAAGGACCCACAACAAGAGTTAGCTCCAATCCTCTGTGGCATCTATCCCCCAGTCACACTGTCCCAATAACATCTCCTCTTTCTCCCCTCTGACAGGTCTTTATAACCCTAGGTGTAACCATGCCCCCTTTAATTGGCTCAGTTGGGCCCAGCTGCTGAAACAGGAATGGCCTGATCTACTCACAGGGACCAGCTACTGTGGAACAATGTGCTTTTAGTGTAATGGAAGAATACAGGTTGGCAGGGAGCCCAGAGCCCTTTAAACCTCAGCCGCGGCCGGGAGTCAAAGAGCTCTGGGCTGCCTGCAGAGATTCCCAGCCGCGGCTGGGATTTAAAAGGCTCAGGTCTCCCCGCGGCTGCGGGCAGCCCAGAGATCTTTGAATCCTGGCCCGCGGCCGCTGATTGCCCCCTCCTCGGACCCCTGCTCCAACTGCCCTCCCGTACCCTCACCTCCTATCTAACACTGCTGGTCCTTGTCCCCTGATACCGCTCTCCTGGGACCCCTGCCCCTAACTGCCCCTTGGGACCACAGCCCCTATCTAAGCCTCCCTTCTCCTTTTCCCCAACTGCCCCCTCCTGAGACCCCTCCAACTTTCCTCCAGGACCCCACCCCCTACCTGTCCCCTGATAAACCCCTGGGACTCCCGTGCCTATCCAACCGCTGCCTATCCCCTGACTGCTCCCCTGAACCTCCACCCCATCCACCCCCCCTGCTCTCTGTCCCTTAACTGCCCCCCAGAAACCCCTACCCCTTCCCCAACCCCCAGCTCCCTTACCGTGCCACTCAGACCAGCATGTCTGGCTCCATGCAGCTCCAGACATGTTGCTGCCATGCTCCCCCGCGGAGCCCACAGGCCCCTCCCCCCAGCACCTGCCTTCCAGATTTGAACACCTCAAAATTCAGGAGTGCTCAAGCTCAGTTTGGGCAGCTGTTACTTCATTTCTCCCAAATCAAATATACTGATCCACTGTAACTTGCTGTAGAAAAAGTAGGATAAAATTGAGCAAGAAATGCTTATTAGGACTGGAATTGCTATTTTCAACAGCCGTTGCCTTTTTGCTTGTTTAAAAGGAAGACAGTGATATTGCATTGGCAAATTCCCCATAGAAAAAAAGAGTGGAACAAAAGAATAGTAAAGGCACCTCAACTTTTCCTCATTTATGGAGGACAGTCTTATAATATGCATCCAGATATCCTCCAATCACACAAGCTGAAAATTGTTCCACTTTACTGCAGCTCTGTAACCATATGGGAACCAGTCCTGTCTGTGTTTTGTGCACATCCAAATTTCCTGCTGAATGACCCGCGCTGGGAGCGTTACCAGTGACCCAGGGTTGGAGCAGCAGGAGGTGGGGGGGGCACTAGTAGGGGGGAGCCCAGGGCTGGGGCAGCAGTGGGGTGGGGAGGAAAGGGGGAAGCCCAGTGCTGGCGCAGCAGGGGGTATGGGTGGGTGGGTGGGGGGAGAGCCCAGGACTGGGGCAGCAAGAGGGTACAGGGGGGAGCCCAGGGCTGGGATCGGGGGGGCAGCCAAATTTTTTTTTGCTTAGGGCAGCAAAAACCTAGAACCGGCCCTGCCGGGTTTCCCCAGCTGCCGGAGCCCCGGGCCCTTTAATTTGACCCTGAGGGCTCCCAGCCACCTCTTCAGCTGGGAGCCCCTGGTTGATTTAAAATAAAGTATCACCTCCCCACCCCCAACCTTCCTTTTTGGCCCACAGCTGTTTTGGTGGGGTGGTGCTGGGGAAGGAGGATTTGTTTCCGCAGGGCTGGGTGGCCCTGAGGCGGAGTGTTTCTGCGGGGCTGGTTTGGTTTTGAGCCTCAGCTGTTTTCTTTGGAGTAATGTGGCCCTCGCCGCTTTACGAGTTGTGCAGGCCTGCAGTAGAATAAAAATGCTCCCCTAAAGTCAATAAGTGAAAAGAACAAAACAAAGTGGCAGCATGATAGTTTTTAGCATTACTGAGCTGATGGTTTTTGAACTTTACACCTTACCTTTCTTTTCAAAATAATACCTTGTTATATTAAAATGCAGCCTTTAAAAATATGCTTTGATGAAAGAATACAAAGAGAGAACAAGAGGATGAATGGTACGAAGGCCGCTCATGGTTTATCATAGTCAAACAGGATCAAATTCTGTTCTTTTGAAAACTATCAAAGCAAAACATTGAGGTTTGGAAGTGTTTCTCATGTGACCACAGTAGGACTATCATATTTTTTCCCCTGGTTGTTTATAAGGGTATATGAATTTCCACCAAATGATATTTAGATAACAGGTAAACCATTCAAAGCATCTAACTCTGGTGTCTTTAGAGTAAGAACCTATAATATAAACATTAATGCACAGACAAAAATATTGAAATTAAGTGGTTTTCTTTGTTTTTAAATAATAATATCTTTCTGGAGATTGAGGTGCTAATCACACTTTTCCTTACTCTTCTGAGATTCTAACGAGGTGAAGTTAGATTCCTTTGGGCCCTTTGGCACATTCTCTGAGACATGGTCATAGTTTGAGTTAAGCATGAGACATAAATTTCAGATTGCAATTTTGGACTCTCCAAATGTTGTGAGAGTTTAAATCTGATATTTTGGTTCAGTGCACCGTAACAAACAGAAGCCAGCTTTCAAATTTCAATTCACGTGCAAGTTCTGATTCTAAAGCCTTCCCAAAGTTTGAGTGTATTAAGGTACAGGGTTTTGTTTCCCTTTGCGTGCTGAATCTCCAATAGTATGCAGAGTTTATGATATTTAATTATAAAAAGCTAAACCTGTGAAACTATGAGGGCCTGAGATGCTGTTGAATCAATTAAATTCTGCTGCACAAGTGGGAGAAAGATGGAGATTTCTGAAGCTTATGATTGACATACAGCATCCACCTGAGCTCCAATAGGGAATCATTTTGTGACCATATTCAGAGGTATTTCACAAATGCATAGATTCAGAGCTTATAAAGCCAGAAGGGACCACGGTGGTAATCTAGTCTGATCTCCTATATATTTGGAGTATGGAGCCAATAGATCCACTGGCACAAAGATTCATCTGCTCTTGCACCATGTGCTGAGGCACAGAAGCAGTGAGGGCTACCGGAGCCTCAGGCCTTCAATTAGCTGTTGCAGAGTGACTCCACTGTTGTTTCATAGTCTGCAGAAGAGAATGGATTTCTTAATTTCCACAGAACTCTGCCAAGCCTCTTTAATCAGGACTGGCACAGAAGGCAGGATTTGTGTGTGTGAAAGCACGTTTACATCTCTTCAGTGAATAGTGCCTTGTCAGTGCTTCCAAAAATATATATATTATTCAAAGGAGCGACATCCTTTGTATCTAGTCACCAACTGCTGCTGCTTACTATTATGGACATGCAGAAGTATATATGTTTCCTTCAAATCAAATCAACATGATTGGGATAGCTATACTGCCTTTTTTGTTTGCATGAAGGGACCATTATAATCATAGAATATCAGGGATGGAAGGGACCTGAGGAGGTCATTTAGTCCAACCCCCTGCTCAAAGCGAGATCAATCCCCAATTTTTGCCCCTGATCCCTAAGGATTTAATTTACAACCCTGGGTTTGGCAGGCCAATGGTCAAACCACTGAGCTATCCCTCCCTCCATGATGATCTTTTCTAACCTTCTGCATGACATAGGCCATAGAATTTGACCCAGTAATTCCTGGATAAAACCCATATCTTGTGGTTGAACTAGAGCATATATTTTTTGAAAGATGTCTCTTGCCAATTTAAAAGCTTGAGATGATGGAGAATCCACCACAAACCTTGGTAAATTGCTCCAATGATTAATTACTCTAGTTTGAGAAAAGAAAAGTGCCTTATTTCTATCCTGCTATCATTTCAGTCTAGCTTCAGCTTCTAGCCATTAGATCTTGCTATTCCTTTGTCTGCTAGATTAAACAGCCCTCTACTATCAAAAATCTTATATCCTTGAAGATACTCATAGAACATGGTCATGCTTATCCTTAGCACTCTCTTTGGAAGAGATTAGGCTGGGATTTTCAAAGGAGCCTAAGGAAGTTGGGCACGGAATTCCCAAATAAAAATCAATCAGATTTGGCTACCTAACACTGTTAGGTTCTTTTGAAGAACCCAATCTTACAGTGTAATAAAGATATGATACCACAAGTGAGCATCATAAACTAAAAAGTGGAGAGAGTAGAAGCAAGAGTTACAATAAAAAGATTTTGTAGTTTCTCAGTAAGGTATGTACATACCTTAATGACCACTACATTCAGTTTTTAACAACTAATATTGACTCACTTAACTGTTTTTATAACAGTTTATGTTCCTCACCATGGCATAGCATTAATAATGTTAACAGCACAAAGATGTTCTGAATATTTTGAACTGGCACAGAAGTTATTTTAATACTACTAGAGATGTTGGGCTTTGTTCTCATTTATATCCAGACCCCTTTACACTGTTGGAGCATTTTAAAAGTGCTGTAGTATAAATGAGAATCTCCAGGCTTCTTATGTATAATACACACTCTGTATACTTTCATGTCTAAGCACATGAATATTGTGCAGACTTTGAAATCACATTCCAAAGGCACTATAGCACTCCAGTTCTGCAAGGTCATTAACCAAGAAGAATGGAATATCATGACCTTATTTTAGCTTTATATTCATAGTCACTCTCGCAATTATGTTACTCGATGAAAATGTAGTGTAGAACATATGTACATCTGACACAAATTTTAGAAAGAGACAAAATAAGAGACACTTGTTGGAAATTGGATCCTAGGGGCACTTACTAAACAGTTATGGGGCATGAAATAACCCATTTTGTGTATTTTTTCCAGTAACACTTACCAACCCTGATTAATTAATGGATCTTTCTAACTGCAATCAATTCAAAACAAGTTCTAGAAAGAAGTGGTTAACAAGGTTTTATGGTTCCTAAATTTAATTTAGCCCACCCTCTCAATTACTTTTTAATCTGCCTCCAAACTACTGAGCACCCTAGTAATTTGTAGTGGTGTTATTACCAGGTGGCTGCCAGCAGGCAAATTCCAAGCCATAAAAAAGTGTTGCTATTGACAAGAACAGCCCCATAGGGACTTATTCATCAGAAACTTGAAAGCAGATTTAGAAGCTTGAAACATATGGTCTATTGCTTTTTCCTGGACCCAGTTGACAAAAAGCGGGGGACTCTTCTAATAAAGAGTTGCTCTTTTTTCTATATTCACTTTGTCTCAGTGTGTTAAGATTATATTTCTCCTTTGTCACTTGTATTGAAAGAGGTCAGGACTGAAGTTCTGACAATATCTCACAGTGAATCACTAATTTGTTTTGTTTAGTTGATGGTGGCAATAAGTCACATGTAATTCATTTGAGGTAATGAATCAGTCAGAATCTGGCCAAATCAGGAGCCCATTTTCCCCTATTGTGTTTTTGCGGGGGAGTTGAAAGATTTTTGGAACCGAGCTTAACTTTTGAGTAGAATATTATTGGAGTTGAACGTGTTTTTTTTCAGGTACAGAGTAAAACAAATATTTAATGAATAATTCATTCTGAGTGAAAGTCACCCTTGTGCAGAGGGCCAGCAGAAAAGCCTATGCTCCACTTAATTTGTGTTTTGAGGCCAAAAGTGGGATTTAAGTGATGCATAGACTAAGTGCTGACCCTCTGCAAAGAGTTGAATTTCATCACTGAGTTTCAGGGCTGACTCCTGCTACAGTAGCTTCTGGGCTACTCTAAATCATGCCACTGGACTAGGGCTCTTCATGAACAGCAACCAGAGGAGGTTTGGCTCAACTCCACAAAGGTCCTGCCCATATTTTGAGTGTCCCCTCTCATTCTCCCAAGACACACACACCCTATGCCATGCCCACCTGGGGCAGAGTTACAGTCCCAGGATCTATATAACATAAGAACATAAGAATGCCCGTACCAGGTCAGACCAAAGGTCCATCTAGTTCAGTATCTGTCTACTGACAGTGGCCAATGCCAGGTGCCCCAGAGGGAGTGAAGCTAACAGGCAATGATCAAGTGATCTCTCTCCTGCCATCCATCTCTATCCTCTGATGAACAGAGGCTAGGGACACCATTCTTTACCGTTCCTGGCTAATAGCCATTTATGGACTTAACCACCATGAATTTATCCAGTTCCCTTTTAAACATTGTTATAGTCCCAGCCTTCACAACCTCCTCAGGTAAGGAGTTCCACAAATTGACTGTGCGCTGTGTGAAGAAGAACTTCCTTTTATTTGTTTTAAACCTGCTACCTATTATTCATTTGGTGACCCCTAGTTCTTGTATTATGGGAATAAGTAAATAACTTTTTCTTATTCACTTTCTCCACATCACTCATGATTTTATATACCTCTATCATATCCCCCCTTAGTCTCCTCTTTTCCAAGCTGAAGAGGTCTAGCCTCTTTAATCTTTCCTCGTATGGGACCCTCTTCAAACCCCTAATCATTTTAGTTGCCCTTTTCTGAACCTTTTCTAGTACTAGAATATCTTTTTTGAGGTGAGGAGACCACATCTGTACACAATATTTGAGATGTGGGTGTACCATGGATTTATATGAGGGCAATAATATATTCTCAGTCTTATTCTCTATCTCCTTTTTAATGATTCCTAACATCCTGTTTGCTTTTTTGACCGCCTCTGCGCACTGCGTGGACATCTTCAGAGAACTATCCACGATGACTCCAAGATCCTTTTCCTGGTTTGTTGTAGCTAAATTAGCCCCCATCAGATTGTGTGTATAGTTGGGATTATTTTTTCCAATGTGCATTACTTTACATTTAGCCACATTAAATTTCATTTGCCATTTTGTTGCCCAATCACTTAGTTTTGTGAGATCTTTTTGAAGTTCTTCGCAATCTGCTTTGGTCTTAACTATCTTGAGTAGTTTAGTATCATCTGCAAACTTTGCCACCTCACTGTTTACCCCTTTCTCCAGATCATTTATGAATAAATTGAATAGGATTGGTCCTAGGACTGACCCTTGGGGAACACCACTAGTTAACCCTCTCCATTCTGAGAATTTACCATTAATTCCTAGCCTTTGTTCCCTGTCTTTTAACCAGTTCTCAATCCATGAAAGGACCTTCCCTTTTATCCCATGACAGCTCAATTTCTGTAAGAGCCTTTGGTGAGGGACCTTGTCAAATGCTTTCTGGAAATCTAAGTACACTATGACCACTGGATCCCCCTTGTCCACATGTTTGTTGACCCCTTCAAAGAACTCTAATAGATTAGTAAGACACGATTTCCCTTTACAGAAACCATCTTGACTATTGCTCAACAGTGTGTTTTTCTATGTGTCTGACAATTTTATTCTTAACTATTATTTCGACTAATTTGCCCAGTACTGACGTTAGACTTCCCGGTCTGTAATTGCCGGGATCACCTCTAGAGCCCTTTTTAAATATTGGCGTTATATTAGCTAACTTCCAGTCACTGGGTACGGAAGCCGATTTTAAAGGATTACAAACCTTAGTTAATAGTTCTGCAACTTCACATTTGAATTCTTTCAGAACTCTTGGGTGAATGCCATCTGGTCCCAGTGACTTGTTAATGTTGAGTTTATCAATTAATTCCAAAACCACCTCTAGTGACACTTCAGTCTGTGACAGTTCCTCAGATTTGTCACCTACAAAAGCTGGCTCAGGTTTGGGAATCTCCTTAACATCCTCAGCCGTGAAGGCTGAAGCGAAGAATCCATTTAGTTTCTCCGCAATGACTTTATTGTCTTTAAGCGCTCCTTTTGTATTTCGGTCGTCAAGGGGCCCCACTGGTTGTTTAGCAGGCTTCCTGCTTCTGATGTACTTAAAAACATTTTGTTATTACCTTTGGAGTTTTTGGCTAGCCGTTCTTCAAACTCCTCTTTGGCTTTTCTTACTACACTCTTGCTTTTAAGCTGGCAGTGTTTGTGCTCCTTTCTATTTGCCTCAATAGGATTTGACTTCCACTTTTTAAAGGAAGTCTTTATCTCTCACTGCTTCTTTCACATGATTGTTAAGCCACAGTGGCTCTTTTTTACTGTGTTTCTTAATTTGGGGTATCCATTGAAGTTGGGCCTTATCATGGTGTCTTTAAAAAGGGCCCATGCAACTTGCAGGGATTTCACTTTTGTCACTGTACCTTTTAACTTTTGTTTAACTACCCCCCTCATTTTTGTATAGTTCCTTCTTTTGAAATTAAATGCCACAGTGTTGGGCTGTTGAGGTGTTCTTCCCCCCACAGGGATGTTGAATGCTATTGTATTATGGTCATTATTTCCAAGCGGTCCTGCTATAGTTATCTCTTGGACCAGCTCCTGCGCTCCACTCAGGATTAAATCTAGAGTTGCCTGTCCCCTTGTGGGTTTCCGTACCAGCTGCTCCATGAAGCAGTCATTTAAAGTATCAATAAATTTATTCTCTGCATTTTGTCCTGAAGTGAAATGTTCCCAGTCAATATGGGGATAATTGAAATCCCCCACTATTATTGGGTTCTTAATTTTGATAGCATCTCTAATTTCCCTTAGCATTTCATCATCACTATTATTGTCCTGGTCAGATCGTCAATAATAGATCCCTAATGTATTTTTATTAGAGCATGAAATTTCTATCCATAGCGATTCTATGGAACATGTGGATTCGCTTAAGATTTTTACTTCATTTGAATCTAGATTTTCTTTCACATATAGTGGCACTCCTCTCCCTGTACGACCTGTTCTGTCCTTCCGATATATTTTGTACCCTGGAATGATTGTGTCCCATTAATGGCTCTCAGTCCAGCAGGTTTCTGTGATGCCTATTATATCGATATCCTCCTTTATCACAAGGCACTCTAGTGCACCCATCTTATTATTAGACTTCTAGCATTTGTGTACAAGCACTTTAAAAACTTGTCCCTGTTTATTTGTCTGCCCTTTTCTGATGTGCCAGATTCTTTTTTATGTGACTGTTTCTCATCTGATCTGGCCCATACTTTATCCTCTTCCATCCTCTGCTCCTGACTATAACTTGGACATTCTCTATCATCAGACTCTCCCCTAAGAGAAGTCTGTGTCCGATCCACATGCTCCTCTGCAGGAGTCGGCTTTCCCCCATCTCCTAGTTTAAAAACTGCGCTAGAACCTTTTTAATGTTTAGTGCCAGCAGTTCTGGTTCCCCTTTGGTTTAGTTGGAGCCCATCTCTCCTGTATAGGCTCCCCCCATCCCAAAAGTTTCCCCAGTTCCTAATGAATGTAAACCCCTCCTCTCTACACCATCGTCTCATCCACGCATTGAGACTCTGAAGCTCTGCCTGCCTACCTGGCCCTGCGTGTGGAAGTGGGAACATTTCTGAGAATGCTACCCTTAGTGGTCCTGGATTTCAGTCTCTTCCCTAGCAGCCTAAATTTGGCTTCCAGGACATCTCTCCTACCCATCCCAATGTCATTGGTACCTACATGTACCATGACCACCGGCTCCTCCCCAGCACTACACATAAGTCTGTCTAGATGCCTCGAGAGATCCACAAACTTCGCACCAGGCAGGCAAGTCACCATACGGTTCTCCTGGTCATCACAAACCCAACTATCTACATTTCTAATGATCGAATCTCCCATTACTAACATCTGCCTTTTCCTAGCAACTGGAGTTCCCTCCCCTGGAGAGGTAACCTCAGTGCGAGAGGCAACCCCAGTGCCATCTGGAAGGAGAGTCCCAACTATGGGAAGGTTTCCCTCTGCTCCCATTGACTGCTCTGTTTCCCTGGGCCTTCCTCCTCAACAGCACAGAGGCTGTCTGAGCGGAGGTGGGACAATTCTACAGTGTCCCGGAAAGCCTCATCAACATACCTCTCTGCCTCTCTTAGCTCCTCCAGTTCTGCCACCCTGGCCTCCAAAGTCCGTACGTGGTCTCTGAGGGCCAGGAGCTCCTTGCACCGACTGCACACATACGCTACCCTCCCACAAGGCAGGTAATCATACATGCTACACTCAGCGCAATCAGCTGGATAGCCTCCACTCTGCTGCTGGGCTTCTGCCTGCATTGTCTCCTAGTTAATGAAAGGGTGGTTAAAAGAAAGGGGTTTTGGAATATGGTTTGGATTATAGGTTTTAAGGGGACTACAGGGGAACAGGTAGGACCAACAAGGCCCCCCCCCCTTTCTCACTCCCCTTCCAAACTCCCTTGCAAAACTCCCTGTTTGCAGCCCTTGTTCGCAAGCTCGCTTGTGCGCGGCTTTATAAAGCTCTGGCCTGAGTTAATGCCCCGCCCACTGATTAAGGCTCAGCCAATTACCAGAGGCTTCGAGCTTTCAAACCTTCCTTTGAAGCTCATGGCCTCCAACTGACAGCCACAGCACAGGGTCCTTCAACCAATCAACCAACCAAACAGACTGACAAACACAAGCTCAGCACACAGCAAGTAACCCCCAAACACAAACACACACACACTACAGACAGTCACTCACCCCACAGATGCTGTATTTGCTCCTCCTTCACCTGGAGAACTCCCTTGCAAAACTCCCTGTTAGCAGCCCCTGTTTGCACTGACATCATCAGGGTGTTGCCCTCTGACAAAGGAATTCTCTACAAAGTATTTATGTCCAGATTATATTCCCTCAGACCCACCTGATTGGTGCACCAGGGGATGTAACACAGTGGAACAGGAAGCCTAGAATTTTATAAAGCAGCACTCCTATAAATAGATATTAGTCATTCGTGTCATTTGAATTCACCAGCTACCACTAAATCTGTCCTTGTTTATTTAACACATCAACCAGAAAGTAATTTTGTAACAGACATAAATAGCTGCTAAAAGTAAAAATAATCACATCAACATTGAGCAGATTGTATGAGTCGCTGTCCCACGTGATGCCAGTAAATGTCAGCCTGACAAGTGGAGCATATATGTGCTGTATTGTAAACTTTTGGTTAAATAATATATGAGCTGTTTTATTTAAGAAATATTACTTCCTTAAATATTGTCGTTTCTATGGAAAAATTAGTTTTGTAAAACTAACAGCAAATGGAAAATTAACATGCATATTAGATTAGAGGCATTTGTAGTATAGTAAGGTTGCCCGCTGGTCCTAAAACTCGTTGGCCCTGATTCACACCACAATATATCAGTAGTGAATGAGGCTCTTGAGTTGTTAAATATGG
The DNA here is from genome assembly GCF_007399415.2 of Gopherus evgoodei. Classification (NCBI taxonomy): domain Eukaryota; kingdom Metazoa; phylum Chordata; order Testudines; family Testudinidae; genus Gopherus; species Gopherus evgoodei. Next base: position 56,946,763 of record NC_044328.1, on the reverse strand, counting down.
CCAAACATACTTGGAACATATAACACTATAAGAAAATATAGATTCACGATTTGGACTAAGGAAAATGCAAAGTATTTAAAAGATTTTAAAATTCACCTTTTGCTCTCACAACAATGCATTTTGCAGTGTGTAGTATCTTGCAGCCCACCATCAATTTCCTTTCTCTTTCAAATGTACTGCTCGGTGCTGTATCGGGCCTGAATTGCCTGTCACTTTGATTTTGTTTGCATGGGGGAAGGGTTGTCTGAAGAGCCAGGTTCCTAATTTTCTTTGAGGAGGATCATTGATAAAAGAGGCTCACAGCGGAATTTTAGATCATAAAGGTTCAAGACTTCTGTTATCGATTGTGAAGTGCTATTTTTCTGTAGGGTGCTATAATAAACAGAAGAGTTTATAGAAAGTTAACATCTACTTGCTACCATCCCAGTCTATTTTATTCTAGGGGAGACATCTCCAAAACTACCAAACACTAAGAAAATATATTTATTCAGATTTTTAATAATAGCATTAAGAAAATGCATCAGTATGCATTGGCTTAGAAAGAAAAAAAAATCAACAATCATAATGCGGCTAAACAAAATAAATGACACTGTGACAGACAGACAATATCAAGTAATCTCCAGAATGAACTTTATTGAATTAAGTTTAACATTTTTGGATTTCACTATATATAAAAATTCAGTGAGATAGTACTATTATGAGATTGTAAGGAATTTCTTTAGCAGGAGGACAAGATTAATGCAATCTCTAGAAGGCATTAGGAATCTCAAAGGACTTTTTGGAACAATATGTGTGATGTTCATTTCCTAGGAAGTACCTGAGGTGTGGGGAATGGAAATTCTCCCCTTCAAAGCCAATCTTTTGAAGATGGGCGGCCGGGGGGGTTGGGGTGTGGGGGGGAAGAGTCAACTGTTTACTAATTACCTGCTTCTGGAAACTCCAGATCAAAGACCTCGGTCTGTATAAAAGGGTGGACTAAACTTGTCATGAGTTTACTTGTTCTGAGCTGAAGCTGTGATGAACTGGTAATCACAAGGACTCCCCTTGGATGGGGGAATGAAGGACTGATCCTGCCAGAATCCATGTTAAGATGGGGATTCCTGGTAAGCTTATTAGCATGTGTGTAGGTTATTTTGCCGTTTTTAATATTGTTTTCTCTATATTGCTTTTTACCTTAATAATAAAGTAGAGTTGCTTAGAAAACTCTGTGTGGCACTTCTGTCTGTTGACCATCATTCTGTCATCGGTCTCTGAAGAGAAAGCAAGCAGGTGTCACTGGGCAACATTGCTGTGCTGGAAAATACATGGTGAAGGTAGGGAACTGTGCAACCTGGGATTACTCCCATCAGAAAGGTGAGAGATGCAGGTCTGCACCCAGAAAAGCAACGGTTGGGGAGCTGGACGCCAAGAATGGGTGCTCTTGTTGAACCACTGAGTGGAAATAACGAGGATTCCTTGTGGCACCTTAACAAATTTATTTGGACATAAGCTTTTATGGGCTATAACCCACTTCATCAGATGCCTGGAGTGGAAAATGCAGTAGGCAGGTATAAATACACAGCACATGAGAAGATGAGAGTTGCCTTACCGAGTGGCAGGGACAGTCCTAACAAGGCCAGTTCAATTAGGGTGGATGAGGTTCATTTCCAACAGTTGACAAGAAGGTGTGAGTATCAAAAGAGGGAAAATTATTTTTGTAGTAACCCAGCCACTCCCAATCTTTATTCAGGCCTAATATGATGGTGTGAAGTTTGCAAATTAATTCCAGTTCTGCAGTTTCCCGTTTGTCTGTTTCTGAAGTTTTTTTGTTGAAGAATTGCCACTTTTAAGTCTGTTATTGAGTGTCTAGGGAGACTGAAGTGTTCTCCTACTGGTTTTTGAATGTTAAAATTCTTGATGTCTGATTTGTGTCCATTTATTCTTTTGCATAGAAACTGTCCAGTTTAGCCAATGAACATGGCAGAGGGACATTGCTGGTGCATGATGGCATATACCACATTGGTAGATGTGCAGGTGAACGAGCCCCTGGTAGTGTGTTGTGTATTTTTACCTGCCTACTGTATTTTCCATTCCATGCATCTGATGAAGTGGGTTATAGACCATGAAAGCTTATGCCCAAATAAAGTTGTTAGTCTCTAAGGTGCCACAAGGACTCCTCATTGTTTTTGCTGATACAGACTAACACGGCTACCAGACTGAAACCTCTCAGCACGAGTGGAAACACAGGTTCACTTGCCCTGAACTGTGACAAACAGGTTTCAGATCAAGTTACCATTCACTTACAGATGAAATGAGTTCATTGGATGCTGCAGCTGAAACCTCAAGTGAGTGATGGATCAAAACCCACTAAGTTAGCTTCTGGGTCAAAGAGGGTGTCATGCATGGCTGATGTTGCTGAAGATCAGCTTAACAAACTGATATTTCTCTGAGAAAGCAGCAAGTGAAAGAGAAATAATTACTCTTAGTAATTAATATTTTGCTCTGTAGAAGAGAGCAAATTGCCCAAGTTGTGACAGCCTGGCAGAATGGAAGTTTTCATTCACAGTTATCCTCATTCTTTCACAGACCAGTGTGAATGGATATTATTTAATTCCTAGATGAGTGTTTAAAAATCTGAGGCCCCAATGCTTCAATGTAAACTTAACCATGGAAAAAGTCTCATCGATTTCAGAATCTGGGCCGACGTTGCATTTGTGTAAGATCCTAAACGTGGTTAAAGGCAATAAACTGAGTTAACTGATAGTTTGGGTTAAACTACAAGGTATAATGCTGACAGAATGACAAAATTGCCTGATGAGCTGTAAGAAAGATAAGGTATAAAATGAACCTTAGTTAAGCAATTGCTTAATCATTACCTGCTGCCACCTTTCTTTCTTAGGATTCTTTTAGTTTTGATTGTTAACTAAAAAAATGGACTTGAGAGAGGAATTTAATTTTATTAACAATCCTTATAACAAGGGCAAGTAATAATATAGAATATAAGAAAGCAAAAATGATAATGGACTGTGATTTGGCAAACATAAACCAGGAATTGGTTGATATAACTATTCAGGCTTTCAGAATCGAATCATACAACCACAACAGAAAATATTTTATACTCAATTACTATCTTGGGAAAATGGCTTTGTTTAGATTTTTGACAGAGTCCCTCTGAATAGGACCTCACTTGTACCAATTGGCTATCAACTCTGGTGTAATACAACAGAGGAAACATAATCCAAAGATTATTCCTAGATCATAAGATAATTTGATCACTTACAGGCCAATTCACCAAGGCCTCCTTCCCAATAGACCTGTAGTAGTCAACCCCTTGTTGCCTATTTCTCAATGTCTGATATTAATCCCAATATCTGACTGTTTATGAGAGATTATACAGATAGAATGCAGTTCAAAAGCTTACACTCTTGGTCTCATTTTATGTCTATATATACCTAGAACTTAAAAGGCAGGTAAGCAGTCATTAAAGTTTACAATATTTTGCTCAAAGCTGTATCATGTATATTTGACTTGCATTTTATAAACATTTTAATTACATTAGATTTCATTATGTTCCCTATTTTAGTACTGTATTTGGCACATCCTGTAATATCAAAGTTTGATATTAATTTAATATGATTTTAATTCACTTATGTATTCACAGACAGGGGAAAAGTGGAAATCTCTGTCACAGTTCAGGGTCACTGCACCTGTATTCCCCCTCTGTTATCCACTTTTTTAAAGGTTTCTGGCATCCAGCTGGCATCCACCTCTCTTGACTAGAGAGTAAAGATTGCAGAGCACCCTGATTTACACTCTGATATTCCCAGCAAGCCAGACTGCCTAAACAGGCCAGTGTCTATAGAATCGTAGGACTGGAAGGAATGTCAAGAGGTCTTCTAGTCCAATCCCCTGCACTCAAGCAAGGATAAAGTATTATCCCCTAAAAATCTCCAGTGTCTGAGATCTCCAGTGACAACCTCTCTAGCAATTTATTTCAGTGCTTAACTACACTGACAATTAGGAAGTATTTCCTAATGTCCAACCTAAACCGCCCTTGCTACAATTTAAGCCCATTGCATCTTCTCCTATCCTCAGAGGTTAGTGAGAACAATTTTTCTCCCTCTTCCTTGTGACTTTTATGTACTTGAAAACTGTTATCATGCCCCCTCCTCCTCACCCTCAGTCTTCTCTTCTCCAAACTAAACAAACACAATTTTTTCAATCTTCCTTCATAGGTCACATTTTTCTAGACCTTTAATCATTTTTGCTGCTCTTCTCTGGACTTTCTCCAATTTGTCCCCATCCTTCCTGAAATGTGGCCCGTGGAACTGGACATGATATTCCAGTTGAGGCCTAATCATCGCAGAGTAGAGCAGAAGAATTACTTCTCATGTCTTGCATACAATGTCCAACCTTTGCTGCAATTTCAGCCCATCGCTTCTTGTCCTATCCTCAGAAGTTAAGAAAAACAATTTTTCTTCCTCCTCTTTGTAACAGCCTTTTACATACTTGAAAACTGTTATCACATCCCCTCTCAGACTTCTCTTTTCCATACTAAACAAACCCATTTTTTTCAGTCTTCCCTCATAGGTCTTGTTTTCTAGACCTTTAATCATTTTTGTTGCTTTTCTCTGGACTCTCTCCAATTTGTCCACATCCTTCCTGAAATGTGGCACCCAGAACTGGACACAATACTCTAGTTTAGGCCTAATCAGTGTGTCTTGCTTGCAATACTCCTACTAATACATCACCGAATTAGGTTCACTTTTTTTGCAACAGTTTTACACTGTTGACTCATATTTACCTTGTGATCCACTATGAACCCCAGATCCCTTTCCACAGTATTCCGTCCTAGGCAGTCATTTTCCATTTTATGTGTGTGCAACCCATTGTTACTTTGTAAGTGGAGTTATTTGCATTTGTCCCTAATGAATGTCATACTGTTTACTTCAGGCCATTTCTCCAGTTTGTCCAGATCATTCTGAATTTTAATCCTATTCTCCAAAGCTCTTGCAACCTCTCCCAGCTTTGTATGTCTGCAAACTTTAGAAGTGTATTCTCTATAATATTATCTAAACAATTGATGAGGATATTGAACAGAAACAGACACAGAACCGATCCCTGTGGGACCCCACTCGATATGCCCTTCCAGCTTTACTGTGAATCACTGATAACTACTCTCTGGGAATAATTTTCCAACCAGTTATGCACCCACCTCTAGTAGCTCCATCTAGGCTATATTTCCATAGTTTGATTATGAGACAGTCATGCAAGACAGTAGCAAAAGCCTTACTGAAATTAAGATGTACCACATCTACTGCTTCCCCTCTATCCACAAGCTTGTACCTCATCAAAGAAAGCTATTAGGTTGGTTTGGCATGATTTGTTCTTGACAAATCCATGCTGATCTTTGTTTATCATCTTATTATCTTCTAGATGTTTGCAAATTGATTGTTTAATTATTTGCTACATTATCTTTCTGGGTACTGAAGTTAAACTTACTGATCTGTAATTCCCTGGGTTGTCCTTATTCCCCTTTTTATAGATTGGCACTATATTTGCCCTTTTCCAGTCCTCTGAAATCTCTCCCATCTTCTTTGACTTTTAGAAGATAATCTCTAATGGCTTAGATATCGTCTCTCTCGGCTCCTTGAGTATTCTAGGATGTATTTCATCTGGCTCTGATGACTTGAAGACATCTAATTTGTCTGACTAATTTTTAATTGTTCTTTCCCCATTTTTGCCTCTGATACTACATGATTTTCACTGTCATTTACTATGTTAGATGTCCAATCACTACTAACCTTTTTGGTGAAAACTAAAACAAAAGTGTCATTTAGCACTTCGGCCATTTCCATATTTCCTTTTATTGTTTTTCCTCCCTCATGGAGTAATGGGTCAACCCTGTCATGGGTCTTCCTCTTGCTTCTAATGCACTTGTAGAATGTTTTCTTGTTACCTTTTATGTCTCTAGCTAGTTTAATCTTATTTTCTGCTTTGGCCTATCTAATTTTGTCCCTACATACTTGTGGTATTTGTATATATTCATCCTTTGTAATGTGGCCGAGTTTCCACTTTTTGTAGGACAGTTTTCTGAGTTTCAGATTATTGAAGATCTCCTTGTTAAGACAAAGTAATCTCTTGCCATGCTTCCTCTCTGTCCTACACCCTGGGGTAGGTAGTTTTCTTTTATGTCCTCAATAATGTCACTTTGAAAAACTGCTAACTCTCTTGAACTGTTTTTCTCCTTAGACTTGCTTACCATGGGATCTTCCCTATCAACTGCTTGAGTATGCTAAAGCCTTCCTTCTTGAAATCAGTTATCTTTATTGTGCTGTTTTCCCTCCTACCATTGCTTAGAATCATAAATTTATAATTTCATGATCACTTTAATCCAAGCTGCCTTCCACTTTAAAATTCTCAATCCGTTCTTCTCTATTCGTCAAAATCAAATCTAGAACAGTCTCTTCCCTAGCTGCTTTCTCCACCTTCTGAAATTAAACAAAAAATCTACAATACATTCCAAGAATTAGTTGGATTATCTGTGCCATGCTGTATTATTTTTCCCCCAGATATCTGGGTAGTTGAAGTCCCCCATCCCCTCCAAGTCCTGTGCTTTGGAAGATTTTGTTATTTGTTGTTGTTTTTTTTTTAAAAAGCCTCATCCAGCTCTTCTCCCTGTTTAGATGGTCTTTAGTAGACCCCTACCATGACACCCTCGTTTTTTACCCCTTTTTATCCTTGCCCTGGAACTTTGCTTCCTCTCAAAAACTATAAACAGGGTAATTGCCTGCTGTTACATGTTACCCCCAGCTCTTTCTTTACAAACATAGTTTTTTTCCTCAAGGTGAAAGTATTATAAAGAAAACATATTCAAAACTATAAAATAACCTATATGCATGCTAAAAAGCTTACAAGAGGTCATTCCAACTCCATCCTTGGGCTCAGGTAGGTGTCAGTCCTTCAGAAGCCATAACTGGGTTTCTCCATGATTACACATATGTAACTGTCTCAGATTCAGAAGCAGAACCCGGACTAGGCAGATCAACCTGTTTCTTTAAACAGCTCAGACCTTTGATCTCCAGGCTCTGGGAACAAGTAATCATCAATCAGCCTCTCCTCAGGGCACAGTTTCAAAAGCCTGGGTTTTTGAATACCAGGGGAATTTGCATCAACTTCTCCCAGGAAATACTTCACATGTATTGTCCCAAAAGTCCATTCTTGTCTGGCATCATTTCAATATAGTCTTTAGAAATCCCAAGCCTCATCTCACAACTCCCCCTAGAGAGGTTACATACAATCCCAGCACACAGTAATACATAAAGCTTGCACTTAATACAATAAGGCTTTTCAAGGATATTGCAGGAAATTGCCCTATCTGTGACAGTCTCTTTAGCTGTACTAGCAGTGCATTACCAGCAAAAGGCTGCAGCAACTGTGAATTTCTTCAGACAGTTGAAGAAATCTAGCATGAGGTCATGGGTTTGTATTCTTAGTCCTTCAGTCTTTCATTTTCTAAAAGACCTTGATTCCAGGACAATTCTTAAATAGTAATATCTCAAAATTTTGGGCCTTAGTTACTACGGCTGTGAGGTGCTCAAATTATGGGACCAGCGGCGGTCCAGGCACCAGCGCTCCAAGCACATGCCTGGGGTGGCAAGCCACAGGGGATGCCCTGCCGGTCCCTGCGAAGGCGGCAGTCAGGCTGCCTTTGGCATCTTGCCTGCGTCAGGTCTGCTGGTCTCACGGATTTGTCAGCAATTCAGTGGCAGGTACGCTGAAGCCGCAGGACCAGCAGACTTCCCACAGGCGTACCGCCAAATCTGCGGGACTGGGGACCTCCTGCAGGCAAGCCGCCAAAGGCTGCCTGACTGCCGTGCTTGGGGTGGCAGAAAACTAGAGCCACCCCTGTATGGGACCACAAGAAATAGATTGTCTTGAACTAATCAATCATGTTTTGCACACTCCTTATGGCTGCAGTCTTGGTGTCATGTGACAAATAAAGCAAGACGTACCAGGGCCTTGGGTACACATTTATAATCTTATGTGTGAACACACTTATTCCAATGTAAGAACCTTTTTTTCAGTCTAGTTTCACAACAGTTTGGAATCTTGACCAAAAAAAGGCACATTTTTACTGGAATAAGATTGTACACAAAGGGGGTTATATTAGTGTAAGTGGTAAAACTTCCTGTCATGGTATAATTCCCCACTCTGAACCTTAGCGTCCAAAAGATGGAGTACCAGCATGAATTCCTCTAAGCTCAATTACCAGCTTAGTACTTGTAGTGCTGCCACCAACCAGGAATTCCAGTGCCTGTTACACTCTGGTCTCCTCAAAACCTTGCCCGGGAACCCCCAGGACCCAGTCCCTCTGGATCTTAACACAAGGAAAGTAAACCCTTTCCCTCACTGTTGCTTCTCCCAGGCTTCCCCTCCCTGGGTTACCCTGGAAGATCACTGTGTGATTCAAACTCCTTGAATCTAAAAACAGAGAGGAAAATTCACCTTCCCCCCTCCTTCTGTCTCCCCCTCCCAGACTCTCCCTGAGAGAAAAAGTAATCCTAACACAGAGAGAAATTAACCTTTCTCTCCCCCTTCCCTCCTTTCTCCCCACCAATTCCCTGGTGAATCCAGACCCCGTCCCCTGGGATCTCGCACCAGAATAAAAAAAACAATCAGGTTCTTAAACAAGAAAAGCTTTTAATTAAAGAAAGAAAAAACAAACAGGAAAAATTATCTTTGTAAATTTAAAATGGAATAGGTACAGGGTCTTTCAGCTATAGACACTGGGAATACCCTCCCAGCCTAAGTATACAAGTACTAATTAAAATCCTTTCAGCAAAATACAAATTTGAACTCCTCCCAGCCAAATACACATTTGCAATTAAAGAAAACAAACATAAGCCTAACTTGCCTTATCATCTAGTACTTACTATTTTGAATCTATAAGAACCTGTATCAGGGAGATTGGAGAGAAACCTGGTTCCACATCTGGTCACTCTCAGAACCCAGAGAGAACAACAACCAAACACTAACAGCACACACAAAAACTTCCCGCCCTCAAGATTTGAAAGTATCCTGTCCCCTGATTGGTCCTCTGGTCAGGTGACAGCCAGGCTCACTGAACTTGTTAACCCTTTACAGGCAAAAGAGACATGAAGTACTGCTGTTCTATTAACCCTTAACTATCTGTTTATGACACTTCCTCATGTACATAAGGCCAGATAGCATAACAGTAAGAGTCCATGTAGGAGCCAGACTCCTTTTATTTTATTTTTTTTTCCAATTAAATCCAGATTCCTGACATGCAATGGGAGGGAAAGAGAGCATGCTGAGATAGACCTTGCTCATTTGGTATTTGGAAACCCCATTCCGTGCCCTAACTGCCCCTTGAAAGTGTGTCATATCTGTATGACAAAATCCCACCCAAAATAAGAGCCAGAGACTCCAGAAGTCCACTAGGGAGATGGCTATTGCTAATGTGTTCAGCATGGAAGGTGCTTATATACTTTGGTGATGGAGGAATGTACAAACCCTAAGGGCCTGTTTATATTTAGAAAACTTGCTCTGGAGTAACTACATCCATATAGATGATCTCCATTGGTACAAAACGTGGTTTACATCAGTGCAATTTAATTCAGATTAATCTGCATTGGCATAAACTCTCTACATTAGGAATTTGCAACTGTGTAACTAGTTACTACTAGTTACACAGTGCAAGTTTCCTCATTATAGACAATCACTTAAATTCTGTACAGCCAGAACAGAGTATTCTTTTTTACCTACATCTCACAACATTTGAAAATTCCTTCTTGCTTTTCTCTATATATTTTCTTTCAGCTCTCATTTCCCTGACACAGTGCTTCTTACATATTTTTCATGGCCTCTTTTGAAATTATGTACAGAATATCTATGTCTGAGGATGTTCAGATAAATATTCTGTTTAACATTTTTGTTCATTAATGTGGTGCTTGGATTTATATTCCTCTTTGAAAACAATTAACTTTGTAGATGTAGTGGCTGCTTTCATGATGCTTAAATATGTTTTCAGCTTTCCAAGGCATTCAGAATCAGTAGTGGTTGACTTTGAACAATGACGTTTGTTTTTTTTATAGTTTGATCCAATTTGTGTGCTGTTTGGCTTTCACAGCTCAAAACAAAACAAAACAAAAACTTCAGTTTTTCCTGTTTGAATCCATTTCTCTTGTTTCTGTGTTTTCCTGTGTTCTGGAGTTAACTCTTTTTAAAGCTATTAGTAATGGGTTTTGTTTCTTTTGTAATTTTCACTTAAAGGAAAACCTATTCACTGAGAGGAGCTTGAACCTTAAATACAAGCCCTTTGTTCTTGTTTTCCATCTTTTCCTTGATATCCTCTGATAATTATTTTTTTTTTAAAATCATAATGATAATTTGGGAATCTGTCACTTTCATAGTATCAGACTATAATGTGTGATACAGCATGGCTAGAAGGTAGCATGAGAGGGTTAGAAGGGAGCCTTATTTCCTTTAGAGGGAAGAAAGTTTGCTATAGATTAATTAGAGCACCTGAAGCCAATTAGAGCACCTGAAGCCAGTCACCTGATCCAACCCCCCCCCCCAGTTCAATCAGACAAAGGGAGGAGTTGAAACAGAGTGGATTGGTGTTGGAGCAGAGAAGCAGTTTGGAGGGAAGTTTGAAGAAGTGCTGTGGTAGGCTAAGAAGACCAAGACCCTAGGTAAAGCGACACCTGGCTTGTGCAGAGGGAGGGCAGGAAGCCCCCACAAGCTGAAGGGCAGAAGAGGGAAGTAGCCCAGGGAAATGAACCGCTAGTTCGAGTGGTTTACTGCTATCCTTAGGGCCCCTGGGCTGGGACCCAGAGTAGAGGGTGGGCCTGGGTTCCTCCCTCTCCACTACCTTCCTCTACGACACTAGTGGGGCAGTTAATATCCTAGTTAAGGGGCAAGAAATGGTGCTCTGAACACCCCCCACCCTCCCCAGAAGAGAAAGCGCGAGACCCATCATAGCAGTGCCGGCAGTTTGCCACAAATGTTAAAAATACACTTTTTTTACTTCACTAAAGGATCAAACAAAAGGAGAAATTAGGTTGTGAAGAATGATGCTCTCCTTTAATCACTTGGGCTAGCATTTCCCAAAGTTTACGGCAATCTTCCATAAGGGGAAGGGCAAAAAGTACTACCCATGTGGGCACAGAAGATACATCAGTTAAGATTTATGGGCCCTTTAATAACACATGGTGTTGTACAAGGTGGGGTGAAGTTAGGGCTAGTGCAACCATTTAGGCGGACTAGGCAGTTGCCTAGGGTGTCGAGATTTGAGGGTGCCAAAAAGCGCCCCCCAATTTTTTTTTAAATGGTTGAGCATTTGCTGCTGCTGGGACAGAGAGGGAGTCTGAGCTGCCGGCGACAGCCGGCAGCCCAGGGTGTCCCCTGGGTCAGGGCGCCGCCCCGGCAGCCCAGGGTGTCCCCTGGGTCAGGGCGCCGCGCCGGCAGCCCAGGGGAGGGGGTCCCCTGGCCCAGGGAAACTCCGGGCTGCCGGCTGCCGCGGAGGCGCACTGACCCTGGGTCAGGGCTCCGCTGCGGCAGCCGGCAGTCCAGAGTGTCCGGAGGGGGGCGGCAGGCAGCTCCCGTGGTCGGCACAGGCACCACTGCGGCAGCTCCACCGGAGCCGCGGGACCAGCGCGCGGGGTGGCGAAATTGCCATCCGCCTACGGCGCTCAAAACCCTAGCGCCGGTCCTGGGTGAAGTTGTTTTAATTTTTCTGAGGGGAAAAAAGTTTAAGAAATGCTGATTTAGGCCTTAATCTAGTAAAATAAATAATCACGTGTGTGTTTGTTGTTTTTTTTTTAAATTCTTGAATAATATTGAGTGCATGCTTATATGCTTTGCTGGATAGGATCTTGTATTTATTTATTTAAAATTCCAATAGAAAAGGAAACCTATCCAATAAATTAGATACATGGCTAATGGTATCAATAAGAGAGATTCAACTTAAATTTTATTATCTGTTGATTTATATACATATATTCAGGAATAGTAAGATGATCTAGAAAATTGTGAACCACCAAGCTCCAGGGCTGTGGCTGCCAGGGAGAGAGAGCCCTCCTTCTCAGCCTCAGCTCTGTGGCTGCTGTGGTGGGGCAGAGACCCCCCCACCCTTCCCAGCCCCAGATCAGGGGCTGCTGTGCCAGAGAGAGAGGGCATATCCATTGCATTAATAAGGTAATGAGTCATGTGCTTTTATTTGTAGAACAAAAATAGTTAATTATTAAGGGTTTTTTCTAATATAGCTCTTTTATCCAAAGCGCTTTACAATAATTAGCTAACAGTACAAAAAACATTTGGAAAGATCATTAAGTGGTCTGCTGAGACCCTCAGCAATTTTCAAGTGGTCCACAAAAAAAAAAATTTGAGAACCACTGGTAGAGTACAGGCATTAAACATGTATCTACATGCTGCAGTGAAAGGAAGGCTGCATCCACATTTGTCACTGCGGTGTGTAGCTGCACGCAGCAGTGAAAGATTCCAGTAGCTTCCTGCTGCTGGAGACTTTCACTACGGCAAGAAAAGGCTGCATCATGGGGGATGCAGTGGGGAAAGGCTCTGGCACTGCATCCCCACTTCCAGAGCCTTTCTCTGCTGCTGGAGCCTTTCACTGTGGTGGGTAATGACTCTGGCACCAGGATACTATACTGCTTAAAATAGGCATTTTTGAGGTGTGTAGAGTTCCAAGTCAGGTAGATACGTTGGGGATTCAGGCATTTAGGATACTCCACTCTACTCTACTCACGTAAGTCATGCTTCACCATCTACATGATTGTTTATACTCATGCTAGCTGTACATGCATTGTCTGTACAGTACACGCTATCCCAAGTGTAGATATACCTCAAGAGATAAAAGTTCATATTTTGTTTATTTGCGCTGTGATTTTTTGGTGGTTGGTCTGGTTTTTGTTTTTTTCCCCCTTTCCCTGTCTATTCTCTCTATTGTATGAGATGACTCCATATAACAGCAGACAACAGCTCTTCTGGGCTCAAGGTGCAGCTATTTTAAATTCATCCCTAATGGTTTCAGTCCACATATTTAAAAATTGCATGTTCAGTTGTGTGATTTATTATTACTGTATATTGCCAACTGAGAATTGCTGAAAACGCATAGCCTATAGGCAACTACTTTGAGTTCAAAATACCACAAAATTAAATCCCATATAAAAGTAAATAGGATGTTTCTGTGTATATGAGCATTAATATTTACATAAATTGTTCCTGTCTTAATTGTTTATAATATTAAGTTAGAGATTTCACCAACCAGTAAAAAGGTATTAACTTGAGACTGTCTGATAATGATATGTTTAGATGCAATGTTATAATTTATAAAGTACAACAGCATATATGAAAATGTGTAGGGTTAGAAAAATCCCAGTCCTTCAAGTATAAGTGATGATGCAATCTAGATCTCCTACCAGGGGAATACATTTCATACTCTGTGTTATGACTGAATAGGTTTGTCCCAGACTTCTGATTCTGGGTAAAATAGTCATGACATGCCAGTTGTAAGATGCTTTGAGAATATTGATATAACAAGTTCCATACTGTGAGAATGTATAAAAGTTAGAAGAAAAGGCAAATATATCCAGACTTGAGGTTTTTAAAAAGCACTTTCCCTTCCCTATATAGTCAAAAACATTTTTAAAGTAATCTTAGATTCTTTATCAGATTCTCTCTCTAACCCAATTAAGACATCATTGGATCCCAACTACGATATTTAATTATTGAAAGCTCCTGTAGAGCCCTGCTTCTAGAGTATTCCGTATAGGTGGCTGCCCCTAAAATTCCCCACAAATTCAGGTTCCACAGTGCAGAGCCTTGGCCTATTTTACTTTTGTGTGGGTTCCCTGTTGGTCCAAATTGGGCAGTGCATATCAGCCAGCCACCCTCTTTCCTATGTAAGGAAAGGCCTTTGTTGTGTAGGTGCGAGAGAATGGTGCCAGAGTAGTGGTTGTGTCCTCATTTTTAGCTGAGAGGGAAGACAGAAAATTGACTCCCCCCCACTGATGGGTCATGTCTGAAAATTCCAAACAATGAATATAGCAGTCAGTATTAGAAGATATTTTACAACATTTTATCTGTGTATCTAAAAATGAAGAAAAGTCGACTTCTGTGGAAGGAACAGTATGTCACAACAGTAAAGGCTATATTGTAACTAGTACAAAGAAGGGGAGCCAATATCAGGTTGTGCATGGCTTGAGTGAATTCTCACTAGTGAAGGAAAAGAGGCTGTGGAATTTTAATCCTTCACATTCTTGAGCAAATTAATTCAGAACATTTGTTTCTTTTTTCTTAAAAAAAAGAGTAAAATATGCACATCAAGTTAAGACTGTCAGACTAACATGAAGAAAATTAAATGCAAACAGATGAAATGTGCTTGGTATATTTAATCAGCTTCATACATACCTTCATGTATTGTAGCACGTATTATGATTGAGTATTCCCTAAATTGATTTAATTGGTTAGCTATTTTTGCCATGCTAAAACTGCCTGAGTTTAACAATGGGCATCAAAAGTAAGAATTTGCTGGTTCTGTTAAGTGACGTGTCCATAAAAATTGCTAACAGCAGCAAAAAGAAAATTATCAAATATTTACATTACTATCATATTATCAAGTGTCTATTTATTTCACATTTCAAATAACAGCATTGATTTGGGCCTTTTTTTTTTTATTTTAGTGAGGACTTAACAATTACTCGGAAACCAGTGTTCTATATTATCAGATTCACTTTGCAAAAGCACTAAAATCTAATCAATAAGCCTGGTAGTTCTTTACACATAACCATATCATCCACACAGATTTATGCTTCTGGCAGCTGATAGTCAATAATCTCTTAAATCTTCTGGGAAACATAAACATAAATAAGCAAGCAGCAAGGGACGGGGAGGTGATCACTAGGGTACCCTGAGACAGACATAGCAGTCACAATTATTTGCCAGCAAACATGAGTAACTGCTTTCTATCAGAGAGATATGAGCACTTTCAATTTAACACACCTGCTGACAAACCCAAACATTTCATCTTCTCCGTAAATAAACCATGATCAACTCTCAGTCAGCTGTCTTAGACAAATCAATAAATGTGGTCCTGTGAAGGAGTCTCTCTCCATCTCATGGCACCATTATTAACCACCTTTCTGTTTTTTTAAATAAAGTTTAAAAACACAGCTCCAACTTCATTGTTGTACCATGTTATATTGTAATATCTCCTTGTGAAGTATTTTCTGAAAAAGTTATTCAAAAGAAAACTTATTCATGGAGTAGTATAGTCCTTTAACTAATGAAAATGATACTGTAAGATTTCCCAGTTTATTTCCCTTTTGTTCACTGTGTGTGGAATTTGCTCCTGTGTGATAGGCCAGCACAAGTCCTATGAACTACTTACATTTTACTTTAAAGGCTTGAGCACCAAATACATCTTGAGGTGGCTCTCGCACAAAGGTGAATTTCATTCTTTGTTCCTTGATGCCCATGATTAAATAGCAACAAGTAACTGAAAGTTTCACTTGACAGTCTTGTCATCAGAATTTCATTCTCACCACAGGAAAACATCTGTCCAAATTTAACTGTTCAACCTTACCTTAGATCCTTATTGATGAGCCCTTACAGATTTATTTTCTCTGAGTCTAGCATTGATTTTCAATCTTATAACCTACACATTTATGATTTGCCCATGAATTAGTGCTTATATGTACTACAACCATGGCATAATTCTCATCATAATCCTGCATTTAGAGCCTGATCCAAAGCCCGCTGAAGTGAAGCCCACTGATCCTAAAAGCATATTTTTTTTAAATACCTTCTTATCCCACTCTGGCTTTACTCTGTTCTTTCTATTTTGATTTGTACTTAAACTTTGTCTCTTGTCAGAAAAAAACCATGGTATTTCTCTACTTGCAATCCATTGCTGGATGTGGATGATGGAAAAATAAATGTGGGCAAACAGACTAGTTACTTTTATTTTCCTTTCCTAAGATACAATTTATCACTTGAAAATAAGATACTTGTGTTACAAATGCCCAGAGCCAAGCCAAATCTAAATATATATTCCGACCTTGGTTCTCCTATTAAGGCTATTAACTCATACACAATCTGTTGGTCATACGTTCTGAAAATGGAGTTAAAAAAACCACATATATTCTTCCTCAAACCTGCAAATTTGCAGTAATCAAGCTAGAAATAAAGTGGATATAAAGGATACACGTGCTACAGTTAAATGTTAGTATTGTTTTAATAAGGAACTTATCATCCATTGTCTAGCAATGTTCATTAATATCAGGAGAGCTGTGATTTTACACAGCAATTTGGAGAAGATCAGAGCTGATTTGAGCCAAAAGCAATCACCAAAATCATAGGAAAACTATTACTGAGAAAAATGTAAACATTGGGTATCTGGTTATCTTAGTGCCAGAACCAGTGCCCATTGGTGTAGTCTTTGTCTTCGCTGGACATTGGATCAGGCTCCAAGAGAGGCAGACTTGTTCATGGTTAAAATAGTGACTGAGTCATAAGCTCTGTGTTCTGTCCCTGATTCTGCTGCTTGCTTATTTGGCCATGTACTTATGGCTAGATTGTGGACATAAACCTATTGTTGCACTGGAGTAAAGTGCAGAGAGATTGTGCTGCATCCAAGTGCTACTCTGGACCTGGAATATCCAGCTCAAAGTCAACCCCATGGTAAGTTTTCTTTTCCCTTCCCTCCCACCCTCGGTACAGAAATACATCTTAGATTATTTAGTTTTAGCTCTGTTGCTTGCACACACAAATTCCATGAATGTTTTTTTTTTAAATCATAACAAAATCTATTTACTTATTAATGGTAGTAAGAGAATTGTGACAGTGACAAAAGCTTTATTCAAGTCTATTGTCCCTGATGTCATAGATAACCTGTGGAACTCATTGCCATGGGATGTTGTAAAGGCAAGAAGTATAAATAGGTTCAAAGAAGAATTAGATAAAATCATGGAGGATAGATCTATTAATAGTGATTAGTCAAGATGGTCAGGGATGCAACCCCTGTGCTCTGGATGTCCTTAAACCTACAATTGCCAGAAGCATCTGGCACTAGCTGGTATCAGAGACAGGATACTGGGCTAGGAGGACCATTAGTCTGATCGAGTTTGGCTGTTCTTATGTTTATAAGAACAATTGCTAGGTTGAGATGGGATAACAGGTGTTTTATTTGGAAAAGGGAGTGACTTCAGCGGTATATTTTATGTACAGACAAGGTAGTTTTTCCCCCTCTAATAGAACAACATATAGCATTTCAATATAGTATTTTTCAGTATATGTATTCAGGGCATTGCACTCCATGTTAAGAATACACACATTGGTAGATGTGTGGGAAAGTGCCATACTGCAGATCACACTGTACCTGCCTCTGTGCATTATCAGGGGACTTTGTTTGCCAAGACTGGCTTCCATAAGGGCATGAAATTAACATTAAAATAATTAGTAATATTTAAGATAAATGGCATCCCTGAACAACATGAAACCAACTGGAGTGAAAATCACTACTAGATAAGAATGGAAAGTTTCCTACATTCCACTTGTGCACAAATAACCCTCTTTCATGAATACCTAAGTTATCACAGACATTTTCCCCCTGTAATTCAAAGTTAATGAAAAAACAGTAAATATTTTAGTATCATGAAAAACCAACCAACCAAAAAATCTCTCTGTAGTCATTATTAATTATGTTTTCATTTTAAGAAGCATAACTGCATTTTTTCATTTAACTGAAAAATAAATGTTTGAATATGAATTGGAATGGTTGGGTAACCAGTTCGCAATCAGGTGAATTAGCAAGGTGGCCACCCAGAACAGATCCAGCTGGTCCTTTCTCTATATAGAAGAGAGAACACTCAACCATACCTCAGGTGTTTTTTAGATATGATTTTTTTTCTGCACAAATAAGTTTTATTATTCGACCAACTGTGCAAAGCTTTTCAACTTGTACCTGAAGTGATACTATAAGCTTTCACCATGGATAACGTCTGCTACCTGGGATGACTTACATTCAGTACAATACATCTTGTCACGGTCCTGTGTTGGGCAGTGTCTGATTCCGAGTTGTCATAAACAGATAGCTAAGGGTTAATGTCTCTTTCACCTATAAAGGGTTAACAAACAGTGACCTGCAAACACCTGACCAGAGGACCAATCAGGAGACAAGATACTTTCAAATCTCGTGGAGGGAAGCCTTTGTTTGTGGGTTTTGGGTTTGGCTTTGTTCTCTCTGGGTCCTGGATGGGACTAGAGATGCAACCAGGTTTCTGCCAATCTCCCTGCTACAATCTCTTATCTATTCAGAATTGTGAGTAAGAAAAAAGGCGGTTATAGTCTTTTAATTTGTTTTCTTATTTGCATATGTGTACTTGCTGGAAGTAGCTTAAATTGTGTTTCTGCTGGAGAAAGTTTCTTTCTTTTGTTTATAAGTTGAAAGACCCTGTAACTGTTTACCATCTAAAGTGCAGAGATAAACCTTTTACTTTTTTTCTTTCTTTTTTATTAAAAGTTTTGCTTTTTAAGACCTGTTTGATTTTTTTTCTCCTAGTTAAGGTTCAAGGGAATTGTGTCTGTACTCACCAGGAAATTGAGGGGGAGAAGGGAAGGATACCTTTTCTCGTTGTGTTAGATTCACGCAGCTTGAATCTGTATGGCCTCTGGGTGTGGGGGAAGAAGGGAGGGGGAAGGTAACACTCCTCTCAGTGTGGTGATTCAAGAAGTTGAATCAGGCGATCTCCTAGTGTTCCCAGGGCGGGAAGGAGCTGGGAGGAAGAAGGGAGGGGGAAGGGAATGGTTTATTTCCCTTTCTTGTGAGACTCAAGGAATTTGGGTCTTGGGACCCCCAGGGAAGGTTTTTGAGGGAGACCAGAGTCTATCAAGCGCTCTACTCTAAGTCCTGATTGGTGGCAGCCTATCAGATCTAAGCTGGTAGTTAAGCTTAGAGGACTTTATGCTAGTACCCATATTTTGGACGCTAAGGTCCAGATTTGGGAATTATACTATGACATGCTGGCAGCATGTGGGAAAGATAAGAATCCAAAAGACAGTAAGATTATTAATTTGCTTCTCTGCTAGCTGGTTATAAGCAGAGGGAAGGGGTTTATTTTTTTAAACTGCAATGAGAGAATTTTTTTTTTCCTTGCTTCTGTCTGGCTGTGCATAGATATCGCCTCAGGCAAGGGCCATTAAGTTTAACAGGGGTCTTTTGTTAGACAATAGAACTCCAGCTGTGAGTCAACTACACCAGCAGAACACACATGCAAATGAAGGCTTTCCTTTTGTTCTAGTTTTATTCGGAAAAGCTTGTTAGAAACACTCTGTTGCTTAGCAACAGAGCAGGCAGCAGAGGAACAGTAATTCAGACAGTAAACCAGCAGAGGGCACCCCCACCCAAGAAAGCAGGAACCATGACTACCAAAGATGCCCTGAAACAGGAGCGAACGAGACTGGAGGCAGAGGAACAAATCAAAGACACAGAGCACAAGCGAGATATGGAAAAAAATCAAACAGGTCTTACAAGCAAAACTTTTAATAAAAAAGAAAAAAAAGTAAAAGGTTTATCTCTGCACTTTAGATGGTAAACAGTTACAGGGTCTTTCAACTTATAAACAAAAGAAAGAAACTTTCTCCAGCAGAAACACAATTTAAGCTACTTCCAGCAAGTACACATATGCAAATAAGAAAACAAATTAAAAGACTATAACCGCCTTTTTTCTTACTCACAATTCTGAATAGATAAGAGACTGTAGCAGGGAGATTGGCAGAAACCTGGTTGCACTTCTAGTCCCATCCAGGACCCAGAGAGAACAAAGCCAAACCCAAAACCCACAAACAAAGGCTTCCCTCCACGAGATTTGAAAGTATCTTGTCTCCTGATTGGTCCTCTGGTCAGGTGTTTGCAGGTCACTGTTTGTTAACCCTTTATAGGTGAAAGAGACATTAACCCTTAGCTATCTGTTTATGACATAGACACAAATCCTGCATCACGATTCAGTAATATTGATCCTGGAACCTATTCAATGTCCCATTGACTTCAGTTGCATTGTGATTTGGTGTTCAAGTCCATGTTAATAGAACCCAATACATGATCAAAGCTGTAAATTGCCAGCATGTGAAACTTAATATTACAAGTACCAAGAACAAAAATGGAGTGTTTTATGTCCATTAAGAAAGGGTCTTAGTGTGAGAGAACCAGAAAGCAAACTGGTTAGTCTATAAATAAGATTCTCTGTTTCAATTGTCTAAGCTAAATAAAATGCTAAAAGTAAACAGCAGAAATGGTGAAAAGTATATTAGAATTTTAAAGTTATTTCCCCATTACTCGTTTAGAAAGTATTTAGAATGTAAATGTAATTAAAATGACAATGTGGACTTAATGGAACTTAAGTGGTAACACAGGTATTATGCTAGCCCTCTGAACAAGGGGACAGATCCTCAGTTGGTATAAATTGTTATAGTTCCAGTGCAGACAATGGTACTATTACAATTTATGCCAATTGAGCACCTACTCCCAGTTACAAGGGGTGAATTTAATAATTCCATAATTAGTTGTTAGTTGACCGAGTCTCAACTTTTCAAAATTACTGAGTTAAAATTCAGGTTACACCACTCACTCACAATCCTGAGTGAGTTGTGTCAGCTCTCTGTTTCCCCAGTTATAAAATGAGCTCAGTAATACATACCTGCATGTCACAAAGCTGTTTTATGGATTAAGTAGTTAATGTCTGCACAGTGCTTCAAACATCTCAAATGCTACATAGTCAGTACTGTTTTTGTTTTTTTTAAATTTATTTGTGATTTCTAGCACTTCTGCAAATCAAACCACTTCATTTAAGTGTCTGAATAGAAATTGTTGTTTTGAAAACTAGCTAAGAATGTTCAAAACTGCTTAGTAAATGTTATTGAAACTTTACAAACTATTTGCTTTTGGGCAGAATATAAATATATTAAAAAAAAATCAGCCTCAAAGAAATTTGTCTAATAAATTACATGCTGAAAGCTGGTAGCCAGTTTAATTATGGCTGTATTCAGAAAGCCTTGGTTAGGGACAGCTGTATTCAGGAGCTCCAGATCAAGGAATTTAGAATCTATGCAAGCATAACAGGTCTTAAGTTATGAAATTACAAATAAATCTTTCAGTTTCTTTCTTTGTTCTTACTGAAAATATATTGAAATTTAGCTTTAAAGTTCGGCAATCAAGTACTCAAAAGTCAGACATTTCCTAAAGTTAAATACTCAGCCTTATCTCAGCCTTGCTGTTTACTGTCTTTAAAACATAATTTCTTAACAAATATTATCTATTAATACAATGTATATTGTAAAGCATGTATACAAACTTTAATTTAAAATAAAGCCTTACGTACATTGCACATAGTGTTGGTACTGTGTTATGCTGCCGGGTAATGTGGGGAATTAGGAAAATCCTTTTGATTAAGGAACAAGACTGGCAGTTGGAAGTTTTATTTCTAGTTCCATCTCTGTTACATATTTTCTTAAGTTTCTGAAATCCACTTAATCCAAATTTTCAAAAAGGACCTTTTATTTTGGGTGCCTCAATTTTTGCATGCCCAACCTTAGACACCTAGTAGAAATTCTGTCCTCACTGAAGTCAGTAGGAGTTTTACCATAGATTTCAATAGGGCCAAGGATTCACCCTTAGAAATTAATTTTGAATGGGCTCAGTACCGCAAGTTATTACGCATTCCGGCCTTTGATCTGGTGAAGCACTTAAGCATGTGCTTATCTTTAGGCACGTGAGTAGGCCAATTCAAGCCAGTGCAACTGCGCACACACTTGAAATGAAGCATGCATTTAGGAGCTTTGCTGGATCAAGGTCAGTGTGCCCAGCACCAAACAGAATCGACCTCAGAGATGCTAAGTACGAGCAACTCCCATTGACTATTGTTGGAGTTTCAAATGCTCAGCCTGCTAAATCTGGATTTTGGTCTCTAGATGTAAACTAGGAAATGTTTCAGAAAAGTCTGTATGTGATGCTAGTTTGCAGTTTTTGCAATGTTGCAAAGTCTGACATCTGTTCAGAGTCTTAAAATAGTTTGAAAAGACAGCTGTCCTCTTCTGCAGGGTATTCAAAGTGTATTAAAATACCATTGGATCTGTGTTTACAAAACATAGGTGTATAAAAAGAGAAAAGTGAAGTAAAAATTTATACTGCAGAGTAATTTATATTTTTATTTACATATATGTTTACCAGGGTCTAAAATTAGATCATAAGAAAAAACAATAGCAACCAACCCAAAAGCCCTATCACCTCTACTAAAAACAAAAGAAAACAACAAAAGACAAACATGCCTTTCACTTTCCTCTGTTGTTTTAATCATTTCTCTTAGGCTTCCCATCCTGCTTACCACGGGCTACTATTTATGTGAAATACAGAGAGTGATGTGATATATCCTGCAAACACATAAGCAACTTAATTGTAATTGAATAGATGCAACTGAGTTGGGTACTGGTGACCTCTTCAGGGGAAAAAGGGAAAGAAATCTGGCTCCAGTGTGGGACTGGGACTGCAGAGGTTAATCCATCCTAGTAGTTGGACTAACCTTTGTGGTGTTAATATTCCTCATTAAGGCTAGGTGGGAAAGGAGACCTGAAGATTTTCATATAGCATCTATTTGATTTCACCTTTGCTCCTTCCCCCAATACCACCCGTGTGTGGCCATTCTTGGAGGCCATACAGAACTGTGCTGTGCATGCTCACAGAATCCTGTCTCCTTCCATGAGCAGTGGAACTGCACCATTTTTACTGCCACATAATCTTGCAAATACATGGAGGTGAGAGCAGGATTTTCCCCTATGAGAAGATTAAGAATGGACCATGTTGTTAAGTGTTGCCCTTAATTTCATTAGCAGAGTCTCATGTCTTTAAGTATAGATTCTTTTAAAGAGCAATAGAACAGGCTTGGCTTGCCAAAGAGTCACCCCTAAAGGAGACTGTACGCTGAATTCGGCCTATGTTATGATGTTTTCATTGCCTCTGGCTGATAGCAAATATTTAGGAAAGGATTGTTAGATTGTTTGCCAAGTGTGCCTCTCTAACATCATTCAAGACACAGCCCACTCCCAAGTACAAGCAGTTTAGTCTTGCAGATTTTCCTCTGTGTGTATAAAGGGAATTTCCAACATCTTACCAGATGGTCAGAGGTCTTGAAATACTGATTTAATTAATGGAAATCCTATCACCAGATGATAGCTTTTGTGGAATGTCAACCAGTAGCATAGTGTTCTATTATAGGGACAATACTGTCCTTCTAAAATGGAATTTAATAAGTCACCCCAGTTATTTAAAAATAAGTGATTGTCTAGGATGGGAGAAGAAAAAGACACTAAAAAACAAGTGCATTTAAATTCAGAATGTCATCAGAAAGTGATTAGTATGAGCCTTGTAGTGATTGCTGCAACTGGGATATGTTGTGTAATGTCATTTTAAGCTTTCAAAGGTCAATATGTGGCTTTAAGGAATTTTCTGAGAGCATAGCAAAGTTGGGCATGGGCGAGAAAACGTCTGTTGTGTTTAATACAATGCAAAGGGTTTGCATAAACTATTTGTGACATATTAACACTCAAATTTTATGCTACTCTTATTTTAACCAAAACGAACAGTAATTATTCAAATTATTTTATAATGTCAGTTGGAAGTTTTTCCTTCCTTGCTCATCAACCACGACTAAGGAGGGATATCAGAATAACATATAATGGCCCATATCATCCTTCTCCCTCTGCCTCCTCCTCCTGCTTATGACAGTCCATGTATGGAGGGGACCCCTCACACAAATATCCCCCTTCCATGCAAAAGGAGAGATCAGTCACTTCTGTGGTATTGCCTCCTTCCAGTTCTGTAGTTCCAGGGTCTACCCAGAGAGAGTGTGGAGCCTGAGATGGCTGGAAGGAGTGAGGAGGGGAGGTTGGAAAATAAGTATAATTCTCATTCCAACCCCAGTCCTCTGGTCCTGTGGAGCTCAGATGAATAAGGTGATGCTGGATGAATGTCATGGGAGGTCAAGCTAGTGCAGAAGCTCAGGACCTCCTTTTCCACTTTGAAATTATAGGGAAGAAACCTCAAGACGATCCACTTGGAAATTACCCCCCTTTCCCAGACACTCTTTACCCGCTTATTTCTCCCAGCCTTTGGCATGACAGCTTCTGGTCACCCGTGGGGTAGTGGTAGAAAAGTTAATACAATCTGGGCCTGTTTTCTGCCTGCTGCAAGGGGGAGTGTTCAAATGAAAAACAAATTTGATCTCAGCCTAGACCCTAGTGGATGTTTATTCCCAGTGCAACACTGCTGCCAAATTTTGCGTAATCTATACTGTCTTCTCATGGGCTCAAATACCAAGAGTGTTGCAAACTCGGATTGAAATGTATGAGAACAGATGTTTGTGATGAAATATGCAAATTTCCCTGCTCTTCTCTCTCTCCTAGCTAGTGTTGCTTCACTTTTATGATTTTTTTAAGCCTCCCAACCCCTTTTCTTGTACTGACGCTAAGAATGCACATCCTGAGCCAGCTGGGAGATGCAAAAGAAGTTATGGCTATATTTTTTCTGAAATAAAAATTCTCTTGTTTGATGAATAAATTTACACTAAGCTTTTGACAGAGGCTGTTGAAAAGTAGAAGCCAGCATAATGTTTTACAAATGCTAGTATTGTAATGAAATCATTTTCTGTAGGTGCCGTCTGATAGTCTAATTAGTATAACATCAGCCACACTTGAGAACAGTGTCTCTTTTATAACCATCTGTTTTGTTGTAAAGTTCTCTTTTTTTGAAGCCATATGCATTTCTAACATTTATCCTTTGTCTCTGATTTCTCTTTTGTTTCCACTTTTTCATCTTTCCTGGTATGATTTACCATAGCAATTAAACTAGGATAAAATGGTCAACAATCCCACATGCTATCATACAGAAGTAGGGCGTGGAGGAGACTTTCTGTGAAATAATTAATATATAGAAAACTTAGTGGCAGAGATAAAGCAATCAGACACTTCTAGAACCCCCAACAGCTCCCAAATGATATTTTGTTTTAAACTCCTCCCTGCTCAAAATGCCCTGTCACCTAAACAATCAAGTGTATTCACCATTGACAGCTGTTCTGAATGTCATGCACAGTCAGCAAGAGCCACTTACAAATGGTCTGTCATTCAGCTATCAAAGACAAACATTTTGTAATGCAATATATGTATATATTAAAAAAAATCCCTGTTCTTGTGTATCTTAATCATTTCTCCTTGATCATCACATAGGAATATTCTGATGGTGAACTGCTGCTGCTGTTAGTTGTTTGTTAGTGTTAGTAGCACCTTGTGGCCCCAATGAGGCTGAGGCCGAGTTATGTTAGGTGCTGTACAAACTCGTGATTAGTCTCTGTCTTGATGGTCAAAAAGTGGTGTGGTTTTTAATCTGTTAGCTCCACGGAGTTAGCAAACATGGTTAAAAAATCCCCATCAAGACAAGGCTAATACATATGAAAACATGTTAACTGTCTCTAAGAGCAACTAGCCTAAATCATGGCCAGCTAACAAGGCTTCAGTCATATTTAGGGTGACCATATTTCCCTATGCTGAATATGGGACACCTTGTAAAATTGGTTGTATTCAACAGCAATCAATCAGAACTGTGCAGTAGCCCCCCAGCATGCTATAAAAACTCCAGAGCCCAGCAGGGAAAGGGCTGTGTGTCAGGAGTCGGGGGGGGTGGGGATGGGGCCTTGGGCATAGGCATAGTATGACCTCTGTTTTGGGGAACAGGAGACAGCAGGGCTCAAGCCAGTTCCACATGGCGGGTCTGAGGAGGGAGTGCCACCTTCACCCCGATTCACCTCAGGAGGCCACCCAGCCCGTCTTTGGTTGTGCCTCCTTCCTGTCACAACCAAAATTATAACTCAAAGGTGTGGAGGGGAGTTCAGCTCAAAAAGTTTGAGAACAGCTCAGGGTACAGGGAAGGAGGTAGCTGAGGGCTGTGTCAGGGCGGGAGGTAGCTCAGGGTGAAGTGAGGGGGTTACTAGAGGCTGTGTACAGGCAGAGGGTAGCTCAGGCAGGGCCGGCTCCAGGGGTTTTGCCGCCCCAAGCAGCCAAAAAAAATAACAATAAAAATAAAGCTGCGATTGCTATCTGTGTCAATTCAGCAGGAGGTACTTTGCTCCGAATGGGAGTGAAGGACCCTCCACTGAATCCCTGAAAGTGCCGCCCCCCTCCTGAGTTGCCACCCCAAGCACCTGCTTGATAAGGTGGTGCCTGGGGCTGGCCCTGAGCTCAGGGTGCAGGAAGTAGTCGCTGTTCCGTGAGGGCTTTGTCAGCCTCATCCCTAGCGCTCTTACCAGCTGCATGAGAAAAGAGGGCTGGGAGCTGAGGAGCAGCGAGCAGGAGAGGAGGGAACACCATGGGGCTGCCTACTCCATGGTGCCAGCCAGAAAAACAGTTGCCTCCCACTGCTCGGCTCCAGCTTCTCATCTCTGAACTGGCCAGAGGGCAGAGAGAAAAGGAGGTTGGGGGGGAGGGGTGGAGCTGCCCCCAGGATCTCCCTTCAAGTTCACTGCAGTTTGGAGTGGCAGCATTCCTGGTGCCCCCCAAATCTACCCATGGGCTCAGGGGGCTTCTGTCCCATGGAGAGCACTGAGGATCCAAGATTTAGCTGCCCTCAGCCCAGCAGAGGACACTAGGAATCAGGGCTTCAATCCCCCCCGCAGCTCTGGCTTCAGCCCTGCTGCGGGCTGTGGGAATCAGGGTTTTAACACTCCTAGGGCTCCAGCTTCAGCCCCACAGAAGGTGACAAGGATCAGGTTGCATCCCCATGGGGGGTGCTGGGGCTCAGGCTCTGGGTTTCAGCGCCCAATGACCCCCCTGCAAGAGGTTAGACAATGGGGAAAATGAATGCACTTCCAAGGTCTTAGAGGGTGCCTCAGACTCCAAACACACACGAAAATTTACATGAAACATGATAGGCAAACCACTGCCTCTTCTTTCTTTCAGTAGTCTCAAACTATAATGAGGATAACCTGTTAATATTGGTTTTGTCTGCATACCTGCTGCGGTTTTAGCGTAATGAAAAAAGTCAATCCAAAAGGTATTAGGGTCAGTTAGACCCCAAATTACTTATGCAGGCATTCGAGCTTCAGATTTTTTTTTAACTTTGAAGCAGCAGTTATGGCATGATTATATGACTCATTCAGAATTGTTTGTATCATCCTTGTTTTAGTAGGTTTTTTTTTTTTAAAAAAATGCGCCTAAACGGTCTTGGGGGTCTGTAAGACCCTAGATAACATGTGCCTCATGTATTATCCCAGTTGTTCAACAAATTGAGTTTCTTTGAAGATAACACTATCAAATTGATTTTCTGGGAAGCCTGCACTAGAGAGTGTTTCTGGGGAAGCTGCAGTTGTCAGATACCTTTTCTGGCAAGCCCATGCTTGACAGATACTGTTGCTCGGGCAAAGACTTGCTGTTGCTGGGGAAAAGAAATGTGCACAGTGTAACAATGTTGTATTTTCCTAATATGGGCCATCTATTTATTCAAAGTAGTAGATCATTTACTGCCATTTTGATGTTTGTGCCTTTTATATTGTTGCTGTTGCTAACTAGTTTCATTGTCTAACTAGACATGGACACCTTTATAGCACGCAGCTTTTTAAAAAATATTTGCTCATGGGATGGTCTAGACCCCAACTCATAGTGTGAATTTGGATCTAGGGAAGTTTTTAACTTGTTCCTAGTTTTATAGTTCACTGGATATAATAAAAACAGTTTTAAATGCCTTGCATGTGGGCTTTCTCCAATTTGGACATACTAGGGATCTCCACAACCCCAGTACATAAATAGTTGAGTGATTTTTAGGTCCAACGCAAGAGTAAACGCTGAGTGTTCTTCCTGCTATTTTATTTCTTAAATTGATATTTAATTATTTGTTACAAGTTTCACCAAGCTCTGGGTGCTCACAAAACTCAGGCCTGTTTTGATTAAACCTTTTTTTAAATTTGTTTCTCAAATTTGGGTAAGAGCTGAAGTAATATACTGATTCTACTGGATATGACATATTTTTCCCCTTATCAGCAATTGTTGTGAGGTTGTTATGCTATGGATAAATTGCCTAGGAAGGTTGTGGAATCCTACATTGTTGGACATTTTTAAGAGTAGGTTAGACAAACACCTGTCAGGGAAGGTCTAGATAATACACAGTCCTTCCATGAGCGCAGGGGACTGGTTTAGATGACCTCTCAAAGACCCTTTGAATCTTACAATTCTATGGTTCTATGAAGAAGTTGTTATGGGTGGTGTTGAGGAGAAAAATATCAGAACTGTCTGGGTCAGATTCAAAAATAAGGGAATTGCTGCTTTTAGAGTGCATAGCCTGCCACTGCCCACACCGATGTCACCTACACGGTTGATTTAGGTTTATATTTAATATTTGTCATCAAGGCTATTGCTCTTTGAGAATGTTACCAATAAGTGAAATAGCTTAAGTTGAATGTCTTAGATCATCAACCTTTGGCATGCGGCCTATCAGGGAAATATGCTGGTGGCCAGTACATCCCTTGGCCTGCACCACTTCCTGCAGCCCCCACTGCAGTGGCCGCGACCAGTGGGAGCTGCAATTGGCCGAACCTGCGGACGCTGCAGGTAAACAAACCGTCCTGGCTCACCAGTGGATGTCCCTGATGGGCTGCGTGCCAAAGGTTGCCAATTTCTGTTCTAGTATTTATGAGCCTCTGCCATTTTTCAAGGACACTTTTTGAATCCTGAATGTTCCATCCCTGAAGACCTCATTCATTGAGTGATTTAGCACTGAGGGACTCAACCTTTATTGTGTGTGCTATATTGAGTTTTAGGCAGGATCTGTTGCCTTGAAATCACAGGAGACAAAGCTGGAATTCAAGCTGAGTAGAAGCCTGCTTATTTGTATTTCTAGATTATATTTCTTTTCTTTAATAAATACCTCTGTTTTTAAAGGGGCATGATTAAATATATTATGGCATGTCTGAGCTGTTCTTTTTGAGAAGAAAGAATAGTGTTCTTGAGAACAAAGATGTTTCTGGATGGTATTTTTCCTCTCTCTATTTTGTTAGACTGGTGATTCGTTAAATGTTAGCCTTGACAATAGACTTAGCTTTATTTTCTTAAATGTTCCTAGATGAATTTTCATGGTTTATTGTTCCAAATAAGTGTAAATTGTCTGAGAAGTTGAGACAACAGGTTCCAGATAGATACATTTCTGCTGTGTAAGATCATCAGGACTCCTCACAGGCTATTTATCCCACCTATGCAGGTCTAATTGAGCCACTAGCTTGGTTTCTTTGCCATCTGTGAATAAGTTATTACATTAAACATCATGTAAAAAACAGGATTAGAAATGGGACATTATTTTCCCTAAGACTTTAAGACTTCTGTGGAACAGATGGTGCAGGGCTGGCCTTACCATGAGGTGAACTGAGGCAGCCGCCTCAGGTGCCAGACTGGGGGGAGGGGCGGGGGGGGCGCCACTAGGACCCAGAGTGTAGAAAATTGTGTCTGCTGCTAGTGCATGTGTATTCTCTCTGTTCTAGATTCACAGAGATGGTGGAATGCTGTGCTGGAGGAAGGAGGGTACAAGAGACATAACAGGCAGGCAGGAGAAAAGTTGAGAGGAAATAACAGAAGGCAGCAGGAGCTGCAGGGAGGGAGAGAGAGGAGGAGCAGCCTCTTATGTACCTCCCCAGCACCCCCAGGAGCCTGGACTGATTAACACCAGCTTCTCAGGGAGCTTCCTGTTTCCTCCTGCTTCTCTGAACACACTTGAGGAGAACAGGCAGTCTACTGAAGTTGGCCCTTAAGATGCTGGTATCTTCACTCAGGCCCTGCTACCAGCCTGTTTCTTTGTCCCATTCAATTGAGTGTTGAGAGCCGCTATATATATATATATATATATGGCACAAAACAGCAGTCATGAGTGAAAGAAGAAAACATCCCTCTGGGGCAACATTCAGAAAAAGAAGGCAAAGGAAGCTTTTCTATCTAAGCAGGAAGGAGGTCTCCTGAGATACATAGCCAAAAATGTTGACGGTGAGGATGTGAATGGTGAGGATGTAGGAGGATTTAATGTATGATTTGATATCACCCTGCCAGTTACCCTTTTTTGAATAACAGAAAGGAATGAACCTCTGGGATAATGGGATTCTGTTTCCCATATGCATTACAAATTGGGCTCTTTTAGTTCATTGTTTTTAATGTTTAGTTAGTAAATGACAGGATCCTGCGTTGTGTCTGTGTTAAGTAGATTAAAGGAAAGTTAAAGGCTTGGGCCCCAATGTGAATTGTTTTGATTATAAGATTTAGGAAGGCTTAATTTACAATGTCTTTTGCTCAATATAAAGTGCTGCTGTTTGTATTCTCAAAGGTCTCTATAAAAGACTGTTTGTGTGAATGAGGAATGCATGCATCAGAAAAAGTTAAGGTGTGAAGGCCATTGTTAACCAAATGGTCAAGAAAGGAGGAGCAAAGACACCTATTGGGACTTATTGATGCCAGAGAACCATCAATGTGTATCCATGATTGAGGAAGGGCAGATTGACGACCCTGAGGTGAAGGCTGGCACCCCTAAAGACAATTGATGAAATCAAAACCGAGACAGGATGACCCTCTTGGAGGTGTTTTGGAATATTAACATCAAAAGATAACACCAATTAAGGAGTAACCGGCCATAAACTGAGGCAGCAAAATCCACAGACTTCAACAGAAAAAAAAGACTATAAGAACAGGGTGCTTTGCCATGGGACTTTGGGTTCATCTTGCCGCTATTCCAGGAGCATCAGATTGTGAATGACAGAGCCCGGCTCCCCTCTGTGACGAATCTGGCTGTCCACTAGATCGATCCAGACTCTGGACTGGTAACTATAAACATCAACTGGCGGGACTGTGTGACATGGGGTGTGTGTGTGACTGAATACAGCATATGCTAACCTCTGTATTCTCAATAAATGCAGTGTTTTGCCTTCTCTACAAAAGATTGCATGTGCTTTGTACAGACGCTCCCCGACTTACACCTGATATCAGCCATATGGAACAAATTACTTTAATGGTGCATTTTGTAACAATGGAACCTAGTGAAAATATCCCTCCAATGATGACTGTCAGAGAGCATTTTCTAAAAATTATTGACATTGATGATACTACAGGAGCTGGTATGACAAATGTGCTTCTTAAAAAGCTGGAAGAGACGGGAATTGCGATAGCTGACATGAGACGTCAGGGCTATGATAATGGTGCCAACATGAGAGGAGTATAATTTTTGAAGATTGTAGATCCTACGTGTTTTGAAATATGCTTAATATGTTCTAAAGGCATTTTGACTAGCCACTGCTGCTTCATTATTTATTTATTTTATTTATTTATTTATTTATTACTCCATTTAGTTAGGCACCTAAATGGAGTGCTCATATTTTTCATCAGAACCATGACAGCTGTTGAGTGCTGAGCAATTTTGGAAATGAGATCACTCGTTTAGATGCCAAATATGGAGTTAAGGGCTTTAGGTACCCATTTTTTAAAATTTGGCCTTGAGATTTTATTATACTACTATATTCTTTGTTGGATCAGGGTATAAAATTGGCTCTTGGTAATATTTTGTTCCTTCTTAAAAATATTTTAAAATACTATGATAAAACACGAATTTCTATTAAAGCAGAGTATCAGAGGGGTAGCTGTGTTAGTCTGGATCTGTAAAAAGCAACAAAGAGTCCTGTGTTAGTCTATAAGGTGCCACAGGACTCTTTATTGGTTATTAAACCAAAGTAAGTTAATGAGATGCATGCATTCATTTAAAAAGGGGATATCATAATCTGTGACGAGTTCATTAAGCCCATAAAGGGAGAAACATTGTTATGAGAATACTTGCACAGTGTTATATTTTAATATGCTAAATAAGGTTAGTTATAAGTGCTAGCTTCTAAGATGGTTACACTGCTGTTTTTATGTCTGACACACATTGTGGTAACTTATGTGTCAAATCAAACTTATCCATTTTATTAAGGTATCTCAAGTTAGTGTTTAGTGGCTATTCAGTACAAAGTAGAGGCAGACTAGTTCTCAAGTGTTTTTTGCATACAAATCTTGATCAATCCCAAACTCTCAATTAAGTAAATAAATAAAAAAAAGCTACTTTATTTTCTCCGCTCATTTAAATTTTATTTATTTATTTTTCAGCTTCCTTAAAGCAACATTTGTTGCCTGCTGATTTTCCCCTTTCAACCACTGGGAACGTTAGAACAAAATCTCACTCCCCTCCATCAGTTAAATTTCCCTCCCACATCAGGACATCTGTGAGGCTAAAGGACTATTCATAGACTTTAAGGTCAGAAGGGACCATTATGATCATCTAGTCTGACCTCCTGCACAATGCAAGCCACAGAATCTCACCCATCCACTGCTATAACAAACCCTTAACCTATGTCTGAGTTATTGAAGTCCTCAAATTGTGGTTTGAAGATCTCAAGCTGTAGAGAATCCTCCAGCAAGACCTCCATGCCCTATGCTGCAGAGGAAGGCGAAAAACCTCCAGGGTCTCTGCCAATCTACCCTGGAGGAAAATTCCTTCCCGATCCCAAATATGGTGATTAGTTAAACCCTGAGCATGTGGGCAAGACTCACCAGCCAGCACCCAGGAAATAATTCTCTGTAGTAACTCAGATTCCATCCCATCACAGATCACTGGGTATACTTACCTGCTGATAATCAAAGATCAATTGCCAATTTAGGCAAACTTATCCTTCTGCCTCCTCATGTGGCTATGATGACACATTGCATTATCATATCTTATCCCCCTTCCTTGGCTTTCTCTAAAGAAAAGTGTAACATAGTGCTAACAATCAGGTTGAATTCTTTCTCTCCCATTACTACCATAACTGTGTTTGAAATATATCAGGCCAAGTTAGACAAACACCTGTCAAGGATGATCTAAGTGTACTTTATTCTTTGTCAGTGCAGGGGTTGACCTTCCCTTTCAACCCTACATTTCTATGATTCTATGATTTTATAGTGCCAGGAAGATAAACTATTAAATAAAATAAACACCTTCTTTACACACAAACACGTTTTCCAAAGGCTATTTCCAATTTTTTAAATAAAGAATTATATCCTCCTTTCAACAGCATGTTTGGCTGGGGAAAGTGTTATTTGTGGAAGTCCCTCACTCCCAATAAACTTTTGTAAAGGGACGTGGGGGAACAAAAGAGTTAAGATGATAGTTATAATATAGAAGACAATTAAACAAGCTGTAAATTACTATTAGAAGAGCAAGCTAGGAAGCAAGCTGGGTTTACTGATCTCTTTATTGACGTTTAGGGGAATTCATGAATTATTTCAGAGCAATATAATTAGGAATGCTGGCATATGGCTATCTAGGCTTAGAACAACAATCAATCCTTAGAATAATGAATGCTGACATGATGCAGTTGATACATAGTGAGATTTATATTCCCTTTACAGATTCATGGACTCATAGACTTTATGCCATCAGGGACCATCATGATCATCTAGTCTGACCTCCTGCACATTGCAGGCCACCAAACCTCACCCGCTCACTCCTGTAATAGACCCATGACTTCTGGCTGAGTTATTGAAGTTCTCACATCGTGATTTAAAGACTTCAAGTTACAGATAATCCACCGTTTACACTAGTTTAAACCTGCAAGTGACCTAGGCCCCATGCTACAGAGGAAGGCAAAAAAAAAACCCCAGGGTCTCTGCCAATCTGACCCGGCCTAAAAATCATTCTCACCCACAAGTATGGAACTCAGATGAACCCTGAGCACATTGTCAAGATCCATCAGCCTGATACCTGGGAAAGAATTCTCTGTAATAACTCAGAGCCCTCCCTATCTGGTGTCCCATCATGAGCCATTGGGGATATTTGTTGGTGATAATCACGGGTCGGCTACATGCCATTATAGGTAGTCTCATCGTATCATCCCTTATCAAGCTCTGTCCTGAAGTTAGTTGAAAGGCTGTTCCAGAACTTCACTCCTTTGATAGAAACCTTTACCTAATTTCAAGCCTAAACTTGTTGATGGCCAGTTTATATCCATTTGTTCTTGTGTCAATGCTGACTCTTAACTTAAACTATTTCAATAACCCCTTCCCTCCCTCCCTGATATTTATCCCTCTTATAGTACTGATCTAACTTCCTGAACAGTCAATTTATGGGAAAATGAAGTGTCTTATGTGTTAACATGATAAATGTCTGAATATATTGATTGGGTGAAAACGTCAAGGCTGGGGACAAAATACTTAGGGTGGCCCAGAATCATGAGGCCTCAACAGAGGCAATAGGATGAAATTTTAGCAGGTTATCAGGACAGACTTCCTGACAGTGAAAGATAATTGTAGAATAACCTCACAGGGTTTCATTGCCACCCTCTGTGTCTGGCTCAAATAGAGGATAAATAACCTACTTGTAAGGGAGAGCTCCTTTTGCTTCCACATGGCAAAGGCTTGCATATTTTGAGCCAATGGGCCTGTGGGGAATGTTGCACATACGTGGTTTACTTGGTCACCAATGTTAAGCACGTGGGTTTATTCCAAATGACCTGAGAGGTCTTCTCAGTTACTAATTACTCCTTTATGCTTTGAACTGTGCAGAGCCTTTCCATCATGGAATAAGCAAAGATTCTTCTGCTTCTGAGGAACTCATGCCCTAATTAAAGGGGGCAGAAATGTAGATATTTACTTTGTCATATAAAGTTGGCAAAATTTTAGAAAGTTTAATGTTTTTAAAAAAAAAAAAATTACTGGAAACTTAACTGAGCACACTAATCTTCCTTTCCTGCCCTATGTTTAATTCATAGCCCAGACAATTTTGCATATGGAAAAATGGAAGAAAAGTGCCCCGTATTTTTCCTTCCCTCTGGAGAAACTGCTAAATGAACTGTGATTTGCTTTGCCTTTCTGCAACAAAAGTGTGTGTGTGTGATCTGTGTACCTTAGATACTTACATGGCCCTCATTATTGCAGTATCTGAACACCTGTTACACTCATGTTCACCCCAGAATGACAATCCTAACTCCCTCCCCTCCCCCCAAAAAAACCCCCCAAAAAACCAAAGGGAGACTTGCAGATAAGCTGTCAATCAAAATGTACAATAACCATGAACCAGTTAAGTCAGCAACATTATGAGCAAAACATAACAATCCAAAAGTCACATATGTAGCATCAGACCCTGAGTAGCTGTGCACAAACGACGCTACATACACACAAGAAGAGGAACTGGAACGCTGAGCAGGGAGCAGGAAGGCACATACACCAGACATCACAGCATCTCACATTCTCTAATGTGTTTATCCCCAGAACATTCCTATGGCAGTAAAGTGCTATTATTTCCATTTAACAGATGGGAGACTGAGGCCTTCTGAGGCTAAGAGACTTCCCCAGGGTCTCAAAGAAAATCTTGAAAAAGACTTGAACTCACTTGCCCCAAGTCCTTTCTTCTTTATATCCTTCTTCCAATGTTTTGCAAGTATTTGCCTCTTTTAAAGCAGACCTTTACTCTGTGGCAGAAAGCAATTGCTTTGTTTTTAACTCTCAGACAATTTTGTGAATTAAATTATAACTAAAAGGTGCTGATAGAAGAGAAGAAAATTGCTCTAAAACATGATTTCTTTTGGCCATAAAGTACAGAAATATAACACACAGATAACTGGGTAACTGGCATTGTAACATTTAATAGTGTTCCTAGTATCTTAAAACCTCACTTGTTTTTTAGCGTGAATTCCACTGAATAATACTGAATTTCTTTAAAAAATAATCCTTTCTTGCAAAAAGGATGGATCTGGTGACTTACAATCCTAACTTAGCAATGTAATTTGAGTTTTCTCTCACAAAGATCAATTTTGACATAAAAGTAGCATAAGAAGATATAATTCAGTTTTCTGTGTCCTGCACCTTTAAATGCGAGTTTTCTACCTTGCTACCAGGGGGCAGAGTTGAGAAAGGGAAACCCCTGTTTCTCTTCATGACGGTTTCATGTTTAGCCTTTGTTTGTTATTTTCTTTGAACTAAAAGAGAGTGAGACTGGAAGTACATGTCTGGATCTTTGTGTATATAGGCCACAACAGGAATCAATATCACTACCTAGAATAAGTGCAGTCTGTGTGGCTTTTTTTAGCCTGGATTTCATATGCAGAGACTATCAGATACACTTAACTGAGTTTAGTGGATTATGAATAGAAACTCAGGTGAAACCAACAAATTTATTTCTCGTAGGCTTCAATGCTAATCCACAGATTTTTATCTTAAATATAAGGCAAGTGGTTTTTTTCTTCTGATTATCACTCTCAGCCCTCATTATTTTACAAATGGAATCAATCAAGCAACTACTCCTATATAACTGGCATGATATAATAACACTCAGATCTAATCAGTACTAGTTGTTGTAGTGAACTAGTAATTTTAAGAATCTTCTTACATTATTTTCTATGTAGGTTAATTTTTTTTGATGAATTACAGGTCACTAAAGTGCATTTAGTATAAAAACAAAGCTGGCAAAGGATGCATTTTGTCAGTTACCAGCCAGATAGTGGGAAGTCATGCATGGATAGAACTTTTTTTGATATTTTTGTTTTTCTCTATCTAGTCAGCCCCAATCCAACATAAAGTTAAACATATGCTTATGTTTTAAGTGCATGAGTAGTCCTCATGAAGTCAATAGGGCTATTCACATGGTTAATGTTAAATATGTGCTTAAACTCTTTGATGGATCAGGATCAGATAGCTCAGGAACTTGCAGAATTGAGCCTCTCAGGAGGCATTCATCCCTGTGTCCCTTGATGCAGGCACTAAAGGGAAATGGCTTTTAGTTCCCCAATTCTGGGGCTACTGGAGGCTATTTGGGCTGCTGGTGCAGGCTAAGGCTGCTCTTAGTTGTGATTCAGTTGCTATGGCTCCTTATGAGCCTTCCAGTCTCAGCAAGAAAGCCAGAGATGAGGAGTGACCCAGCTATACTTACTCCCACCCTCATTTAATTGCAGAGTATCCTCTTCACTATGGGATAGCGTATAACCAGCAGAGAGAACTCTGCACCTTCACTGGAGGTATTTCTTATGAGGTGGAACCTTTGAGTGACTATGGAGCAACAAGGAATTTAGCCCCTGATCTCCACATGTGGTATCCCTAAAACCATTTTGATTACCTTAGATGCTTGCACAGCATATGTTAAAGTCAGTCTTAGATCTAAAAGGAACCAAATATATATACTGTACTTTCTCCTTTTCTATACATTTGTGAAAACCTCAATTTTTCTACCGATGTTATCACAAAATATCTTTAACAATAATATTTTCATAACTAATAATATTTTAGATTTTTAAA
This sequence comes from Gopherus evgoodei, assembly GCF_007399415.2. Taxonomy (NCBI): domain Eukaryota; kingdom Metazoa; phylum Chordata; order Testudines; family Testudinidae; genus Gopherus; species Gopherus evgoodei. The sequence continues at coordinate 56,909,386 of NC_044328.1, read as the reverse complement.
TGAATGAATAAAAACACACATTACTTCAAACTATAATGGGTGAGATTCGCAGCTGGTATAAATTGGAATGGCTCCACTAGCTTCTATGGAGTTATGTTGCTTTAGACTTGTTAAGAAGCTGGGCAAATGTTGTAAATAAATATCTTGGTCATGAAAGTTTTGGTCTTTGGGAATGGGTCAGTTGTTTGCTAGGAGGGAAATATGCACAAAGCATACAAAATATACACAGCATAGATAATACATGTTCCTTTAATGTAGTAAGTACTCTAGAAATGTGGTGTTTTAAAACTGATGGCCAATGGGGACGTGTCCAATTTGATAACGAGGTAATTGAATAATAAAGAATAATAAAATCTTGAATGCATTTGCAAAAAAAAGTAGCTTGAATGCAATTCGGTGCCAGAATTGATATCACAAATGTGTTGTTCACTATCTGCAATTCAATATTTGGCATTCCTTATTCTTCTGTTGAAAAGTTCCATTCTTCCAATCATAGACTTTAAGGTCAGAAGGGACCATCATAATAATCTAGTCTGACCTCCTGCATATTGCAGGCCACAGAACCACATGAATACACTCCAGTAAAATAGACCTATAACTTCTGGCTGTATTATTGAAGTCCTCAAATCATGATTTAAAGACTTCAAGTTACAGAGAATCCACCATTTACACTAGAAGATCTATACAAGCATAATAATCACTCATGATTAATCAAACTGATCCACTCACACACAGTTAGTAAAAACCCCTTAGTCTACAAATTATTTGTCTGAAGTGTTTGGCAAATATTTACAAATCATGAATATGCCTGCAGCTAGTGGGACTGATGTATGAATGATTTGTGAGCCAAGATGTCAGAATTCATAGGATTTGTGTTTTTATTGATGTATTCTCTTTCTTTAAATCAGCAGCAGGAAGTTAAGTAGCCAGATCTTGGGAAGATTCTAGGCAGAAGCTCTCTACAGCAAAGCAGAGAAACAAAGAAATCAGAGACTCTATAGGGACAATTCCATTTACATTATTCTAACAAAACTATTTGTTTAGTACTAGAATAAAATCACTTTTTTCCAGTGATGTGTTCATTCTGCTTCAATCAATTACTTTCCCTTGCAACTTATTTGCAGGAGCTGTCCCACCATTTCAGGAGGATGAAGTGGTAACTGGCTCCTGCTGCCATAACCAGCTTCTGCTCCTGAACTGGTCTTGGTGCTCCTCCCACTGTTGAACTTGCTCCTCCAATCCCATTCCTCTGCAGAGAAAACTCTTCACCCCAAAATTTAACAGGAAAGAGTAAAGCAAAAAAATAAAATGGTGAATGTTGTTCCCCACAACATCACTGCATTACACTGCTGCTGTAACTCCATTAACTTCAATTAACTGGAGTAATGCAGGGGTGAATGCAGTGCTTTGCCTCCAGCAGTACCTTCTAGTCTCAGCTAATTGATCCCCAGGACTAACTGGTAAGGCAATTCATCCCTAAGAGTTCTCTGGGCAGATTACTGTAAGGGTAGGTCTAGAGCAGGCCTGCACAACATGCAGCCACGGAGCCTCACTGTGCGGCCCGTGGGGGATTCTAAATCCCCCCGCACAAGATGCTCTGTGGGCAGCCCAGAGCCCTTTAAATCCCAGCCACAACCAGGAGTCAGAGGGCTCTGGGCTGCCCGTAGCGGTGGGGAGTGTAGAGCCCTTTAAATCCCAGCCGCGGCCGGGAGTCAAAGAGCTCTGAGCAGCCTGCAGAGATTCCCAGCCGCGGCTGGGATTTAAAGGGCTCAGGGTTCCCCGCAGCTGTGGGCAGCCCAGAGTCCTTTGAATCCCAGCCCATGGCCGCTGATTGACCCCTGCCCCTAACTGCCCCCTAGGACCCCACCCCCTATCTAAGCCTCCCTTTTCCTTGTCCTCAACTGCTCCCTCCTGAGACCCCTCCAACTTTCCCCCAGGATCCCACCCCCTACCTGTCCCCTGATAAACCCCTGGGACTCTCATGCCTATCCAACTGCTGCCTGTCCCCTGACTGCTCCCCTGAACCTCTACCCCTTCTGACTCCCCCTGCTCCCTGTCCCTTGACTGCCCCCTGGGACCTCCTACCCCTTCTCCAACTCCCAGCCACCTTACCGTGCCACTCAGACCAGCATGTCTGGCTCCATGCAGCTCCAGACACGTTGCTGCCATGCTCCCCCGCGGAGCCCACAGGCCCCTCCCCCCAGCACCTGCCTTCCAGATTTGAACACCTCAAAATTCAGGAGTGCTCAAGCTCAGTTTGGGCAGCTGTTACTTCATTTCTCCCAAATCAAATATACTGATCCACTGTAACTTGCTGTAGAAAAAGTAGGATAAAATTGAGCAAGAAATGCTTATTAGGACTGGAATTGCTATTTTCAACAGCCATTGCCTTTTTGTTTGTTTAATGGGAAGACAGTGATATTGCATTAGCAAATTCCCCATAGAAAGAAAGAGTGGAACAAAAGAATAATAAAGGCACCTCAACTTTTCCTTATATATGGAGGATAGTCTTATAATATGTATCCAGGTATCCTCCAATCACACAAGCTGAATATTGTTCCACTTTACTGCAGCTCTGCAACCATATGGGAACCAATCCTGTCTGTGTTTTGTGCACATCCAAAATTCCTGCTGAATGACCCACCCTGGGAGCATTACCATTGACCCAGGGCTGGGGCGGCAGAAGGTGTGTGTGGGGGGGCACTGGTGGGGGGGAGCCCAGGGCTGGGGCAGCAGTGGGGTGGGGGGAGGGCACAGGTGGGGAGGAAAGGGTGAAGCCTAGTGCTGGGGCGGCACGGGGTATGGGTGGGTGGGTGGGGGAAGAGCCCAAGACTGGGGCAGCAGGAGGATACAGGAGGGAGCCCAGGGCTGGGACCAGGGGGCAGCCAATTTTTTTTTTTTTGCTTGGGGCAGCAAAAAACCTAGAGCCGGCCCTGCTGGGTTCCCCCAGCCGGCAGAGCCCCGGGCCCTTTAATTTGACCCTGAGGGCTCCCAGCCACCTCTTCAGCTGGGAGCCCCAGTTGATTTAAAATAAAGTATCACCTCCCCACCCCCAACCTTCCTTTTTGGCTCACAGTTGTTTTGGTGGGGTGATGCTGGGGAAGGAGGATTTGTTTCCGCAGGGCTGGGCGGCCGTGGGACGGGGTGTTTCTGCAGGGCCGGGAGGTTTCGGCCCTCAGTTGTTTTCTTGGGAGTAATGTGGCCCTCGCCGCTTTACGAGCTGTGCAGGCCTGGTCTAGAGCCACTATTACAGTAGATCCAGGTTTGCATCAGTTGCTGCTTCTGGCACATAATTACCATCCATATAGTTATATCTTCAGATGACATAATTCTACCCAAAATCCCTTATTTTGTGGTTCTTCCTCTATAGAGTCTGGTAACTTTAAAGAACCTTTAGCTATTGGGTCTAAATACCTGACATGAATGACTTGCTCTGTTTTTAACACCCTGCACTTTCTGTGTTCTAATTTATATTTAATATGCTAAGTGAATATTATTTTGAAAATGTATCTCTAATTGGTCTTTGTTAGGTTATTACTTTGCATATAAAATTATTCATATATAAATTGAGATGTGTGCTAATTGTGTAAAATATGGTGGTAGAGGCATTTTTATTTCCTGCTATAAAGAGAGAGGGCATCATTTGTACCAGACCATCTGCCAGTTATAAATGTTACTTAGAGCTGTTTTGATTATTCTTTCCAAACCAGATACCAATTCCTTTTAGAAATCAAATTAATGTGAAGGGAAATTTGGGGTGACACTTGGCTAAGGAGGCTGGTAATGTGACATCTCTGGCTAACCAATTTAAATCCAGCTCAGGTCAGTGGAAACATTTCTACTGTCGGATAACTATCTGGGGCCCTATATGAAATGAGTTAATGGTGACAGTTAAGGTCCTAGCAGGTAAGTACCCATGCTACAGTTAGCACTAAGAGGCTAATCCAGTTCCCCTAAAACCAATGGGACTCTTTAGATCGGCTTCAGTGGCAACAAATTGACCTCTTTGGTGGTAGTCTCAGCAGTCTAAGGGTTGAATGGATATGCAAAATGAACTAACCGTGGGGTGCTTAAGCCTAGATTTGTTTTAAATGGGTGCCTAAAGTATTCCAAAATCCATATTTCAGCATCTAAGTGTGTGGCTCATTTTCAAAAGTGCTGAACAGGCCTTCACATCACGGCAGCATTCTGTTTACAATACTTAACCTCATTATATCAGATCGTCCCTTTTATGTGGGAAAAAATAGTAACTGAAGACTACGTATCATAATGCGTATGCATAAGGGGCAAGAATTAAGTTTGTCTGGGCAATTTTGATTCTTGCCATTGCTAACTTTTGAGTACTTGACTTTACAACCTTAACCTTCTTATAACCTAGTTTTTTGTTTGTATGTTTGCATGCAATTTATTTATTTTGTGATAGCACCCAAAATGTGCTAGTTATTTTTAGAAACAGAGAAACTCATAGTTTCTGCTCTTTATTTCAAGATTTGATTGAAGATTTGAGGCTATCTTTCTTTAAATACCATGGAGCTGACAAATTCAGTGATGGCACATGACAGATAAATGGGAAGGGTTGAACAAGTATTATACACGCTCAGTTCCAGTTATATAGGCACCCACAGAATCTAATTGTTCTACTTGTTCAGTGATACAGTTTTGCATCTCTCTATTTCATCTATGTGTCTCTTAGAACTGGTTCATTTTTATCGTAATCCCTAGCTTTAACATAGCCACTTGAAGATAGACAGATCTCCGTTCAACACTATGATAGTGTTTACATATCTGACTTCATTTAGCTCTTTCTGAATTGATTTTCAGGCATTTTTCTTCAAAGTCCAGTGTCTGGAACATATTTTCAATGAGAGTTTTGAAGAACTGGTATAGAGATGGTAATCTTGAGTAGACATAATATAAAGCAAAAGTTTCATTTTCATTTATGTTTTTCAAGTACTGAATGTTGCTTTCATCTATGCCTTAGCCATATAAGGCTTTTAATATGAAATCATTTTCCATTAAGTCAGAAGCTTTCTCATAGCTGATGAATGCCATATGTAATGAAAGACTGTATTCATTTATCATCCATAGTAAATCATTTATCACATAGCAGAGATACATTTTATAGAAAAAACTAATCAAAGCTTTTCAGTTCTTTTGGTTGGTTAAAATCCAGTGTAACAGGGAGATTTCTCAGTAACTAGGTTAAAACTTTTAGACATAGAAATTGGATTTATCAGATGATACTCAAGTAGAGTTGGTGCCTTCGTATTACTGTGATTAGTGCATTGGAATTGAGAGAGACTGTAATGTTATTGTTTGGGTTTTAAATCTTCTTGTGTCTGTGTGTGGAACAGTTCTACAAACCTGCAGTGTGAACAACAGAAAGTCTCTCTTGGCTTTTCTGTTTAATTACATTTAAAAGCTGCAGGACTTTTGTTTTGGTAGCTGCTTGGCCAATATGCTATGATTAGAGCTGAACAAACAGTTGGCAGTGACAAATGTATTCATTGTGACTCTCTGATGTAAAGTGAGCTGAGGTAGCACAGAGAGTAGGAAGTAGTAATTTACAGCTCCTATAGGTCAACAGTAAATTACTGCCTCCTGCAACAAAGGGGAAGCAAAGAGGTCTCTGAGGATTACATGTTATGCCTTGCCCCTGTCTACTCAAATTCTTTTAGCTTTTGGTCACTGGAGAATATCTAAATCATGGTAAAAATTTCTTTGGCTTGAATTTTGTGCATGTGTCCTGTAAACTTCATCAGATGTACTTATCTCTTTTCTGCGCTAACATACTTATGACTAAATCCCAGCTCAGTTTTTGCCTAATCTTTATTCTGACTTCACTTGATGTTTGCCTGAATGAAGTTTCAGGATTTGGCTCTTAGTAAGTTATATACAGTATATCTCATACTGGAGAATAATTACTTCAACTTTGTTTTGGTGCAAACCTTTCATAATTACAAACAAACTTTCTGATACAAAGTCACAGCTTAACTTTTGTTCTGTGCCAGTAATCGCAGCTGTCTCTTGACTCGCATTGAATCAGGGTTTTAATTCTTAACAAGCAGTATTGGATTTTCAGTGTTTTATATGCCCACCATCAAACTATGAAGACAAGAGATGAGATGGTTCATCCAAAGTTCCTCATACCTACACTATTCCTGCCCAACAGAATGAGAAGGTGGAAGAGAGTTGCTTATTCTGCTTGCATAATTCTATTAAATATTATAAGGGATTACCTAAATAGAACTATCTTTTGGAGCTGGTTGGGATAGGAATACTGTTTCCTGTGAGAATTTTCAAGATTGTGTCATCTTAAACATTTCATTCTGATAATTTTGAAACATTTTGTTTCAGTTTTAACCTTTATTTGTTTTTGGTTTTACATTTTTTACTTTAACTTATTTCTAAACAAAGTTTGTGTTACATAAAAATGAACTTTTTTCTTTAGAAAAATATCAACAATTTTGAAACTTGAATTTTTTTTTAAAATTGGAAATGTATTGAAACTGACCCTTTCCAGCAAACTGTTTTTGGTTTTAAAAAATCAGTATTTTCCAATGAAATAAATTTTTCATTGAACAATTCCCAACCATCTCTAACAGTTTTCCTGAGGTAACCCTTTGTACCAGTTAGTCTGACCATGAAGTAGAATAATCAACTGTCAGAATAATGAAAATGAAATCAGCAGCACACAATGTATTGCATGTCTGAATAAATAAGACTACTCAATGCCTGTCTTCTGTACAACATTTTATCATATTTGAATATAGCAAAGAATTGAATTAGCTAACATGATACTGTCTATGACTTTACTGTGAATATAGATGAGCGCAGGACAGGTTCAATGTCATGTATTGTGAGCTAATAACTGGTCTTCTAAGAAGTTGGCCAGTTTGTTCACAGAGCTCTTACCATTTCTTCTACAGATGACTTATTGTTGACGTTTTAATACTATCCAGTCTTGACATATACTTCCCCATCTCATTCATTTTTATGATGACTTGCCAAATGCCCAGCTCTGTCTGTTATACTTTTAATTTTCATATTTCCAGTCATGTTTTTGTAGCAGATAAATTCAGTTCTATCCATTTTGAAGTAGTCTGCATGACAGCACACTAAATTACCACTCTCTAATTGTTGAACTCTTTTTTTCTTTTCATCCTCACCTCACTGCTACCAATAACTATACATCCCAGCTGACCTATGTCACGTCTGTTTTCTAATCATTTAAATCTGCTATAGTTTCTGCATTGATAGTACTTGAGTGTAGTCTTCCAGAAAGAGCATTCTGCAACAGAGTGGAGGCAATGTCAAAAAATTGTTACATTTTTTTTCTCTCAGATTGTGAAATTAGAGTTTTCATTGATAAAATACCCGATGAAAAAGAAAGGATAGAGTGAAGAGGAATTCATACCTTGAAATCACAGCATGAGGTGGTTCCGGAACTTGACTATAGTATGTGGAGTCTTTCATTTCTGAGTCACTAGTTCAAAATCTGGCTGCCTTCATTTAGGACCAAAAGTTTAGATTTGTTTTTGTTTTGAGGGTTTTTTTTTAACCAGCTAATCAGCATTCAGTACATATAATAAGTGAGCTGATGGTCACAGACAAGCTCCTATAGATGGATGAAATATCTCCATTCTGCAAGTTACTTAAGCCTCTGCCTAATTTTAAGAATGTAAGTACTCACACTGACTTAAACAGGACAATGAATGTGAATAGCTCTATTAATTTCAGTTGGGCAACTAGGATGCTTATGTATCATGCTGAGCTATCCTGAAACATCATCTCATTTGGCATTAATTATCAATCTTTTTCTTTGGCCGTTTGTAATTATTTATAAATATGTGAACTGGTCCATAGTCACTCATCCTTTAATCTAGGCACCCGGACTGAACAACACTTCACTTTGTTCCCCTCAAAAATTAATGTAATAGAATAACCCAATGTGACACATTTATCAGTCTCCTAAAACAGGCTAAGATTTAATGGCTATTGAGCCTGGATTTCATAGGTATCTATGTAGATCACACCTCAAAATAGGGGAGAGACATAATGAAAGAGTAGCGTGGGGAATCTTGTCCTCTTGCTGCACCCAATTGTACCTGTTCTGAGGACTATGGAAGGACTTCATTCATCAGGGCTCATAATTATGCACTTTCATGACTACTTGAGGTGAAACGAAATCCTCTTCAGATAGCCAGCCTAAAACGTATACACTTAAATCCCCAAAATAGGGCATAAGTGCTGGCCTTCTCTGCAGGGTATATTTTATCTTACAAGGAATTGGATAGCAAAAAATTATTATCTAGCGATAGATGTGATCATTGTACCACTGTGTTTTTTTCTCAGTATACAAATAATAATTTTAGGTTTAAAGGAACACAAGCACCATTCCCATAGTCTATTATTATTGTGTATTATTAATTATTATTTATATTACCATAGCACCTAGAAGTACTAGTTATGGACCAGGACCTCATTGTGTGATGTGCTGTATCAACACAGAACAAAGAGAAAATCTATACCTTAAAGAGTTTATAGTCTAAGTACGAAACAAGACAAAACAAGTGTTCACAGCTGGGAGAGTACAAGTAAACGAGGCAATATTGGTCAGCATGATAGACACTGGTCTCTGCACATCAGCAGTTTAATCATTCTCAAGTGTTTTTGTAGGCAGCATGGCTAAGGAGAGTTTTAAGGTAGGATTTGAATGTGGATAATGAGGTAGCTTTGCAGATGTTTACAAGGAGCACTTCCCAAGTGTGCTGGGGAGTATGGGAGTGTAGGAGATTGTGGCCGTCCCTCTCCATCAGTCTTGGAAGGAGGCCATGCCCCCTCGATACTGGCAGTGCTTACTGGGGAATTAGCTGTCTCTGAGGCCCTAGCCCTCTAGCCAGGGCCAAGGGGCAAGTAGTCCAGGGTTCTGACCTCGGGCAGGGTGGAGCATCAGTCAGTCAGATTCAAAGGGAGGCCATGTCCCCTCACTACAGGGAGAAAACACAAAGTTCCTTATCTGAAAATCTAACAAGTGGAAAATGGAGGCTGGCATCCTGAACTGTTTAGAAGCAAACATCAACAGCTCGCTAACAAATGAGTGATATGTGCAGTGGGATTTGGCCATGAAAGGTCTTGAAACTGAATACAAGCAGTTTGTGTTTGATGTAATAGAGAAAAGGAACCAGTGGAGGGATAGTCTAGAAGCAATATCAACCTCCAGACTTTAGCAAACACTCAGGTCAGCAGTGCACATTGTGGCCTGTGTATACTGAATACTGTATATCCAACCAAAGGAATGAAACCTTTCCTTAAGGGAGCACCATCAACTTGAGATCTAGTCAATTTGAAAAAAAAAATGTAGTTTCAGGTATTGCCCGTGCTCCTGCCAGCTTTTATGGTTTCACAAGCATATTTTCTATTTGTAATTTTTTTCTCACTCCTATCCCTGTGTGAAAGACAGAAAGAGAAGCATTGTGTACAGAGCAAGAGAGGAAGGATAATCCAATCATTGGGGAGGCTAACCTGGGATTTTGGGGAGACAGGTTCAATTCCCTGCTTCATCACAGACTTCCTGTGTGACCGTGGGCAGGACATTTAGTCTCTCTTTGCCTTAGTTCCCCCATCAATGTCAGAGGGGTGACAGAACTTCCCTGCCTCATGGTTTTTGGAGAATAAATATATCATTTTTAAAAAAAATTCTGAGGTCCTCATTGCTAATCAGAGCCATGTAAGTATAACATGAAAATGAAGAAAGTATCTAGTCCAATGTTTGTTGAATTCAACAAAAGGGTTTATATTGATTTCAGTGAGTATTGGACCCACAGTACACACAATAAACAGGATTAGTTGCTCTAGTTACTTTTAAAAGCAGTACCTCTTTAGAGGAAAATGAGAGATGAGTGATTTAAGTTGATAGTGTCCATTTGGTAGCATTATATATTACTGTACATAACAGGAAAACCATATTTCTATAACCAAAAAAGGTGGGAGTCTGTCCTCCTGGCCGACTCCTGAAAAATCCTGAAGTTAGACCTTTGTCTACTAATGCTATAGCTTTTATTAACATTTCTTATATTTTACTATATTTGTGGAGATGCTGGACCAGATCCTGGACAATATTCTCTAGAATGTACCTTTGTTACTGCTAACTGAATTCAAGGTACCATAGGAGATGTAACTATGTGTGTGGCTGTATGTAGGGAAGAAAAGGGATCTTCAATGCATAATGAAATTAGAAAGCACAGTTAGCAATAAAGGTTCAGTAATGTGGCCTTCAGGAATCATCTGTTAAAGAAAAAGCATTTTTCCCTTGTGTTATTACTATGGTAACTGCCTTTCCCCCTTACTGATAAATGTAAAAGGTTAAGTGAATTTAGTATTGGTGATAGGATTGAGATTGATAGCACTGGACACGAGTCACCTCTGCAGAGAACAAGGGCAGAACAGGCAGTGGAGGTGCAAACTTTTTGCCATCAGTCTGCCACAGAATGCGTTCCAAACCTGTGGTCGATGTGCCACTTTTAGGGCTAAGAGTACTTAAGGGATAAGAGACTGAACAGTCTCCATTTACCATTCAGCCCTTGGCTTTCCTGGTAAGACTTCCAACAATGTTAGTAGTTGTGATGGCAGATCTTAAGCTGTGGATTCCAACCTAGTGGAGTGAACTGCGCCTACTGACTCATTTTATATGGGCCACCAAATAGCCATCAAATGGAATGGATTTCTAGTTGTTACCAGTACTGATGAGCATGGCTGACTTTTTTATTTTTTTAACTTTATTTAACTTGGATCGCAGATATTGACACACAATCCCCTCTTCCTACTCCAATCTTCTTTTCACTGTGTACTCTGGCCAAGATTTTTTTTAAAAATAGACTTGGAAGTCTATTGCTCTATTTTAGACATTGAAATAGGGGCCTAATTTACAAAACGTCTGAGTTCCCAAAAGCTGTCACTGAAGCCACGGCCTTATCAGTTGGACCTGTAGGGTGTTCAGACGCCTTATGCATGTGTCTAAACACAGGTCCAATTAAAAAAAATCTTTATCAATTATTTTTTTGTTTTTTGGTTGGTTTTGTTTTTGCATCAGCCGAAATAGCAGCATCCTTTTCTTGTTTTCTAATAGACATTTTTTTAGGTCAAGCCTGGTTGAAGTAACTAAATGTTGAAATTATGCAGAAACTGTGATATAACCTATCAGCAGTTGCATTTCAGAGCTGAAGGATGAATTGTTATATATACTGTTGTTTACAGTAAGTATGGCATTAATGGTATGTTTCAACTCATTGATTTCAAGGGTTAAAACTTTAAAAAAATGTTTTTGGTCTAAACTTCAGGAACGGTCTTTTGTTTTCTGGCTGCAGTTCTCAACCAGCCAATACTTACTGCCACAATTGTGAGCATAAAATGGTGCAGGTGCAGATGGTAGCAGTAGGATATCTTTATTTGCAGGGACAATTGATAGATGTGCATTTATTTTATTGGCCTTATCCCAAGCCACTGAAATCAAAGGAAGTCTTTTTAATTATTTTAATAGGTATTCAACCAGGCCTTGTGCATGGAAGTTTCATAGGAGCCACACTAGTTATTATTGGATATCCAATACTAAACTCTCAGTCCGACAAAAAGCTACACATTGTAGTTTGGATAGTGTTACAGATGTACTCTGATGTATTCTCAAAGGTGATTCTCCCACTGATTGGTTTATTATTAATTATAATAATAACAATAGAGCATGATTCCTTAATTACATTTTTTCTTAAAGTAAACCATACTTTAGGAATAATTTTATTCCCAACGTAACTAAAAATAGAAGCATCTGAACTGATCTAGTCTCTAAATCTAGACTAATTCAAGTGTCGGAATTTGGCATCAGTGACCATTTCCTGATGTGCAGCATCTAGTTTTGTAAAATCAAAAGTCCTTTTACCAATTTTAACACATTCATAACCAGATTCTACTGAAATCATTTAAAAACGGATTCTGCTGATGATGATCACATTGTAGTAGCATGTTGAAATCATTGTGGCACTTTAGTAGTACATCCAATGAGAGTAAGGTTGGGAAAATATGCCACTTAACAAGTAATGCCTCTTTGTTAGGGCTAGCTGTCATCTTCAGAATATATACCTTTTTGCAGTTTCATTCTGTTGGGAACAAGGGACTGTTCACAATCAGAGATTATCTGACTTTTTAAAAAAAATCTAAATAAAACAAATCAGTTTTTTTCCCCATCAAAACAAAATTATGTAAGAATTTTACTCTTAATTTCTTAATATTTCAGAAAAATATAATCATTTCATTAATGGACATGTGATGGGACACTGTCAATACATTTAATATAAGACTGAGAATCCTTAATTAGCTAAAGTGTACCACTGTGATGTTTTGGGGATCACCCAACCCAGTAAGGAGGTCTGTCACTTCCTGCCCTGTAAGATTAGGGACTATCATGTTGTAGTTCAGATGCCAGCCCATAACCATAAGATCTCACCAGCTGGGTTACACCTTGAGTTCTTGGGTCATCTGCCTTGTTTGCCTCCTGTTTAACCCCAGGAGCTGTTAGCTTGAATGCCTCAAGTGACCTTAGCTGCCGTGATGTAGCTGTGTCCAAAGACATGGTGCAGTTACAGCTTTCCTGCCAAGAACAAATGGAGGTGGGGTGGAGGAAGTGATCTGGGCTGCTGCTGAGATGTTGACATCCAGCCACCAAGTAGTGATTGTTAACTTGAATAACAGAAAGGTGGAAAGGCTCCCTCAATCAAGGCAGCTGATCTCAACTCCATTTTCTTCAGTTGCTTCCCCCAAGATTACTTCAGTTTTGTCTGACTAGAGCTTTATCCAGCTGGCTGTCATCCAGGCCACAACCTCCATTAGACGCTGAAAGAGCCAGTGAACTGCGCTGTCTGAGTCTGAATAAATAGAGACATAGAGCCGTGTGTCATCTGCAGGCTGGATGCACTGCAGTCTGCAGGAGTTCACTATCTCCTCTAACAGCCTCATTATACACTTCTACCATGATATAATGCGGTCCTTGGAGCCAAAATATCTTACTGCGTTATATCGAACTTGCTTTGGCCTCAAGCATCTCCGTTATTAATAGCAAATACCCCCGCCCCCTATCTGACCCTCATTTACTTCCTGCTGACCCCTTAGAACCCCCGACCCATCAAATCACCCCCAGGACTCCCACGCTGAGCCATGTGCTGCACCAGGACAGGTGCTAGGACCCAGGAAGCTGGCGCATAGAAGCACTCACACCTGCTCAACCACATCAGCTGAGGCGAGCCCCGTGGGGGCGAGGCAAGGGGAACTGGCCTAGCAGCCACTGCTCTGTTCACGGAGTTCACCCATCCCGGCACAGCAGCTGAGTCCACGAGGGGGAGAAGGGTGGGCAGCCTCGCCCGAGGTGCCCGCATGTGCCTGGTCCCCACCCCGTGCCCACGTGGTGCCGGGGGAGGGTAAGCCATGAGTGGGTGCTCTTGCCGTGTGTGCCCGTGCTCAGTCAGGTTTCATCTCCTCCTCAGAGCCCTCTGCAGCCCATCTCCGGTGAGTATGCCATACACCCACTGGGGCACATGGAGCCCCTGACTGCGAGGAGGTAATGGTGGATTATGGGCCCGGAGAGTCCGCCCGGCGCTGCTGCGAGTGGGACGCAGCCTACCACCTAGGCCCACTGTGTGCTGAGCCCTCCAACACCAGGACAGGCGCACCTGCATGGCGCCGTCTAGGACAGGCACCTCTCTCTGCCCTAGATCCACAACTTCTCCATGTGGACCTGTCTTCTCCAACTTCTTGGCGCCAGCTGGGGGCTGTGTGACATTCCCCTGCACTGCAGCTCCCCTCCTCGGGCTGTGGCTCTCCCCTGCTCCCTGTCCCCTGACTTCCCCCCAAGACCTCTTCCCCTTTATGCAACCCCTCAGCCCCAGCCCACCACCCTTAACACGCCGCTCAGAGCAGCGTGTCGGAACCTGATGCGCTGATCCGCCGGAGTGTGCAGTCCCTCCCCCCACAGCACTGCTGTACTGCGATATATCCGAATTCGTGTTATATCGGGGTAGAGGTGTACTTTGAACCAGAGGGGTGATAAAATGGTACCCTGACATAAAAGATCACTAAGAGCATCTGAGCAATCATCCAATAACACTCTCTCCATACTCAAAGAGAAAAAAAAAGGAATGTTAAAGACAGTATTAGAAATATAGTAGACTCAAATACTCTATTCATAGCACTTAGAATAATGTATTTTAGCCTGCACAGATATTAGCTAGACTAGGGTCCAGATCCTCAGCTAATGTAAATAAGTGGAGCTCAGCTGATGACGATGGAGCTATGCTGACTTCTGCACGCTGAGGATCTGGCCCTAAGTGGCCAAAAAAAGACCTGAAGGAAGATGGGCTCTTCAGAAACACATCAACTGGAATCCTATAAATGAGCTATAATTTGACTGAGCTCTAATGGGCTGTTGACATTGTTCCCCTCTCCCATCTCGGGTACAGATGTAGCAGCTACGTACTACATTCATACAAAACGTCAGCAATGTTTCTATACTCCAATCCAGCAAACAAAGTAATTCACAGTATATATCTCTCCTGCCCCCTCTCCATCCCCGGCCAAAATCAATAGCAATTCAAGCAATAGGAAAACACACATGCATGCACAACAAACACACCCCACCACAGGTCTATTTATTTAAAATATGTAATGACATCAAGCAGGATAGCATTGTGTCCACATTCACAAGACAAAAATAATAAGAATATCTGCCTCTGATGTAGCACTTTTAATCAGTAGATCATCTTCTTTGATATGGTTGGTGTAGGTAGCAACTATAATTCCATCAGTAGATCTCCAAGCATGTTACAATGGAGGTCAGTATCATCATCTTCATTTTACAGATGTGGAAACGGAGACGGGGAGCTGTAAAATTACTTGCCTAAGGTTACCCAGCAGGTCAGCAGCAGAGCTGGGAACAGTATTCTGAATCCCAGGCTAGTGTTCGGTTCACTATAACACTCTGCTTCCCTTGTGAAGGGCTTGTCTACATGAGGAAATGTATTGGCCTAGAAAGGCACTCTTTTATTAGGATATCAGTGTGTCTACACCAGTAGTTATACCAGAACATCTGTATCAGTAGAATTATACTGCTATTGTTATGCTAGTAAATTTTCCTGTGTATAGAAAAACCCTAAACACTGAAGTCTCTTCAAACAAAACCATACCAAGTAACTCTTTCTTGCAGACGTTATCTGTTCTTCTCTACAGATATAGAGTTATAGTTTGCACCATGATGTGGCCATTTTGTACTGCAGTTACAACACATAGTAGCCCTATCGGTGAGGTATCTGGCCACAAGAGGCTCATCACAGGGACTTTCCAGTGGTGTAGAGGCAGTGTAACAACTCTTGTTCCTGCCACTGGAGTAGCTGTAGAAAAAAAAATGGGCATCCGTTCCATGTTGGTGGATGCAAAACAGCCTGCCTATCTTGGTCACATGCTGAATAACATCCACCACCTGTCTGTGTGTTCCATTCTATGCATCTGAAGAAGTGAGCTATAGCCCACAAAAGCTTATGCTGAAATAAATTGGCTAGTCTCTAAGGTGCCATAGGTACTCCTGTTCTTTTTATCCACCATAAAGTGAGAAAAGGCTGGTGTACCCAAAGTATTGTCTCTTCATCAATCTCCCTACAAAACTTTTCTGTTCTTTTCAAATGTGTCATGTTCATTTGTGATTTTTTTTGTGCACCACTGAGACTACAGTAACTAACTTTAGAACTTGTTTGTCTGCCAGCAATGCCAAGAGACTGACATTTATAAAAAAAAAAACCAAACCAAACATGTTTAACCTACAGACTGTGTGGTGGGGAATTCCCTGGACCATCCACAATGAGGCACTGGTGGGTTGACTCTGAGGAAAGCTTCAAGAGAGTTCTTTTGTTACTAATCAGAAACACTAGAAGAGGTAAAAGTTCTAAATAAATAAAATGCTATTGCCTATGGCAGGTTTTTTCCTGTTGTAATTTGGTTCATTGAACTGATTCACTAAATTCTGAGTACTGCGTATACATCATAGCAGAGTATGTTTTGGAAAATTAGTTATGTGAAGAAAGGCACTTTTTAGTGTTAGTAAAGTAACAAATCCACCAAATTAGTTGAAAGAATGAGGAGTGCTTGTGGCACCTTAGAGACTAACACATTTATTTGGGCATAAGCTTTCATGGGCTAAAGCCCACTTCATCAGATGCATGCAGTGGAAAATACAGTAGGAAGATATATATATACACAGAGGACATGAAAAAATGGTTGCCGTACCAACTCTAATGAGACTAATCAATTAAGGTGAGCTATTATCAGCAGGAGAAGAAAAAACTTTTGTAGTGATAATCAGGATCACCCATTTCAAACAGTTGACAAGAAGGTGTGAGTAACAGGAGGGGGAAAATTAGCACGAGGAAATAGTTTTTACTTTGTGTAATGACCCTCCCACTTCCAGTCTTTGTTCAAGCCTAATTTATTGGTGTCCAGTTTGCACATTAATTCCAGTTCTGAAGTTTCTTGTTGGAGTCTGTTTTTGAAGTTTTTTTTATTGTTGAAGAATTGTGACTTTTTTAGGTCTGTAATTTAGTGTCCATGTTGAAGTGTTCTCTGACTGGTTTTTGAATGTTATAATTCTTGACATCTGATTTGTGTCCATTTATTCTTTTGCGTAGAGATTGTCCAGTTTGGCCCATGTACATGTCTGAGGGGCATTGCTGGCACATGATGGCATGTATGGAAGTCGCAATTCTTCAACAAAAAAACCCTTTCAACTTGTAAAAAACAGACTCCAATGAGAAACTACAAAAGTTTTTTCCCCTGCTGATAATAGCTTACCTTAATTGATTAGTCTCATTAGAGTTAGTATGGCAACCCCCATATTTTCATGTTCTCTGTGTGTGTGTGTATAATATATACATATTGTATGTGTAATGTGTGTGTATAATATATATGTATATATATCTTCCTACTGTATTTTCCACTGCATGAATCTGATGAAGTGGGCTTTATCATGAAAGCTTATGCCCAAATAAATTTGTAAGTCTCTAACATGCCACAAGTACTCCTCATTCTTTTTTGCTGATACAGACTAACACGGCTACCACTCTGAAACAAGTTTGTTGAGACTGTGACTAGCATATTCTGCTACTTAAGAAGCCAGCTAACAGCAGTTCTATTTATTGTAGTTATTTACCCCTATTGGTATGCAGGCTTCTTTTTGTTCCTTGTTTTTCTTGATACTAAGGAAAGTTAAAATGTGGGTCTTGTGACCAAGGTCTTATCCTGAGTCCAGATTCATTGATGTACTCTGGCTTCTTTGTGCTGTTCTAGTGACATCAGAGCACCCTACATTCAGTTTAACTGACTGTTTAGCCTGAGTGTATGGCTATTTTGCATTGTTGGCGTGGTAGAGAGCAGCTGACTCGTACAGGTTAATCTGGTCCATGGTTCCTCTTGCAAGTGTAGAAAGGATCTAACTATGATAAATTGATTCCTGAGATTGTGCAATCAACTAGAGTCTTGATTTACCCCTTTGGTGAAGAATATACAGTTTGCACAGCTGACATCTGTAGGATTAGTATCAGAAGGAAGTTATTCACTGCTGGGAAAGGGCAGTACTGCTACTGTAAAGAACAACTTTAGTTTATATCTGAGGCCTTTGGAGCCTGCTCAAATGGTGCACTAAATCAGTATATCTCTTGGGCACTCTGAGCCCTGCCCCTCTCTGCCAAACCCTGCTCATTTTTCTGACCCTAGCTGGCTCTGTGTCCCCGTGATGGAGTGGAAGTTGCTGGTAATTTTGCCATTCATCCCTGTTTTCTGGTGAATGTATCACAACTGTTTGCCTGCAACCTTGATTTAGCTGTAGACAGTGAATTAAATGCTATGTCTCACTTAGCTATAGCACATTACAGACTGATTTATCAAACAGTTCAGCCCTATCTTCACTAGCCAGGGAAGCGTGATGTCTCCATGCTAGCAAGAAACATATTTACAAATATGGCTCCAGTGAGTGTGGTTAGACAGTAATGCCGCAGACCTGGCCCAAGTGCAACAGCAGTCTCCTTTGAAAACTGATAGGTTTTTTGTAACTTCTCTTTAAAGACCAAAGTTTCCTCTCAGGAAAAGAATAAGACTTACTCCGTGTCTGTATTCAATTATATATACTGTGGTCTGATATTAAGATCAAGAGAGAGGATTAACCCAGGTCAGCATCCTTCGTTGCTATGCCACTCTCTCATAACTGTTGTTGTTTTAGGTGCTGTCACCCTTCCTCCTACTTCTTTTAATTTCTCTTGCTTTCTGCCATACATACAGTGAGAACAGACTGCCTGCTGTCTGAGCTCCCACAGCCCAATGCCCACGTTTATACCCACAATTAAGAAAAACAATCTCTTTTTTTTCTCCCTGTAACAATTTGCGTGTTAAATTTGGTTACATGAGCTCTTTATAAAAGAATCTCATTAATTCTGAGACTTGAGTGAGCATCTGCATCACAATGCTGAGATGTTTCTACAGTCTCATGAAAGGAAACATGCCATTTCCATCCACCCTGCTTGATATACACTTTGTGATGAGACCCCTATAATTTCTGGCAAGCCAGCTATAATAATTATCTGATTTGGAGTTTAAATAATATATTTATATTGTAATTCTGTAAGGATGGTAGTGGGTGTAAACCTAATTTTGAGTGCTAACTCACAGATTTTGACATAACTTAGCATTGCTCATACAAATCGCTCATGATATGATGCTATCATCTCAGAAAAAGCCACCCACAGCCAAAAATACGGGTTTGCAATATGTTTTCATGAGTCAGATACTTACAACACTCTATCAGTCCTTACTATTTTAGAAGCCCTTTCCTTTTCTTTTTATAACATGTGTGAAATCTTGGCCCCACTGAACTCAATGGTGAAATCCAGGGCCAGGATCTGTGTGGTGAATACAATATTGGTCAGATATTATAGACCACCGGGACATTTCCTCAAATTTGTGATTCTTGGCTTGGAGAATAAATACATATCCCATTATAGCTACTACCGTTTAGGTTTCCATGATTAATCTGTAATATAATGGCTATAAATGCTGTCATGTGAAACTAATTAATGTGATATACCATATCCAGCAGAAATTCTAATGTGATTTTTTTCTCACTAAGGCTACTGCTGAGTGTGTTCTTTTTGATACTTCTGAAGATATGAGGAAGCTTACACTGGCTTGGCTGTCCTGGGTATATTCAGCCTTTGCTTTTTGCTAGTAGTAGGTACTACTAATTCACTCTTTTAAATTAGGATGCTTCCAGTTTATGAGGTAATAACCTTGTCATGGGTTTATAAAAATCCAACCCTTTGGCACTACCTCTTAGAGATTCCTATTAATGCTCATATGTATGTCTTTGGCTCAAGGTATGGCTATCACTGCATTAATAGGGAGCATGCATAAATTGTTATACAGAAATGTGTATTGTGTCCTCTGCATTCTGATTGGCTGCTATAATTTCCTTTGCTTTGACTGAATACTCTTTTTTTCAGAATTCTCCTTTTTATTATGCTTAAAATAAATGTCTGCCTCAACTTCTGACCCCTTTCCCACATCTCTTAAACCCAGTCTTCACAATATCTTTCCCTGTTCCTCCTCGCTTCTTTAGGTCCTTTCTTCTTTAGGCAAGCTTAGGTGTGCATCTTACCTCCACCCAGCGTAATTCTTTTTTTCAAATTACATTGTATTACAGAACCTGGGTTAGGTGGGGATCAGAAAACACTTTAGGGTAGACATGTTTGTTGTGATCATATAGATGGGGATTTCTGAGGGCAGTAGCTAATTAAAGGGTAGGATTTTCAGTGTATACTTTCACTTTGTCTAATAATGGCTGTCATTCAGGGATTTGCATAACTAGAGTTATTTTAGTAAATGAAGCCCTCTCAGCTAATAAAAGTAGAGGGAGTAACATATTTGAGAAATATAACAAATTCATGTGCTAACGTTGAGTGACATATTTCAATATCATTTAATATTAATATTAATAATAGATTACATGGGGAAGGTAGCCCAAACAGGGAGAACAAACAGTATAATCTTTTATCCTATAACATTTATGCATGTGTAGTGGTTGTGTACAGGGAGAATACAGAGGAAAACAAATTAGTATTCATACCACAGTGGGAAATATACTTTAGCTGCAAAGGATTAGCAATAGAAACTTTGACAACCTTTTAGAGTGCTTGTATTTTCACACAGTGGATATCTTGGGTGACTTCCACAACAGTATAATGTAGGACCTGGAGTACATGATCATAGAGAAAGAAGACTACCTATAGAAAGATGGAACAGCTAACCTGCTGAATCTTGCCATAATTAAACAAACTTCTGCTTATTTTAAAAAAAGAAAGGAGAGGGGCTGGGGGCATTATTTGCAAGATTTTCAATACTTTGCCAGACAGTTTTACGGGTTGTTCTTTTTTCATAGTATTCTGAATGCAGAGTCATTCCATTTTCAATTTTTTTTGTTTGGTTTTCTTCTAATTTCTAGGCATAAACAATTACTTTGGATGAAATTCAGAATGTAGAAATAGATAAATTCATTTCATTAGTTTGTTTCAGGGAACAAAAGATGAAAACTGAACTAGGTTTTGTTTAGTAAGGCCCTAATTCACCAAAGAACTTAAGCATTTGCTTAAGTCTGTTCATATACAGCAAAGCTCCTTAGACTATACATAAGAGATTTGCTGAATAGCGATGGAGTTTAGCATATGTTCTGACTGCTCTGCTGAACTGAGTCTTAGGGCTGGTCTACACTACGGGGGAAAATCGATCTTAGATATGCAACTTCAGCTACGTGAATAACGTAGCTGAAGTCGAAGTATCTAAGATCGAATTACTCACCATCCTCATGGCGCGGGATCGATGTCCGTGGCTCCCCCTGTCGATTCAGCAACTCCATTCGGGTTGGTGGAATTATAGAATCGATATAAGCGCGTTCGGGGATCGATATATTGCGTCTAGATGAGACACGATATATCGATCCCCGAGCAATTGATTGCTACCTGCCGATACGGCGGGTAGTGAAGACGTACCCTTACATACAGATCAGTGCTTTTAGTTCTGTGCAATCTATTTCTTCTGCCACCTCCATTTTTTTAAGGCATGCTTAAGAAACCCTTGCTTGTTACATAATAAAATAGTCACCATTGGAGCAGTCTATTTCATCTAAGTATTTTCAAGATTTCTCTCCCTAATCATGGCTTTCAAATACAGCCATAAATATAATGTTGATCATTTCCACAGCTTGTTGGCAATATTCCGCCAGCTCATTTGGATTTATTTGAACTTATTGATGTGACATATCTGTGATTTTTTTTTTAATGGAACCTTTCATTTGTCACTTTCTTAAAGGCATACTGCCAATTAAGAGTATTATGTGCAGACATAGCAAAGATGATGGGTACAGTTACCAATTTAGAAGAACAGTGGCTGTTTTAGCATGGATTAGAGTTCCACAACATCATCAAGTTTCATTATCTTTTACTACTCTAACTGTCAAATGAGAGTATAAAGTGGGTCCACAAATAGTTATTACTTTTTCTGCCATCCCACAAAACTTGATTGCAAAGGTTTCAAGATTGGTGTAATATTCATAGTAGATCAGGTCTCATTGCAGCTTGCAACATGACAAGTCTTAAATTAAGCATTTTAAATAATTTGTAATAATTCCTGGCTGAGATTTCCCTCTCTGTCCTGCTGGGAGTGGTGGTGTTTCCATTGCTCTGGGCCTCATCAAAGACTCACCCTAGCTAGTGAGGTGAGAATTTGTAGAATATGGCCATGCTAAATATAATTTTGCAACTTTCAGGGAACAGATTTTCAGTTTAATAAAATGTGTATTTTTACTAGGTAACATGACTACATTTACTATTGTAGAATGATAGTAAGAGGGCAAATAAAATTTTTTTCAAAAGGCTAATAGAATGTGTTACCACCAGTAGAAAAACAGCACCACTTCTGTGGGTTATTTTGGTACTTGGATATGAGAAGTGCCAAATAAATAAGTTCAAGAGTGCAGTGCTTGTAAAGTTGTTAGTCTGCTGTTCTCTTACATGGATCACTTTTTGGTCCCTCAGAGTTGGAGGTTAAAAAAAAAATACTGAGTCCCCCCTCTTCTGTTCTTAGGAACAATGTTCATTATTATTTGTGACTCAGCAATAGCATTCTACATTATACAATTTTACCATGTTTGAACACAGTTGTGAAGAATCCAGATCATTGACGCAATTAATAGATTCTTAGATTTTAAAGTCAAAAGGGATCATTGTGATTGTCTAGTCTGACCTCCTGCATAACACTAGCCATTGGGCTTCCTGTACTAATTGACACTGGGGTAAGTGGAAAGCAGGTCAAATTGTATTCAGCATCATGTCAGTTAACTGGGATGAAACCCTGGTCCCAGTGGGGAATGACTTGTCCTGCTCTCAACTGATTGCAAAGTTGAGTTGTCTAACTCAATTCTTCACAGCCGTGCTCAAATGCAGTAATGTATGGTAATTTTCCAATGTAGACAAGTCCAGGGAGGTTTTGAAGTAGCTCAGAAAGAGATAGAAGCTTTGAAATAAAAATATCCTTTCACTTTCTTTTGGTTTCTCTAAATTTATATTGAGTTTGAGTCTGGTATGACTGTTTGAAGCAAAGATGTACTCTCACATATTCTGTAAATGTGATATTCTAGCCTCAGATCTTAAGAGGTACCTGTCTCGCTGAAACATAAATTTATTAACCTAAAAGCAGCATTTTAGATGCCGCTTCCAATTTCAAAAGGCAGTTCTTTAAGGAACCATGAGTAGAAATGTTATATTGTGAAGGAGCCAAGGCTGCTTCTGTTCCTGAACCTGTCATATGAGTCAAGATGCTGTTTTCTTACTCTTAGCCAAGGTGTCAATACTAAGATGAGTGTATTGTTTACATCACGTCCAGATACTTTGGTGATGCAGAGGCCTCATTGCTGTCATTTACAAGTCCTTGCCACTACCCTCCCCTGCCCCAACTAATAAATAAATTAAAGGCAGAATTCTGATTCCCTTATTCAAATTGAATAGTAACCTATTCCACAAATAGTCTCACTGAAGTCAATGGGATTAATGTGGAGTAAGGGCCTATTCACTGTGAATAACAATATTAGAATCTGACCATAAAATAAGTGTGTTGAGGCAGCAGACATTTTGGCTTGTGTGCTCCAGTTGGCTAAGAGATAAATATTGCCCAAAGACATGCTACCCTTTAGGCATGGCAAGAAAGGACCTTAAAATTAATGACAAGATAAATATTCACTCTTTATTAGGACAACCAAAGACTGAGATGTTGTAAATGTGCCATCTGGTACAAGACCAAGGCTCTGTAAACCTGTAAAAAAAGTAATAATAATTTATTTTACTTCATATAATTGCTTTTTTACTGGAGTTAAGAAAGTAATGTTTAAATGTTTTCTTTTGATATTAAATGATATTAAATGATCAAGAACTATTCAGGGGAAACTTTCTTGAAATAGAGACTATTTTATATCACCCGATTTATTTACAGCAATAAGTTGCTTCTGTAATGGTTCAGATTATTAGACACATGTAAGTCCTTTGCAGCATTGCCAACAATGTGATGTCTTGAAATTCACTTTTTATTACCACATGTGTATGTTTGTCATTTATCCCCTTTTTCTCAGGTGCAAAGAGGGCTACCAAGGAGTCCGCTGTGACCAATTTTTGCCGAAAACCGACTCAATCTTGTCAGATCCAAGTATGTCAAATATTTTTCTATTATTTGATCACATGCTGGAGGCAACTCTTGCCATAAGAGATGACCCTTTGCCTATTGTTAGAGTTTCTGTTATGGCCAATTTCAATTGCTTTTACAGAATGGTATCCCTTTAGTATAAGACTTATAAATCTTATTGATCAGGTAATTTTTGCTGGAAAAAAATACATATCCCTGTAAGTGATTTTAAAAAGAAAAAGGGGGATCTATAGCAATAAAACATATTGGATCAAAATCTCAGCTGGTGTAAATCAGCATAGTTCCATTGACTTTGATGGAATTGTGCCTATATTCACCAGCTGAGGAGCCTAACCTTTATTTTTTGTACCCTTTTGTTCTGTGCTACTAGTAAAACAATATGTTTCCAAAGGAACAAAAAAGATTAACTGAAAAGTACAAAATTTTATATTCCTTGAAGTGCAATATTAAACAATTAGCAAAAATATGGTCTCTTTACCACAATGTGTCCCCAGGCTCACATGAAGTTGTACTTTACTTGTGGAGTAAGGTTCTACCCCCCAAGAGCAAAGTGGACAGAATGTAGCACTATATTACACCTTCCCCTGTATGTAAAAGCACCAGACAGGCACATGTTTGTTTTTTTGTTTTGTTACTGATTTTCATTCTGTTTGAATAAGAATGTATGTAAAATATCTTAGCAGAACAAGGCCTTTTCCTAAAAAGGGATCCCATTTAACAAATAGCACCAAATTAATCTAATTTTCTTATCTAATTCTCATCTAATTTTCTTAGTTGCTTTTTCTTTAAGAAAAACTAAAAAAGCCATAAAACAAAGGGTCATGTCCAATCCCTTATTACTTTCTTATACTTGGAAAAAGCAATATATTTCCAGAGTGATTTAAAAAAAAAATGATGCTTGTTTCTTTCTATTTCCATGGTTGCTGGTTATTTTTGTTGTTTTCTTCCTTTGCTAGGTGTCGAAAAGGCTATTTGGATGACTGCTGCCAGAGATACCTGTTGCTCTGCAGTATTGTATGTCTGATGGCTCACATTATAGATTGCTTTGTGTTTGGTCTAGCTTTTCTTTTAGCCTGCCCTTTAATTGTAGTCATATAGTCTACAGTGAAGAGACTGATTCTAGCCCACTAAGTTGTGTGCATTAGAGTCACCAGCTGTCAGGCAGGCAGCTTCAATGGATTTTAAAAGCAAGAGGAAGAAAAAACAATCAGTAACATTACGATGATGTAATGCTTATTTGACTTGGTTCTATCAGGAGATGGTAGTCTAGTATTTCTGGGCTAGAGGTGAGATATTGCAATGAAATCCAGCCAAGGCCTGATTCAAAGCCCAATGAAGTAAAGGGAAAGACTCTCATAAAGGTGCAGTTAGGCCAAAAAACATACAGAATTTATATTTTGAATGTATCCAATGTTTCCTCAGATCTTCAAGCATATTTTCCTGTTGTTTTTTGACATTATGTTGATTGTTCAACCTTATTTCCATTAACATGGGAGACGCTGTTATTCCAGTTGGCTTACTTTGGTACTGACTACAAATAATTATGCAGCCAGCAGAGCCTGTCCTATGTTTTAAATCTCTGCTGAAATCTTCTTGTCATACTTCTTGATCATGAAGGATAATTTAATTTTGCTCAATATGGGTTGTGTTCACAAATCTACTACTGTGCTGACTTAAAAGCAAGCAGCTAGATCCTCATCTGATATGAATTGTCATAGCTCCACTGAAGTCAATGAATAGCCTAAGCATCTTCCCACCCACAAAGAAAAATTGTGCTAGGTTGATCAGTAGCCAAAGATTTTTCCCAGACAGTCTTGGAATTCAACTTATGCGTAGTCCTTATCTATGTTCAATAGAAACAAATGTTTTGTGTTGGTGGTGTTTGTGCATACAAGCACACCTGGAGGGTGCATGTGACCATATCTGTGTTTGTTCTAAATTTTACAAGACTACATTATGGATCATGTTAACTCCTTGTTGTTAACTGGTAGAAAATAATGAAATGTTATTTTCGCTGATAAGTAAATTCTGTATTTTTGCGTCTATTTCTCCTCCCTCTAGGTAGGACTAATGAGCAACACAAGTTTATTATTATTAATTAGTACCAGTAATGCGTGCTATTTGTATAGCTCCAACGAAGTGCTAAGTACCGGTACTTGATGTTATTTCTTGACAAGCACATCTCCTTAGCTCTTTGAGGCTCTGACGCATCCCCAACTTTACTAAATTTTAGTTGTGAATTTTTGTCATCACCAACACTGATTAGATCAGGACTGAGGGTCCAATCCCACTTGACTTCAGTGAGACTATAGTGGGTTGGAAGCACTATGCTTTGTAGTCAGTGTGACCAGGATTCGGCCCTGTGATTGCTAATTTTATGACCATTAACAGCAGGTATGTTACTGGAAGCCTATAAGAAACATCGAACTAACATGACACTAATCCTTCCTTTGCCCCGATAGTCCAAATTAGCATTAGGTTACCCTATTTGTCAATAGAAACTAAACAAGTAGAAGAAACAGAAGAACAGAGGATGGAAGCAAAGTCTAGTCACTGACAGAATAGCAACAAAGTTGCCTTAAAATCTCTTAAGATCTATATCATTTTAGGAAACTTGACTCTTTGTTGTATTAATTTTTAAAACAAAGAACAAAGCCAACTTGCGTTGTATTTCCAATGGCCTTGATAGACTATAATCCTGAGAGTGAGTGTAAAGGCCATCTCCCCCCAGCCCCTTTTCCCTCAGGTCTATCCAGCAACTGGAAGCCAGAATCCCAGCCTGCTCCCTTCCTTCCTGCTGGAGGTAAGAGAGATGAAAGGAGAGGAGTCACAAGCTATGCAAATCAACCCCTCCCCACCCAAATCGTGAATTGTAGTGCTCATTGAGGACCAACAGCAAAGTCAAGTTGTATAAGAAAATGCTGTACAATAATTTTAATAAAATTACACAAAATAAATCAAAATCTGACCTGCCATATGTTCCTATCCAGGATGGGAAAAGGAAGAAGACACAACTAAAAGGAGTAAATATTCAAAACCATAGCCCAATAGAAATACAGGTCTATTCCTTTTGTCCTATTCCTAAACTTTTGTCAGTTTTTGTGTGATTCCTTGTGTTCATGACAGCAAAAGGTTACAACCTCAGGTGCATTAAAGTACCAGCCAGCTCATTGCATGGGCTAAAGTCTTAAGACTTCATGATACAATTTATTCCCGCTACTAGCTGGGATAGGAGGGTGCAAGGTATATCCCAGCTGTCGTGGACTCAACCTTTAACTCCCACCTTGCAGGTCTATCCATAGGGAGAGAAAGCAGGTGAAGGTAGTACTGCTTGGAATTAATTAATAATTTGACCTACCCAAAGCACATTTCCGGGTTATAAAGTAACTCTAACAACTCAGAAAGCTGTGCCAATACCCTCAAATACCTAGGCTTTCAAATAAAGCCAGCAAGTTTCGAGTTCTCTGTTACTAACCTCACAGGACTGTGTCTTCATAATAGCACAGTAAGCTCTGATTGCTGAAATAAGGACCCATACAATGGACTACATCTTGGTATAAGCACATCGAGATAAAGGTGCTGAAGCAATGAACTCCGAGATGCCCATTCTTTGATATCAGACCAGGAAGCTAGAGGCAGAGTTGTAACCCTCACAACATTTTGTAAGTTTTGTGACATTTGGTGTTTTGATTTTTTCTTTTTTTTTATTGTCTCATGGACTTCTGCTTTCTTATTCACTATGGCCACCATCTTCCACTACCCATAGTGGGACTGAAGCCTTGAGTTGCCATTTTCCTGCAGCTTCTGCAAGTGATAATGAGGTTCCCCAAAGAAAAGATAGCTGTTATCTCCTGTTATTTCCAATGTGAATGGAATCAAGCTTCCCCCTGTGCTCTATCATAAAATCTGAACAAGAAATGGTGAACATACAGAAGAATATGGGGTGCAGAAAAGTGTCAATGAGTGATGCAGGGGTGTGTGAGGAGAAGGAGGGAAACTAAGGCAATTCCAGGGCAATATGGGGTGCTGAATGGAGATTGTGAGTAGAAGATCATGAGAGCAAAGTGAAGGGATGTATGCAGAATGTAGGGGGTGGGGGGGCAGATGTGGGACAGGAGAGTGTGGGAAGAAGAAAGTAAAAGGTAAATGGGAAGGAGGGGTGGAGAGAGAGACCCCCTTTTAGGAATGTGCTGAACAAAACCTTGGACCAAAATTTTGGTTTGAGATCTGCATCCAGAGCTGAATTTTGTGGCCTGGGGCCATCTCTGAAGAGAGAGGTTTTAATCACTTCCATGGTAACTACATTATAGAAAAAATGCCATCTGTTTATAGGATCAGAGCCTTACTGTCCGTAAAACAAGTCCTCAGAGAAGCTGTATGCAAAGTTTATCTGGAGTTAGTCATTTTCTTTGGCCAATTCAATGTCATTTTCAGGACTAATGCCACACCACACATAAGATCATAAAATAAAAGTCTCAAGGGCCACTGAGGTGAAACGGGTTAACCATAAAACATGTGTTATCAAATGTTTGTGTCCCAGAGGCCAGTAGGATTAGAAGTAGGAGCTGCATTGACCCAAAATGATCAGGTGGAGTCCTTGAAATGACAGGACAAGATTAGATTTGTTGATATGGGGCAAGTGGGCCTGACATTTCTGTTAGCAATAACTTGTAGGGTTATATAAATGAAGTGCCCCTAGGGTACATGACAGACATCACAAATCAGCCTTGCAAAGCAATGAGAGGGCCCCAGGAACAAACTGTGTGTATTAAAAAAGAAATCCTGATCGAGTATGCGGAAAAAAAGAAGTAGAATCATTTTAGAGATTTTACTAAATATGACAACAGGCAAGAAAAGGCACATCACATGGAAGTGCAACAGTGAGCATTGGGTTGCCAGTTCTCCAGATAGACGTATAAGTATTATCCCCTGTTCTTGTCATCTGGTTCCATGTAAAACACCATTTAAAGATAGTGTTCTCCTTCCTCCTCCATTTTTAAAGGTATTGCATCACAAGGCAATGAGGAAGTTGTGGATATTTATTTTGTTTTGCTTTTATTTTTAAGGGTGGGAGTGGACAGAGGAAATCCAAAAGGGAAGTGGGGGACACATTTTCTTGATCCTCATGATAAAATTCCCATGATGCATATAGTAAAAGACTAGACAAGGGCCCAGATTTTAAAGGTATTTAGCCATTCCTGTGCTAACTGATTTTGTAACCTAAATCTCATTTTCAAAAAGGATTTAGCTACTTTGGAGTCTAAATTCTATCAACAGAACACAGCAATACCTACATACCTTTAAAAATCTGGGCCGAGGTGCTTTTATGCTGAGGCTGTCCTGGAGCTTTACAATTTCACCTTCCTTGTAGGAAAGGAGACTCTTTTTAGACAGGAACTCAGTAGAGTTTATTCTGCAAAACAGGAGCTTTGCTGCTGAAGAGGTGGAATTGTCCAGAACTGTATTACCACAAGAACAAGCATTTAATATGATGTGCTAGCCATGTGTGGAAACACTATAACCAGGATATGACAGAACGTATTGAAAAGCCAAGGCCCAAGAGAGGCAAGGGGAAATCATAACCATGCTACCATCTCAGGAGAGGAAAGAGGAATTCAGGATCCATAGTCTTTCAGCTCAGGTAGCCAAATTGTTCCTCAATTGCTTTAAGTGAAATTAAAATACAAAAGTATTTGGACCTTATAATTTTACAGTTTTGGAGGTAAACTAATTGAGACTCTAACAGGGTATCTAACAAGACCTAGCTCTTATATAACACTGAATACACCATAGCTGACAGTGCATTATAGGTGTCATTTGGTGATTTTTCTGTCAGCATCATCAAGCACAAAACAAGATTATGGTGATGTGCAGCTAACGAATGTGCAGGGTAAAAAAAATTAAATGACTATCATGCTTCTCAAGTCTGAAAGTGAAAAAGCTAGCGAGAGAACAGTTTTCAAATACCATTAAGATCATGCCTCTTTTACTGCTTTTATTTATAACAGCAGGTCTTGTCTTTTATTTTCATCATCAAGTTCCCAAACCATGGATGGAGAGACAGAGACTGTCTGGCTTCATTTGTGTGCCAAACATTTCCATTGGTTTTGGATCACAGGGATTTACATCTGCTCTTCATTTTGAGTTTCAGGTTTGAACAAACCCTCAAGCTCAGCTCAAAACCAGAAACTATAAATCATACCAAGTTTACATGAAAGGATAGAAAATGTCAGCAAATCTTCCAGTAGCTCTGTCACAAGTTTTAGATTTGTAGCAAATGTTTTGAACAGTGCTACTGCATGGAATATGTATGAGACTGAATAAAAGTATTGATTGAATCAAGTATGTTGGATTTTTTCTAGAAGTTCTTATACAATACCGGCTAGATTGTGCATTTAGGCATATCTCTTAGCAAAGAGTTACATGAACCCTGAGAAACACAAGTGGGCAGAATGATTCTTGGAGCTTCTAGGAGTGGAATGCATGTGTACCTGTTGCAACACCCGGTGTGAAGTGCAGCTTACTTCTCCATCATGTAGCTGGCCAGTTTGGCTAGTGATGTATGGGGTGTGCCAGGGTCCTGCTTCATCCCTGTACCCACTGAGGTGTCCTGCATCACTGGGGGACTAGGGAAGGAGCTACCTGTAGACTGCAGGTTACAATCTTGCAGGCCCTTATACAGATCATGGAAGTGAAGGGGAAGCCTCCTTATGCTCTTCCCCACATTTTGCATCTACAAGTGCTAGCACAATCTAAATTAATTGGCAAATCTAAGCAAAATATGTGACTATAACAAATGCAATATTTTGAAAAGTCAGCAATAAGGCAAAAGGCATTTCTATAATTCTCTCTCCTTCCTTCAGATGATCCCGTTGTGGTGATGATGGTTGTTTTAAAATCACATGTGCAGTGATTAGCTTCAAGAAAGTTATATCCAGTCTATGAAATTCTACCATTATCACAAGAGCACATTACAGTATGTGTAGGTAGTTACTCTGATGACCCAAGGAGACTGAAGGACCCAATCCAGATTGAAACCAGTGCACACTTAGGGTTGCCAGGTGTCTGGTTTTCAACTGGAACATTAAGTTAAAAAGGAACCCTCGTGGGCCGTTAAAAGTCCAGTTGGTGAGCCTGGCAGTCTTCCTACCTGGCTCCGCGTGGCTCCTAGGCAGAGGGATGGTGGGGGGCTCTGCTCACTACCCCCGCACATGTGCCGGCTCTGTAGCTCCCATTGGCCAGGAACTACAGCTATGGGGGTGGCACCTGCAGGCGGAGGCAACATGCACCACACAGAGCCACCTGGCCACCCCTCTGCCTAGGAGACACAGAGAGATGTTGCTGCTTCTGGTAAGTGGTAAGTGCCACCTGGAACCTGCTCCCTCCACCCCTGCCCACAGACTAACCCCCTGCCCCAGCCCTGAGCCCCTTCACACACTCAAACTCCCTCCCAGAACCGGCACCACCTCCCCCACCCGAACCCCTGTCCCAGCTCAGAATCCCCTCCTGCACCCAAAATCCCTCCTGGAGCCCAAACCCTGCGCACACACCTGCATCCCAAACACCTGCCTCAGTCCAGAGCCCCCTCCCATACGCCAAAGCCCTTAGCTCCATCCCCCAGCCCGGACCCACTTCTTCACCCCAAACCTCTCATCCCTTGCCCCGCCCCAGAGCCCACGCTCCAATCCCCTGCCCCAACCTGGAGCCCTCTCCTGCACCCTGAACTGCTCATTTCTAGCCCCATTCTGGAGCACACACCCCTGGCCAGAGCCCTCACTTCCACTTGCACCCCTGCCCCAGCCTGGTGAAAATAAGCGAGTGCATGAGGGTGGGAGAGAGTGAGCAACAGATGGGGTGTGTGGAGTGAGTGCAGGATGGGGGAACCTGAAAAGGGGCGGAGCTTCAGAGAAGGGGCGGGGCAAGGGTGTTCGGTTTTGTGCAGTTAGAAAGTTGGCAACCTATGCAAACTGCCACCAGATCACACTAGATTGGAATTTGACTCTAAGTCTTTTAAAAACTTTGAAAGGATTTTTCCCCCTTTTTTCATCTTCACCTCTATCCTGGAAAACTGGATGGTGTGAAGCTTGGTACCCTAAGAGTTGTTTGCTATTTTCTTTTCACTATGAGGGAGTCATTTTTAAGTAAAAGGAGTGGTTTGTCCAGACTTTGTCTCTCAATCTCTCTCCCTGCGTGTCCCCACCCCCATCACAGGCATTCTGTCAGGCTTGCAGCTAATGAAGATGGCATGTCATTGGAAGACCATGGAAAACAAGATTTGGGGGAGAGAAGATACTTTTGGGGAGCAGAGAGAAATCTGCTTTCCTTTTTAAAACTGATTATTCCATAGAGAGGCCAGTCTGAACAAGGACAGCAATGGAAGTAAGGAGCTTTGAGACTTTTAGTTGTATATAAATCCTCACAATCAAGCAGAATGGAGAAATCAAATTTTACAAATTCCAGCCAGCAAGTGTAGAGAAACTTTAATCAATAAATCTTCTTATAAACCATATACAATAGAAGGCTGGGGGGAAAAATCAGCTGCAAGGAAAGATGTGGGCTCTCAGACCAAACTACTTTCTGTTTGTTGGCAGCTTGTAAAGGGATTTGGGACCTGCATCTAGATAAAGAATCTCTGGAACTTTATATTGCTTTCCTTTTGTGTACCTTCATTTAAAGGATTTTTTCCCCTGTGACTGCAGAGATACTGTTCATTATACAATGATCACAACAGATGGCTGTGAATAAATAGATTGTGCAATGTTACATAAGGTAGCCAGTTGTGAAACACTTACTCACACTGGTGAGCATTTACTCCCACAAAGTACTCCTGTTGATTTCAGTGTGAATAAAGAGGCAGTTCAGTACAGTGTTTTGGTAACTAGAAAGACCTTTAGAAGTACTGAGGCTTTGTAACGCTGCTTTTCCTCCGTGAAGTTTTGAAAACAAATTCACAATTCTTCTGATTCTATTTTTGCCCACTCCAAGTTTTTTGTTTCTGAGAAAGACAGTGAATATAAATCACAGATGGAAGCATAATTTCTGTGAAATTTGGGAACCAATTATGTTTGTATGATGGTCCTTTTTGGAGGTGACTAACTTCTGATCAGACATGCTTGTATATGATGGTATCTTACTATCAGTGCCACTCTCCTAATCACTTCCTAGTAAACTCTTCTCTGATTCTGGTTGGCTGGACAAGGTGAAGTTGTTTCTGTAACATGTCAGATCACATTTACAGGCCTCAAAGCAGGAAAGTTCAGCACTGCAGCAGATAATTCTTGATGCTCAGGGAAACAGATGAGCAAAATGCGTCAACTGGAGATGGTATTTGGGGATATTGCGAAAATCACATTGTCCAAAGTGATTAAGCTGAAGAGTGTTATCCACATTTGTTACATCAGTTTCTGGCTCGATCTATAGATTAGCCACTCAGCTGCCTGAATGGTGCTGCCATTTTGCTTTATCTCTATGATTTATACAAATCTCTTGAGAGAGTAAAGGCTTCAGTATTGACTTAGATAGCATTGATTTCACAAAAGTGTTGTGATATTACAGCACCTTAGCCAGTGAAAGCATGAATACCTGGAAGAAAACCTACAAGTCTCCCTTATTTCCAACTAATACCAGATATTGGAATGCAGCCCATTGAATTTAGATATTAAACAGAGTATGTTGTCGTCTTTTGATTCCAGTTACCTTCTAAAAGCTATGCTAGTACTAACCCAATAGAGTCTCAGTGACCCAGTGATCAGTTGTCAATAAATAGGTGCTACATTTCACAGCACCAGTAGTCTCTCGTCCATCAGGTCTGGTGTCAGATTTAGGGTCTTGTTTTGGTTTTAAATTGTATTTGACCATACTGACAAGGAATCAGGGACAAACCTCGATCTGCAATTCACCTGTAGAGAACAGATGCTGTTTTTTCTACCATAAGATCTGGGTGCAGTCTCTTGGAAGAATCCAAGAAGGAAATTCAGACAACGAACTTTGGTGATGCTAGTGCTTGAAGTTTTGGGGCATGCAATTAGCTTCAATAGCAAAGATAATATTGACAGAACTAGGCTGTGTACTGAGTCACTGCTCTGGCTTCTCAGGCATTGCATTAAAATGACTCAGGAAAAAGCCAGCATGTTTCAATTTCTTGTCAAATGCTTTCATAATAAGCCTCAGTATTGAGCACGCTAAGTAAATGAAGGGAATGGAATGGCTTCATTTTCTCAGGAAGCATCAATTTGCAATCATTCTATCTCGCACCTTGTGCAGTTATGTTGGCATAACAATGGCCAACAGACAGCCATTAATGACTCAAATTTTAGTCTATCCTTCTAAAAGTTTCCAGAAATCCACTAGCAACACTAGCAAGAAAAAAGCCAAATTAACTGACATTCTGATGCATAGTGACGATGTTGTGCAGGAAGGATGGTGGTGACTATGCCATCAATGAATGAATCCAAGCCTCTGGATGACTATGACAGTGCTTATAGTACTAGCAGTGGAGAGTGCCACACAGGTGATGAAGCTCTCTGATATTTAACAAACAGGCAAAGTGATAATACCACCCATGGAAGTAGCCTATAAGGAGGTACAAAAATTACTGATCCTTGAAAGTCAAACTACGAAATTCTCTAAACTTATTCTGGCCATGCTAATACCATTTCCACTTTAATCTTGCTAGATTATCACCACCATGATCCTGCTCCAGTTGGTTTCTGTGGTGAAATGCAGGACCAAGCATCATGTATCTTCAGAATCAATAAACTCACTTCACAGGGGGCACATCGGCTGTTTGGAATCACTTTAATCCGATCAGTGATGAGCTATACAGTATAATTTATGTTCTGTGGGGAGAATGCATGGTGGTTATAGCTTAGCCTGAACTCCTTTGGAAGATATGTGCCAGTTCTGTCAATGAATGGTAGCGCAGCAGAGCTTGCACTAAAAAATAGAAATAACACTGAGGAGAAGAAGAGAAATTCCTTATACTTTGCTTTGAACTTGTCAAAGCTCCACAGCATCCACTTTTACCAGGACAACTTGCATCAAGCACAGTAAATGCCTTCCACCAGTATTTTGCATGCAGTCAGAGAAGAGTTTAGTAAAAAGATTAAGATGAGAAGTCAGGCAGTCAGAAAAGTTGGATGGGATGCAACACTGATTAATAGTTAGACTGAGGTATTGGGATTCAGGAAGTCTGAGTTCCATTCCTGGATCTTATAGAAATCCTGATCCCATTGAAGTCAATTGGAGTGTTTGATTTTTGTGGGCCAGATTTTTTGAAGTATTTAGGCACCTGTTGGGATTTTCAGAAGCACCTACGTATCTATCATCCATTGATTTCAATGGGTGTTAGGTGCCTAGATGATTTTTTGCCTTTGTTACCCTGGCTATAAAATTGAAATGTTAATGCTTCTGTACTTCAGAAAGGTACTTTGAGGCTTCATTCTTCAATATTTGTAGCACCTTGGGGTCTTCAGATGGAAACTGTTGTTGGTGTGTGGAAGTATACTAATGATTATTTATCATTATTAAGCTTGTTTGGCAATTTGACCAGTGAATAAAAATTTGAGAGCCAGGGAACAAAAGCTCTGTTCGTAGACTGTTGCTTATTCATTCTATTCTTTAGACCGTTGTTTTGGGGATGGAGAGATCTCTGCTGACACCAGAGATCTACTTAGCATAAAGGATAATCCCTTGGCCAATTAGTTTGAAGAAAAGCATTTAGTCAATACTTTTTAGATATGGCCATTTCTTATCTTGGGTGGCTCACCCTTAAAAGTGGACGTAAAGATAAGCATGTGCTTAAGTACCTCATTGAATCAGGACCTATGGTTTTATCATTAAAGACATTGATTCTGGTTAAGACTGCATTGTAGTGCTTTGGATATTTTGCAAATACACTTCATTCTGAGTTTATTTTTAGCATGACTGATGATCAGGCCTTCTAACCAGACTGCTTCCTGAGAATACTTACATGTTAGCATTTTTCTAAATGAAACTGTAATGAGTCAGCTATAAACATGATTTGGACTCCAATATTGACACCACTGCCAGCAGTGCAGCATTGTCTACTCCAAGATTCTAGAAAAAAGAAAAATTTGAAAGTGTTAGCGGCATTGACCTTTCCCTATAAAGAAAACTTATAGATAACTAAATGGAATGTTTGGAGATGGGGAGTGTATGTGGATACAGATCCTGTGGGGCTATGCATTGTATTTACCTGTATTTGTATGCATTTATTTTTTTTTAGAGACAAAAAACAAAGTAGAAAACTAAAGTAAATTAGAGTGGTTGAAATTCTTTTGTTACTGAGACTTAGAAATCAAATGATATTGGGCAAAGCAGTCATTGCACTGATTGTCTCAATGCTAAAGCATTCAAAGACTGGTAATACCCCCACTGCAGTGGTGGCAATTGTACCATTACAGATCCACTGTTTGTTTCTGAACCATGCTAGGATCAATCCACCTAGTATGCAATTGTGACAATATCAGACTGTCTCACTCAGTCACCAGAGCTACATATTTTGAATTACTTGATAGATGTCTCAACTTCACATGCTACGGATCACCTTGAAAAACGTTTATTATACGTATGTACTTTACATGTATGGAAGACAGAGATCTGTTTTCTATTTACAATTTCAAAGTGCTTTGCAGACTTTAATAATACTTACAGGCCTCAGAGTTTTATGTGGATTAACTGATTAAAAACTGTTTTAAATATGTAAATGAGGAAAATTATGAAGAAAAAGGTAGTAGCTATGGTCAAGTCAAGTCAAAATAGAGGAAAAAGAGACTCCATAGAAGCAAGCAATTAGGCAAATATGAACAGTAGTGATAACTCTTGTAATATATTTATGATTCAGATTGTGGCCAAGATTCTTTCATCACATCATCCACTAGAAACATCAGAAAAGAGATAAATGGAACAAACATATCACTGAAAAATTGTAGCTTGCCATCAAGCATGTTTTTAATTGTTGGTTTCTGATTGTTCATTGTCCTCCAGCATGCAGGCGGAGGGAGGGGGGCACACATTGCTGTCTGCATTGTAGCTGGAGCTGTCAGGAAAGTTCCAGACATCACCCACACAAGTGGTAGCTAGTGTTTAAAGTAATGGATTCCTCCTCCTCTGGTAAAAACTGAGGGAGCGTTCCCCCTCCTTTCCCTGCTTTCAGTAAGAAACATTCCTCTACAGTTTCTCCTTTTCTTTGGGGTAGTGAAAGTTCCATCTCCTATTTAATCTATGGCAATGGTAGCTCCACTACCCTTTGAGATGATGGAGTATTTTGCCGGTTCCATGCCTAGCTAGCTCTGCTGGCCAGTGTGGAGGAGGGCCAGAGGCATGATCCAGTCTTCAGACTGCTTCTCCCTCAGCCCTTTGTGTGTGTGTGTGTGTGTGTGTGTGTGTGTGTGTGTGTGTGTGTGTGTGTGTGTGTGTAGGGGAATCACCTTAGCTCCATCAGGATGAGAAAAAGGCCAAGCCTGTTTCATGTGCTGTTGTTTTGGTAGCAACTCTTTCCCTTTCTCTCTCTCCACTTTATAGTTTACCCCCATTTTTCCCTCTCAGATAATTTCCTGATTCGCATACACTCTCTGATCCAGAGGACCCTATTCTCTTGCTTCCTCTCTCTTCTGGACTCCCTCCCCACTGCCATATTCCCTTTTTCATTCACCTCTGAGGTCTCTCCACCCACCCTTTGGCACTGCTCTCCACCCCGAGATTTCCTCTTTGCCATGTTTCTTCTGATATTCTCTCCTCTCTATGGGTTTTCCTCCTCTTTTTTTCTGATGCTCCTCACACCTAGTCTGTTCTCTGTATCATTTCTGCCTCCCTTTCTACTCTCCTGCCTCTCTATCAGTGATTGAGCTTTTGCCAAATAATATCAGAATAAATATGATTTTCTTTGGAAATGTTTGATGCACAGTCTGTCCATGAGAATGTAACAATAGTCATACTGAGTCAGACTAATGGTTCATCTAGCTCAGTTTCTTGTCTTCTGATAGTGGCCAATGCCAGATGCTTCACAGGTAATGAACAGAACAGGACAAATTATTAAATGATCCATCTGCTGCTGTGCAATCCCAGCTTGTGACAATCAGAGGTTTAGGCACACCGGAGCATGGGATTGCATCCCTGGCCATTTTATCTAATAGCCATTGATGGAGCTGTCTTCCATGAATGTATCTAGTTCTTTTTTTGAATGCAGTTCAGAGTATAACTCAGTTATATTTTTGGCCCTGGCAACGAATTTCACAGGTTGACTGTGCACTATGTAAAGTACTCCTTTGTTTGTTTTAAACCTGCTGCCTATTAAGTTCATTGGGTGACCTCTTTTTCTTTTGTTATGTGAAGGGGTAAATAACACTTCCTTATTACTTTCTTTGCACCATTCATGATTTTTATAGACCTCTATCAGATCTCCTCCTTAGTCATCACTTTTCTATACTGAAAAGTCCCAGTCTTTTTCATTTCTTCTCATATGGAAGCAGTTCTATGCCCCTAATCATTTTTCTTGCCCTTCTCTGGATTTTTTCCAATTCTAATGTATCTTTTTTGAGTAAGGGAAACCAGAATTGCATGTTATATTTGAGGTGTGGGCATATCATGGATTTATATAGTGGCATTATGATATTTTCTCTCTTATTATCCATCCCTTCCCTAATGGTTCCTAATATTCTGTTAACTTTTTTGACTGCCACTAGACTCTGAGCAGGGTACCCTCCACAAGTCCAAGATCTCTCTTGAGTGGTGACATAATTTTGTATGTATAATTGGGATTATTTTTTCCAGTGTGCATTACTTTGCATTTACTAACATTGAATTTCATTTGCCATTTCATTGCCCAGTTACCCAGTTTTGTGAAAACCTATTGTAACGCTTCGCAGTCAACTTTCAACTTTACTATCTTCAATAATTTAGTATCATGCAAACTTTGTCACCTCACTCATTATACCCTTTTTCCAGATCATTTAGGAATATGTTCAACAGTATAGATCCCATTACAGAGCCTTCTGGCCCCAGCTATTTACCTCTTTTCATTGTGAAAACTGAGCATTTATTCATACTCTTTGTTTCTTATCTTTTAACCAGTTACTGATCCAAGAGAAAATCTTCCCTCTTATTCCATGACTTTTACTTTGCTTAAGAGCCTTGTCAAAGGCTTTCTGAAAGTCTAAGTACAATATATACACTGGATCACCATTGTCTGCATGCTTTTTGACCACCTCAAAGAATCCTAATAAAATGATGAAGCATGATTTCCCTTTATAAAAGCCACGTTGATTCATCCCCAGTATATCATGTTCATCAGCGTGTCTGTTAATTCTGTTCTTTACTATAGTTTCTACCAGTTTGCCTGATATTGACATTAGGCTTATCAGCCTGTAATTGCCAGGATCACTTCTTGAGCCTTTTAAAAAAATTGCCATGACATCCACCATTTGGTACAAAGGCTGATTTAAGTGATAGGTTATATACCACAGTTAGTTCTGCAATTTCATATTTGAGTTACTTCAGGGGTGAAAGTAACTTAAAGGACTTACTGGTACGCCAGAGTCCTGAGCGGGGGCGTGGCCTTACGCATTAGAGGCATGGCGTCAACCAGAGAAGGTGGTGCCTTTCAAGATTTAAAGGCCCTGGGGCTCCAGCGTACTGGCTGCTGGAGCTCTGGTGGTGCTTGAAAGGGCCTGGGGATCCCCGGAGCTCCGGGCCCTTTAAATCCCCACCTGAGCCCGGCTGCCGGAGCTCCGGCGGCACTTTAAAGGGCCCAGGGCTCCCCGCAGCAGCTGGAGCCCTGGGCCCTTTAAATCACTGCCACGGAAGCCGGTCCAGTCTGGCACAGCGTACTGGCTCTTGCCGGTACGCTGTACCGGACTGTACCAGCTTACTTTCACCTCTGAGTACCTTCAGAACTCTGGGGTGAGTACCAGCTGGTCCTGCTGACTTATTACTGTTTAATTTATCAGTTTATTCCAAAACCACCTCTAGATACCTCAGTCTGGGACAGTTATTCACATTTGTTACCTACAAAGCTTGGTTCAGGTGTAGCAATCTCCTTCTTATCCACTACAGTGAAGACTAATGCAAAGAATTAATTTAACGTCTCTGCAACAGCTTTGCCTTCCTTGGGTGTTCCTTTAGTACCTTGATCATCCAGTGGCTCCACTGATTGTTTGGCAGGCTTCCTGCTTCTGATATACTTTTAAAAAAAAAAGTTTTTTTTTGTCTTTTGCTACTTGCTCTTCAAATTCTTTTTTGATCTGCCTTATTATACTTCTGCACTTGCACTTTGACTTGCCATAGTTTATGCTCTTTTCTGTTTTCCACAGTTGGATTTGACTTCCAATTTGTAAAGGATTTTTTAAATCTTGCCTCTCAGCACCTCTTTTATTCTTTTGTTTAATCACACTGGACTTTTTTTTTTGGTCTGCTTACTGTTTTTTTTTAATTATTATTTATTATTTGGGATAAATTTAGATTGAGCCTGTGCTGTGGTGTTTTGAAATAGTTTCCGTGCAGCATGGAGACATTTCACTCTTGTGACTGTTCCTTTCAATGTCCATTTAACTAGCTTCATCGTTTTTGTGTAGTTCCCCTTTTTGAAGTGAAATACTACTATGGTGTGTTTCTTTACTGTTCTTCCTGACCCCCAACCCCATGAATGTTAAATTTAATTACATTATTGTTGCTCTTACCAAGCAGTTCAGCTGTATTTACCTCTCGGACCAGATCCTGTGCTGCATTTAGGACTAAATCAAGAATTGTCTCTTCCCTTGTGGGTTCCAAAAGTAGCTGCTCCAAGAAGGAATCATTTTGTTGTCTAGAAATTTTATCTCTGAATCCCATCTTATAAGGTGACATACCCAGTCAATATGGGGATAGTTGAAATCTCCTATTATTATTGAGGTTTAATGTTTCTATAGCGTCTCTAATCTCCCTGATCATTTCATAGTCACTGTCACCACCCTGGTCAAATGGTTGATAGTATTTTCCTACTGCTATATTATTTTTATGCAAGCATGGAATCTCTATCATAGAGATTCTATGTTATACTTGGATTAATTTAAAATATTTACTGTGGTTGTAACTATGCTTTCTTTCACAAATATTACCACTCCCCCATCAATGTGATACACACTTTCATTCCTTTATATTTTGAACCCTAGTATTACCATGTCCTATTGTTTATCATCATTCCACCAAGTTTTTATGATACCTATTATATTGATATCCATATTTAATACGAAGCGCTCAAGTATACCCATCTTAGTATTTACATTTCTAGCATTTGTACATGAACACTTAAATAATTTGTCAATATTTAGTTGTGTGCCTTCATGTGATGTGCTTGAATGGACTATAAATGGTCCTTTCCATGGTAAACTTCAATAGATGTCCAAAAGGCTATTGTATGTTCAAAAGACATGACTCAAGTGCATAGGGGGTTGTGCTGGGAAGTTAATTAAAAAAACATTCACTGAGTTTGGTGTTTGACAAAGGTGCTGCCGAGGGAAGCCCTGGAGTCTGAAGTCCACAGAACACATGCATCATGTGCAGGAGCAGAATCAGCTGCCCTACGGATGGATATGCCTTTGCCTCCCCCTGGAGGGACCATGTTCAGATATGACTAGATAATTTAGTATCAGTGCCCATTCATATTTGGAGAAGATGCCAGTGTCCACAAATTAATGTGATACTGGTTTAGGCCTTGTTCCTGCATTGGCTACTTATTGCTGCTATTCAATAGAACTACTCACATGAGGAAAATTAAGCACACAAAATCATAGAATCATAGAATTGGAAGGGACCTTGAGAGGTCATCTAGTCCAGTCCCTTGCACTCGTGACAGGACTAAGTATTATCTAGACCATTCCTAACTGGTGTTTATCTAACCTGCTCTTAAAAATCTCCAATGATGGAGATTCCACATCCTCCCTTGGCAATTTATTCCAGTGTTTAACCACCCTGACAGTTACGACGTTTTTCCTAATGTCCAATCTAACCCTCTCTTGTTGCAATTTAAGCCCATTGCTTCTTGTCCTATCCTCAGAAGTTAAGAAAAACAATTTTTCTTCCTCCTCCTTGTAACAACCTTTTACATATTTGAAAACTGTTATCATGTCGCCTCTCAGTCTTCTCTTTTCCAGACTAAACAAACCCAATTTTTTCAATCTTCCCTCACAGGTCATGGTTTCTAGATCTTTAATCATTTTTGCTGCTCTTCTCTGGACTGTCTCCAGTTGTCCACATCCTTCTTGAAATGTGGCACCCAGAACCGGACACAATACTCCACTTGAGACCTAATTAGCACAGAGTAGAGCGGACTTGTTGTGTCTTGCTTACAGCACTCCTGCTTGCTTTTTTTGCAAAAGTGTTACACTGTTGACTCAAATTTAACTTGTGGTCTGCTATGAGCCCCAAATCCCTTTCCACAGTAGTCCTTCCTAGGCAGTCATTTCCCATTTTGTATGTGTGCAACTGATTGTTCCTTTCTAAGTGGCGTACTTGACACTGGTCCATATTGAATTTCATCCTATTTGTTTCAGACCATTTCTCCAGTTTGTCCAGATCATTTTGAATTTGTCCTATCCTCCAAAGCACTTGCAACCCCTCCTAGCTTAGTATCATCTGCAAACTTTATAAGTGTGCTCTGTATGTCATTATTTAAATTATTGATGAAGATATTGAACAGAACTGGACCTAGAACTGATCCCTACAGGACCCCACTTGTTATGCTCTTCCAGCATGACTGTGAACCACTGATAACTACTCTCTGGGAACAGTTTTCCAACCAGTTTTGAACCCACCTTATAGTAGCTGCATCTAGGTTGCATTTCCCTAGTTTATCAGAAGGTCATGTGAGACAGTATCACAAGCTTTACTAAAGTCAAGGTATAACACATCTACCCTTCCCCACCTCTCCCCATCCACAAGAGTTGTTACCCAGTCAAAGAAAGCTATCAGGTTGGCTTGAGATGATTTGTTTTGACAAATCCATGCTGACTGTTACTTATCACCTTATTATCTTCTAGGTGTTTGCCAATTGATTGTTAACAGGCTGCTTGAAGGAAGACTCAGAAGCTGAATATTTCTAATGTAGGAATTTACTTTCTATGGCCAAAATAGCTCTTTTCCAGCCAAAAAAAATCAGTCTTCTATTGACGATTCAGTGCACAGTCTTTGGAACCCCCTTTCAGGTAGTTGAAAGCAACTATCAAATCCCCCTCTCATTCTTCTCTTCTGCTGACTAACTAATCTCAGTTCCCTTAGCCTCTCCTCATAAGTCATGTGCTCTGGCCCCCTAATCATTTTTGTTGTCTTCCGCTAAACTCTTCCCAATTTTTCCACATCCTTCTTTAAGTGTGGAGCCCAAAACTGTACACAATACTCCAGATGAGGCCTCACCAATGCCGAATAGACGGGAATGATCACATCCCTCAATCTGCTGGCAGTGCCCCTACTTACACAGACCAAAATGTCGTTAGCCTTCTTGGCAACAAGGGGACACTATTGATTCATATCCAGCTTCTCATCCACTGTAACCCATAGGTCCTTTTCTGCAGAACTGCTGCCTAGCCACTCTATCCCTGGTCTGTGGCAGTACATAGGATTCTTCAGTCCTAAGTGTAGGACTCTGCACTTGTCTTTGTTGAACCTCATCAGATTTCTTTTGGCTCAATCCTCTAATTTGTCTAGGTCCTTCTGTATCCTATCCCCACCTTCCATCATATCTACTACTTATTCCTCCCAGTTTAGTGTCATCTGCAAACTTGCTGAGGATGCAATCCATGCCATCCTCCAGATCATTAATGAAGATATTGAACAAAACCGGCCCCAGGACCAACCCTTGGGGCACCCCGCTTGATACCGACTGCCAACTAGACATGGAGCCATTGATCATTACCCATTAAGCCCAGTGATCTTGCTAGCTTTCTGTCCACCTTATAGTCCATTCATCCAGCCCATACTCCTTTAACTTGCTGGCAAGAACACTGTGAGAGACAGTATCAAAAGCTTTGCTAAAGTCAAGGAATAACACGTCCCCTGCTTTCCTCTCATTCACAGAGCCAGTTATCTCATCATAGAAGGCAATTAGGTTAGTCAGGCATGACGTTCCCTTGGTGAATCCATTCTGACTG
The DNA here is from genome assembly GCF_007399415.2 of Gopherus evgoodei. Taxonomy (NCBI): domain Eukaryota; kingdom Metazoa; phylum Chordata; order Testudines; family Testudinidae; genus Gopherus; species Gopherus evgoodei. The sequence goes on along the minus strand of NC_044328.1, from coordinate 56,865,425 downwards.
TTCTTGATCAATGTCCTGTCCTTGAAGTGCTTCAAAATTGATTCCTTAAGGACCTGCTCCATGATTTTTCCAGGGCGTAGGTGAGGCTGACTGGCCTGTAGTTCCCCGGATCCTCCTCCTTCCTTTTTTTTAAAGATGGGCACTACATTAGCCTTTTTCCAGTCATCCGGGACCTTCCTCGATCACATTGAGTTTTCAAAGATAATGGCCAATGGCTCTGCAATCACATCTGCCAACTCCTTTAGCACCCTTGGATGCAGTGCATCCGCCCCCATGGATTTGCGCTTGTCCAGCTTTTTCAAATAGTCCTGAACCACTTCTGTCTCCACAGAGGGCTGATCACCTCATCCCCATACTGTGCTGGCCAGTGCAGCAGTCTGGGAGCTGACCTTGTTCGTGAAGCAGAGGCAAAAAAACAACAACATTGAGTACATTAGTTTTTTCCACATCCTCTGTCACTAGGTTGCCTCCCCCATTCAGTAAGGGGCCCACATTTCCCTTAACCTTCTTCTTGTTGCTAACAAACCTGAAGAAACCCTTCTTGTTACTCTTAACATCCCTTGCTAGCTGCAATTCCAAATGTGATTTGGCCTTCCTGATTTCACTCCTGCATGCCTGAGCAATATCTTTATACTCCTCCCTGGTCATTTGTCCAGTCTTCCACTTCTTGTAAGGTTCTTTTTTGTGTTTAAGATCAGCAAGGATTTCACTGTTAAGCCAAGCTGGTCGCCTGCCATATTTACTATTCTTTCTACACATCAGGATGGTTTGTTCCTGCAACCTCAATAATGATTCTCTAAAATACAGACAGCTCTCCTGGACTCCTTTCCCCCTCATGTTATATTCCCAGGGGATCCTGCCCATCAGTTCCCTGAGGGAGTAAAAGTCTGCTTTTCTGAAGTCCAGGGTCCGTATTCTGCTACTCTCCTTTCTTCCTTGTGTCAGGATCCTGAACTCGACCATCTCATGGTCACTGTCTCCCAGGTTCCCATCCACTTTTGCTTCCCCTACTAATTCTTCCCTGTTTGTGAGCAGCAGGTCAAGAAAAGCTCTGCCCCTAGTTGGTTTCTCCAGCACTTGCACTAGGAAATTGTCCCCTACACTTTCCAGAAACTTTCTGGATTGTCTGTGCACTGCTGTATTGCTCTGCCAGCAGATATCGGGGTGATAGGCAAAACTGAAATTCAGTTTAATAAAATATGGTCTCAATTAGACAGTACTGCTGTCACTGACATAATAGATTTTTTGTGACAAAATATTTCAATATATAATAGGAATGAAATCTTCCGAAATGTGCATTAACTTCCTTTAAATTATTATTATTTGTCTTACATTGCAGCTAGAAGTCCCAGTTGAGATCAAGACTCTATTAAGAGACAGTCCCTGCCCTGAAGAGTTTACCATCTAAATAGTTGAGAGAAAGAAAGATTAGGAGAAGGAAAATATTATTTTATGGAGGGAAACTGAGACACACAAAAGTTAGGTGACTTGCTCGAAGTCATATAAGAATTATGTGGTGGAGCCAGCAATTTAATCCAGATTGTCTCAGTCTAATGTTCTAACCACAAGACCATCCTTTTTCACATTTTTAAGCTATGGAATATCTACAGAACAGGAAACATCTTTCAAACAGAACTATTCAAGTGTGCCCATTATATATCTACAGTAGAACCTCTACTTTACAAATACCAATCATACCAATGACTAGTTACAGGAAACCTTTTTCATGACAGAAAAAAAAAATCACATAACAAAAGTGATGGTGGTGGAAAAACTAATTGACATCCGTTCACATTCCAATTGCAATGCCCTGGAATTCATTTTGCAGTTATTTGATGGACAAGACAGAAGTGACGCAGTTCACTATACTGCAATTTATGCACTGTATCTATTGTGACTTTGAGATATTAAATTTTATCAAGTCTTTAATTTTATGAACTCTTTATTCCCAAGTTTATTTGTAAAATAGAGCTCTATTATAATTTCACTTTGTGCTGGAATATAAAACATTGGGTTCTGCATTGTGTTAGAATTCACCTGGAGGTTGCCTAAAGATGTTGGTTGTTAAACCCAACTAGGAGACTTAACCGCACAACTCCCATTAATTTCAATAAGAGTTGTGAATAAATCCTTTACTCATCTTTTAAAATCCCAGTCTTTTTGCAATTCTAATTTTTTTTTAATCTCTTCAACATCATCACAGGAAGTTTGGTCTCTTCATTTAAGGCATTGTACTGGCATCTACTAATGCTAAATTTTGTTCCTGGTTCTGCTACTGGCTTATTACAGAACTTTTGGCAAGTCCTTTAATCTCTGTGTCTGTTTACCCATTTTTAAAAGAGACATTATACTTATGAATTTCACAGGAGTTTAATTCATATGTATAAAATGATTGGAAATGTTGGCACTGGGGTGTGGGCCATCATGCCTAATGGTTAGAGGCAGGAGCCTGGAACTGGAGCCAGAACCAGGGTCAGTGTCAGGTGCCAAACAAAAGGTCAAAGCTGGAGACAGCGTCAGGAGTCAAGCCAAGGGTCGAACCTAGAGTCAGCATAAGGGGTAGGGCATAACAGCAGGAACCTGGATTGAGGCAAGAAAGCAGCAGTGGGGTACAGACAGGGGTCTGGGATAAGAACAGGAACTGGCTGGGAGACAGTGCTCAGGAGTGAGGCAAGTAGGCAGGGTCCATAGTAGCGACCAGCCAAGGATTCACCTAGTTGCTTGCACAACTTCCGCTGCCTCTTTCTGGTTTAAGTAAAGCTTCTCAGCCAGTTGGTGGGGCTAGACATCTCCCCCAATCAGGAGCTTTTTGGGCGGGCCCCTTTGCAAGCTAGAGTTTTGCTGCTCTCCTTCTCTACTGGTTCAGGTGATCTGCTAGGTGGTGACTATAATATGAACACTGCCTGGGGATGTGCAATCCCTCATGGGAGATCTGTAAATAACAAGTGCTATATACCAATATATTACACTAACACATTCAAAAACTCACTATGAATTTCCTATTCATAACAAGCAAATCCTTCCCCAAATGCAAAGTCCAAGGAAATGAGTTGTTTGGTGACTTAGTTGAAATGGGTTTGTGGATGGTCTCCTTCCAGTACCTTATAAATGTGTCAAATTCAACAAGAAACCAAGAAAGCATGGTGTTCTAAACAGTCAAGGCACGGACAGTATAAATTCATAGATTTTAAGACCAGAAGAACTATTATGATCATTTTATCTGACCTCTGCCATAACCCAGATCAAAGAATCTCACCAATAATTTCTGCATCAAGTCCATCATTTCTGTTTGAGCTCTAGAATATATATTTTTTAAAAAATCTAGTCTTAATTTAGACAGTAAGGATCTTTCTGATAGGTAGGCTTATGATTATGACCTTAATGTATTCTATGGTGTCACATACAAAATAAGATACTACTTATCATGAGCCAGGTTGTCACAATTTGACTCTTGCTCTTTGACTGAATCCCTCAGGTCATGATCAGTGTGGTGAAGGAAGCTTGCATGGCCACTGCCCATGCGGTAGCTGTTTTGTGAGATAAGCTGAGGAGTCCCAAATTTCACATGAGGACCAATAATTGCCTTAGAGCCAAACATTTGTTTTTGGGTATTGAATTTTGTGGTGCGGATTGCTGTTCAAAAGTTACTGAAATAAGGCCATCCAACTTATTTCATTTGTTACTGGAAGTGTACAATGAAGTGCAAATTTGTTAAATTTACAAAAAAGTAATACAGATGGGCACTACACTAACTGCTGAATAGACAAAGGCAACATTTTTTTATGAAAGGCCAGTGTTTTTGATCTACCATATGTTTTCAGTACCCTGAAATAAGAGAAACTGATGGGTCATCAAAGTTTGTTTATAGCTCTGGAATTTGTTCTCATTAGTAACTCTAAATTGGTTTCTTATGCAGCTGAGCAGTGCATGTTTTTTTTGTTTTAATAAAGCCTAATTTTCTCATTTGTTTTCAGTGTTTATTCACTAAAAGCCAAAGATACTTTTAAAAGATACTTTTAAAAACTGCCTGGAAGTGAATTCCAAGTGAATATTTGCCTCCACAAAAGTGAAACTAGGCAGGTCTGCTGTATATTTTAACTTCTTATCTGAGCTTGTTCTGAAAATGAGAAATACTCCAGTGGAAAACCTACAGAGATGTGGGGATAGGGGGAAGGGAAAGGAAAGTTAAGTATTGTCTGATCAGCGAGTCCTCTAACACTATACATGAACATCTTGTAATGGTGTGTTTGTGTGTGCGTACATGTGATACTATTGACAGCCTCTTGTTGGTTTGGTTTTTTTAAATTTTATACTGGTGTAAGGCTGTTTTACTGCTCTTCACAACTAACAGCCCCTCTACGGAAGCCAAGCCATTTCCCCGAACTGTCCCTTCAATATTAAGGCAAATTGGGCCAGATTCGTAGTCCCCTACAGCCCCTTTATGCCAATAGATTGGCTCAAAGGAGCTGTAGGGGAAAAGTAATACCCCAAATGCAGGAGACATCAATTCAGGGCATAGAGCTGGCTCTACAACCCCTTGCATCACCTCCAGAGGAGTCCATGAGCAGGGATCCAGGGTGGGCCAAAGTAACAAGGGGAAGTGTTAGTGGCTGAGGCATTCTTACACGTCAGCCATTCTATGCCCCTAAGGGCCACTGGAACATAAAGAGAATCTAGAACAGACCTCAGACCTGGCATATACTGTGCTGGGTCTGAAACATCCCCTGAAAAACTGTCTTCCTTGTGTCCCTGCACCAATCCTGAGATTTTTGTCCTTCCTTGAATTCTGTGACTCTTAACCTCCTCTGGTTCTCCTCCAGCTCCTGTCCTCTTTCAGAGGATGAGTGGGGAAGAGGGAGGGGGAAGAATAGGGCTTTTTCCTAAACACCATTCTGTTCTCTCCTTAGCTCTAGGTGTTGTCTTCTGTTGTCCTGGACTCAAAAATCTGCTTCTGCGCTCCTGACCAGTCCAGTTTCTCAGCCTCTCTCTCTGACATCATCTGGATGTCTTGCTGTCTGTCAAATGAAACTTAACATGACTTGTAATTTTTTTCTCAAGCCCACCCCATTCTCTCTACTCCTCATTACCATGAACAAGGCCACACATTCTCCTGGTAACCCAGACCTGACATTTGGAGTTAATTGTTGATTCCTTCCTCACCCCAGTCCCATAACACTAGGAAATGTTTAAGAATTGGTATTTCTTCCTCCCTAATGTTTCTTAAATCTGTCCCACACAACCACTTTCCATTTTGGCTGCTGAATCCTCCTGTCCAATATCTACATCCAATACCTTCACTAGCCACTCCAATATCCACATCACTCCTCCATTCCCACATCCATATAAAACATAACTGCTAAAATAATGTGTCATGACATTCACTCTCTCTCATTGCATACATGCACTTTGAATTAGTCCATTGCCTTCAGATTTTCTCTGGTATCAAATTCAAACTTCTTGTCCTTAGGTTCAAGGCTCTTCACAATCCTGCCTGTTCTTTCTGATCTGTTGTGATTTTTCATGGGGGAACCCAGCATTGTGAGGCACTTCGCAACCACCTTCCCTTATTATAAGGAAGTCTTGTCTGTGCCTGCCACTGAGTCAAGTCTCCCAATCCACCAATACAAGCACTCCCCTGCAAGCCTATACAGGCCCGGCTCTCTCTCTACACTCCAAGCCCCAAGCCTTCTGAGCATCCTCTTGCAGTGTTCAGCCCCAAGTCCATTGGACACTCTCAGTATTCACAGAGTCACTGCTTCCAAAGTAACAGTACACTGTAGCCTACCAGTTACACCTCAGATCACTGCTCCACTTAACACACATCACATAGCTACATTTATAGTGAAAACAAGTACAAGCTTATAGAGATTTGAGTGATAGCCAATATTGGAAACAAATGGAAACAAAATAAAAACATAACATATTTCAGAACCTGGGCTTACTTAACTAATTATTGTCCTGTCTTTTTATAGAGCAAAAGCTCAACCAACATTCTTAGAGAATTGCAGCCATGATCATGGCCGTGATCATCTTTTCGTGGAACAAGTCACACTGTCAGCTTGTTGCCTCAGTGGAAAAGATACAGGGTTTCTCTCTGTGCCATCAGTTATACACCCCCAATCCATTGTCTCTACTCATAAACAGGACAACTACATGCTGATTGTTTTATCCTGGTCAGCTCTTGATCAGCATTTAGCTCAGACTGTAGATAGGCCACTGTTGTGACCAGCCAGTGAGAGATAAGCATCTCTCCCCTCCTACCTGACAGGAGCATATTTATCAGGTTCAAGTGACCTGCTTTAACTTACATACCTTAAGAACATCATTTTCAATACAGATATGTAATTCCTTAAATATTATCTGTACCTGGATGTCACAATATTTATGATCGTGAATGAGGTACTGGCTCTTGGCAGAGACCATATATGCCACCTTTTGGTGAAGTGTTGTGCATATAAAGTCTATGGTCTTGCCAGTTGGCACCAAGAGCTCCTTGGGTCACATCTTCTGTTGTGATTTGTGAATTGTCCCTTGCCCTCAACTCTACTAATGATGACAGTTTCATCCCTGCCTTTCTCTACTGCTCCACCAGCAGGGGTGGCTCCAGGCATCAGCGCGCCAAGCGCGTGCCTGGAGCAGCAAGCCACGGGGGGCACTCTGCCGGTCGCCACAAGGGCGTCAGGCAGGTTGCCTTCGGTGGCATGCCTGTGGAGGGTCTGTTTGTCCCGTGGCTTCGGCGGACCTCCCACAGGCGTGCTGCCGAATCCGCGGGACCTGGGACCTCCTGCAGGCAAGCCGCCGAAGGCAGCCTGCCTGCCATGCTCGGGGCAGCAAAATACCTAGAGCCACCCCTGTCCACCAGCTGTCTTCATGCTTTCTTCTGTTCCATTTCTTCTGAACATAATGCCTCCCAGGAACTTCTGTACGAGGATCTTGCCTCTCCTTTTTCAGTTTCCCCTCAAGACCCAACTCCAGCATGGTGTCTATCAGAAATCAACAAATGAATAGTGAGTTAGATCAAGAGATGATTACATTTTATTTGGCCGGCAAACAAACAAACTCTGTCTCACCCCTCTGTCTCATTTGTCACATCTTATATTGTGAGAACTTTGGGACAGACAGTGGGGCAGATCCTCAGCTACTGTAAACAGGTGTAGTTCCATTTAAGTCAATAGAGCTAGCCCAATTTACACCATTGAGGGCCTGGTTCAGCATCTCAGAGTTTTCTTGGGCAGCATAGCTCAAATAAATGTTAGTTCCGATGGGTTTCTATACGTTTAATTCTTAAATGACATCCTTAGCCATTTCTCATCTTAACTGGAATTAAACAAAGAAATCTAGTAAATTCCTATTTTCAATATTTATTTGACCCTCATAATATTGTCTTGATCCATTTTCCTATGAATACAGACACTGTGAAATTATGCCTACACATACTTGTTAGATGTTTGATACAGGTAAACAGGTATTTCATTTTTCTATTCAAATTCTACAAATGAAAAAAATATTATTCTTTCCTGATGCCAGCATAGATTTTGCACCTTAGAGATGGGCCAGCATCAAAGTGTGAGGTTTTCGCAGAAAGGACCTAAGCAATTTTTGAAAAATGCATGTTTTGCTAATGTTTTCCTGGAAAGTTTTTCAAATCACATTCACAGCGCCACTATGTTTAAATGTTTGCTTGTATGAAGGCCATGTTTAGAACTCTCAGAAGTGAGTATTCATATTGGAAAATGGATTGTGAGAGTTACATAGACCTATGTGACCTGTGTATCTATGAACTGTCTGAGTCCCAAGCAAATAGGGCCTGATTTTTAAAGATATTTAGGTGCTGTGTAGGTTTTCAAAAACATCTAAACACCTAGCACCCACTAATATTTGAGAGGCACCTACGTGCTCTTGAAAATCCCAGTAAGCACCTAAATACCATTAAAAATCTGACTCATGGTCCCTGATTTAGGGTAAAAACGTAATTTTTCCCTGGGATTTGACTTTATTGATAATGTTGTTCCCTCCAGAATCTAAGTGTTCCCTCCAGAATTGGGTTTGACCTAATTTCTTCTGTCCCTAAATATATATTTGCACACGCTTTTCTATTTTGTTTGTCAAGTACCTCAATGCCTTGCTTTGTAATGCAAAGTTCTAAGTAGACCTTTACAGTTATTCCCATTTGTGGTGCTTTCCTGTATTCATTGTTGTGCCTAAGCAGGTGAGGTGCTCACTCCTATAGATTTACAACTTTAGGCATCAAAATACAGTACATAAATTTAACAGTATAATGACTTCTTTTCTTCAAGAAAAAACAAAAAATCATGTATAAAATACCCTATATATTATCTTAAAAAAATCTAATTGATCACACACACTTAAGTATAGCAAAGATCTTTAAAATGTTTCCTGTTGTCTGAAATTCTTAACAGAGTAAGTTTACCATGATTAACTAAACTACTGTGCTTTAATGAATATTCCATTGATTTCCTGTAAGTTACTGGGAGGCATGGTAACAGACACATTTTGAACAACTTTTGCAGTTATATATTGTGTGGTTCTAAGCCCTTGGGAATGGAAAACATTGTTTATACAGTGGTTAAGGATGCTATACAAAAAGTAGTAGGGGCAAGGTTTTTTAAGGAATCTAGGCATCTAAAGATGCAGATAGGGCCTAGTGCGGTTTTTCAAAAGTGCCTATGTGCCTAACTCCCACTGAAATCAGTTGTTATTAGGTTGATGTGAACACACCATAGTAGAGCAGAGAATCAGCCCCCCTAAAATTAAACTTGGATAGGTTTATATGGGCTCTTAGGTAATAGGGCTAGAAAACACTTCCTAGATCATTTAGTTTGTCACCTTGGACTAGTCCAGGATTTTGAAACCGTAAGTTCCATCAAACGCAAAAGTAACTTCCCAAAGGAAGTCAGTGAGGCACCTTCGCAAGAGTAGATTCTCTGCTTTTCTAGTCATGTTGTTTGGTTTTTCTTCATGTTTCATAAGAGTATTACGAATTCTATCAAGTTGATACAAATAGAAGAGAAATGGAAACTTGTAACAATATAGATTTAAAGAGTCAGACGTCAGCCAAGATTTCTAATAAATTAGCAAGGTGAGATGAAATTCATCCTAGGGTACTTAAGGAACTAGCTGAAGTAATCTCAGAGCCATTAGCAATTATCTTTGAGAACTCATGGATGATGAGTGAGGTCCCAGAGGGTTGGAGAAGGGCAAACTTAGTACCTATCTTTTAAAGGCAGGAACAAAGAGGTTCTGGGACATTATAGGCCAGTCAGCCTAACTTTGAACCTGGAAAGATACTGGAACAGTGCATTAAACAATCAATTCACAAGCACCTAGAAGATAACTGGTTTATAAAGAATAGCCAGCATGGATTTGTCAGGAGCACATCACACCAAATCTAACCCAATTGCCTTGTTTGACAGGATTACTGACCTAGTGGATAACAGGGAAACAGAAGATGAGATAGAACTTGATTTGAGTAAGGCTTTTGACATAGCCCCACATGAGACTCGGAAACAACCTAGAGAAAGTAAAGTGAGTGCACAACTGGTGGAAAGACCATATTCAAAGGGTAGTTATCAATTGTTTTCCATCATACTGGAAGCATATATCTAGTAGGATCCCACAGGGGTCAGTCTTGGATCTGGTACTAGTCAATATTTTCATTAGTAACTTAGATAATGGAGTGTAGAGGATGCAGCTACAAAAAATCTAATATCATTGTGGGGCGTATTAACGGGGGTGACATATCTAAGACATAGGAGGTAACTGTCCAGCTCTACTCAGGACTGATGATGCCTCAGATAGAGTGCTGGGTCCAATTTTGGGTGCCACACTATCAGTAAGTAGTGAACAAACTGGAGAGAGTCCAGAAAACAGCAACAAAAATAAGAGGTTTAGAAAACCTGACCTCTGAGGAAAGGTTAAAAAAACAGGGTGTTTAGTCTTGAGGGTGACCAGATAAGTCTTCAACTTTGTAAAGGGCTGTTTATAAAGAGGACTGTGATCAATTGTTCTCTATATTCACAGAAATAAGGACAAGAAGTAATGGTCTTAATCTGCAGCAAGATTTAGGTTAGATATTAGGGAAAAAAACTTTTAAACTATCAATGTAGTTAAGCTCTGGAATAGGTTTCCGGGAGAAGTTGTGGAATCCCCATTATGGGAGGTTTTTAAGAAGAAGTTGGGCAAACACCTGTCAGGGATGATCTAAGTTTACTTGGCCCTGTCTCAATGCAGTGATGACTTCTTGAGGTCTCTTCCAGCCCTACCTTTCTATGATGAACACAATATCTGATTTAATGTATTGTGCATACAAACGTTCACACTTACAACAAACCATTACCAATAATATACCCCGTTATAATGTGCCCCGATATAACACAAATTTGGATATACCATGGTAAAGCAGTGCTCCAGGGGGAGTGGGGCTGCACACTCTGACAGATCAAACTAAATTCAATATAATGCAGTTTCACCTATAACGCAGTAAGTTTTTTTGGCTCCTGAGGACAGCGTTATATCAGGGCAGAGGTGTATTGGTATGTACACATAGGTATGTACACATAGTCATTAATATACAGACATTACTGTTCATTGTAAAATCTATTTTTAATTGGGAAATTATTATAAAGAATTATTTTTAAAAAGTGCAAATCCCCACAATAATGTTATGCCAATTTATACTATGTAAGGATCTGATTAACAGACTAGATATCATAGGCAGGACCAATAGCACTGCTTATTATTATTATTATGAATGTCCAATACTTAACTTTATAAAACCATGTTTTCAGTTGCTTATAACTTTGACAAACTTTAGCAGTCCAAAGCAGGTGTCCGCCTCAGGTGGAATGTCTTTAGAAAATTTCAGTCAAAACAGTTCAGTTGTTTCTGAAGATATAACAGTTTCCTTCACTACAAACCTCTGATCCATCCACTGAGCAGATCTATCCTATGCATTGAATAGGGAATGTGAGGGTGGAGTTTGTAGAAAAAAATATGTGATAATATAATTAAAGACTGTGTCATAATGGATATGCGCAAGCATGCTAAATTACAGTTGCACAGGCAGCCTTGATTTTGACATTTCCTAACTTTTGAGTTATGGTCAGATTTTTTCCTCCTGTCATTGCCACAGAGGAGTAAGAATAATGAAGATTTAATTAAAGCAAATTAAAGGGAATTGTGCCAGTTGCAAAGCAGAGATCCCCAGAGACAATCTGGGTACCCTGAAAATACTTTTGGGAAACTGCGAATTTATAGATCACTGCCACCAGTTGGAATTACAAACTATGATTCACCTGTGCAGGTATTTTACCTGCTTTAACCTCTCAGTAACTCTTGTTTCCTTTTCTTAGTTATAAACTATTAGTTAGTTTACTATCGAACTAGCTACCAGCATTGGTTTTGGTGTAAGATCTAGAATATCAATTGATCTGAGGTAAGTGACTGGTTTCTTGGGACTGGAAGCAACCTAAATGTGATATGATGTTTGGTATAAGTAACCATTTTATCACAAAGTCCGGTTTGTCTGGTTGGTAAGATAGACTTGAGAGTCCAAGGTGGCTGTCTGTGACTCTATGGTAAAATGATCCAGGAGTTCACTTTTTTTACTGGCTTGGTGAAATCTAATTATAGAACACACTGCTAGTTTGGGCTATGTGCCCTGTTTTCTAACAGTCTGTCCTAACGTAGGAACTCCTGGTCATGAGCCACTCCAGAAAGCATGACACCAGCTATGGACAATATACACACTCCATTTTTGTATAGGCTCAAAATGACCAGGGTGGGTTTTTTTTGGAGGAGTGGACGCTCATTTTACAGATGGTGCAGGGCAGTGTAGCCAGGGCCATTTTATAGGGAGTGCTGTATTGCACAGGAGAGGTACATAAGGCTGTTAATTATGGAGTCCCATTCCATACTGACAACCATCAGTGAGTAACTAGTGAAAAATTCATATTTGCTTGTTTAACTTTTTTCCCTCTTGTGGTGTCCATTTTGAATCCCACGTAGAGTCATAGGGAAGAAGTGAGGTCTCTAGGGGGATGGTTCCACGTGAATGGAAGCACACCAAAACCTCAGCTTATATTCATAACTTAATAGGGTCATAACCTCGAAATCCCTCCCATTCATAGATTAATAAATCCAGACATGGTGACAGAAACTTAACAGGCCCCAGCGCTTGCTCTGATGCCCATTCTGCAACCTGCAAATCTCCAAGGCCAGCTCTTATGAGTATGGACCGAGGATGTGCTATAGTTGCTCTGGCAGCATAGCCTGTTTGGTTACCAACCTCAGCACCAGGATCACTTCTTGGCTTTTATCCAGCGGCTGATTCTCCTCAGTGGTGCCTGTGACTGAGGGGTTATTAGGGTGATATCCCCACTCAACCGATAATCATGCACTACAATGGGCTCAGTGCCCTGCAAGTCACCAGGGCCTGATGAAATGCATCCTAGAATACTCAAGGAGTTAATAGAGGAGGTATCTGAGCCTCTAGCTATTATCTTTGGGAAATCATGGGAGACGGGGGAGATTCCAGAAGACTGGAAGGGGGCAAATATAGTGCCCATCTATAAAAAGGGAAATAAAAACAACCCAGGAAACTACAGACCAGTTAGTTTAACTTCTGTGCCAGGGAAGATAATGGAGCAGGTAATCAAAGAAATCATCTGCAAACACTTGGAAGGTGGTAAGGTGATAGGGAATAGCCAGCATGGATTTGTAAAGAACAAATCATGTCAAACTAATCTGATAGCGTTCTTTGATAGGATAACGAGCCTTGTGGATAAGGGAGAAGCGGTGGATGTGATATACCTAGACTTTAGTAAGGCATTTGATACGGTCTCGCATGATATTCTTATAGATAAGCTAGGAAAGTACAACTTAGATGGGGCTACTATAAGGTGGGTGCATAACTGGCTGGATAACCGTACTCAGAGAGTAGTTGTTAATGGCTCCCAATCCTGCTGGAAAGGTATAACAAGTGGGGTTCCGCAGGGGTCTGTTTTGGGACCGGTTCTGTTCAATATCTTCATCAACGATTTAGATGTTGGCATAGAAAGTACGCTTATTAAGTTTGCGGACGATACCAAACTGGGAGGGATTGCAACTGCTTTGGAGGACAGGGTCAAAATTCAAAATGATCTGGACAAATTGGAGAAATGGTCTGAGGTAAACAGGATGAAGTTCAATAAAGATAAATGCAAAGTGCTCCACCTAGGAAGGAACAATCAGTTTCACACATACAGAATGGGAAGAGACTGTCTAGGAAGGAGTATGGCAGAAAGAGATCTAGGGGTCATAGTGGACCACAAGCTTAATATGAGTGAACAGTGTGATACTGTTGCAAAAAAAGCAAACATGATTCTGGGATGCATTAACAGGTGTGTTGTAAACAAGACACGAGAAGTCATTCTTCCGCTTTACTCTGCGCTGGTTAGGCCTCAACTGGAGTATTGTGTCCAGTTCTGGGCACCGCATTTCAAGAAAGATGTGGAGAAATTGGAGAGGGTCCAGAGAAGAGCAACAAGAATGATGAAAGGTCTTGAGAACATGACCTATGAAGGAAGGCTGAAGGAATTGGGTTTGTTTAGTTTGGAAAAGAGAAGACTGAGAGGGGACCTGATAGCAGTTTTCAGGTATCTAAAAGGGTGTCATCAGGAGGAGGGAGAAAACTTGTTCACCTTGGCCTCCAATGGTAGAACAAGAAGCAATGGACTTAAACTGCAGCAAGGGAGATTTAGGTTGGACATTAGGAAAAAGTTCCTAACTGTCAGGGTAGTTAAACACTGGAATAGGTTGCCTAGGGAAGTTGTGGAATCTCCATTGCTGGAGATATTTAAGAGTAGGTTAGATAAATGTCTATCAGGGATGGTCTAGACAGTATTTGGTCCTGCCATGATGGCAGGGGACTGGACTCGATGACCTCTCGAGGTCCCTTCCAGTCCTAGAGTCTATGAGTCTATGAGTCTCATCAAAGAGGCAAATTCTTCAAAAAGAGCAGGAAAAGAGAGAGTTACCAGAGGCGCCGTTAGCATCCTTGACTTTGTGGTAGTCTGTGTTCAGTCATTTGATTAACTGTCTATATTGTTCTGCTGTCCACTTGCCTCCAGCAACTTAGATATAGGTTTCTAGATGTGACCCTTTTTTATACTCTTGCTAAAGTCAAGCATTTTGCTCACCTTTCCCTAGAGATTAACCAGAATCCAGTTCTGTTCCTCTAGCCAGCTAATAGCTCACCATGATGCAGGGTGACTTGTTCATGCTGTCCATAGCTAAACATATGAGGGTTACTTGTGTTTCCAGTTGAGCAGTCAAAAAAAATATGAAGTATTAAGTGCCAAGCAGATGCATTTGAATCAGGAAGTTGCTTCCAGTTCTTGGGAAGCAAGTGGGAAATTTGAAGATGAAAGAGCTGAGAAGCACAGCTCCAGAGGATTATGGGATAACATAGGACTTTCAAGAACTGAGTCAGGTGACCAGGACATGAGCTGCATCCACACTGCAAAATTCCTGGGCTTTGACCCACACACTGATTTCTGTGCAGATGGAAGCAGAGATTGGGCTTAAACCTGAGTCAGAACCAGGGCTTAATAGGCTGTGTAGACATACCCCTACGTCTCGAAGGAAGCTGCTAGTAGAATGCCCAGTTCAGAAGTCTGTTCCTAGTTTGTTGTTTTTGTAGTAACTCAAACAATGGAAGTTTTGTATGAATTAGATCTGAATAATAGCCATATTCAGAGTTTGATCCATGGATTAGCAGCAGCACATTCTTCAAGGAGTCTATTTTGTTCACTAAAAAGAGATACACAGTATTTGTGCTGTTTTCATTTGTACAGAGTGTGGTACTTACATCAGCAAAAATACAGAGATTAGAGATCAAAGTAAATGATGTAACTAGACAAAAAGATGTGTGTGCACAGCATGACAGCCAATGGGGAGATGTAGTGAAATTGTTTGTTTCCAAAGTGGGATGTGTTTATCCTGTGACAACATTCTGTCATGTACTTTTATTTCTGTGACAATAAGGGATTGATGTAGGTGCCATATTTCTTTGATTGATGCCAGTGTTAAAAGATGACCATTCATCACTATGCTGTGCTTTAACAGATGCTTTGATTTAGAAAACAGATTTGTACAGGATGCTTTGGCCAATCAGGAGACTATCTTATTCATGTAAGTATGGGGGGCTTTGTCATGGCGTAAATCCCCAATCTGAACCTTAGCGTCCAAAAGATGGGGTACCAGCATGAACTCATCTAAGCTTAATTACCAGCTTAGATCTAATAGGCTTCCACCAACCAGGACTTACAGTGCCTGGTACACTCTGGTCCCCCCAAAACCTTCCCTGGAGACCCCAAGACCCAGATCCCCTGGATCTTGACACAAGGAAAGTAAACCCTTTCCCCCACCATTGCCTCTCCCAGGCTTCCCCTCCCTGGGTTACCCTGGAAGATCACTGTGATTCAAACTCCTTGAATTTTAAAACACAGAGGGATTCCACCTCCACCCCTCCTCTCTCCCACCAATTCCCTGGTGAGTACCGACTCAATTTCCTTTGAGCCTTAACAAGGGGAAAATCAATCAGGTCTTTTAAAAAGAAAACTTTTAATAAAAGAAAGAAAGAGTAAAGATCATCTCAGTAAATTCAAGATGGTATATTACAGGGTCTTTCAGCTTATAGACACTAGAGAGAAGCCTCCCCCCAGCAAAAATACAATTTAAAAGACTTCCAGCAAAATACACATTTGCAAATACAGAAACAATCAAAAGACTAAACTCGTCTTTTTCCTGGTATTTACTAAAATTAGAACAGAAGAGATTTTTTTCAGAAAGATTGGAGGAATCTACTTACATGTCTGGTCCCTCTCAGAATCCAGAGAGAACACGGACAAAAAAAGAACACACAAACAAAGCTTCCCTCCACCAAGATTTGAAAGTATCTTGTCTCCTGATTGGTCCTCTGGTCAGGTGTTCCAGGTTCACTGTTTGTTAACCTTCACAGGTGAAAGAGACATTAACCCTTAACTATCTGTTTATGACAGGGTTGAAATGTGTAATGTACTTTTATAAAGTGGTCTGAGTCTGTTTAACTGGAGAGTTTTTATGTTCTACATTTATCAGCAAATTTGGATCAACTGTCCAGTAATCTGATGAGTGACACATATTCCATTTGGTAGACAGGCAAACTTTCTTGTTAATAGCATATTCCCTTTATTATCCATAAATCTCTGAACCACTGGGCATTAACAATTACATTGCTAACTGGACATTAAATATGTCATACAATGTGTTCTAGGGTACAAGATTCTCTGACATAAATGAAAAGGCACTAAGGAGAAAATTTTTTATGAGTACCTAAGTACCTCAGACTTAAGTGCCTAAATCCCATTTTCAAAAATGGCACAGTGGCATAAATCCCATTGACGTTTGGAAGTGGGATATAGATGCTTAAATCATTTAGGAACTTATGAAAACTTCATCCTAAGTGTTTTTTTTAAAGTGTATTAATGGTTTATGAAATGAATTAATATCAACAATTCAGATCTGGTTTTGGAAATATATACTTTTATTTTATTCCATAGTACATTAGACTGAAATAATATAGTTTAGTTTTGCGTAGACTGATGACCGCTTCAGACTTCCACATCCAGCATGACTCTTAAGTTATGCAAACACACCTGCCTCTACTGTTACCTTGTCTTCCCACCCTTCTCTTTCTTCATTGGTCTGTTTATTTACCTGTTTCATACTATCTACATCCTAGACTGTGAATTCCCTGGGATAAGGACTGACTTTGTGCTCTTACTTTATACAGCACCTAGCACAATGAGGCCCTAATAATACTGGTTTGCAGTCATTAAACACTACTGCTATAGATGATGGTGGTGATAATTTATTAGTACTATCTCAGGATGTTCTTTTGGAATCATCTCTTTACAAGATTTCATGTTTGAAATATTGGTTAAAATGCCTTCCTGGTGTAAATTCATTGTCTTCCATGAATTTTCTTGAGGGATTAATTTCTTGTGCTATTTTTAATTTAGTAGTCTATTCAATGTGCATAGAAAGTAGTCATTCTCTTGTTTGTTCCATCTTCAGGCATAGCTGGTACATAGTGAGAAAGTATTGAGACAGGGAAGGAGAGGGCTTAGGCCTGTTGCAAACAAGAAGAGCATATCTGAAAAACACACAAAGCAATTTTGATTCCAGAGGTGTAGAATGACAAGAGCCCTGAGATTATAAGAGGTCAGTTATTTCCTTTACAGAAGAAGTTCAGCCATGAACATTAATCTCTGTGCAGAGCATAAACCATCTGTTGAGGAAATTTCCATTTTCTGTCCTTTCTGTATGAGGGCTGGAAATTTTGCAGGTATCATCCCCAGGTTCTTCAAATCTTCCGTCTCTAAATTTTCTCAAGTTCCTGAGTTTCCCATCATATTAGACAGATGAGGTTAGTCTAGAAATTCTGTGGGAATAGTCTTATTTCAAGGTATTTCTTTACTGCCAGGAGCTACAGGGCATACCAAAACGTACGGTAATTTGGTTTTCAAAAGTGAATCTAAATAAATTATACTAGAAAAGTATTCACTTATGGTTTGTTGAATATTTTTGGTGAAGGTTTGGGTTGGTTCTTATTTTATCTGAACCAGTTTGCCAATCCCTAATCTCACCTCTAAGTGTGACCTGAAAAATCATGTCCCTTAATTTGAGAAAGACAAGTAAAGCAGAGTCAGTATCCAGAATGTAATGCAGCTGGTGTAGCACAGGAAGTCTCTCATCCATTGATGACTACCTTTCCTTTCTCAACAAAGATTTTCCATACTGCTAGAGGATACCTCTCTTTTTTTTCTCACTTCCATACAATTTCTGGAATAAATCCCATCTGGCTCTGAAGTGTTATCAGACTTTGCACATTTCTCTAGTACCTTTGTTCCAATGTTAACTATGGGTTCCTTTTAGTGTTTACTTTCCTTATACTCTTGATAAAAATGTGTCAGTTACTGGCATCTAATTTCCATCCCTTTGTATTTATTTATTTAATTTTTGATTTATGAAAGGGGCCTCTCCTGTCCTCTACTTTGTGTCTTAGATAAGTGTATAAAGCACTGCTGTGAGGAGGAGAATTTTCAGGAGGGAGGGGGCATTGTTTTGCAACCACAGTATTCTTTATCAGTGTTATCCATATCAGTGGTGGCATTGTCTCCTGGTCTTCCTACTGACCTCCTTCATTTGTTATGTACTTTACAAAGCCTTAGTTTTCAAAGGAGCAGAATGTGCCTTTCCAACCAGAGCGCTTGGAAGCGGATGATATGGATCCATGCTGCTCAAGGAGAGCACCAGAGAGATGTGCCTCAGAGATGCATGATCTCTACCTGTACAGCTCTTTGCACTCGGGGGTTGTGCAATCTGCTGAAGTAGAATGGAGTCAATTGCTCTCCTCCCACCCCTTCACAACGTCTCAGTGCACAAGCACTGCTCTATCCAGTGGTAAGGCCAAGCTCCTGCACCTCCTTACTTCCTTTTCAGTAGCTTGCTCCCCAGAGCAGAGGGCTGCTCTTATGAATGGCCCCACAAAATGGGGTTGGGAGGATGTCTCTCTTGCCCCTGCACACCTCAACAGAGGCAGGGGACTGTTCGCCGGTCTGTCCTTGAATCTTTGCTGTGATGCTGAGTCAATGCCAAAGGGCCTGTGCTTTTTGGCCAGATCTATCTGAGGCAGTCCCAGATATGCTGTGGCTCTGGTAGAGGTGGCCCAACTGACTGGCTCTTTCCAAAAGAGAGTATGTGTCACTGGGCACATGCAGTGAAATATTATCAATATTCGTATGAGAGATGGCTCTGAGATGCTATGGTTGGGCTCAGATTTTCAATGGCACAACCTTTGAGGTGTTAAGATCTGAAGACTTTGATCAGTTGGAGAGAGGAACCAGCTACAAAGTGCAGATCTTTTTGGATTTTGACCTCCCCTCCAATTGTTAATGAAGCTTTAGGTTTGGGGAGTTAACGTGAGACAATCACTAATTCATGTCCTTTATGTAGGAATGACCATCCCCTGAAACCTGCTTAGCAAGTGTGATATAGTAATAAATACATCAAGCTCAGCAGAAAGGACTGCATTGTCAGACTATCTGTCTATGTAGGTAGTCAAGTGGGATTTTTTTCCATACAGTCAGAACAAATAAGGATATAGCTAGGTAGTTAGTTCAAGTCTCAGCATGCTCTGAGCTATTTTGGGTGAGGAATGTGGAAGAAAAAATCTGTTTTATAAGCACCTCTAGCAAAATGATTTGGAAAAATCTGCCAAGGGCAGTACTTTTCAAAAAAAGCAGCACACAGCAACACCAAAGTTGGCTGACAGCGAGAAGGACTCTTGCTGCGGTCTTTAACACATTACAGAGAAAGAATACAGGACCACCAGTTTTAGAGATGGGAAAGTCAGAGAATATGGGGGCAGGAGAGAGGAGGAGGGTCAGCTAAGGAGCAAGAGGCTAGAATTTCCCTGGGAGTCTCATTCACTCACAGTTGAGACAGTCAGGCAAAGAATTACTGTTTTTCTTTCATTTCAAAATTATTCTTCATGCATTTTATGTAAATTTTACTTTTTTCTTCCAGACACACATCACATGCATGGCTTGTCTGGCAACATTTTTTTTCCTCTGTGTTGTGTGCTGCCAGTAATAAGACCCAAGCTCCCTGCTGTTTGGCATTGTAGTAACTTATCTTGGTTGCAGTTATAAAAGGCAATGAGTAAGTTTTAAGCTTTAATGGTGACACAAGTCAGGCTGGTTGGTGACGCTTGCTGAAGCTGTGCACTGTTGCATTAATGGAAGCTGGGTGCTTCCTGCATTGGGCACTGCTTCCAACTGTTGTATTTCCATTTATTTATGATAGTGATGACTTCCCTTTTTTCTTCTTTGAAACTTAAACTTTTTAAAACATAATCTAATTTCATGTGCAATACTGGGAAATTCTGCCAGTTTAACTGTGATATTATCCTAACAGACATTCTCTTCCTCCTATTTTCATTTTTCTTCCTCTTTATTACTCTGTTTTTCTTTCCCAGCCTACCTTTTTTTGTTTGCTCCCATTCACTTTCACAGAATAGTTCTTGCACCTACATGGCATTCCATATGCTTTACGTAGGCAGCATTGCCAATAACAATGGTTCAAAAATCATAAGATTGGCTTGAAAATAATAAATGTGAATTCTTTTTATTGCCTTCTAGTTTCTGAGCCTTTCGAGGTCACATTTTAAAATGTCCACCCTTTTTAAAATGAATGCTGAGATTCTTTCGTAATCACATACGTAACCCCAAGAGCTGGGTTTTAAGAGTGGGTCCATATGTTGTGAGACTTACAGTCAATCATGAGAACTGGCAGCATATTGTCAGATTCCTAGACTGCTGCAATTCACCTGCACCAATCAGATTGTAAGAGCCAGGCCTTATTTATTCAATTTAAATGTAATGGTCCTGATTTACCAGTTTGATGCTGGTGTAACTCTAGTGGAATCATTTAACCAAATGTAAAAATAAGGGAAGGATAATAAACTAATCATAATCTTTTGTTTTTAGGACACCCAATATCTGAAAGACCTTTGAGCTCATACCCAAGTATAATAATCATGCATATCTACTTGTCCATATATTTCAAAAATATAAAATGTGGGCAGATTCTTTGCTCCACTGAACTCCTTTTGCATTATTCAACTGGCACAAAGGGAGTAGAGGCAAACTGCATCCCCCTACATGGGGATTCCCTTTTCATGGAGAAATTCCTAATAAATGTAGAGCCGGAATAGACAACTCTACATCACTCCTGTTCTTGGTACAGGGAGCAGGAAGAGGCTGTGCTTTGGCTTTCCTCAATAGATGAACGTTCCAAGGAGCACTGCATGTCACAGCAGTATGTAGGTCGGGGTGGGCAAACTTTTTGGGCTGAGGGCCACATCTGGGTTGGAAAATAGTATGCAGGGCCGGGGTAGGGGGGTTGGGGTTCAGGAGGGGGTGCAGTGTGCAGGAAGGGGCTCAGGACAAGGGACTGGGGCAGAGGAGGGAGGTAGGGTGTATGAGGGGGCTCAGGGAAGCGGGTTGGGGTGCAGAAGGGGTGCAGAGTGCAGGAGGGGTCTCAGGGCAGAGATGCAGGAGGGGTGAGGACTGCGGGAGGGGGCTCAGGGCAGGAGGTTGGGGTACAGGAGGGTGCAGCGGGGGTTCAGGTCAGGGGGTTGGGGTGCACAGGGGTGCAGGACGCAGCAGGGAGCTCAGGACGGGGTTGGGATGGAGGAGGGGTGCGGGGTGTATGAAGGGGTTCAGGGCAGGGGGTTGGGATGCAGGAGGGATGCGAGGTGCAGGCAGGCAGCTTAGGGCAGGGAGTTGGGGGCAGGGTGGCAATGGCATGCTCCGGGGCCAGGGCAGGCTCCCTACATGCCTGCCCTGGCCCCAGCCCCGGCCTCGGCCCCAGCCCCGCGCTGCTCCATGAAGTGCTGCGGCCCCTTGAGGAGGGGAGGCAGAGTGTTCTGCATGCATTCCCCTTGCCGTGCCTCCAGGTACCTCCCCCAAAGTTCCCATTGGCTGCGGTTCCCTGTTCCCAGCAAATGGGAGCGGTGGGGAAGGCGGTGCCTGGAGGTAAGGGCAATGCATGGAGTCCTCTACCTCCCCACCCTGTCCCTGCCCAGGGGCCACAGGGACGTAGTGCCAAAGCTCTGAGGGGCTGGATCTGGCCCACGGGTCGTAGTTTGCTCACCCCTGATGCAGGTGCTATAACCTGTGCTCAGGGCCAGGCAAAGATTTAGGAAGCTATGACGAAGCTCCCTGATAGCCCCCAAGCTGAACACAGTGGAGAATCTGACTCGCATCTGTCTGTATTTCTCTATATCTGTCTGTCATATATATACATAAACTGTGATGGATCAGAGAAACCTTGCAGCAGTGGAAAAGGAGTTAAAGAGAACCTATGGGCCCAGTTAACCCACCCCATTATAACTACATCCAGAGACATGGCCAGGCATGGAGGGGGGAAGGAAAGGAAAGAACCTGGCTCAGTTCAGGGCTGACCAGTGAACAGGCAGGAGGTAACTCTGCCTTTTTACGTAGGGTTGACAGGTGTCTGGTATTCAACCAGAGATTCCCGTCAAAAAGGGGACCGGACAGTGTCGGGTCAGATCTACTGACCAGACACTCAAAGTCCAGTTACTGCAGGTGGGGGAAGCAGGGAGGTGCCAGGTCATCACCCATGCCAGCCCCTACTCAGCCAGGGATGCTTCCTACCAGCATTGGATAACAGCAGCTCCCATCCTCAGCTTCACAGGCAAGTCCCTCCTGAACCAGTGGGGGGCAGGAGGGGAAAAGCAGCAAGCAACAGGGGAAGGGGGAAAAGGAGCAAACAGGGGGATGGAGGGAACCTTCCACTAGAGGGGTGATGCCTTACGGGTAATGGTAGGGGCAGGGCCTCAGAGGAGAAAAGGCAGGATGGGAGAGGTTCCGGTACTCCTACTGGAGTGTCTGATTTTTAAATATTACAAAGTTGGCAATCCTATCTCTATATGAGGGGAGTGTCAGACTTGACAGTTGCTGGGGAGGGAATGTTGTGGGAGCACCCAGCAGTAAGTGAACTTTACTATAAGAACATTGTGGCGCTAGGCCCTCTCCAACCTTATATCGGCCCCTGCTAGAGAGACATGAGGCTGCAGCATGAGCTGCAAAGGGTCCACAAGGGCACGCTACTCTAGAGGAGACACTACAAATTGTTTGGACTATAGGGTCCACACCCCAAACTGAAGGGATATAGATTGCAAGTAGCTCAGGGCAGCGGACTTTGACTCTTCTCCAGGAAGACCCTGCCAGTGTTCCTTCAGACAGGGTCCCGTGGTCTCCCTACCCCATCCCTTTAAAGGCTGAGGCCCAGATGTGAGTAGAGGCCAGAAGATTTCTGGCCTACGGTCAGGAACCAAGCACTTCTGCTGCCCACTCATGGAAGCAGGAGTCTGGATATCAGGTGCATTAACCATCAGGCTACTTGGCCCTCTGAGCATCCTATCACAAGCACTAATTCATCACTAACATAAGAACGGCAATACTGGGTCAGACCAAAGGTCTATCTAGCTCAGTATCCTGTCCAGGGCCGGCTTTAGGAAGTGTGGGGCCCAATTCGAACGGTTTCGATGGGGCCCCAGCAGGTATGACCAAAAAAAAAAAAAGCACAAAAAAAACAACCTTTCATTTCTTCCATGTATTATTTACTTTCCATGACTATATACACATAACCCCCCAAACCCCCCAGCGCCGCCTGCCTTGCAGAAACAAACCCTCCTTCTTCAGCGCCACCCCGTCGAAACAGCTGTGGGCCAAAGAGGAAGGTTTGGCGGGGGGGGGGGGGCGGGGAGAAACGGCACACATAGGCAAAAGAAATATTTCATTCTAGGCATCTGAAGAAGTGGGCTGTAGCCCATGAAAGCTTATGTTGAAATAAATTTGTTCGTCTCTAAGATGCCACAAGTACTCCTGTTCTTTTTGCAGATACAGACTAACACAGCTGCTACTCTGAAACCTGGCACAAGTAGGGTGACCAGATCACAGCAGTAAAATAGGACCCACCTCCTCCCTGCTCGGCCCCACCATCACACCCTCTTCACCCCTAGTCCCCCACTGACTTGCTGCATCCCTCCTAGTCATTCCCCCACCCACCACTCGCTTCCTTTCACTGTCTCCCTCCCCTGCCAGAAACCCCCATGCTTGCCCCTAGAACCCCTGCTGGCTCACTGCTTGCCTCTTTGCCCACCTGCCGCTTGCCCACCCGCTTGTCCCTGACTTGCTGCTGCACCCCGCCCCCCGAGTATATAGCCTCATTCAAAGAACCAGGGATCACTATATTACTGCTCACAGCAGTCAATCAGTGCAGTTGTAGATAAATCTCTGCATTATGCATTTTTGTATAACTTTTACATGACTTTGTGTTGAACCTTGGTAATAGGTTATAGTGGGCCCCAAGGTAGTATAATTAAAGTAAAAGAAAAATGTCTTTTTGCTAGAAGTAGAATGAGATCTTTCCTCCACTTTGAAATCAATTGCCCTATTGAATGAATGAGGTGTGAATGAGGAAGGTGTGGAAGGCAGGCACCTCCAGACAGCTGTAACCCTTGGAGAGGGGCTGGGAGCCAGACCAAGGAGCTTTGCCCAGGGCTGAGTGAGACGGAGTTTGGGTGCTGGGTGCAGTCTCTGGCCTGGGGCACAGGGTGGGGTGCAGGAAGGGTGGAGGGGTGCAGGCTCTGGGAGGGAGTGCAGAGGGGTGGGTGCCGTGCAGGCTTTGGCACAGAGTTTAGGGGCTGGAGGGGGGTGCTAGGGGGAAGGGACTGCCATGTGGCTTCCTTCCTCCCCTGATGCCCCTTACCATAGCCTCAGTGGGGGATGGAGCTGCCTCTTCCCCAGTGTTTGTAGGAGTGGTGGCTGGGGGGAAACCCAGTCAAACTCTGGTTTTACTCTTTCACTGATGGGCCACTTAAACCCCTTACAAACTCCTTCCCGCCTCTCTCACTCCCCTTTTCTACTGGGCTTGTTTGATCTTTTCGGTGGAGCCAGATCAAAACCACAAACCCACTGAGAACAGCAGGCTGGAAGACTAGACTGAACCCACCACCCAGTCTAGTCCATCCCAGAGCCCAGGACTGAGGGCAATGTCCCCCCAACCCCAGGCCACCTGCTTCCACTCCTGGCCTCTCCCAGCGCTGCCAGTGATTCTGTGTGGCTGCATCGGGTGGGATTTCAAGCGGACCCCTCAACCTCCCGCTAAATTCACCCCTGTTTTGCGACCACTCTGCACCAAGAGCACCTTCCTTCCCTGCCCTAGAGCTGCTGGATGGCTAGAAAGCTGAGCTGGGCATTTGATTGATCTAGAATATTATCATGCCCCCCCCAAAACTTAGCCCCCCCAAAGCTGTGTGGATATTATTCCCCCCCCCCCAACCGGTCTATTTTATTGTTGCAGGGCAAATGAAGGAGCCATAGTTTAATGGAAATATTCAGCCCCTACAGTGGTCTTGCAGCAGTGAAAGCAGAGTTGATGGGAAGGGAACTGGTTTGGATAGGAACCCTAGTCCCCTTCCTTTGCAAAATAATTTGGAGAGAGGAATCAGATCACGCCGTGCCTCAGTTTCCCCTTCTGCAGGGGAGGGGGGGAGATAAAAGTCTCAGCCTGCCGTGCCATGTTGCAGACCTTTCGCATTCTCCCCTCTTGATGTATTTGATTTCCTCCTCTAAACCTTCCTCTCTCTCTCACCTGGAGTTCACAGCACTAAGTACCGGCTGTGGTTTTTTTTCCTGGGTTACATGACATGATCCCAACTTTAGTTCTGAAACAGACACAGGCAGGCACAAACTCACCCTCAAACAGTAACACCCCGAAAACCACAACACCAACCCAATCTTACAAAACTGTGGGGAATCACAGGGTCAAACACTCACGATTGGAAGCCCCAGCAGCTGTTCAGGTGAGTGACGTCCACTGCAGAGATTCCTGTGTCTCCACAGGACCAGAAGCTCCCTTGGCGTCTCCTCCAGGCTCCAGGTGACTGCTGGGGGGAGGGGAGGGGACAGGAGGGGACGGGAGGAAGGCTGCAAGCACATGTGCCTTCTCCCCCCTCCCCCCTCCTGACCTGCAATACCCAGCGGTTATCTCTGCCTCAGCCTTCTGCCGGCCAGCGTCTCTCGTTGCCTAGCAGCAACAGCTGCTGCTTCCGGGAGATGCAGAACTTTGCTTCTGGGAGACAGCCGGCCAGCGCAGGGCCCCCTTCAGGGGCAGGGCCCGATTCGGGGGAATCGGGCAAATCGGCCTAAAGCCGGCCCTGATTCTGTCTTCTGACAGTGGCCAATGCCAGGTACCCCAGAAGGAATGAACAGAACAGGTAATCACCAAGTGATCTTTCCCCGGGTGCCCGTTCCCAGCTTCTGGCAAACAGAGGCTAGAGACACCATCCCTGCACATCTTCACTAATAGCCATTGATGTACTTACTCTGCATGAATTTATCTAGCTCTTTTTTTAACCCTGTTATAGTCTTGGCCTTCATAACATCCTCTGGCAAGGAGTTCCACAGGTTGACTGTGAGTTGTGTGAAAAAATTTTCCTTTTCTTTGTTTGTTTGTTTGTTCCTTCCCTTTGCTGCCTAGTAATTTCATCTGTTAGCCCCTAATTCTTGTGTTATGAGAAGGAGTAAATAACATTTCATTATTTACTTTCTCTGCAGCAGTAATGATTTTATAGACCTCTATCATATCCTCCCATAGTCATCTCTTTTCAAATCTGAAAAATCCAAGTCTTGTTAACCGCTGCTCATATGGATCTATTCCATACCCCTAATCATTTTTGTTACCCTTTTTTGAACCTTTTCCAGTTCCAATATATCTTTTTTGAGATGAGATGACCACATCTGAATGCAGTATTCAAGATACGGGTGTTCCATGGATTTATATAGAAGCAGTATGATATTTTCTGTCTTCTTATCTATCCCTTTCTCAATGATTCCCAGCATTGTGTTTGCTTTTTTGACTGGCCCTGCACATTGATTGGATGTTTTCAGAGAACTATCCACAATGATTCCATGATCTTTTTCTTGGGTAGTAACAGCTCATTTTGACCCCATCATTTTATATGTATAGGTGGGATTATGTTTTCCAATGTGCGTTACTTTGCATTTATCAACATTGAATTTTATTTGCCATTATGTTGCCCTGTCACTCAGTTTTGAGAGATCCTTTTGTAGCTCTTCGCAGTCTGCCAGGGACTTAACTATGTTGAGTAGTTTTGTGTCATCTGCAGATTTTGCCACCTCACAGTTTACCCCTTTTTCCAGATCATTTATGAATATATTGAAAAGGACTGGGCCCAGTACAGACTCCTGGGGAACACCACTATTTACCTCTCTCCATTCTGAAAACTGACCATTTATTCCTACCTTTTGTTTATTATCTTTTAACCAGTTACCAATACATTGAGAGAACCTTCCCTCTTATCCCATGACTGCTTACTTTGCTTAACAGCCTTTGGAGAAGGACCTTGTGAAAGGCTCTCTGAAAATCTAAGTACACGACGTACGCTGGATCAGGACTGGCTCCAGCTTTTTTGCCGCCCCAAGCAGTGAAGTGAGGGGAAAAAAAAAGATAAAACCACGACTGGCGGCACTTTGGCAGCAGCTCTACCATGCTGCTTCATTCTTCAGCGGCAATTCAGCAGTGGGTCCTTCCCTCTGAGAAGGAGTGAGGGACCCACTGCCGAATTGCCACCAAAGACCTGGATGTGCCTCCCCTTTCCTTCCTTCGCTGGTGCCTGGAGCTGGCCCTGCACTGGATCCCCCTTGTCCACATGGTTGTTGATCCCCTCAAAGAATTCTAGTAGATTGGTGAGGCGTGATTTCCCTTTACAAAAAACATGTTGGCTATTCCCCAATAAATTATGTTCATCTATGGGTCTGACAATTTTGTTCTTTACTATAGTTTCAACCAGTTTGCACAGTATTGAAGTCAGGCTTACTAGCCTGTAATTGCCAGGGTCACATCTGGAGCACTTTTTGAAAATTAGAGTCACAGTCCAGTCATTTGGAACAGAAGCTGTTTTAAATGATAGATTACAGACAGTAGTCCTGCAATTTCACATTTGAGTTCCTTCAGAACTCTTGGGTGAATACCATCTGGTCCTGGTGACTTATTACTGTTTAGTTAATGAATTCATTCCAAAACCTCCTCTAATGACACCTCAATCTGGACTTCAGATTAGTCACCTTAAAAGAATGGGTCAAGGTTGAGAATCTCCCTCATATCCTCAATCATGAAGACCGATGCAAAGAATTCATTTAGTTTCTCCTGAATGGCCTTATCATCCTTGAGTGCTCCTTTAGCATCTCAATTGTCCAGTCGCCTCGCTGGTTGTTTAGCAGGCTTCCTGCTTCTGATGTACTTAAAAATTGTTTTGCTATTACTTTTTGAATCTTTGGCTAGCTGTTCTTCAAATTCTTTTGATTTTACTAATTATATTTTTACACTTCTTTTGCCAGAATTTTTGCTCCTTTCTATTTTCCTCATTGGGGTTTAACTTCCATTTTTTAAAGGATGCCTTTTTGCCTCTCACTGCTTCTTTTACTTTGCTGTTTAGCCATGGTGGTTCTTTTTGGTTCTTTTATTATTTTTTTAAAATTTGGGATGCAAAATTATGTTGTGTTACTGTATTACTCCATAAAAAAGCTGGAGTAATGAGTCATAAATCTGTCCCATAACTTTATTCATCTGTTTGTCTGTATTTTTTTAACAAATAATGAATGTTTCCTGACAATTGGTAAGCTGCTGAAACATGGGGTGTTCTACAAGCAGACAATTACCATTAGTTTATTATTGTTTCTTTATTCATTCATTTTTGTTTACTCTGATTATTTCCTCATTATGGTATTTACATTTAAATTTGGCTTCTTTGACTCATAACTGATCAATCTGGTGTTCCAGAGAAACCTCCCAAACTTTTGTTTAATATGTAAATGTCTTTCATAGTTTATTTGGTCTGGTATCACATGACCTTTATTAAAACAAAGCTAACTTATTAACAGTCAGAGGATGCATTAGTTGCTGTGCCATTTTTCATGGCCTGAATGCATGATACGTACATCAATAAATAATGAAATTAGTGCTCTTCCTAATAGCTATTACCTTGTTTTACCAAAAATGTAGGGTCCTCCTCCTTTCTTTCAAAAATTTCCTATCTATTTGATGTTCATAGTCTGCTTTGGGAGAGTATTTGAAGGTCTGTTATAAGTTTGTTATATTTTCCATATGAGTTTGGTTTGTGAGTGTTGAGCACATGGCGCTTAAATCTAATAATTGCTTTGAGTGCAATAATACAAAAAACATCTAATGAGAATATCAATTTTGTCCAGCTTCAAATGGTACTATGGTAACTCTCATGTGTCATTTCTCCTATACAACGTGCTAGTGTTAACCCCTGTATGATTTTCTTTTTCTGATTTGATGTCTTTCTCCTTTGCATTATTCTGATTTATTTTGTTAACAGACTTGTCATCAACTTAGAACATTAGAATTATAGACTGAAAGGTTGGAAAGGATCTTCCTGGTCTTGTATTCCATCCTCCCTCAATCAACATTAAATAAATAAGGAATAACTAGTGAAATCAAATAAATTAAAACCAGTGCAGGAGGAGAATCAGGTCCCATATTTTCCATAAACTTGTCTAATATCACTTTGCACATACTTAATGATCTTGCCATCCTAACTACCTCATTAGGCAAAATATTCTGATATGTGACTATCCTTAAGATCAGAAAGCTTTTTTGAAGATATCCTTTCGAACATAAATCTTGCTTTTTTCCCTATAGTGTCTAAATAGCCATTTGCCTTTTCTTACAAAACGGATGCCTTGCATGTATTTGTAGGCTTAAACAACTTAATTACTTCCCTTAAAGAAATGAATCAGGTCACAATATTATCACATATCAAAGGGGTAGCTGTGTTAGTCTGGATCTGTAAAAGCAGCAAAGAGTCCTGTGGCACCTTATAGACTAACAGGCGTTTTGGAGCACAAGCTTTTGTGGGTGAATACCCACTTCGTCGGATGCACGTAGTGGAAATTTCCAGGGGCAGGTATATATATGCAAGAAAGAAGCAAGCTAGAGATAACGAGATTAGTTCAATCAGGGAGGATGAGGCCCTCTTCTAGCAGCTGAGGTGTGAAAGCCAAGGGAGGAGAAACTGGTTTTGTAGTTGGCAAGCCATTCACAGTCTTTGTTTAATCCTGAGCTGATGGTGTCAAATTTGCAGATGAGTTGAAGCTCAGCAGTTTCTCTTTGAAGTCTGGTCCTGAAGTTTTTTTGCAGCAGGATGGCCACCTTATGATCTGCTATGGTGTGGCCAGGGAGGTTGAAGTGTTCTCCTATAGGTTTTTGTATATTGCTATTCCTAATGTCTGATTTGTGTCCATTTATCCTTTTCCGTAGAGACTGTCCAGTTTAGCTGATGTACATAGCAGAGGGGCATTGCTGGCATATGATGGCATATATTACATTGGTGGACGTGCAGGTGAATGAACCGGTGATGCTGTGGCTGATCTGGTTAGGTCCTGTGATGGTTTCGCTGGTGTAGATATGTGGGCAGAGTTGGCATTGAGGTTTGTTGCATGGATTGGTTCCTGTGTTAGAGTTACTATGGTGCGGTGTGCAGTTACTGGTGAGAATATGCTTCAGGTTGGCAGGTTGTCTGTGGGCAAGGACTGGCCTGCCACCCAAGGCCTGTGAAAGTGTGGGATCATTTTCTAGGATGGGTTGTAGATCCCTGATGATGCGTTAAAGGGGTTTTAGCTGGGAACTGTATGTGATGGCCAGTGGAGACCTGTTAGTTTCTTTCTTGGGTTTGTCTTGCAGTAGGAGGCTTCTGGGTACATGTCTGGCTCTGTTGATCTGTTTCCTTATTTCCTCGTGCGGGTATTGTAGTTTTGAGAATGCTTGGTGGAGATTTTGTAGGTGTTGGTCTCTGTCTGAGGGGTTAAAGCAGATGCGGTTGTACCTCAGTGCTTGGCTGTAGACAATGGATCGTGTGATGTGCCCGGGATGGAAGCTGGAGGCATGAAGGTAGGCATAGTGGTCGATAGGTTTTCGGTATAGGGTGGTGTTAATGTGACCATCACTTATTTGCACCGTGGTATCTAGGAAGTGGACTTCCCGTGTGGATTGATCCAGGCTGAGGTTGATGGTGGGGTGGAAGCTGTTGAAATCGTGGTGGGATTTTTCCAGAGTCTCCTTCCCATGAGTCCAGATGATGAAGATGTCATCAATGTAGCGTAGGCAGAGAAAGGGCATGAGTGGATGGGAGCTGAGGAAGCGTTGTTCCAGGTCAATCCTAAAAATGTTGGCATATTGTGGGGCCATGCGGGTGCCCATAGTGGTGCCACTGATCTGGAGGTATATATTGTCATGAAATTTGAAATAGTTGTGTGTGAGGATAAAGGCACAGAGCTAAGCAGCCGGTTGTGCTGTGGCATAATCAGGGATACTGTTCCTGACAGCTTGTATTCCATCAGTGTGTGGGATGTTTGTGTAGAGAGTCTCTACGTCCATGGTGGCTAGGAAGGTGTTTTCTGGAAGGTCACCAATGCATTGTAGTTTCCTCAGGAAATCAGTGGTGTCACGGAGATAGCTGGGAGTGCTGGTGGCATAGGGTCTGAGTAGAGAGTCCACATATCCAGACAGTCCTTCAGTGAGAGTGCCAATGCCCGAGATGATGGGGTGTCCAGGATTTCTGGGTTTGTCAATCTTGAGTAGTAGATAGAATAACCCTGGTCGGGGCTCTAAGGGTATGTTGATTTGTTCTGGTGTTAGTGTAGGGAGTGTCCTGAGTAGATGATGTAGTTTCTTAGGCCATGGCTACACTTACAGTTCTGCAGTGCTGGTAGTTACAGCTATGTTCGTACAGCTGTGTAGGGCCAGCGCTGCAGTGTGGCCACACTGACAGCTACCAGCGCTGCAATGTGGCCACATTTGCAGCACTTGCAGCGCTGTTGGGAGTGGTGCATTGTGGGCAGCTATCCCACAGAGCACCTCATCCCATTTTGGCGCTGTGGCTTGTGGGAAGGGAAAGGAAATGTGCGGGTCTTTCTGCTCATGCTTTGCTACTCATTCCGAGCATTTTGGCGGCATTGTGAGTCTGCAGTGCGATTTCTGAGATTTCTGTTACAAATGGAGCCTGAGCTGCTGAGGACCTTGCTGATGAATGTTGCCAGCACATCACGCATGGCAGTGGAGCTATTCCTTCAGCTGCAAAGTGACAGTGAGGAGTCAGACGATGATATTGAAATGCCTGACGCTCAAGACACTCAATTGCTTGTGGCAGTAACAGACGTGCTCAGCACCGTGGAACGGCGCCTTTGGGCTCGGGAAACCAATACTGAATGGTGAGATCACATCGTCCTGCAAGTCTGGGATGACGAGCAGTGGCTGCAGAACTTTCGGATGAGAAAAGCCACTTTCATGGGACTGTGTGCTGAGCTCGCCCCTACCCTGCGGCGCAGGGACACGAGATTGAGAGCTGCCCTGTCAGTGGAGAAGCAGGTGGCTATTGCAATCTGGAAGCTGGCAACAACAGACAGCTATCGATTGGTGGTGAACCAGTTTGGAGTGGGAAAGTCCACTGTTGGAATGGTGCTGATGCAAGTTTGCACAGCCATTAATCTCACCCTGCTAAGAGGAACTGTGACTCTGGGGAACGTGCAGGACATTGTGGATGGCTTTGCACAAATGGGTTTCCCTAACTGTGGAGGGGCAATAGATGGGACACATATTCCTATTCTGTCACCACTCCACCTGGCATCAGAGTACGTTAATCGCAAGGGGTATTTCTCCGTGGTTCTGCAAGCGCTTGTGGATCACCGTGGGTGTTTCACTAACATTTACTCAGGATGGCCTGGAAAGGTGCATGATGCACACATCTTTCGGAACAGTGCCCTGTTCAGGAAGCTGAGGGCCGGGACTTTTTTCCCAGACTGCAAGATCACAGTAGGGGACGTCGAAATGCCCACTGTGATCCTTGGAGACCCCGCTTACCCCTTAATGCCTTGGCTCATGAAACCGTATACAGGGAAGCTTGACAGGAGCAAGGACCGGTTCAACTACAGGCTGAGCCGGTGCAGAATGACTGTGGAGTGTGCTTTTGGCCGTTTGAAAGCCCGCTGGAGGTGTCTTTATGGGAAGCTAGATTTGGGGGAAAGCAGCATCTCTGCTGTTATATCTGCGTGCTGTACCCTCCATAATATTTGTGAAGGGAAGGGTGAAAGATTCAGTGAGGAATGGACCTCCGAGGTTCGACGCCTAGAGGCTGAATTTGCACAGCCAGAGAGCAGGGCTACTAGAGAGGCCCAGGAAAGGGCTTCAAGGATTAGGGATGCCTTAAGGGAGCAATTTGATGCTGAGAGCCAACAGTAATGTTTGGTGCCTTTGCTGTGCTCATTTCTAGCTTGGGTACAGTATTTACCACTTTCTGCAATAATAAAAAGTATTGTAAAAGCAATAAAATCCTTTATTCAAAGTACAGTACATAAAAGGCCAGGGGGATTAGTATGGTGGACTGTACATTCAGAGGTTTGAATATGTCCTGTTTGGATTGCTGTTCAATGTCTGCTGCACTTCAGGATTACTATGCTGCAGAGTAATGGGGGTGGAGTGCACAGGGTAAGGATTGTAGTTATCAGGGCTGGTAGGTGATCGTACAGGTGTTGGGGGCAGCTGGGGGTAATAAGAAACTGGCTGCTGGAGAAAGGTGTTTTGTGCAAATACTGGGGAACAAGAAAGAGAGCTTTGGGATGGTTGTGGGTTACCACGGTACAAATCTGCCTGCATGGCTACGAGAGACTCGAAAGAGTCAGTTTGGCGAGCCAGGAGGCTTATCATGTGCTTTGAGGTTTTTTTGGTAGCCAATTCCTTTCTCCTGCTTTGTGTTTGCCTCCACTCATACATTTTCTCTCTCCATTCCTGCGTCTTCCTACTTTCTCTGTTGTAGTGATTCATAACTGCTTTGATCAATTCTTCTTTTGATTTTCGCGGATTTTTTCTCAAGTTCCGCAACCGACGTGAGGCCGGTGATCTGGCTACATTAGTCAAGGTCACTAAAAAAAACATAGATAGAAACATGTAATACACAGAGGCTACATTGTTTATTATCACACAGTGAAGGAGTTTGTAGACTTTTTGTAGCATCATTCCCACATACCTAACATAACACAGAGAGGCCAGGGAAGCGAAGGCATGGCGAGCAATGGGGTGAGTGTTTCTGCCCCGACTTCACCTGGGAGGGGGAACTGACTGATGGCTCACTGGGGTTTATCTGCACTGGGTAGAGGAGGTAGCTGGTGGCCTGCACAGGGGACAGTAGGGAACATGAAGCTGGCGAGCTGCTGGCCGGGGGGGCAGTCCGCAGAACTGATGGCCTGCTGGGGGGGGGTGGAATGCAGGGGGTGGGGGAGACCAGAACACACTGCGGTGCTCACGACCTGCTGGCAGGGGGTGGGGGAGACCGGAACGCACCGCGGTGCTGGCTACCTGCTGGCGGGGGGGGGGGGGGCGCGAACCTGACGCCCTGCACTGAATTATCCCTAAATTCTCAACAGGGTTTCCTACTGCCAGATATATCACTGCTGCGTGTTACCTGGGAAGAGAGGGAGGGTCTTCTACAGCAATGTGGATTCCGCCCTGGCCCCTATGCAGCTTGCCTGTGTGCAGCCATGGTCCCCCCACCCCTTGCTGCACAGTGGATCGGACGAGTTAGCCTGACCGGGACAAGGACCACGGTGGCTCTCCCTATAAACTTGCGAAAGCACATTGCCCACGCTCTGGCTGCAACTTTTCAAGAGATTACCGAGGCCGATTACAGAGACATGATAGAGCAAATCAATGGGCTATTCCACGTTTAGGCATGCATGCAGGCAGCCATAACCCAAACCGTCCTCTCCCAAAACATAAAATCTGCTTACCCCGAGCACGCTCCTCTGCTTCTTCTTCACCAGCAACTTCCTGCTGCTGCGACTGGCTAGCCTCTTCCTGGCTTGAGAAGAGCTCCTGGCTGCATGCCTCCTGGGACTCCGCGGTGTCTCCCTCCACCCCAGTAGCCTCACTCTCGGCTTCCTCTACACCCTCCCCCACTTCTCCCTGCTCTGAACTCTCCATCGTGCTCCTAGGATTGGCAGTGGGGTCACACCCAAGTATGGCATCCATCTCCTTGTAAAAACGGCAGGTCGTGGGGGCAGCTCCTGAGTGGCGATTTCCCTCACGGGCTTTGCAGTAAGCACTCCTCAGCTCTTTAATTTTTACCCTGCACTGCAATGCGTCCCGTTCATGGCGCCTTATCAGCAAGGACTGTGATATCTGCCCATAGGTATCATAATTTCTCCGGCTGGAGCGCAGCTGTGCTTGCACAGCTTCCTCACCCCAAACACTGATGAGGTCCTGCAGCTCGGAACTGTTCCATGCTGGGGCTCGTCTGGGGCGTGGAGGCATGGTCGCTGATTGATTGATTGATTGCACTCCACACCTGGCTGAGCAAACAGGAAGGGGATTTTTAAAATTCCCGGGGTATTTAAAGGTGGGGTCAGCTGAGCCCAGGGCAGTGGAGTGTGCAGGATTACCAGAGAGGCTTAAAAGGTATGCTGGGATACCTCCTTATACCCCGGAGGTCAATAAAAGCGCTGGTGGGGTCCACACTTGCTGACCAGCACTGGATCACCAGCGCTGAAATCGCTACACCCGAGGCACGACCGAGTGTACAGCCAGCGCTGCAACCAGGGAGTTGCAGCGCTGGCCGTGCTTTGCAAGTGTGGCCACATCCTAAGTTGCAGCGCTGTAACCCCCTCACCAGCTCTGCAACTCTCTAGTGTAACCAGACAACTCTCCAATACCAAATTCTACAGGCCACTTCCCTCAGATCCCACTGAGGCCATGGCTACACTAGCGCTTTACAGCGCTGCAACTTTCGCGCTCAGGGGTGTGAAAAAACACCCCCCTGAGCGCTGCAAGATACAGCGCTGTAAAGCCTCAGTGTAATCAGTGCCGCAGCACTGGGAGCGCGGCTCCCAGCGCTGCAAGCTACTCCCGTAAGGGATGTGGTTTACGTGCAGCGCTGGGAGAGCTCTCTCTCTCCCAGCGCTGGCGCTCCGACCACACTCACACTTCAAAGCGCTGACACGGCAGCGCTTTGAAATGTCAAATGTAGCCATACCCTGAGGAATACACAACAGCACCCCCTTTATCAGCCTCTTTGATTATAATGTGAGGATGGTTTCTGAGGTTATGAGGCAAGCGATGTTGTTTTTCCACAATTTCTGCCTGTGCACGTTGGCGGAAGCATTCTATGTATAGGTCCAGACAGTCATTTCAACCCTCAGGAGGAGTCCATGTGGGTTTTTTTATCACATATTATCACAGTTTCCCTAAAGTGGACACAGTGTATCCAATTTCTAATAAACTCCTTAGTGTGACATCTATAATACAGACACTATATTATCATACAGAGAAAGAAACAGATGTCTATGATAGAGAATCGCCAACCCACTTCATCTAGCTTCTTTACAACATTGTCTTTTTTCTAATGCACACTCTACATCATTGGAAGCACATATAGCACTATTACCTGCCAAATGCTTCATGCATGGTGCTGAGCACCCTCACAAATACCATTGGCCTCACTAAGAGTAGAGTGCACTCAGCTCCTCCCAAAATCATGCACATGGATTATTGTATCTGCTCTTGTGTTTAGTTCTGTTGCTTCTCTTATTGGTGTGTATAACATTTCCCAGGGCACAATATGGACTGTTGAACAGCGGTATCCCCTTAACTCTCTAGCCTATGGTGCTTTTTACACTGTTTTACTACCAGAACAGTCACCCTGGCCTGCTCATGTAAATCTTCAGCTTGTAAGTTCACTCCCAGCTAAATGCATGGGCACTCAGACTAGTCACTCATGAATTACATAGAGGGCAACACCCGCAAATTCCTTGTCCCAGTCTTGCTGCCTCAGAAATGTGCATCTTACTGTCCAGCACACTACTGAACAATGCAAGCTTATAGAAAGTATGTAATTTCATCAGTGGAAAATTGAGTTTCCCACACACTTTAATCCAAACACACACTGGTTATGATAAAACAATAAAATAAGTTTATTAACAATAGAAAGATTTTAAGTGATTGCAAGTGATAATGCATAAAGGTCAGGATTAGTTACAAAAGAAAATAAGAGTAGTATGCACACTAAAGCCAACGTCACAGGCTAAGTGAACTTAAAAGCAAAGATTTTGTCTCACCATACACTGTTGTTCATTTCACAGGCTGGGTCTCCTTCTAGTCTGGGACCACTTCGCCCTTAGTTCAGTTCTTTGGGAGTTGATGTCATGAGCAGAGAGATGGGAGGAGGAGAGGTGAAGTCAAGTGTTTTCCTCTCCCTTTGTAACAGGTAATCATCAAGTGATCCATCGCCTGTTGCCCATTCCCAGCTTCTGGCAAACAGAGGCTAGGAAAACCATCCCTGCCCATCCTGGCTAAGAGCCATTGATGGACCTACCCTCCATGAATTTATCTAGTTCTTTTTTGAACCCTGTTTTAGTCTTGGCCTTCACAACATTCTCTGGCAAAGACTTCCACAGGTTGACTGTGCGTTCTGCGAAAAAATACTTCCTTTTGTTTGTTTTAAACCTGCTGCCTAGTAATTTCATTTGCTGTCCATAATTCTTGTGTTACGAGAAGGAGTAAATAACACTTGCTTATTTACTTTTCCACACCAGTCATGATTTTATAGACATCAATCATATCTCCCCATAGTCGTCTCTTTTCCAAGCTGATAAGTCCCAGTCTTATTAATTTCTGCTCATATGGTAGCTGTTCCATACCCCTAATCATTTTTGTTGCCCTTTTCTGAACCTTTTCCAGTTCCAATATATTTTTTTGAAATGGGACGACCACATCTGCATGCAGTATTCAAGATGTGGGCATACCATGGATTTATATAGAGTCAATGTGATATTTTCTATCTTATCATCTATCTCTTTCTCAATGATTCCCAACATTCTGTTTGCTTTTTTGACTGCCGCTGCACATTGATTGAATGTTTTCAGAGAACTATTCACAATGATTCCATGATCTTTTTCTTGGGTAGTAATAGCTAATTTCAACCCCATCATTTTATATGTATAGTTGGGATTATGTTTTCCAATGTGCATTACTTTGCATTTATCAACATTGAATTTTATTTGCCATTATGTTACCCAGTCACTCAGTTTTGAGAGATCCTTTTGTAGCTCTTCGCAGTCTGCCTGGGACTTAACTATGTTGAGTAGTTTTGTATCATCATCATTAGAGACTGTCCCTATAAAATCAGGACATCTGGTCACCCTAGGTGTTGTATATCATACTCTTATTAAGTAATTCCTTCTCTCTTGTGTAACTCATAGTACATTTGGAGTATGGTCACAAATATTTCTTCAAGTGCTATAGTGAATCACTCACAACAGTATTTTACATCTTTTCTGTCTAGTTGCTACTGTACCTATTAAACTTAAATTGATTTACATTTGCTTGAACAGCATTGTGCATAGACAAGAGAATAAGTCAATAATTTTGCATTATTATTAATGAGCTGTTCAAACATTCTGTATACCATCCACAAAAACAAACAAACAAACAAAAACCTGAACAAAATAAACAAAACAACAACACAATATATATTAATATCATTCTGATCATCGTTCTCTAATAGTGTACGGTATCTATACAATAGATAAATAGGGAAAAGCACAGTATATATTCACATATACTATATATACATATGGGGTAATGTAACTAAGTATTTCAAAATGTGATCATTTTAATTACTGTAAATAGGTGAGTGTTTTCAAATCAAATTTTTTTACATACATTTTATATTTTGTTTTAAAGACAGCAGAATTTTCTCATGAAAATGGCTCCTCTATGCTAAATTTTATTTGAAAAATGAGTAAATATACTTGAAATGGATCTGGTTTCAATCTTTTGCAAAGTCATCAGATGAATATGATGTAGGATGTGTGTAGTTTCAAGAGAGTAAACTGTAAATTAGGCTGCAGGAAAGACACTTTCAGTCCTAATTCGCCATTAAATAAATCCTAAAATAACTTTTAATAAAAAAGCAAACTTGGATATCTTCATCTGAAGAAGAAAAAATTAAAAAAGAAATCAAATTTTGGTGGCGCTATCAGGGAAATCATTCTTTTGACACACATTTTATGGGCATATCCACTAGTGAATCTACTCAGCAATGAGAAGAGTTAATGTAATCAGAAAAATATATTAGTGGGCAAGTTTAACTTTATAGTAAAATAGTCATGTCAGTTTAATAATTGTAGACAAAATCAGTTCACTGGGGCTTGACTTGGATTTTCCTAGCGGACTTGGATTTTCCTAGGGGACTCAGATTTTCTTACAATCACATTAGAAATGGTGTGAGTATTTATTGATGAAAGTATAGTAAATAGCCCACATATTGGGCTGAAATCATGTCTTTAGACACAGCTTGAGCTGTAATGTGTAATATGCACCTCCCTTGGAATATGCTTCCTAAGCACCCCTCTGAGGCCTGGTCTACACTATGAGTTTAGGTTGAATTTAGCAGCATTAAATCAAATTAACCCTGCACTCGTCCACACAACGAAGCCATTTTTGTTGATATAAAGGGCTCTTAAAATCGATTTCTGTACTCTTCCCCGACGAGGGGAGTAACACTGAAATCAACATTGCCGGTTTGAATTACGGTTAGGGTGGATGCAATTTGATGTTATTGGCCTCCGGGAGCTCTCCCACAGTGCACCATTGTGACTGCTCTGGACAGCAATCAGAACTCAGATGCACTGGCCAGGTAGACAGGAAAAGCCCTGCGAACTTTTGAATTTCATTTCCTGTTTGCCTAGTGTGGAGACCTGATCAGCACAGGTAACCATGCAGAGCTCATCAGCACAGGTGACCATGCAGTCTCAGAATCGAAAAAGAGCTCCAGCATGGACCGTATGGGAGATACTGGATCTGACTGCTGTATGGGGAGACGAATCTGTGCTATCAGAACTCCGTTCCAAAAGACGGAGTGCCAAAACATTTGAAAAAATCTCCAAGGCCATGATGGACAGAGGCCATGACAGAGACTCAACACAGTGCCGCGTGAAACTTAAGGAACTGAGACAAGTGTACCAGAAAGCCAAAGAATCAAACAGACGCTCTTGGACAGAGCCGCAGACATGCTGCTTCTACACTGAGCTGCAGGCAATTCTAGGTGGGGCCGCTACTACTACCCCACCCCTGTCTGTGGACTCTGATATCTCAGTCACCAGGCCTGAGGATTTTGTGGACGGGGAAGATGAGGAGGAGGAGGAGGGTGATGACGTTGAGGAGACCACACAGCACACCATTCTCCCCAACAGCCAGGATCTTTTTCTCAGCCTGTCTGAAATACCCTCCCAAGGTGGTTTCCTGGACCATGAAGCTGGAGAAGGAACCTCTGGTGAGTGTACCTTTTTAAATATAAAACATGTTTTAAAAGCAAGTGTTTTTTAATGATTAATTTGCCCTGCGGACTTGGGATGCATTCATGGGCAGTACAGCTACTGGAAAAGTTTGTTAATGTGTCTGGGGATGGAGCGGAAATCCTCCATGAAGCTCTCCTGGAGGTACTTTTAAAGCCTTTGCAGAAGGTTTCTGGGGAGAGCAGCCTTATTCCATCCTCCATGGTAGGACATTTTACCACGCCATGATAGTAGCAGGTACTCTGGTATCATTGCATGACAAAGCCTGGCAGTGTATGGTACCAGTGTCTGCTGGTATTCAAGCAACATCTGTTCTTTATCTCTCTGTGTTATCCTCAGGAGAGTGATATTATTCATGGTAACCTGGTTGAAACATGTGTACTTAATTATGGGGACATTCATAGATGGCTGTTCCTACTGGACTGGACTGTTTGCTTGTGGCTGAAAAGAAATCCTCTCCGCAGTTAGCCAAGTGGCGGGGAGGGGCATTGGTACTGAGCTGTTTGCGTTTGGCTAGCAGAGATCTTCCCTGATACCAGCCACGCAGTGCAGTGAGGAGAAGGTTAAAGTGGTTATCCCAGAGAAAAGGATGGGGGGTTAGTTTGTACCAAAATCACATGTGCTATGTAGTGAATAGTGTTGTTCACCATGAAAGAACATAAGAATGGCCGTACCAGGTCAGACCAAAGGTCCATCTAGCCCAGTATATATCTATCGACAGTGGCCAATGCCAGGTACCCCAGAGGGAGTGAACCTAACAGGCAATGATCAAGTGATCTCTCTCCTGCCATCCATCTCCATCCTCTGACGAGCAGAGGCTAGGGACACCATTCTTTACCCATCCTGGCTAATAGCCATTTATGGACTTAATCACCATGAATTTATCCAGTTCTCTTTTAAACACTGTTATAGTCCTAGCCTTCACAACCTCCTCAGGTAAGGAGTTCCACAAGTTGACTGTGCGCTGCTTGAAGAAGAACTTCCTTTTATTTGTTTTAAACCTGCTACCTATTAATTTCATTTGGTGACCCCTAGTTCTTGTATTATGGGAATAAGTAAATAACTTTTCCTTATCCACTTTCTCCACATCACTCATGATTTTATATACTCTATCATATCCCCCCTTAATCTCCTCTTTTCCAAGCTGAAGAGACCTAGCCTCTTTAATCTTTCCTCATATAGGACTCTCTCCAAACCTCTAATCATTTTAGTTGTCCTTTTCTGAACCTTTTCTAGTGCTAGAATATCTTTTTTGAGGTGAGGAGACCACATCTGTATGCAGTATTCAAGATGTGGACGTACCATGGATTTATATAAGGGCAATAATATATTCTCAGTCTTATTCTCTATCCCCTTTTTAATGATTCCTAACATCCTGTTTGCTTTTTTGACCACCTCTGCACCCTGCGTGGACATCTTCAGAGAACTGTCCACGATGACTCCAAGATCCTTTTCCTGGTTTGTTGTAGCTAAATTAGCCCCCATCAGATTGTGTGTATAGTTGGGATTATTTTTTCCAATGTGCATTACTTTACATTTAGCCACATTAAATTTCATTTGCCATTTTGTTGCCCATTCACTTAGTTTTGTGAGATCTTTTTGAAGTTCTTCATGATCTGCTTTGGTCTTAACTATCTTGAGCAGTTTAGTATGATCTGCAAACTTTGCCACTTCACTCTTTACCCCTTTCTCCAGATCATTTATGAATAAATTGAATAGGATTGGTCCTAGGACTGACCCTTGGGGAACACACTAGTTAACCCTCTCCATTCTGAGAATTTACCATTAATTCTTATCCTTTGTTCCCTGTCTTTTAACCAGTTCTCAATCCATGAATGGACCTTCCCTTTTACCCATGATAGCTTAATTTATGTAAGAGCCTTTGGTGAGGGACCTTGTCAAAGGCTTTCTGGAAATCTAAGTACACTATGTCCACTGGATCCCCCTAGTCCACGTTGTTGGGGAAAAGACCACCACCTTGTCAATTGATCAGACAGCCTGAGGCTCCTTTTATTGGTAAGTCATTGATACATGTGTGCACACACGGAGAGACAGCGTATTTCCTAGCAAGGGTTAAGCCGCTCTCCCGAACTGATTTTCGCCAGTGCTTATACAGCTTAAAACCGCAAATTATCATATCTTGCTTACACATAAATTACAACCTTAATTGGCTATCATATGGCATACATTGCAGAAGCATAATTAATATTATCCTTATATGGTATAACATATGTAAAATTGCAAGCCTTTATTTTTTCACTTCCTTATGGATGTTTACATGATTGTCAGAAGACCCTGACATCACTTATCCTACTTGCGGTCAAGCTGACCAGCCTCGCAAGGCCCTTTGGGATTCAGTGTCTGGTGTTCAGTTCCCGATTCCAGCCAGCTGTTTCTATGCTGATACTTGGATTATTTATGCTAACGCAGGCTTTTTAATATGTTACTTTAGGGCAGTGATTGAGCTGGTTATTAGGGGACTTTCTTTGAGTTTTCCCTTTGTGCTAGCAGCATGATCATGGTTTGTTTATAACGAAACTGCCTTCTGGGAGTGCAGTTCCGTGGTGGTTAATATAGCAACTTATTA
Organism: Gopherus evgoodei; assembly: GCF_007399415.2. Taxonomy (NCBI): domain Eukaryota; kingdom Metazoa; phylum Chordata; order Testudines; family Testudinidae; genus Gopherus; species Gopherus evgoodei. Next base: position 56,822,753 of record NC_044328.1, on the reverse strand, counting down.
CTTATGTGTTAGTAGTTTTAAGGCCTGGGGCCTATAATTGTGACTTATGCAATAGGGGGGGTTGATTTTCCATATCGACGTATTTGTTGACCCCTTCAAAGAACTCTAATAGATTAGTAAGACACGATTTCCCTTTACAGAAACCATGTTGACTATTACTCAACAGTTTATGTTTTTCTGTGTGTCTGACAATTTTATTCTTAACTATTGTTTCGACTAATTTGCCTGGTACCGACGTTAGACTTATCGGTCTGTAATTACCGGGATCACCTCTAGAGCCCTTTTTAAAGAGTATACCCATTGTTCTGTAAAATGTATCTTCTCTCCCTTTTTTTCCTCCTGCAGCTGCAAATGTTTCAAGCCTCCCTCCTCCATCCCAAAGGCTATCTCAGATAAGGCGGCGAAAAAAATGCATGCGCGATGAAATATCCTATGAGCTCATGCAGACCTCTCACACTGAAAGAGGTCAGCAGAAAGGGTGGAGGGACACAATAGCACAGGACAGGAAAACGGTCAGTGAACGTGAGGAGAGGTGGTGGCAATTAGATCAGAGGATGCACGAAGTAACGCAGAGGCTACTGCAGGAACAAATGGACATGATTTGGTGTCTGCTGGAGGTTCAGGAACGTCAACTGGAGAGACTGCCACTGCAGCCCTGTGTAACCACCCTCTCTCCTTCCCATATTCCATAGCCGCCTCCTCACCCAGACGCCCAAGAATGCGGGGGGGAAAGGGCACGTAAGCTCCAGGCACCCAACCACTCCACCCCAGTGGACAGAAGGTTGTCATTCAACAAGTATTGAAGTGGGCTCTTCCTTCCCTCCTCTCCCACCCCACCTGGTGGACCTTGTGAATTATCTCCCTATTTTTATAATCAATTAATAAAGAATACATGGTTTTTAAATGATAGTGACTTTATTTCCAATCTGTGATCGAAGTGGGGAGGGTGGTTTGCTTACAGGGAATTTTAGAGTCAACTAAGGGGGTGGTTTTCATCAAGGAGAAACAAATAGAACTGTCACACAGTACCCTGGCCAGTCATGAAACTGGTTTTCAAAGCTTTTCTGACGTGCAGTGCTTCCTGATGTGCTCTTCTAATAGCCCTGGTGTCTGGCTGTGCATAATCGGCCGCCAGGCGATTTGCCTCAACATCCCACCCCACCATAAACGTCTCCCCCTTACTCTCACAGAGATTGTGGAGCACACCGCAAGTAGCAATAACAATGGCAATATTGGTTTCACTGAGGTCTGAGCAAGTAGGTAAACTGCGCCAGCGACCCTTCAGACGTCCAAATGCACACTCTACCACCAGTCTGCATTTGCTCAGCCTATAGTTGAACAGCTCCTGACTACTGTCCAGGGTGCCTGTGTACAGCTTCATGAGCCAGGGCATTAAGGGGTAGGCTGGGTCCCAAGGATAACTATAGGTATTTCAACATCCACAACAGTTATTTTCTGGTCTGGGAAGTAAATCCCTTCCTGCAGCAGTTTAAACAGACCAGAGTTCCTGAAGATGCAAGCGTCATGAACCTTTCCCAGCCATCCCACATTGATGTTGGTGAAATGTCTCTTGTGTTCCACCAGTGCTTGCAGCACCACTGAAAAGTACCTCTTGTGGTTTATGTACTGGCTGCCCTGGTGGTCTGGTCCCAAGATAAGGATATGCATTCTGTCTATCGCCCCACCACAGTTAGGGAATCCCATTGCAGCAAAACCATCTACTATGACCTGCACGTTTCCCAGAGTCACTACCTTTGATAGCAGCAGCTCAGTGATTGCGTTGGCTACTTGCATGACAGCAACCTCCACAGCAGATTTGTCCACTCCAAATTGATTCCCAATTGACTGGTAGCTGTCTGGCATTGCAAGCTTCCAGAGGGCTATGGCCACTCACTTGTGAACTGAGAGAACTGCTCTCATCGTGGTATTCTTGTGCTTCAGGGCAGGGGAAAGCAAGTCACAAAGTTCCATGAAAGTGCCGTTACGCATGCAAAAGTTTCGCAGCCACTGGGAATCATCCCAGACCTGCAACACTATGAGGTTCCACCAGTCTGTGCTTGTTTCCGGGCCCAGAATCAGTGTTCCATGGCATGAACCTGCCCCATTAACACCATGATGTCCACATTGCCGGGGCCAACGCTTTGAGAGAAGTTTGTGTCGATGTCCTCACCACTCTCGTTACCTCCTCACCTGGTGTTTCAGCTTCTGGTTCTGCATAAACTGCATAATACTGCCTGAGGTGTTCACAATGCTCATAATTGCTGCGGTGAGCTGAACGGGCTCCATGCTTGCCGTGCTGTGGCGTCTGCATGGAAAAAAGGTCCAAAACGATTGTCTGCAGTTGCTGTCATGGAGGGAGGAGTGATTGATGACTGTAGCTATCCCACAGTCTCTGCCAACCATTTGAATTCTGGGTTGAGCTCTCAATGCCTGATGTGGCAAAAACATTGTCACAGGTGGTTCTGGGTACATGTCGTCAGCCCCCTGCCCTCCCTCCATGAAAGCAACAGGAAAAAATCATTTCTCACCTTTTTTTCACTATCACCGTATGTCTACTGGATGCTGCTGGCAGTTGCGGTACTGCAGCATTGCACAGCAGCATCCCCTTGCCTTGCCTTGCAGATGGCAGATGGTGCAGTATGACTGGTATCCATCATTGTCATCCCATGGGTGCTCCTGGCTGGCCTCGGTGAGGTCGGTTGGGGGCGCTTGGGCAGACATGGGTGCTCCTGGCCAGCTTCGGTAAGCTTGGTCGGGGGCGCCTGGAAAAAAAAGGGAATGACTTTAGGTCATTCTCTCTTTAAGTTCTGTGTAATGGAGATTCAGACCTGCCTGGAATATCATGTGAGCTGGAGGCTTCTGCCTCAGGCTGCTCTTGGAGTCAGCAACGCGTTGTGGTCACGCCTACCGCTTTGGCTCATGAAGCCTGGACAGTAGTAAGGAGCAGTCCAGCTATAGGCTGAGGAAGTGCAGAATGGTGGTTCCCTCTACTTCCCTGTAAGCCAACTGCCCTCCCCTCCCCCCTTTGATCTTTGCTTGCAGAGGCAATAAAGTTAGTGTTGTTTCAAATTCATGCATTCTTTATTACTTCATCACACAAATGTGGGGGGGATAACTGCTAAGGTAACCCAAGAGGGGTGGAGAAGGAGGGAAGCAACTGGTGGGGTTGTTGTACGGGCACCCCCTAGAATGGCATGCATCTCATCATTTCTGCGAGAAGTCTGGGACTCTGACTCAGAGCAGCCGCTTGCATCTGTGGTGCTTTAGTAGGCTTACCTGATATTCTAGGCAGCACTGAATCTCCATTAGACAAAACTTAAAGAAGGGAATGACCTGGGGAGTCATTACCATTTTTCTCTAGGTGCCCCCGACTGACCTCACTGAAGCTGGCCAGGAGCACCCATGACAGCAGATGGTACAGTATGACTGGTAACTGTCTTTGCCAGCTTGCAAAGGCAAGGAGCTGCAGCTGCTGCTGTGTAGCACTATAGTACCGCGTCTGTCAGCAGCATCCAGTAAACATACAGTGACAGTGAAAAAAGGCTGAACGGGCTCCATGCTTGCTGTGCTATGGCGTCTGCTCAGGCAATCCAGGGAAAAGGGCACAAAATGATTGTCTGCCATTGCTTTCATGGAGGCGGGGTTGACTGACGACATTTACCCATAACCACCTGTGACAAATTTTTGGCCCCATCAGGCATTGGGAGCTCAACCCAGAATTCCAATGGGCAGTGGGGATTGCAGGAACTGTGGGATAGCTACCACAGTGCACCACTCCAACGCTTGCCACGGTTCTATGGACGCACACCGCCGAATTAATGTTCTTAGTGTGGATGCATGCAGTCAGCTTTATACAATCTGTTCCCAAAAATCGACTTCTGTAAAACTGGAGTAATTTCGTAGTGTAGACATACCCTGAGGTACAGGTTTCTATGAGGTTTCCTCTTGCTCCACATGGTATTAATTTCCCTGTAGCCTATAGTTGCAGTAATTTACAACCTCCACTCCCTCCACAGGGGATTAAATAAATTAGCCAGCGTATTGGGAGGTGAAGGAAATGTTCAGCCCATTCCTTTCCCCACCCTCCTTCTCCAGATGAAGTAGGCTTCAGATAAGGTCTAACTGAGGGGGATAATGTGATTCTTCCTTCCCATCACTCCCTGGTTTTAACATTTATTCCAAATCACAGTGTGGGCCATTGCAGGTATGTTTCTCATAATGCAGAGCTGCTTTAGGTTTCCAATATTTAGAAAGTCAAATATTTGAGTGATCTTTTAAGCATACATTAAACTCTCTCCAATATAAACACTGTGATAATAATACCACAGGTGAGCTTTTGTATCAATCAAAGACAGATGGTTGGTTATATGTACTTATTTCTGGTATTACTAGATTCACAGAAAAAAGCAAGACAATGGGCATCTCCCTTGAGGCTGAGATATATTGTTTAAGCATTATTGCTTTGGCACATATCATGTACATCTATTGTCACGCCAGCAATGTTAATTGGTAGATACTGTGATGCTGCTTTGGAAGTTACAGCCATACCAAATGATGATCTGGAAATTATGGGAGCCTGAAGTTAGACACTACTGTGTTCCCATTCATTTGGAGCCTACAGGATAGTTAATACACTAGAGGCAAAATATATGGCTGACGTAAATGGCATGATGGTACAAGTGACATATTGATTTAGATGATTCAAATTATTATTTGAATGTGACGGAGGGTGTAAGTGAGCGAGATGCACTGCCAATGAGGGCTGTTGTGCCCCCAAGGGGAATTTGCCCTATGGGTGAGGGTAGGCACTAGCAAGCTGCTTTAAATTGTGCCAGGCTCCATGGAACCCCTATACGGTTGTAGAAGAGAGAGTCTGAATCAGAGCTTTCTGTTTGTATAATTTTTCGGTCTGACTAAGAGGTAGCATTTTCAGAAGTTTCTAAGTAACTAAATCCCCTATTCAAATGTGACTTTGGAACAGATTTTTATAAGTATTTCAGTCCGTAAAGATGCAGATAAATGCGTTGAAATAAATGAAAGTTAGGGCCCTGGGTGTGTTTGAAAATCTTAGCATGTGCCTGTCTGCATCATTAGATACCTTTATATCTTTTGAAAATCTCTCCTTAAGATACTTTTGTAAATGGAATTAGGCTCCTAAGTCACTTAGATATTTTGAAAATTTTACCCAGTATCTACTGTGTTACATAGGCTTACAGAGACAAATTCTGCTGTCAGTTGTGTCCATTTTGCTTCACTTAGACTAGATTCAGTCGGTTGCGCTGCTGTAAGTGAGGGCACCATCTGGACCACTGTTGTCTTATTACTCTTATTCTAATATAAATTGCAATTAAATTGTTTATATGTAAGGGTGAATAGGAATCGAGAGGACTTGCACACACTGTCACCAGGAAAAGGCAGGTCTACGTGATTGGGGACTCCTTACTGAGAAGAATAGACAGGCCTGTAACTAGAGCTGATCCAGAGAACAGAAGGGTGTACTGTCTGCCGGATGCTAAGATATGGGATGTGGACTTGAGGCTGAAAAGGATCCTAGTGGGAGCAGGAAAGAATCCATTGATTGTCCTTCATGTGGGAACGAATGATACGGCTAGATTCTCGCTGGAACGTATCAAGGGAGACTATGCCAGACTAGGGACGACGCTTAAGGAAATCGAGGCTCAGGTGATCTTCAGTGGGATTCTGCCTGTTCCTAGAGAAGGGCAACAAAGGTGTGACAAGATTATGGCGATCAACATATGGCTCAGGCAGAGGTGCTATAAGGAAGGTTTTTGGATGTACGGTCACTGGTAAGCATTTATGGACAGAAGACTGTTCTCTCGGGATGGGCTTCACCTGAGTAAGGTGGGAAATAGACTTCTAGGATGGAGGCTCGCCCAACTGATTAAGAGAGCTTTAAACTAGGAATTTGGGGGAGATGGTTGGGAGATGTCCAGGTGATCTCCACGCCGGAATTTAACCTTGAGAGGGAAGAAAACAAAGTAAGAGGGGATACAGTCGTGGACTGAAGAATTGACATAAGGAGGAAGTCTGTGCCTAACCGGGTAAAGAATGTCAGTGAAGCCAAACGGCAAAAATTAAGATGTCTGTACACTAATGTGAGGAGCCTAGGTAACAAAATGGAGGAACTAGAACTACTGGTGCAGGAAGTGAAACCGGATATTATAGGGATAACAGAAACATGGTGGAATAGTAGTCATGACTGGAGTACAGGTATTGAAGGCTTTGTGCTGTTTAGGAAAGACAGAAATAAAGGCAAAGGTGGTGGAGTAGCATTATATATCAATGATGAGGTTAACTGTAAAGAAATAAGAAGTGATGGAATGGATGAGACAGAGTCTGGGCAAAAATTACACTGGGAAAGAAAGCTACTAGAGCCTCCCCTGAGATAGTGCTTGGGGTGTGCTACAGACCTCCGGGATCCGATTTGGATATGGATAAAGACCTCTTTAATGTTTTTAATGAAGTAAACACTAATGGGAATTGTGTGATCATGGGAGACTTTAACTTCCCAGATATAGACTGGAGGACAAGTGCTAATAAGAATAATAGGGCTCAGATTTTTCTGGATGTGATAGCTGATGGATTCCTTCACCAAGCAGTTGAAGAACCAACAAGAGGGGATGCCATTTTAGATTTGGTTTTGGTGAGTAGTGAGGACCTGATAGAAGAAATGGTTGTAGGGGACAACCTTGGTTTGAGTGATCATGAGCTAATTCAGTTCAAACTAGATGGAAGGATAAACAAAAATAGATCTGGGACTAGGGTTTTTTACTTCAAAAGGGCTAACTTTAAAGAATTAAGGAAATTAGGGAAGTGGATTGGACTGAAGAACTTGTGGATCTAAATGCGGAGGAGGCCTGGAATTACTTCAAGTTGAAGCTGCAGAAACTATCAGAAACTTGCATCCCAAGAAAGGGGAAAAAAACCATAGGCAGGAGTTGTAGACCAGGCTGGATGAGCAAGCATCTCAAAGAGGTGATTAAGAAAAAGCAGAAAGCCTACAAGGAGTGAAAGATGGGTGGGATTAGCAAGGAAAGCTACCTTAGTGGAGTCAGAACATGTAGGGATAAAGTGAGAAAGGCTAAAAGCCATGTAGAGTTGGACCTTGCAAAAGGAATTAAACCAATAGTAAAAGGTTCTATAGCCATATAAATAAGAAGAAAACAAAGAAAGAAGAAGTGGGACCGCTAAACACTGAGGATGGAATGGAGGTTAAGGATAACTTAGGCATGGCCCAATATCTAAATAAATATTTTGCCTCAGTCTTTAATAAGGCTAATGAGGAGCTTAGGGATAATGGAAGGATGACTAATGGGAATGAGGATATGGAGGTAGATATTACCACATCTGAGGTAGAAGCCAAACTTGAAGAGCTTAATGGGACAAAATCGGAGGGCCCAGATAATCTTCATCCAAGAATATTAAAGGAACTGGCACATGAAATTGCAAGCCCATTAGCAAGAATTTTTAATGAATCGGTAAACTCCGGGGTTGTACTGTACGACTGGAGAATTGCTAACATAGTTCATATCTTTAAGAAAGGGAAAAAAAGTGATCCGAGTAACTATAGGCCTGTTAGTTTGACATCTGTAGTATGTAAGGTCTTGGAAAAAATTTTGAAGGAGAAATTAGTTAAGGACATTGAGGTTAATGGTAATTGGGACAAATTACAACATAGTTTTACACAAGGTAGATCGTGCCAAACCAACCTGATCTCCTTCTTTGAGAAGGTGACAGATTATTTAGGCAAAGGAAATGCAGTAGATCTAATTTACCTCTATTTCAGTAAGGCATTTGACACAGTTCCACATGGGGAATTATTAGTTAAATTGGAAAAGATGGGGATAAATATGAAAATTGAAAGGTGGATAAGGAACTGGTTAAAGGGGAGACTCCAATGGGTCGTACTGAAGGGTGAACTGTCAGGCTGGAAGGAGGTTACTAGTGGAGTTCCTCAAGGATCAGTTTTGGGACCAATCTTATTTAACCTTTTTATTACTGACCTTGGCACAAAAAGTGGGAATGTGCTAATAAAGTTTGCGGATGACACAAAGCTGGGAGGTATTGCTAACACAGAGAAGGACCGGGATATCATACAGGAAGATCTGGATGACCTTGTAAACTGGAGTAATAGTAATAGAATGAAATTTAATAGTGAAAAGTGCAAGGTCATGCATTTAGGGATTAATAATAAGAATTTTAGTTATAAATTGGGGACACATCGGTTGGAAGCAACAGAGGAGGAGAAGGACCTTGGAGTATTGGTTGATCACAGGATGACTATGAGCCACCAATGTGATATGGCCGTTAAAAAAGCTAATGCGGTTTTAGGATGCATCAGGTGAGGTATTTCCAGCAAAGATAAGGAGGTGTTAGTACCGTTATATAAGGCACTGGTGAGACCTCACCTGGAATACTGTGTACAGTTCTGGTCTCCCATGTTTAAGAAGGATGAATTCAAACTGGAACAGGTTCAGAGACGGGCTACTAGGATGATCCGAGGAATGGAAAACCTATCTTATGAAAGGAGACTCAAAGAGCTTGGCTTGTTTAGCCTAACCAAAAGAAGGTTGAGGGGGGGATATGCTTGCTCTTTATAAATATATCAGAGGGATTAATATTAGGGAGGGAGAGGAATTATTTAAGCTTAGTACCAGTGTAGACACAAGAACAAATGGGTATAAACTGGACACTAGGAAGTTTAGACTTGAAATTAGACGAAGGTTTCTAACCATTAGAGGAGTGAAGTTCTGGAACAGCCTTCCAAGGGGAGTAGTGGGGGCAAAAGACATATCTGGCTTTAAGACTAAGCTTGATAAGTTTATGGAAGAGATTGTATGATGGGATAGCTTAATTCTGGCAATTGATCTTTGAATATCAGCAGGTAAGTATGCCCAGTGGTCTGTGACAGGCTGTTAGATGGGATGGGATCTGAGTTACTGCAGAGAATTCTTTCCTGAGTGCTGGCTGGTGAGTCTTGCCCACATGCTCAGGATTTAGCTGATTGCCATATTTGGGGTCGGAAAGGAATTTTCCTCCAGGGCAGATTGGCAGAGGCCCTGGAGGTTTTTCGCCTTCCTCTGCAGCGTGGGGCATGGGTCACTTGCTGGTGGATTCTCTGCAGCTTGAGGTCTTCAAACCACAATTTGAAGACTTCAATAACTCAGACATAGGTTAGGAGTTTGTTATAGAAGTGGATGGGTAGGATTCTGTGGCCTGCTTTGTGCAGGCGGTCAGACTAGGTGATCATATTGGTCCCTTCTGACCCTAAAGTCTATGATTCTATGAGTATGTGTGTATATATGCATATGCACATACATGTATCAATTTCCAACAGTGACCAGTGATTTTGATGCCTCCATTTTTTGACTGTCCAACCTAAGAAAGGTCTGATTTTTAGAAAGTGTTTAGCATCCATCCTCTGAAAATCAGATCCCTTTAAGGTGCCCCAAGTTGGGCACTCAAAATTAATAGTTTTGAAAATTTAGAAATATAACAGCATCTATATTTGTCTCTCTATATATATCTGTCCAAAGGAGCTGACAAGTCTGTTAAGGGTAAACAAGGAAAGGTCTTAAAAACAGAAAAAGAAGAGAGTGATGAGCAGAGCACTTTCAAGAGGAGTTAACTAGACCCACATCAAAAATGATTGGTTTGACAATGAACTTAACTTAAACCAGAGCTAGACATCTCCCATCACAAACAAGTGAAAGATGCAACAAAAAATGTAAAACCTAGAAAAACTGCAAGTCACAAGGGAAATATTGAAAGCTTGTGATGATGAAACCATCAATAAAATCACCAAACTTTTCAGCAAAATATGGGTCCAGGAAAAGCCTCCAGTACAATGTAAAAATGGCTTTATAGTCACAATGCCAAAGAAAGGTGACCTAACTGATAGGCAAAGTCTTCTGCAGCATCACCTTAAGAAGCATGAAGGAAGTTGTTGAGACAAAGCTAAGGGGGGAGCAGGCTGGATTTCAACCTCGGAAGATCTTGTCAACCAAATGTTTACTCTAACAATAATCATCCAAGGGAGCATCCATTGGCAAAAAACACTCATCACAGATTTTAAGAAAGCATTTGACAGCGCCTTCATTGCACTTCAATCTGGCACATCTTGGAAGTGTTATGGTATGTTAATAAAATGAATTAACATCCTCAAGGTACAGATTGCTATGTTAAAGTAAACATGGACTTGAGTGAATAGTTTATTATAAACCTGCTGTTTGATATTGTCATTGACTTCATTATGAGAAAAAGTGTAGGGAGAGGCAATACCAGCATCAACTGGCTTAATAAAGTATACTAGAACAGTGGTACTCAAACTTTTCCTGTCACTCCCTGTCCCCTCCCTGCACTCCTACCAATAACAGAATCTGACCGTGCCCCCATTCCAATACTGCACAGCCAAGGCTTCCTCAGCAACAGAGCTTGGGCTGAAAGTGAAGCTGCAGATGGAACTCGGGATGGGGAAGGAGCTGACATGCAGACACAGACATCTAAATGCCTTTGAAAACAAATACCTGGGGGAAATATTAGGTGTTAACTAGAATAAATTTATAATAAATGCCGAGATTTATCACAGTTCAATGACCTCTTATCTCTAAAATTGTCCATAAAAGAAGATGGAAATATCTGAGATGTGTTAAGAATGAAGCCAGACCATCTGCCTTGGCAGGTGAAAGAACCTCGGAATGGGGCCAACCAAAACAATCCATTTCTCAAACAGTACTTAGGGAAAAATTATGTAGAGGACATGCAAAGAGCAGCCCAGTATAGACAAGGATGAAGGAGCCTTGTTTGTGGCCTACGTGAAGTTTGAAGATGCAGGAAGGATTCAGATTTTATATATAAAATACACACACCCAGACACAGACATCGTTTGTGATATTGGGTAAAAGTGGCAGTGTCAAAGATTTTGTAGCAAGTAACATGAAAGCTATTAAGTGAAAGCTGAAAAATCAAAGGATTAAGAAGCATCTTTGAGCACATGGAGAGAATAATCACAGCTTCAGTTAAATGACAACAGTTAGAGAATGTGTCTTGTATTTAAACTCTGTGTTAGTCCCCTGTGGTACTTCTGTCACCTGTATTTAACTGTGAGTGGCCCCTCTCTATAGTAACTTATTCAAGCTAAAACTGTCATAATCCTATCATGTGGGAGTAAAAAAAAAAGCCATGATGAATCCTTCGTGGCAGATACATATGGCAAACAAAAATACAGAGACAGCTGCTTCTGCATCTTAAAATATTTTCAATGGTTGATTATGTATAGTGCACAGATGCTGAAAGAAAGAAGCAGACTACAAATTTGCCATGGTCACCCTTTGAGGAAAGGAACAATATTATTGCAGATGACAGTATTCACTGGTGCTGAAGCACAGATTTTAAACACATTTCAGAAACGTAGCCAGAGGCTTGGTGATCATACTGGGAGCAGTCTTAAGGGCGCCACTGTAGCCAGGGGTGAAGGGACAGAACTTTGGGTGGAAGGGCGGGGCTGGAGGTCAGCATCCTCCAGCCAGCCCATCCACGCTGCCTGGTCCATGCCACCTGGGGCTCTGACGGTGATTTAAAGAGCAGTAGTGGCAGCAGCAGCCAGGAGCCCCAGACCCTTTTAAATCACCAGTCCCAGGGCAGCTGTCCCTTTTTCCCCCACCATCAGCAGCCCGGCTGGTGGGGACCTGGAAGGGCCGCCAATGCGAGGAGGGGTGCAAAAGAGGTAGCGATGTTTAAGCGCTGCCGCTGCAGTGCTTTTATGTTGGCTGTGTATGGGCCAGTACCAGTGGCCACTTTTTACCAGTACACCATACCAGCCCAATTTCACCCCTGACTAGCATACGTGTTGAGAACTGGAAACTGTGTACTTTACTTTTGTTTTAGAACCCAGGGCCTGGGTTGGAGGACACAACTGTGGAGGGCTCTCCTTGAGCTTTGTTAAAAGCTGATTTGTTTTATCTTCAGAGTTAAATTGAATAGCATTTATATATGCCTATTCTCTGTTGAAACTAATGTTGGAAGGCTGATCATCAATTGGTGCAAACCGTCATAGCTCCTGATGTCAGTGGAGCTATGCCAGTTTACACCAATTGAGGATCTGGTCCTTGTGAATTTAAGTTGTACTCTCTTGTTCAAAAAAATGAAACTTGGTCTGTTTAAATTCCAAGCATTTAGGTTTTGGATCAGCATTTGTTTTTGGCATGAAAGCTCTCAAGGCTGATTCCCCACTCTGGCACTTCGAGTGCAGAAGGTGGGGGCCCACAAGGATTTAAAAAATTAATACTGGCCACTCCAGGCGGTACTAAACTCCTATGGTTACAGCTTTTCTTCTCTGACCTTGGCTTGGTAAATGCTGCCACCACCCAAATGCAAACCCCTTGGAACTCAGAAAGGCGCACTTGGGAATTCCTTCCTGTGGGGTACCCTCAAGCCCCTTTCATCCCCACCTCCAGGGAAGAGCTGAGAAAGAAAACAAAGGAAATCAGCTGTTGCCCCCAGCTAATGAAACAACATTCACAAACCTCTTAGGACACCAAAAATCCAATTCTGTCCTTTAAAAAAGTAAATTTTATTAAAAACAAAAAGAAAAAAATACATTGAGAACTTGGGCTTTTGCAAGATTTTAAAAGAGCAATTCCAAAATTTAAGCACCCAAAATAGCTTTCTTGGGGGTTCAGCTTAAATGTTACAAGCAAACAAAAGTGTTTGGGGTTAGCAGAGAGGAGTCCACAAGCCTTACAGAAAATAAAAGAAATAAACCTAATCATGTCTATCTAAACTTTCCCTGTCCCAATGACTCCTCCTAGGTATGGACAATGCATTTTCATACCTGCTCCAAACTTTACACAACATTCCAGCTGCCCTGTCTCTTCAGCCCAGAGAGAACAATTGAGAGACAAAGGGAAAGCTTTTTTCCCATTTTAAAAAGTTCTAGCTTTTTCATTGGCTCTTTTGGTCAGTTACCCACTCCCTTTTCTTTACCTGGGGGACTTTTTAACCCTTTACAGGTAAAGCAAGCAGACACCGGAGGGACTTTATAACTAACCGGCTAGCTGGGTGTCCATAAAAGGGAGCTCTCCCCCCCTTTCATTTATCACAAAAGCAATCAGAGTACACATTATGTGTAGCATTTGTTGCAGAGTAACATGCAATTAAATGTTACAAATATGTATCTGTTGTCATCATCAATTATAATGGTACCAGGCTGTAAAAGCACCAACTTCCTACATATTGTCTATTAGCGGGGAGGTTGGAAGCTATTTTCACTTGTTTGTTTTTCATAAAAAATGCTAATGAGTATATTATGCATAAATTCCTTGAGCTTGATGATGATGGGATGATTGCCATTGCCATGTCAAACCACAGTTGGTTAGTTCATTGTTTTATGTTTTTAATCTCCTGTTGGAATATATATATTCTAAACATGGGGGAGAGTAACAGCAAACTTTGTGTTTAAAACTTCCCAGTTTTTTGTTGATTCTTACTTTTTATACTTCATACTTAACCATTTTCATTTAGTTTACAGAAAAGAAGTCTCTGACATAAAAAGTCAAGCTTTAATTTTGCCAACTTCTTGAGCCAAATCAATAGGGCTGCTCCTGTTATTAAAGAAGTCAGGATTTTCCCTTTCTATTTTTTAGATGCTTCCTGTAACCTAAAAGAATGTTTCATTAGTAAGAAAACTTAATTTCTTGACAGTCCCTTGAACTTCCACGCCACTGGGGGTGAAATTCACCCCAGATCAGAACATTTATACTAGGCCCTATGTCTTACTTACTACTTTAATGTGAACCTTAAATGAGATACAAGGACTTTAGCAGCCCACTGCACTGGGATGAATTTCATCTTTCAAGAATATTTTAAGAGTTAGCACTTACATGGAAATTGTTATCTTTAAACTATTTTACAAACGTAAAAAAAAATAGTCCTCGCAAGACCTGTGGGAGGGAATTAAGTGAATATTATCCTCCCCATTTTATGGAAGGGGAACAGAGACAGGCAAATTATAGGCCTAATCCTATTTTATTAAAGTCAGGGGTTGTGATCCTGGAGTCTGGCCAAGCTGTACGCATTTCCCCTCAAAACCAGCTTTGGACCTGGATGAATTTTACCCCAGTAAACCCAGAGCTATTCTAACTTGAGAAGGTTGGTCGTGTTCACAGATGAGACATAATCACAAACATTACTGGCCTCTCACACCACTAGATCATGTCTTTTTACACAATTAATTGCCCAAAATTATGCTCCTCTCAATATAATCATATTTTAAAGCTTGAGGAAGCCGAGTTGCTGAATGCTTGGCGATAGAGATTTTTATTGCTAAGTACAGAATCCTCTAAATTTATAGAATTTGTATCACTGCAGAAGTAAGTACCATAGTAATTGTTCATACATTTTTTAACAGAACATTAGATATGATTTCTTGTGTAATTCAGTCCCTCATCCCCCATTATTCCACTGGTATAGACCACTAGCAGATTTTCCTCTGCTGTGCCAGCTCAGTTATGCTGACCAGTGTTGCATCCATTTTTCACCCCTGTCTGACCACTCCTGGCTACTTGCTTTGGAGAGAGAGTAACAGTCCTATGGAGATTGATGTCCATTCCCTAATCACACCGTGACCCGTAAACACTTTATACCGCCTTACTCCATTGCATGGGTAAATATGGCCAGGACAATCTTGCCTTAATCTTAATATAGAAAATGCTTTGTAGAAATATGTCCAAACACATCATTTGCAAGGAAAATAGGAACACAAAATCCATCCTTCAGACAAAACTGGTGAAGGCAATAGGATAAGAAGAAAAAAAAACCTAATCCCACTGCAACAGCATAGGAGCCAGCAAACACAGCTATAAACAGGGGCGTTTCAGTGGGAGTTCTGTTGGAGGAGAAGGTTTTTGTATTTTGTAGCTATATGTGAGGAGGCTGGTAGTGGCAGTGTGCTGGGAGAGAAGCTGAACCCTGATTAGGGATTGGGGCTTCTCTGCTTAGGGGTCCTATTAAGATAGCCAGCCAGTCAGGCAGTGGCATAGACAGCTGCAGCGGCACAGGAGCCAGCAAAAAGAGCTGTAAACAGGAACGTTTCAGTGGTAGTTTGCAGGGGGAGTTTGCGGGAGAGACTAAGAGAGCTAGGCAGAGGGATAGACAGGCTAGTGAAGAGAGTGAGTGGTGTTCTGCCGTTGTTCTGGTGCCCATTGGGGGTTTGTTTTGCTGTGGGTGGTGGTGGTTTGGTTTGTGTTTACTGGACTAACAGGTTTTAGGTGGGAAAACTATGATGGATACAGAGGCAGCACTGGAAGACACAATGAAGATGACTGGATGTGGAAGCTGCAACATGTACATGATCCTGGAGGGGGTACCTAATAAAAGTTTTGTCTGCATGAAGTGCCGCCTGATAGAGCTGATGGAAGAAAAGATCCGAGGATTGGAGATGCAGGTGGAAACTCTGAGTTTAGAAGGGGGTTCGAGCAGATGATGGAGCAAAGACATGAGGAGGCTGAAGGGAAAAGCTCAGACTTGCAGATGGAAGCAGGACCAAAGAATTCTGATGGGGGACCACTGAGTGAGGAAAGTGGACAGTGGAAGCATGTGACTAAGAGAACCAGGCAGAGGAAAAGATGGGCTAGTGAAGGAGAAATAGAGCTCAGGAACAGGTTTGCGGAGTTGGAAAATGAAGGGGCAGAGCAGGTGGTCACTGAAGGTGAGAGGGCAGGAAAGAAGAGAAGACCGGCTAGTCCTGTTGGAAGAGGGGAAGAGTCAATGGAGACAACACCACCAAATATGAGCCCCAGGAGGATATGTGATGGATTGTGGAGGATTGCAAGGGACAATAGAAATCGAGAGAACTTGCAGCCAGAGGAAACAGGGGATAGACCAGAGAATTACAGTATCACCAGAAAAAGGCAGGTCTATGTGATTGGAGACTCCTTACTGAGAAGAATAGACTGGCCTGTAACTAGAACTCATCAGAGAACAGAAGGATGTGCTGTCTGTCGGGTGCTAAGATACAGGATGTGGTCCTGAGGCTGAAAAGGATCCTAATTGGAGTGGGAAAGAATCTGCTGATTGTCCTTCATGTGGAAACAAATGATACAGATGGATTCTTGCTGGAACATATCAAGGGAGACTATGCCAGGCTGGGGAAGACGCTTAAGGAAATTGAGGCTCTGGTGATCTTCAGTGGGATTCTGCCTGTTCCTAGAGAAGGGCAACAAAGGTGTGACAATATTATGGCGATCAACGGATGGCTCAGGCAGTGGTGCTATAAGAAGGGCTTTGGGATGTATGGCCAATGGGAAGCATTCATGGACAGAAGACTGTTCTCTTGGGATGGACTTCACCTGAGTAAGGAGGGAAATTCACTTCTAGGATGGAGGCTGGCACAACTGATTGAGACAGCTTTAAACTAGGAATTTGGGGGAGATGGTTAGGTGATGTACAGGTAATCTCCACACCAGAATTTAACATTGAGAGGGAAGAAAACAAAGTAGGAAAGGATACAGCCGTGGGTAGGAGAATGGACATAAGGAGGAAGGGTAGTGTAGATTCCAGTCTAACAGGTGATGCTGGTGGTAGAATGTCTGTGCCTAATTGGGTAAAGAATGGCAGTGAAGCCAAACAGCAAAAATTAAGATGTTTGTACGATATTGCGAGGAACCTAGGTAACAAAATGGTGGAACTAGAGCTATTGGTGCAGGAAGTGAAACCGGATATTATAGAGATTACAGAAGCATGGTGGAATAGTAATCATGACTGGAGTACAGGTATTGAAGGCTATGTGCTGTTTAGGAATAACAGAAATAAAGACAAAGATGGTGGGGTAGATTGTATATCAATGATGAGGTTAACTGTAAAGAAATAAGAAAGGATGGAATGGATAAGACAGGGTCTGTCTGGGCAAAAATCACATTGGAAAAGAAAGGTACTAGAGCCTCCTCTGAGATAGTGCTCGGGGAGTGCTACAAACCACCAGGATCCAATTTGGATATAGATAGAGTCCTCTTTGATGTTTTTAATGAAGTAAACACTAATGGGAATTATGTGATCATGGGAGACTTTAACTTCCCAGATATAGACTGGAGAACAAGTGCTAGTAATAATAATAGGGCTTAGATTTTCCTGGATGTGATAGCTGATGGATTCCTTCACCAAGCAGTTGAAGAACCAACAAGAGGGGATGCCATTTTAGATTTGGTTTTGGTAAGTAGTGAGGACCTGATAGAAGAAATGGTTGTAGGGGACAACCTTGGTTCGAGTGATCATGAGCTAATTCAGTTCAAAGTAGATGGAAAGATAAACAAAAATAGATCTGGGACTAGGGTTTTTTTTTAATTTCAAAAGGGCTAACTTTAAAGAATTAAGGGAATTAGGGAAATGGATTGGAGTGAAGAACTTGTAGATTGAAAGGCAGAGGAGGCCTGGAATTACTTCAAGTCAAAGTTGTAGAAACTATCAGAAGCCTGCATCCCAAGAAAGGGGAAAAAACCATAGGCAGGAGTTGTAGACCAGGCTGGATGAGCAAGCATCTCAGAGAGGTGATTAAGAAAAAGCAGAAAGCCTACAAAGAGTGAAAGATGGGTGGGATTAGCAAGGAAAGCTACCTTAGTGAGGTCAGAACATGTAGGGATAAAGTGAGAAAGGCCAAAAGCCATGTGGAGTTCTAACTTGCAAAGGGAATTAAAACCAATAGTAAAAGTTTCTATAGCCATATAAATAAGAAGAAAACAAATAAAGAAGAAGTGGGACCGCTAACCACTGAGGATGGAGTGGAGGTTAAGGATAATCTAGGCATAGCCCAATAGCCAAACAAATACTTTGCTTCAGTCTTTAATGAGGAGCTTAGGGATAATGGTAGGATGACAAATGGAAATGAGGATTTCAGCAAGGCATTTGATACAGTTCCACAGGGGGAATTATTAGCTAAATTGGAAAAGATGGGGATCAATATGAAAATTGAAAGGCGGATAAGGAACTGGTTAAAGGGAGACTACAACGGATCATACTGAAAGTGAACTGTCAGGCTGGAAGGAGGTTACTAGTGGAGTTCCTCAGGGATCGGTTTTGGGACCAATCTTATTTAATCTTTTTATTACTGACTTTGGCACAAAAAGTGGGAATGTGCTAACAAAGTTTGCGGATGACGTGAAGCTGGGAGGTATTGCTAATACAGAGAAGGACCGGGATATCATACAGGAAGATCTGGATGACCTTGTAAACTGGAGTAATAGTAATAGGATGAAATTTAATATTGAAAAGTGCAAGGTCATGCATTTAGGGATTAATAATGAGAATTTTGGTTATAAATCAGGGATGCATCAGTTGGAAGTAACAGAGGAGAAGGACCTCGGAGTATTGATGATCACAGGATGACTATAAGCTGCCAATGTGATATGGCAGTTAAAAAAGCTATGTGGTCTTGGGATGCATCAGGCGAGGTATCTGCAGTAAAGATAAGGAGGTGTTAGTACTGTTATACAAGGCACTGGTGAGACCTCATCTGGAATATTGTGTGCAGTTCTGGTCTCCCACGTTTAAGAAAGATGAATTCAAACTGGAACAGGTTCAGAGAAGGGCTACCAGGATGACCCGAGGAATGGAAAATCTGTTTTATGAAAGGATATTCAAAGAGTTTGGCTTAATTAGCCTAACCAAAAGAAGGCTGAGGGGAGATATGATTGCTCTTTATAAATATATCAGAGGGTAAATATCAGGGAGGGAGAGGAATTATTTAAGCTTACTACCAATGTGGACAGAAGAACAAATGGATATAAACTGGACACTAGGAAGTTTAGACTTGAAATTTGATGAAGGTTTCTAACCATCAGAGGAGTGAAGTTCTGGAACAGCCTTCCAAGGGGAGTAGTGGGGGCAAAAGACATATCTGGCTTCAAGACTAAGCTTGATAAGTTTATAAGGGGATGGTATGATGGGATAGCCTAATTTTGGCAATTAATTGATCTTCGATTATTAGCAGGGAAGTATGCCCTATGGTCTGTGATGGGATGTTAGACGGGGTGGGATCTGAGTTACTACAGAAAATTCTTTCCTGAGTGCTGGCTGGTGAGTCTTGCCCACATGCTCAGGGTTTAGCTGATCACCATATTTGGGGTCAGGAAGAAATTTTCCTCCAGGGCAGATTGGGAGAGGTCCTGGAGGTTTTTCGCCTTCCTCTGCAGCGTGGGGCATGGGTCACTTGCTGGCGGATTCGCTGCACCTTGAAGTCTTTAAACCACAATTTGAGGACTTCAATAACTCAGACATAGGTTAGGGGTTTGTTACAAGAGTGGGTGGGTGAGATTCTGTGCCTGCGTTGTGCAGGAGGTCAGACTAGATGATCATAATGGTCCCTTCTGACCCTAAAGTCTATGAGTCTATGAGTAATTTATTCAATCTGTGGTCTCATGGCCCTCTCAGAATGCTGTATCTTGGGTAGAAAGCAGAGAAGCACCGACACTGTGCAAATATAATATTACTAGGAAAAAATTAGTAAACAGATAATACTACAGATGACAAATTACCCCTAGGTAAATTAATCTGACCAAATGTTATTCCCTTTTTGATAATTGAAGTGTGTGTATATGGTGATATGTGAGCTAGGGAGCTGCCAGGCATTAGGAACTTTAGACTGTAAATAATTTACTCCTGGATAATTTACTGTCTCCACAAACTCCAGCTTTATGTGACTTCACCATGAATATTTTAGCCAGCTGGTTCCTTCTAGGACATCTATTGTAAATCTTTATACTCATGTTTGGATAGACAATTATGTCTCACAGCTCTTCTGTATATCATATTTTCACAGTTAGGGGTATCATTGACCCTCTTGCCCTAGGTATTATTATACCTACCTCTTCTTCCCTTTGTTTTATAAGGATTTGAAGGCTAGTTCCTGAAAAGAAGGTAGCCCAGTTTCCTTTTCCAAAAAGCAGGATGGGATTTAACATGATGCAATGATCAAGTTAGTGCTTTGACATACTTATGTCTGGGAAGCACTGTCTCACTATCCTGTTAAAACTGTTGATCCCTGACAACATTATTGATGAGGCTGTAATATATTTAACCCTTTCCCCTCCCCAGGTGAAATTCTTTTCTTATGAATTTGTACCTTTAGGCAGTATAGAAAGATGGTCTAATTCAATGGGGTCCAACCTTCTCAACGTGAGTATTGAATGTGCTATTTTGGATTAATAGGTACAAGGCCCAAACAAGCATAGAGCAGGCATAGCTGTGCTTCCCTCCTGTGGCTCCCTGCTGTTTTGGTGGTAGTGAAAAGGAGTGGCTGGAGCATGCTGCATTCCAACTATTCCCAATTAGCAGATGGTCCTTTTAGGGGCATGTTAGAGCAGCATCCAGTCTGTTTTTATGGCTCTGGGGCTGGGAAGAGAATCAGAGAGTTGTAACTGGTTGTTGGTTCTCAGCGTTTCCTCCTTTCTCCTCTTATAGATCTGCTTGAGTGTCTGTCTGGGGTAGAGGAGCAGAGCCAGCCTTTGCTAGGCACTTCTGTGGGCTCAGGCAGAGCCAGTCAAGCTTCTGCTCTGCTTTCTCTCTCTCGGGTTTCCATAGCCTGGCAGGGAAGGAGGCAATGGAGCTTCCATTGCTACTTTCTGGTCCATTGATAATTTGTGTAAGGTGTACAAAACTAATTACTTTATTAAAGACAGTGGGCTTCCAACTGATGATACTAGATAATGATAATTATGTAACAAACTATGGTTGCATATCTACAGACATCACAGTCATTGGCATGATTTGAAAAAGAAAGAACCAACAACAAAAGGACATGCCTCAGCAACTTGAGCTAAAGGAGTTAACTCATTTAGTGGATTTTAGTATTCGGCTTTATCCTCATTGGTACCAGCCATAAGAGAGGCACCATGATCACGTGAGCTTAGCCAATACGTTACACATTCATGTGTGTCTGTCTTCAAAATCCTATTTTAATCTGGTAAAAAATACTCATTTCTACTGTTTACAATATGCTGACATTAGCAGATCTAATCTTTCATTTCTCATTAGCAGGGTACAGGTGTGAGTTGCTGCAGAGTTGAATAACTAGTCAATACTGATGATTCCTTTCAGCATGAATTAACAGCAAGACAAATAAGCACAAACAGGTGACGGAATATTTGCCAGAGCAATGTGACCTAGATCAAGACCCAGAAGCATAAAAAGAGGTGTGGCAGATGAGTGGTTGACTGAGACATGTTTCCTTTTTCATTTCTGATATTTGTCATCATTTAAATGTCAGTGCTTCCTTTCTTACACCTCAGCTGGACAATCTTTTATTCAAAGTCTACCAATATGTTGAAACCCCTGATTGTTATAGTAAATACATTGATTTAGTGAAATCAACACACGATTAAATATATGTTTAGGAAGTACGTCTCCTCTATCACTTCCTTTTACTCTGAAGATTTTCCATTTATTCAAAGAGATACCCAAAGTGTGCTTCAAATGTATGGTGGTAATTCATTCAGTCCATTTCCAACTCCAGTGTTAGCCTCATGTAGTGATTTAGAAAGTGTCAATGAACCCCCACATCATCTTATGTTTTGTTGTCATAAGAAGGAAATTGGCATTAGCAAGACAATAGTGTCAGCCTGAATATTTTCTGTATGCTCAGGAGCAGATAAGAAAGACATTGTGACAGTGACCACTGTATTCCTATCTCTCAGCAAGTGTCACGATAGAGCATGAATGTCAAGCATGTTTGGGTAAGATTAACAAGAATTCTTTCTGTTGTTGGTGTTTTAAACTAGGGAGAACACACAGGTAATTTTAATCTCATACTACTAACTATCTCATCATACAGTTCTAAAGTTCACAGGGGACTTTACAAACTTGAAATCAAGTGCTGCAGAAAGAAGCAAGATAAATTATTATTATTCCAGTTACAGGTTCCCACAATTTACCTGCCCTTTTAATAGTTCACTAGATTCCAAAAGGTTTTGTTTCCCTGAGTATAGTAATTACAGATAGAGAAAGTTAAACTCAAGAGGCCATATCATTATGCACAGTTTTGTGGTGATGTGGGTGATTACTCAGCAACATCTGACATCATCAATGTGTAAAAGTAAAGGGCCAGATTCTTGGGTGCATCATGGCTCCTCTGCAGTACAGCATCCGTGGAAACTGACTCAGAACTTCAGATTGAATGGAAGTAATCTGGATTCCTTTTCCTAAAAGCATGTTGAGTCTCACTATGGACTCCAAAAGGTTGTGTGTGATTAGTAATTGTGTCTGCGAAACCTTGACCCACTATCCTGTTATAAGCAATTGACCACCTATAACATTTTATATTGTGGGGTTTTAGTCTGTGTGTTTGTTTTTGATTTGAACTCCTTCCACAATTGAAATTATATAGTGACATTTTCAAAGGCATCTGTGTCCCATTTTCAAAAATGAATAAGGCATCTAGGATATTTCATCTTGTTAAAAGTAAATGAGACTTTGACTCTGAGGTGGAGACTGAGCGTACGTCTACACTACGGGATTATTCCGATTTTACATAAACCGGTTTTATAAAACAGATTGTATAAAGTCGAGTGCACGCGGCCACACTGAGCACATTAATTCGACAGTGTGAGTCCATGGTCTGAGGCTAGCGTCGATTTCCGGAGCTTTGCACTGTGGGTAACTATTCCATAGCTATCTCATAGTTCCCGCAGTCTCCCCGGCCCCTTAGAATTCTGGGTTGAGAGCCCAATGGTTGATGGGGCAAAAATCATTGTCGCGGGTGGTTCTGGGTAAATGTCGTCAGTCACTCCTTCCTCCGGGAAAGCAACGGCAGACAATCATTTCACGCCCTTTTTCCCTGGATTGCCCTGGCAGACGCCACAGCATGGCAACCATGGAGCCCGTTCAGCTTTTTTTTTTTTACAGTCACCATATGTGTACTGGATGCCGCGGACAGAGGCGATGCTCCAGCGCTACACAGCAGCATTCATTTGCTTTTGCATGATAGCAGAGACAGTTATCAGTCGTTCTGTACCGTCTGCTGCCCGTGTAAATTGACAATGAGATGACGGTTATCTGTCCTTCTGTACTGTCTGCTGCTATCATGGGTGCCCCTGGCTTAGATCGGCCGGGGGCGCAAAGGCAAAACTGGGAATGACTTCCCGAGTCAATCCCTCCTTTATGGTTCCTAAAAATAGAGTCAGTCCTGCCTAGAATATAGGGCAAGTGTACTAGAGAACCAGTGTATCAGAGAGCCCAGCTGCTCCGTGTCAGATCTCGCAGAAATGATGAGCTACATGCCGTTCACGGGGGGTGCCTCTGCAACATCCCCATCCGTTGCTTCCTTCCTCCCGCAACCTTCCTGGGCTACCATGGCAGTGTCCCCCCCATTTGTGTCTTGAAGTTATAAAGAATGCAGGAATAAGAAACAATGATTTGTTAGTGAGATAAAATGAGTAGGAGGAGGCAGCCTCCCGGTCCTATGACAGTCCAGGCAGGACATTAAGTGGTGCAGGGGAGAGGAGCCCAGCATGCCGCTGCTATGATAGTCCAGGCAGGACAGAATCTTTTCTTTGCACAGGAAAGGGAGGGGGCTGATGGAGCTCAGCCCCCAGTTGCTATGATGAGGATGGTTACCAGCCGTTCTGTACCATCTACTGGGAATGACCGAGAATCATTCCTATTTTCACCTAGGCGCCCCCGGCCAGCATCACCTGAAGCCAGCCAGGAGCACTCACGGGTAGATAACAAGGACGGCTACCAGTCCTACTGCACCGTCTGCCAACGGGCAGGGGAGAGGAGTGGATACTGCTCTTCACTGCTGCAGCATCACGTCTACCAGCAGCATTCAGTAGACATAGGGTGACACTGAAAGAAGTCAAGAAACGATTTCTTTCCCTTTTCTTTCACATGAGTAGGGGAGTAAATTGACGATCTATTCCCTGAACCACGCCGGACAATGTGTTTGAACCTACAGGCTTTGGGAGCTCAGCCAAGAATGCAAATACTTTTCAGAGACTCCTGGGGACGTGAGATAGCTGGAATCCTCAGCACCCCCTCCCTCCCTCCATGAGTGTCCATTTGAGTCTCTGGCTTCCCGTTATGCTTGTCACACAGCACTGTGTTGCCTGTAGATTTTTTTTCAAACGCTTTGGCATTTCGTCTTCTGTAATGGAGCTTTGATAGAACAAATTTGTTTCCGCATACAGCGATCAGATTCAGTATCTCTTGTACGGTCCATGCTGGAGCTCTTTTTGGATTTGGGACTCCATCGCCACCCGTGCTGATCAGAGCTCCACGCTGGGCAAACAGGAAATGAAAATCAAAATTTCGCAGGGCTTTTCCTGTTTACCTGGCCACTGCATCTGAGTTCAGATTCCTGTCCAGAGTGGTCACAGTGGTGCACTGTGGGATACCGCCCGGAGGCCAATACCATCGATATGCGGCCACACTAACCCTAATCCGATATGGTAATACCGATTTTAGCGCTACTCCTCTCGTCGGGGAGGAGTACAGAAACCGATTTAAAGAGCCCTTTATATCGATATAAAGTGTGGACGGGTACGGCGTTAAATCTGTTTAACCCTGCTAAAATCAGTTTAAAAGCATAGTGAAGAACCAGGCCTGAGATTCCCAAAACAAGGAATTTTTTTCTATGTTGTTTGACTATTTCTGTTCAAGACTGGTATGTATGCATAGACTTAGATTATACCCACACTCCATCTCACTGATTTCTTCTCCATCCAGAAGCTTGTATCCCAAGCCTTGGACATCTACTACTGTTCAGTAGAGGGGTGACACTGGTGTAACAACAGGACACTTGTATCAGAAGAAATGATAGCACTATCTTCAATCTTGGCAAAGCAGTGGGAAAAATTTATACTATATTCAATTAATAAAGAATTAAAGGATAGCAATATAATTGGTGATGAAGGTAACTATGTAGACTTAAGCTTTTGTAAGGAGTTTGACTTAGTAACGCAAGACATTCTACTTTTAAAAATAGCATTATACAATATTAATAAAGCACAATCCATTAAAAACTGGGTAGCTAACAGTCTCATAAAGTAGTCATCAATGGGGAATCACCATTACGTGGGGGTGTTTCTAGTGGGGTTCCTCTGTGATTGGTCCTAGGCATGCTCTTATTCAAAATTTCCATCACTTCTGATAAAATTTAAGGATGACATGAATATTGGTGGAATGGTAAATAGTGATGAGGACAGAACAGTCATACAGAGCTATTTAGATTTGGTAAACTGAGCCCATTTAAAAAAAAATGAATATGGCCAGACTGAGGATAGAGGAGTACAGACCATGCCAACAGAATGGTGGAAAGGACATATCATATAAGAAGCTTTGTAGTATCTAAGAATTTCAGTTTTATGTTTTTCTACATTTTCTCATGCTTCAGACATACTAATCTGCAATAACTTTGCTGGGTGATAAACTAGCATCTAAATTCTTTTAAAGCGAGTGACTCAAAAATGCTGTAATGAAATAATTTAACTTTTGCTTATTTTGCAAACCTTGGTAAAAAATGTACATGTCATCAGTTTGGGAAACTATCCTGAAGGAGAACTCTGTGTAAGCTCAAAAGTTGCTCTTTCATCAGGGTATTAGCTCCCCAACCAGTCCCTCTAATACGCATGCATTTAAACTACCTTTTTACATAGTTTTCAGAAAATATTTGTAATAATGTATGTCCTTTGAAATGACATCTCATCAATTAAACATTTTATGATATATTATGAAGGATCTCTATTTTTTCCCATCCAAACTCATTGAAATTAATGGAAATGATCTGCTTCTTATTCCTAAGAACTTTTAGACACTAAACCCTTGACTGGAAATGTTTGTTTGTTTTAAAAAAGATAATTAGCCTTCTGATAGCTAATAAAAATGCATGGTTTTGGTACCTAGGTTTTGAGCTGTGGAGTGGGTGCTGAATTTTATTACCTGCCCATTTCTAATTATTTTACAAGTCAAAATGATACTGTATGTCAGGAAATGAAGAATGGCAGGAATTTCGTTGTGCAACTGCCAGAAGAGGTGGGAGGAGATTGGTGGACAAGAATATATCTAAAATAACAGTCAAAAGTAAAATATAAATCAAAATAAAATTGCATATTTATCCAGAAAAATATAGGCGCAAGTTCTCACAGGGAGTACAGCCACTATGCTGGTCGATACTAAACTTAATGACAGTGTATTCGTCTATGAGAGGACTGCCACTGTAGGGAACAGATCTGAGACTTTCCTGTGTCCCAGTGATTACCTTCGTGCCCCTTTGAGTATTTGGGAGCTGAAACAAGGTAGAAGGGCCTGGCAAACTGCTCTAACAACATCATGTGTGAAAGGCATGGCAGCTGCCTGTACTAGTATTTTTGACTATTTTGTTAGCCACTGTTGGAAGGTTATTGTGTTGCTTGCTAAATAATAACTGGGAGTTAAATCAATCTTAGTCTGCCGGAACCAAAGTTTTGCCTCCACCATGCTCTGATCAACAGGCTGACTGGTAACCCCG
The DNA here is from genome assembly GCF_007399415.2 of Gopherus evgoodei. NCBI lineage: Eukaryota > Metazoa > Chordata > Testudines > Testudinidae > Gopherus > Gopherus evgoodei. Next base: position 56,796,244 of record NC_044328.1, on the reverse strand, counting down.
ATGAGGCATGCAAGCAGGGAAAATAATATACCCAACTTTGGAGGGGTTAAAAACAAACTCTGAAGCTGAGAGAGAAAGGAGGCAGCAGTGACTGCTGGGGAGTAGACTGGTCCTCCACTTCCAGAAACTGGAGTTTCTGGGATAAGTTCGCTACTTTAAATGGGTAACATGAATGCATGTAGGCTGTTTGTTGTTCTAGACGTTTTCTCTGATTGTTGTGTTCTTATGGGTGTAAATAAATAATACTTTGTTTTGGAGATGCTGTTCTGAGTTGCTGTATCACCTAAAAGTCACAGATCCCAAAGGGAATCATGCAAGTGGCCCAACACAGTTGGGCCAGTGGAGTTTCAGGGTTGGTACACAGAGGTTCTGTAGCCAAAGACCTAAAAGTGGGATGAATTGCAGGGATTTCACCCTTAGAGAAGTGAAGGTGCAGGCCATGTAAGTTGGAAAGGTGCTCACAGTGAGAGGTCACAAGAACAGCTAGTCCTGAATTATGACACTGTTTATGTTATGGTGGTAGGCATAAGCTTGGGAATGTTCCTGGCTTTCTGAAAACTGAGACACAACTAAAGGCTTCAGCCCCAGGCTGATCCATAGCCCTTTGCTGAAGCAATCAGGCTGGTGCAGGGCCTAATGGTTGAAACAGCCTACACAAGGCAGTTGCATGCCCCTCCCAATGGTGGATGAGAAGATCTTGGTAATGGCAGATTCCTGGCCCCTCCTTTCCTCAGTGCAGTGATGTATATTGTGCAAGTGCACAGGGGTCTGATGCCCCGTTAAACAATTTACTTCACAAAAAGTGAAGTTAGGGTTTTATATTAGATTTCAAATTTACTTTGTTGGGATCGTTGTTCTGCTAAACTCAATGAATGCAAAGCTTACGCTTGTTCCTCCACTGGGATGTAACCACTTCTCACAACAAGCACAAAAGGGGTATGAAGCCTGACCGGCCAAGAGAGTATCCTCTCTCACTGAAAATGTGATCCTCACTTGATTTAGGGGCTGCCACTTCCTAATGCTGCTGCCAGCATAATGGGGTAAGTGGGATGTGGCAGAAGGAGAGGAGTCTGACTGACTTTCTCCCATGCCATTTCAGCCCCATGGTATAGATTGGAGTAGTTCACAGTTTGCTCTGCTTTAGCATGGCCAAACTTACTGTTCATTGGCTGCAGCAAGGTCAGAGTCCTGATCTAAAGCCTGCTGAAGCCATTGCAGTTCTTCCAATTTACTTCACTGAGGTTCGGATTAGGCCCTATGAAAGTGCACTGGTGAGCTTTGTCACCTGTTCACCCCTCCCCTTACTTGTCCTGTGTGGTCTTTTCCTATAGCTGAATTTCTGGTCCTTGTATGAGCCAAGTAGAGGTGCCCCAAGGCATTTTTCTTGTGGTTTGTGCAATGCACTGGGTTTGGACTTCTGGTCCAAAGCTCTGACTGGACCAGGGAAACAAAATGGAGTCACCCACAAAGAGTGGCCTACAGTCCCTTGCAGCCATTGAGCATTGCCCAGGAGCAGCTGAAAGCTGCTTCTCTCCCTAGCTCTGCCCTTCCAATAATATGCACCATATGTAGTGTGCATGCCACTGAAGCCAAGTACAAATATGTTGGTGGTCAGAACAAAGATGTGTTTTCCCTCACCCCTGATTTTTTCCCACGGTAATCACGTTTTTTGTTTCTTTCATACAATTTACAAAAGCCTGACACTTTAATAACTACCTGCTCCATAATATTGCCAGTCTGGAGAATTGAATTTTCCATTTAGGCTTACAGCCCGGTAGCTACAATATTGCTATCTGAGATCCTCTCTACCAATTTGTGTCTCAGTCCAGTTAAGCAAAGTATGAGGCAAGAGGTCCATTTGAAAATCCATAGCTTTTCCCACTTAACTATTTTTAATATCATTGTGTTTTTAATGTGATTGGTAGGGAGCTGCTGCTTTCAACAGAGCAGTTGTATGTGAGTAAAAATAAAAGGAAAATACCAACAGGTAATGGGATTGTTTACCTTTTTTTCCTGCTATGCAGTTTGATGTATTATTTATTTCTGCTGTAATTTTAAATCACTTTCTTCTCTGTGGGTCATATGCGCCACTGACATTACAGCTTGTTGAAAAGGGGGAGAGCTTGCTGAAGTAAGATAGGCAGTATTTCTGCTAGGATACAGTATTTCTACCTAGGAGGCAATTATTCTTTTCTTACTTCTTGGTCATATGATCTCATTTTCCCTCTCTGCTTTGTTTCAAGGAATTATACTTGAATCAGCTTCTGCTGGAAGGCAGAAAACTAAGGAATGTTTCAGCTGGGGCTTAAGCGGTGCTAGTTAATCTCTTTTCTTTCTCAAAACCTGGATTCAAAATGTATTTAGACCACACATCAAACTAAATATATAATCATAGCTCTAATTCTGTGTAGTCTCCATGGTGTAAACATACACATAGCCCAGAGCTTAATTAGTAATGAAAGAGGTGTGAGGGCTCAAGCAATTTTTTTACATTCATAACTGATGTAGCAAGACCAGTGGTGACAGGGCTGTGAACTGCCAAGCCTAGAGGTATCAGGGCTCAGCCCTGGTGAATCCTCGCAGAAATTAAGCTCTGTATTAGTCTCAGCTTTAGGCTCCACTGCGATCCACAAAACTGTTGCTTGGATGCCACAAAATCTTGTAGCCATCTAAATTCACTCAGTGTCTAAGTTTTGAGGGTAAAAGTCCCCTAGGCATCTAAATTTGTGTCTCTAGATATATGCACTGCTGCCTCATACTAGACATCTGGGCACCTATCATCGACAGAAACCCCAGTGTGATCGAGGAACTGGTAAAAGAGAGGTGATCTTTAGCTATGGTGCCTGATTTGATAGATATGTGTACAATATTGAGTCCTATTCAAAATCTGTCCAGAGTTCATGCCATTGACCTTACACTCCAGTAGTTGGAGCAATTATCTTGGCTGTGGGAGACATGTTCAATTTCCTGTCTGAGGATTTGAACTAGGGCCACCTACCTTTCAGGAGGGTGCTCCAACCATTGAACTATGGATATGCTTGGAAGAGTTAGCCTTTTATCTGTAAATGTCAATTTTACTGTATGTGCACAAACCAATGGAAAAAAATCCATTAGTAATAATCAAAATATACAGATAGGCACAGTAAGAACAATGCTGCTTGATAACTTAAAAGTTTGATTAAAGGATATTTATTTTGACATACAGTGTTGACAATTTGTATTTTAACTGCTATAAAGATTTAGCTTTGTAAATCTCAATGTCTACAATCATTACATAATTATTGGATGATTCGCCCCCCCCATCCCCAATTTCCCACAACTGCGAAAAACTTATCTGGAAAAATTATGAAAAAAATAATGAAAATTTATTTCTGCCAAGCCTAGCTATGGGATATTGTGATGTGGGACTCCTGCAGGAGAGCCTGATGTCTTTCCACTGTGTATAACCAAGTCATTGGAGAAGGGGGACTGGACCCAGGGTCTCCCACTTCCTCTGTGGGTGCCCTGTCCACAAATCTATTCTGAGTGACTCTCTGGTGCAATGATTTATTTTATATACAAAATTAAGCAGCTTCAAAAGAAGAAACTGAGGGAGCCCTACATCACACTATTCCATAGCTAGGTGATTAGAATATTTACCTGAGAAGTAGGAGACCCCTGTTCAAATCCTATTTTCCCCCTCAGACAGAGGGATAAAACTGAAGCCAGGTCTCTCCCATCCCAGGAGAGTGGTTCAACCACTGGGTTAGAATTTATAAGATCACTGTTACCGCCTCCTGCTCTGGTTGTCATGGGTGGAACGAGGCAGGTGCTTAAATTATTCTCACAAGAAATGACACAGGTGCCTAAGTTGCCTGACTTCAGGAGGGGGTTTCCATTGGTAGATCTCAAGAAAAGATAGGTGTATCTCTGCAGCCTGGCTTTAGGCAACTGTTTCTGTGAGAGAGGTGGGGCTTAGGAGCCCTGCTCCCCCTCTGTCATAAACAGATGGTTAAGGGTTAATGTCTTTTTTACCTGTAAAGGGTTAAGAAGCTTAGTGAACCTGGCTGACACCTGACCAGAGGACCAATGGGGGGACAAGATACTTTCAAATCTTGGTGGAGGGAAGTCTTTGCTTGTGCTGTTTGTTTTGTTCATTGTTCGCTCTTGGGGCTAAAAGGGACCAGACGTACACCCGGGTTTTCTCTAATCTTTCTGAATCAATCTCTCATGTTTCAGAATAGTAAGTAATAGCCAGGAAAGGCAGATTAGTCTTATGTTTGTTTTCTTAACTTGTAAATGTGTCTTTTGCTGGAAGGATTTTTACCTCTGTTTGCTGTAACTTGGAATCTCAGGCTAAGGAGGGTGGGGAGGTCCCTCTAGGCTATATGAATCTGAATACCCTGTAACACATTTTCCATCCTTATTTTACAGAGATAATTTTTACCTTTTCTTTCTTTAATTAAAAGCTTTCTTTTTTAAGAACCTGATTAATTTTGTTTCTTTGTTTTAAGACTCAGGAGGATTGGGTCTGAACTCCCCAGGGATTGGTCGGGGGAAAGGTGGGAGAGAAGGTTAATTCCTCTTTGTTTTAAGATCCAAGGAGTTTGGATCAGTGTAGCCTCTCAGGGTAACCCAGGGAGGGGAAAGTCTAGGGGGAAAAAGAGGGGGAAGGCTAATTTCTCCTTGTGTTCAGATCCAAGGGATTTGGGTCTTGGGTTCCCTCAGGGAAGGTTTTGGGGGAACAGGAAGTGTGCCAAAGACTATATTTTGGGTAGTGGCAGCATACCAAGTTTAAGCTAGTAATTAAGCTCAAAAGTGATCATGCAGGTCCCAACTTTTTGGATGCTAAAGTTCAAAGTGGGGAAAAGACCTTGACACCCTCCTTTGGTATCGCCCCTTGGCTAACTTAGGTGGCTCCCTGTCTAGTGTGCTGGCTTTTGTGGATTGAATTGTAAGGCACCTATCTCACCTCATGCATTGTATAGGGAGTCTCGGCACCTAACTCAGGCTTTGTGAATCTCATTATTTTTTCCTCTGATTTTATAGGCACCTAGATGTTACAACTACTTTTCAGTTCTTTTGTGGATCCAGGCCTTAGTTACTTATGAGTGGACCATGATGGCTCATTCTCCTTAAAGAAGTCCATCACAGGTAGACTGGGCCTGACTCCTCTTAAAGGGGCCAGCCACTCTGTGATACAGCCCTTCAGCCTGTAAGTTACAATAACTAATGAACTCCATTAGACTCAGAAAGCAAATTCAGATGTGGTGTGGATACAGAAGTCATGTATTGGTATGTGGTTGTTAGTCTAAGGGAGTCAGAGTATAAGAAAGTCTAAGTTTGTATAATTTATGCAGTCAATAGGTTAGAAGATGTTAATACACCAGTTTATACTCCTGTACATTCATTTCCTCTGAATTTGGCCCTTAAACAGATTTTTTCCCCCCATAGCTGGTATGCTATTGTGGTGGTGACAAGAACAGCTATCGTAGGGCATGAAGATGCATTTTATTGCTGTAGCTATTAAGAATGTAGTGCCCATTAACATGTATATTCACTTAGATCTGCAATTAAAGTCCCAGGTATATGGCAAAATAAGCTCCAAAGAGAAAACATTGATTAAGCAAGTGATTAAATTTTGTTTTGTTTTCCCCTTTCCTGTTTCTTTTAACAGAATCATATTCCCATTTACCCATCCAGCACAGATTTGAAAAAATAAAATCCCCTCTTTCAGATATATGCCTATAATAGAAAATTAGAACTGTTCTATTTTTCAAAACATCCTATAGAATTTAATAGAAAGTTATATACTAGATATGGAAAAATATAGGAATTTAAAAAATAAATAAATAACCTATGAAAGTGCTCATCATAGGGTGATCCCACCCAGAGCACCTGCCTGTGACAAGCTATAGCATGACAGGCAAGCCTGTCTCAGTTGCCTCTCTCAGGTAACCCAAAAGCTTCACTTCAGGCTTTCTTGTCTCAGTACTCTCTCTTTTGTCGCGGCTCTTTGGGTGTGGCCTATTATGACAACATAGTCCAAATAGTCCATAAAAAAAGTCCCAAATATGTAGTCCATTTCTCACACCAGTGCAAGTAATCATCAGAACTCAAGACATCTCATCCCTTGAAGCCTCACATACCAGCACTGTTTACCACGCCTGGACTCCAGCAATCCTTTCCTATCCTTCTACCAGGACAGTCACACAGGCTTTCCATTTGGAGTTGGGCCAGCCACATTGTGGAGGGGCCCCACTCTTTATTACATTATACGGGGTTTAGGATAATGTCTATATTTTCCTATACATTTTATCCCTATCGTATTCTAGAGGGATTTTCCATAACAGTGGAATGCAATTGAGTGATGAGGCACTCGCTGTTTTCTAGTAAGGTTAGAGCAGAGGCCTGCACGTTGGGACTCTGGATTCTGTTATTGACTCTGCCACTAACTTGCTGTGTAACCAAACTCAAGTCACCAAACTTCAAATGGGTGTATCCAACACAGGCCCCAATTCAGGACAGCACTGGAGCATCTGTTTAATATTAAGCATGTGATTATATCCCACTGACTTCAACATATGATTTAAAGTTAAACACATATTTAAGTGCTATTTTAAATGCGTATAATTTCTTGAATCATGTCCATAGAGAGTGTTGTGAGGCTTATCAAGGAGCATAGAATACTTTGAGATCCTTGGATTAAATTGTTATGGGGAAGCAAGAAGAGAGAAAAGTGTCGCTTTGAGACATTGTAAAGAGAAGCTTTAATGAGAATTCGTATAAAGAGCAGCTGACTTTTTGTTTCCTTTTTCTTCTGAAGTCTCTTGACCAATTACTTTCACTTTGCCTATATTGTTTTGCTTTTAAATAAAGGGGTAAGATTTATGAAGGTTATGGAAAGAATTCTCTTCCTTTTTAATGTTCTGATTGCGCCAGGTTATTTGTTGCAATAAATGGTAATTTGACATGGGGCTGTCATGCGAAATGTCAGTGCTGCAGGTACTGGCATGTGGGTACACTTTGATTTGCTTCCATTTGTAACTGAATCTGCTCACAAGCAACACGCTTGCAGCTCTTCAGTTTACTCACTTTAATATTTGTATGCAAGGTTTTTTGGCACAGTCCTCACATTAGATTAATAAACATTAATTGCAGTGTATGGGGGGAAATTTAGGGCAAACATTAGCTTTTTGTTGTTCCAGCTTGTGACTGCAGCATGTTGATAGGGACTAGTGGTACTTTTTATTTGTATCCACTGAATTTTTGAGTCTTATATCAGTGTGATCCTAGTTATTCTAGACCACAAAGTTTACTAGAGACCTCCTTTGTTTTTTACAGCCAAATATAAACACTCATTTTGCTCAATCATTATATAACAATATTTTGAAAAAGTTGTTGGGTATTTTGAATGATGACAGTGGAATTACTGGATGGTAACTATTCTTAAGTGTTGTAGTGCCCAAGGGCCAACTAAGAAGAGGGTCCCATTCTGCTAGGCACTGGTCAAACACCGTCCCATCTGTGAGGAGCTTATGTAACATCCACAGAACCTGGTGGGTGGGATCGAACCGGGGACCTCTGGAATTTAGTGCCTGAGCCTCTACAGCATAAGCTAAAAGCCAACTCCTTCTTAGGTAACGCTGTAGAGCAGACTCATTTAAACTCTCTCTGTAAGTGGATCTCAGTGCCACTAGATGGGACAGAACTCCACACACAAAAGGTTTGTGGGTTACATACTTCCCTAGCTGAGGAAACGCGTCCTGATCTTCAGAGATTTCTTTGTTGAAATCCTGGACAAGCCCCCACGTGCAGTGCTGACAGATCCCGGTTGTCAGTGGGCAGGATGAAACTGGGGATCTCTGGAGCTTAGTGCATGAGCCTCTCTACCTCATGAGCTAAAAGCCAACTGGCTCTTATCTGAGGCTGTAGAGCAGACTCATTTAAGGCTCTCTAAGTGGTCTTGGTGCCACTAGATGTGACAGAACTCCACACGCAGGAGGTGTGTGGGTTACACTTAGGGCTGGTCCACACTGGGGGGGAGGATCAATCTAAGATACGCAACTTCAGCTACGTGAATAGCATAGCTGAAGTCGAAGAATCTTAGATCGATTTACCCCTCGTCCTCACGGCACGGAATCGATGTCCGCGGCTCCCCTGTCGACACTGCTTCCACCGTTCGTACTGGTGGAGTTCCGGAGTCGACGGGAGCGCTTTCGGGGATCGATACGGCAGGTAGTCTAGACATACCCTTACAATCTGATGTGATGGCAGCAAATGTCATGTTTGCTCCAATATTTATTTATTTATTGGTGAGTACTGAGGTGAGGATAAGCTAAAAGTAAAGGCGAGAAGAGGGTAAGAGAGGCAGGCATGGCATGAATCTGTATTTTATTTAAAACTCTCCCTCATTACCTCATTAATTAGTATTAGAACTTCTGAAGGAAGCGTATTCATTATTTAAATGCAATTGAAATGTTTTTAAGCCTTACCACTGTAGATCTCAACCAAATACCCTAAGTTCTATCAATGCATCCAAACCTACAATTACTTCATTCAGTTTTTATACTGATTTTCTTGAGATGATGACATCTTAGTGATCCATTTTATTACCCTTTTTAAGCTGTTTGCTTACAGCTTCTGTATTGCAACTTTACTTTACATCTGAATAGGAATACATTTTCTTTTAAGTACCGGTATTTTAAGGAGCATTAGGCATAGGTGAGTTAGACATAAAACCCATTATTTCATTTGCATAGAGTATACATGAGTTCATGGTGCATGAAATTATTTAATTAATACCATGGACATTGGACAGAGCTCTTCCTGTGATTCTGAGCATCCCCAATACATTAGTCATTTAAAGGCATGCTTAAGTGACTAGGTGCTACTCACTAGCTTAAGCATTTACTTAACTATAAGTGTTTTGTTGGATCAATTTGCAAATGAATTCCCAGGAGTTATAGAAATTTTCCAGACCCATTACAAACAAACAAACAACCCTCCCCCAAACAAGACTGCGCCCTATCGGTTTCTACAGTAACCTGATGACTTCTCTGTAAGCTTTTACCCTGCAAATATTCGCACACGCTTAACATTACACCTGTGAGTAGTCCCAATGACTTCCATGTATAAAGTTAAGCACACACTTAAGAGTTTGCAGGCCATAACGCATATGTTGGCCAACAAAGTATCTACTTTATTTTTAAACAACACATTGTATAGAAAAATCAGTACCGGGGGGATTAGCATTGCAATAGCACAGGTAGGCTGGAATTCTGAATCAAAGCACTTACTGATGTTTTTCAGTACTTCAGCCAAGAGATGTTTGTGCAGTACTGGAGTATCTTTGTGAACTGATCATGAGGAAGGAATATACTATTTGGGTGATCGTCCATAAGATCATGTAAACTGTCCCAGCTATAGAATTAATATTATCATTTCGTACTGAGTCCAAGACAGTGATAAGTCTTCAAAGCTTTCTGGCTTATGGCTTTGTGAAGTTTTAACAAAAAAATGAGGCCACTCGTTTTCTTCTTCTCTAACACATGGAAAAATCCCTTGCTAAGAACAGGATGATCTTCTCTCTTTCTAAGAAGAGTTAAAATCCTTTCAGGGAGCCCTATTACAAACTTGCAGTAGGTTTTGAAGTGTGCAATTTCCATATAAGTGAGGATCTCAAAACTGAAACACATTAATCAGGGTTTGATTGTATCTTCAAATAATTCTGTCTCCATGTAATATATAAAACCCCTAACATTGTATGTTTTTTACTAATACCATCATTGCAATAAATGAGCAATTCTTTTCAAAATTGTGGGCCTAAATCTAATCTCCTAAATTCACAATTAGGCAGATAAATACATGGCCTGATTTCCAAAAGAGCTGAGTACTCAGAGGCTCCAGAAGTTGAGGAAATTAATTAGGTTTTGTGATGTTGATAAAAACCTACCCAATTTCCTGTGCCCTTGCAGAACAGCAAACAGGATTCCACCTGAAAACTTTTGTGTAGGCAAGAGAACTGTTTAATGAGCTGTGAAAGGTGTAAAGTAACATTTAGCATGAAAAATGTTCATTAAATGTCATATGTTTCTAATATGGGGAACTATTAATGATCCCTTCAGTGTTGCTCTTGAAGCTGTATATATTTTACACAGCCATGTTTTCAAATGCTCATTCAGAAATTATGCTGCAAAAGCCCCTATAGATATTTTGAAGATGCTCATAGACTTGCTGTGTCTTAATAGACATTTTGTGTTACCTCCACCCCTCAAAAAATACTGCATTCCAGTTTAAATTTTCAGCCTGTGACAAGGTAAATAATCTAATTCATGCATGCTTCCAGCAACGTTTCAGACAATATATTGTTCAAATGGCCGTATGTTACTTTAGGGTGTGTTTCACAACTTTTACTAGTTTCTTGATAACCATGTAGCTGCCTCTCCTCATCCCAACCCCTATCTAATCTTAGGAGACTTTACTATCATATACTGGAAAAGGGACCAATTTCTGTAACCTCAAGGCTGGGATTTTCAAAGGAGCTTAAGGGAAGTAGGTACCCAAATATTTTTTAAGTTAAGTGGGAAGTTGATGTCTAATTCCCTTAGGTGCCCTTCTAAAGCTCAGCCAAATAAATAAATAAAAGCATATGCAGCCACCAGAGTCCATGTATGTGGAAACTGGGCAGGCTACAGACACAGTGTGATTTTACTATGTAAAAGGGGGCTAAATCTGGGGAGCAGCACAGGGGCCTTGCCCAGAGCAGAGCTCAGCTTTGTGTGAGCCCTTATTGTGGAAGGATGGGGAAAGGTGGAAGGGGTACAGAATGGACCAATCGTCCTGTTGGCTCCTCAGCAGCTGCAGTGCCATTAAGCAATTATGATAACTCTGAGCACAGTCTTATAGATTTTAAGGTCAGAAGGGACCATCATGATCATCTCATCTGACCTCCTGCACATTGCAGGCCACAGAAACTCACTCACCCACTCCTGTAATAGACCCCTAACCTCTGGCTCAGTTACTGAACTCCTCAAATCATGATTTAAAGACTTAAAATCCATCATTTACACTATACCTCCTTTCCTATCTATCCCATGTATTTCAAATTGATAGAAAGGGAATGTAGTCTGAAGATCAGACAACAGGACTGAGCATTGGGTCTCTCTATCACTGATTCATATTACAATCTTGGGCAAGTCACCTTACTGTATCTTACTTCCTTATATGTAAAACAATGTAACAATACTTTTGTACCTCAAGTCTTAATTGAAGTGCTTTGTGATAATCAGGTATGTCAGTGGCTGATTTGGACCAGTATAATACTATATGGCTCTCTGAGCAAGCCTGTATTATGAGCTGTAATTGATGGGAGGTTTCAATTCTGTAATGTGTGTATGTTTGTTTGTTTGTTTTGTTTTAATGATGAGGAAAAAAGGCAAGTGATCATCCTTGCAGTGGTTGTAGTGTGTTGAAAAGTAAATAGGAACTAAGCCAAAAGGCATTTTACTGTATCACATTTATCAAGTTATGCAACTATTACATAATGTATATTTCTGAGTGAGTGGTGAAAGGCCGCCTGCAGTTCTGTCCTTTATATATCACTTTCCATCTAAATATAGGTTTGTTAGAAAGGAAAATTACTGGATGCAAATACTTAAAATAATTTGCCATTGGCTTTAGCTAAGTGAGCTATTTGCATTCTGTAATCTAATTCACTGTACCAATGGGAAAATGCACAGCTATAGAATATACAGTATTTGATTTTAGCTGTACGATGATGATGATTTTTATTTGGTCCATCTTAACTAGTCTCTGCAATCCCCACCCAACACACGCACATATCATCTAGGTTTCTATCGTTCCTATGACAATATCATCAGTCACACTTCTCTTGGGCGGAAACAGCCCGCTGAATAGCTTAGAATTTAGCTTACTATAGACCACATTCTTAGCTGGTATAAATCAGAATAGCACCATTGGCTTCATTGCAGCTATGCTGACTTACACCAACTGATGGTTTGGGTCTCTGTTTTTAAAATATAGCCTGTTGTTTAAACAGGATGCTGTGAATTTGAGTCTTGTAAAATTGGTCAATTAAATAAAAATTTCAGTTTTCTGACAGGACATCTTTTAAATAGTACGTCCTGATGGTTTTCTGCTCTGTTTCTGATGTTCCTGTGACAGTCTTTTTGGCAAGGGAAAAGCTGACTGACTAATATCCCAGTCGTTGAAAGATTTTGTGTGTGCGCTTAATTTTCTGCAAATGAGTTTGCTCCATTGAGTGTAAAGGGACTGCTCATGTGCATAAACTTACTCATATGGATGCTTGCAGTGTGAGTTCGTAATTGAGTGCACAGGGAACATTGAAACACAAAGTGCTGTCAAATTATTATTATTTACTTGTATTACCATAACCTAGGAGCTCTAGTCACTCACCAGGACCTCATTGTGCTAAGTGCTGTACAAACATGGAACAAAAAGACTGTTCACGCCACAAAGAGCTTACAATCCAAATATAAGACAAGAGACAACAGACAGATACAGAGAGACATGGGAATAGAAGAAACAATGAGCCAGTATTGGCCAGCATGACAGGTAGTGGTCTCTCCATACTAGCAGCCTAACTGCTGTGAAGTTCCCTGTAAGCATCATGAAAAAGAGAAGTTATAAAGAGGGATTTAGAAGGATAATGCATTAGCTTTGCAGATGTTTAGAGGGAGCTCCTCCCAAGAGCGAGGGGCAGCATGGTAGAAAGCACGAAGATGCTTGTTTGAAAATATAATAAGTGGATGATAGAGGCTGGCATCATTAGCCAATCAGAGGTGGGAGATGACAGTGATGATTATGTTATATCAGAAGATTCATCGGCTGTGATTAGGTGAGGTTAAGAAAGCTATTAGTCATTGGACAAATGGAAAAAAGCATAGGAGCAGATGGGTCACTGCTTAATTGTTTAAGCTGTTGGTAAATCTAATAGTTGATTGTAAGGTCTTTGGGGTAGGAACTGTCTTTTTGTTACATGTGTCTACAGTTCCTAGCACAATGAGATACTGGTCCATGAGTGGGGCCCCTCGATGCTAATGCAATAGAAATAATAATAGAGTTATTGCTGCAAACACTGAATGAAGCCAAAAACCAAGAAGACCTACCAGAGATAAGAAGAGTGGACTCAGTAATGATACTGAATAAGGAAGGAAGTTTTCATTTGTTCTGCCAATTATAAACCAATATAGTAATATGCCGAGACTGCAAAATATCAGGGAAAATCTTGGCATCCCAGTTAGAAAAATGCCTGCTTTATTAGATGCATATTGATGAGTGGGGTTTAATTTGAAAGAAGCTTTCAGCAAAGGCTACTGAATTCCATAAAGCAAGCTAGTAAACTAGATGCACCATTTGCTGCATGCTCAGATGCAAGAGAAGGATCTGATCACAAAAAGTGGTCACATTTGTTTTAAGTTTTTGGTAGATACATTTAGAAAGCACTTCAACATCTGTGTGAAGCTTGTTTTATAATGAACCACGTGCAATGGTACAGCTCAATGGTTGGTATGTGGATGGCTTCAATTTTGGATAATGCACTTGCCAGTTAGTTCATTTTCATCCAATTCTATTTGTGTAAACTGAAACTATTAGCAATTAAAATTCAAGAGCATCTTTAAATTGTGTGGATTCAGACGAAGCATGTAATGGAGCCAAACCTTGATGGCCTTGCTCAGTCCTTACTCATGCGGACAAGTTTGTGACCATTTCTGGATATCACATATGAAATAAATCAGAAGTAATATGTTTCCATGTTCTCTTCTTTCACAGTGTCCAGAAAAAAAAAACAACCCCTAATCTTAAGGATTTTGGCCTGCATGCAGGAAAGCTCTTAAGCACATGCTTAGCTTTTATCATGTGAAAAGTTCCATTCGCTAACTTCAGTGGGACTATATACATATTAAAAATGAAGTATAAGCACAAATGCTGTGCTAAATCAAGAACTGTTACACAAAATCTAGAGTGATTTAGTTTATTTTGGTGTATGTATATATACACAGTAAAACCCCTGAGTTACGGACACCAGAGTTACGAACTTGAGCGGTCAACCACACACCTCATTTGGAACCAGAAGTACACAATCAGATGGCAGCAGAGACCAAAAAAAAAAAAAGGCAGTTACACTACAGTGCTGTGTTAAAAATAAACTACTAAAACAATTAAGGGAAAGTTAAAAAAAGACTTGACAAGGTAAGAAAACCGTTTATGTGCTTGTTTCGTTTAAATTAATATGGTTGCAATAGCATTTTTCTTCTGCAGAGTAAAGTTTCAAAGCTGTATTAAGTCAATGTTCAGCTGTAAAGTTTTGAAAGAACCATAATGTTTGTTTAGAGTTATGAACATTTCAGAGTTCTGAACAACATCCACAGAGCCAGCAGCCTGCGGGGTGGCTGGAACGGCAAAGCACAAAAAAAGAACAAAAACAAAAACCTGCAGGGCAGTCAGAGGCAGGGTGCAAACTTTCAGCTAGTGGGATTCCCTGCGCTGCAGATGTGCCCCAGGCAGAGGAGTGTGCGCCCCAGCTAGCAAGAAGGAGCGGGGGGAAAAAGAGAAGGGGGGCGGCCAGGGCATCCTTCAGCCAGGGCGCTCACCACTAGGCCCTGCCTGCCGGGAAGGCTCCACACCGCTCCGGTCAGCAGAGAGGGAAGGACACGGGCTGCCGGGCTTGCTGCAGACCTGGCACCAGCTGGGGCAGATGGAGTGCACAGCCAGCTCCCAGCAGGGTGCTCTCCTCCTCTGCTCCGCTGCCCCCTACGGGGCGGCCAGAGCGGCGAACAAAACAAACAAACAAACAAAATGGCGGCTGTGCCGCCCTAGGATTGGGCGGAATGCCCTTAGAATCTGCCTCCCCAAGCACGAGCTTGCTTGGCTGATGCCTGGAGCCGGCCCTGAATGTTGGAACTCTAGGTGTTTGGAACTCTAAGGTTCTACTGTACATAAATACGCACACACAAATAGTTAATACCATAGGGCCAAATTCTGTACTGATTTGCAATCCTAAACACTTCAGTGACAGTTACTTGGGTATAAGTCAAGGGTAGATCTAGCCATTAAAGGTCAACACAGCAGCCACAATAAATTACTTATTAGCTTTGCTACCTGTAGAGATAACATAATGGTATTAAATTTAGGTGATTTATTTGAGACATTCTTTTAGGATGGGGGAAAGGCTAGATTATCCTGGTTGAAATTGCAGGCTCCAGATGGTGCTGTTGTTTGTATTTCTAGTTTACATAATTCTCTGAAGAGTGGAACATTATTATTTATTTTCACAGATAATCTTTCAGTTCTTGTGGCAGAGCAAAGCAGTGCCACAAGCAAGTTCTGCTTTGTCATCTAAAGGGAGAGAAAATCAATAGTTTATTCCATTCTTCAGCACTGTATATTATTTATACCTCATAAGAACAGTTTTTGTTGGACGTTTGTCAAATGTGAAGTGTTCCTTTGGCACTGGATCGATGATGTTTAGGGACTCCATCTTGCAGCTATGCCAGGGTCACCCCTTAGGGCACTACAAACAACTTTGCTTGCAAAGCAAATCCAGCTGAAATTTTCTCCCTTTCACCAATTTTTCTAACAAAAGTGGCGAAAAGAACAATTAACCTTTTGATGGTATCTTCAATCTAATTTTATGGTTTTGAGGTTTCCTGCACAATATAGAAAAACAGAATCCTTAGAAATGTTGGGCTGGAAGGGACCTAACAAGGTTATCTAGTCCACCTCCTAACCCCACCCCCCACACCCCAGTGCTGACTCAGGACCAAGACCATTCCTGCCAGGTGTTTGTCTAACCTGTTCTTAAAAACATTCAATGACAGGAATTCCACAACCACCTTTGGTAACCTATTCCAATACTTAATTATCTTTAAGGTTTTTCTTAACCTTTAACCTAAATCTCCCTTATTGCAGATTAAGCCAATTACTACTTATCCTATTATCAGTGGCCATAAAAACAGCACATCTGAGATGTTGTAGATGTGATCACTAGTGACTGTGCCAAAAAAATGAAATGAAATACACGGTTTACACATTACAGTGAAAATGGTCCGGTGTATGATGTCTAAATTTAGGCCCCTAAAAAAATGGCCTGATTTTCAACAGCATGCTAAGTGCACCTAGCTACTGCCATTGATTTTCACCAGAAGCCACTTGAAAAATCAATTAATTTATGTAACAGCCAAAGTGTGGATTTAGAGCCCTAACTTTAGGAACTTGTTTTTTAAAATCTTGTATTATGAAATTTGATTGAAAGTAAGAATAGCTCTACCTGTTTACACACTGAAAGGTGTTTTTTTTTAAATCAGATTTCAAAACATCTTTCATTGGTTTACACTGAAAGCACACCAAATTTTGAATGGTTTGATATGAAACAGCTATTTTTAAAAAATTGGATGAATAATGAAAAGTTTGTTTTACAAAATGACCAAGCACAGCAGGAAGGATATTTGGATATACATTCCTTTTGTCACTTTTATATGGATTGAATGACATACGGGAAACAGGTAAGCTAGCTTTCTGATGTACATAGGGTAATTTAGAGCAGTCTGGGAGATCCTGATGCTATCCAAACCCCTTCTGCCACCTGAGAGGTACAAAGAGATCAGTAACAGCAGGGAATCTGACTCGCGGTATCTTTATGTT
Source organism: Gopherus evgoodei (assembly GCF_007399415.2). Lineage (NCBI taxonomy): Eukaryota > Metazoa > Chordata > Testudines > Testudinidae > Gopherus > Gopherus evgoodei. The sequence continues at coordinate 56,779,579 of NC_044328.1, read as the reverse complement.
CAGAGAACCATATACAACAGAGAAAGGGTAAAAGTTTACAGATAGTTATGTAGTCCCTCCTAAGACATAGTACAATTATTCCTTATTATATTTCTTGTTCTTTGTCCTGTCCAGTTTTAACTGTCTCAAATAATGTTTCCACCAGTTCTTTGAGTGGTAATCTTCTAAATCTCTAAAAATTTTACTGTGCCTCTTAAATAACCTGGATACAATAAAAAAAAATAGCATGTGCTAGCAATGTAAAAAGGAAAATCTGTTCCTTGCAGATGGGCTAGGGTGGAGGGGATAGGGAACAAAACCAATCAAAATCTCTCAAAATGGTTGAATGGCTTAATGGGTTAAGCCTGATAATGAGATAGCTCAGTGGTTTGAGCATTGGCCTGCTAAATCCAGGGTTATGAGCTCAATCTTTGAGGGGGCCATTTAGGGATCTGGGGCAAAAATCTATCTTGGGATTTGTCCTGCTTTGAGCAGGGGGTTGGACTAAATGACCTTCTGAGGTCCCTTCCAACCCTGATATTCTATGACTTGGGGGAGGGGAAGCTTGGACAATGAGACTGTCTATTGAAATGGAGAAATATCCTTGTCCCAAAACACACTGGGCTCCATTTAAATCAACAGACACCAATCTGGGTTCAAAAAACCAGTTGCTTTGGTGTAGATATATCACTTGTCATATTGCTAAACTTCATTAAATATACTAACAGGGTGCACACTATCTAATACTAACCATCATAAACCATAATGGAAAAAGAAATAGAAAATACTCTTGTAAATTTCCAGGAGAAGATGCTGTTCTTATCCAAGCACCTGTGAATTCTTATTCACTTGAGTCTGAGACAGGTTAGACAGAGACTATACCTATAAAATAAACTTCACCTTCTTCCCTCCTGCCACATATGGCTAGAGTATTTTAGCTGCCCCAGTATAATTCACCACAGATTTGTGATCACATTTCCTCCACCTAGGGCAATTTAACTAATCCTATGAGTTAGTTGGTGGGATTCATTGGAGAGGAAAGTACATTGCTCTAGCACTGAGAGTTGTCTCCTCTTTGCCAAAGTCAGCCTAACCTTAGAACAGATTATAATGGCCACAGCAGCCCCTGGAGAGTATTTTCTAGTCTAGTTCTGTCTTTTATTGGACACTGCCATTTAGAGATGTACTTTATATTCTCAGTTACTTGGTGTATTAGGGGGCAACTGGGATAATAAACCCTCTCTTTTGAATTGGGGAAAGTATCATTTCAATATGACTGTCAGGAAAAAAGCTCTGCAACTCAGATATAATGTCACATTTTCTCTTCAAAGTAGTAATAAATTAATCCATTAGTGAGCCCAAGTGTATCCTCTGTTATGCTCATTAGTAGGTATTCCCAGGTGCCTATGTATTTATAAATTAAATTATATAAAGTAAATTATATAAAGTAAATTAAAGCGACTTTAAGACTAGCAACAAATACACACAGTGAAAGGACCATAAAGCAGAGCATTTTTCCCACATCAGCAATTATCTGTTTAGAAAGGAACACGTAACATTAGATATCAAAATGAATAACCTTCCTATCTTAGTAATATGTTAGGTCTTCAGAACATAATGATTCAAAACAGAGCAGAAATCACAATAATAAACTATGATAACAGTCACATTGTTTAGTTAATGACCCAGTCTTTTGGAGTGATGCATGGACTTCAGCAATATAATATCTGTTGTATACATTTTTTGTTGATTTGAGTCCTTAAAGTAACTACATTATTTGATGGTGAATTACAAAATCATTCCTGTGGATTCCTCTAGATTTATACCAATCTAGGTTAGAATCAGATTAGGTGGATAAAAAAGAACATTACGAGTGTTGAGGGTCTCATGCATTGCAAACCAACAAAGGCAAAGGAATTCAAAGTTGAGTCTGACAGCTTTCCTTAACTTATATCTCAGGGGGGAAAGAGGGGTAAATATAAATATTTTAAATGGTATTGGGACTCTTTTATTTCTTTTTTCACACATTTGTCCCTGTAATTTTTAGCCTGTAATATGTTTGCATAAAATATTCTACAAATAACGAACCAAACCATGAACATCCTAATCTCATTGTTGATGGATAACTTGTGAATGAAAAAAATTCCTTGTAAATAGTCCACCCAGTTCTGCTCATGCCATTGTGGGTAGAAATATCTAATGAATGCAGTTTTAGCCTGCTATCATTCCATCATTTTACCTGCCCTTTGATTCTTCTTCTCCCTCCCCTCTTTCTCATTTATCTTTTATTCCTTTCTCTATAGATCAAATGTGTGTATATATATATATAGGAAAGATAAGCTCTCTAGTATGTCCTTTATTAGTACTGAAACCAAAGAATGAGGGGACAATAAAACACTGCTATAACAGAGCATGAAGAGACGCTAATAACAACATTTAACATAATATTAAAATAAAAATATACACTTCTAAAATAACCTATTCAGAGTAGCATCCAGCTTCCGCTGAAAGCAACAGAAAGACTCTCATCAACCTCATTGAGAGATGGATAAGGCTCTATTTGCAAATTCTAGACCACCCACATTGTTTTAAGTCTTTTCCCTGCATCTTCCCTTTTCTTCACCTCACTAAATCCTGGTAACAACACAAAACACTCTCAAAAATCTCTGCGACAAATTATGTGCTCAATTACACTTATGCATTGAAGTCATTGGATTTTCACAGGTATAACTGAGAACAAGAATTTAGCCCTCTATTTCAAATGTAAAGTCTGTGGCACATCCACAATTCCTGATAATTTTATTAATATCGTCCTTGCAATCATCAGGTGAAATTCTGCTCTTGGTTACAACCATGCTGTATCATTGACTTTCAAAAAGCCTTTGACAAAGTATCTCACAAGAGGCCATTAAGAAAACTAAGTAATCATAGAGAGACAAAGTACTGTCATGGATTAGAAACGATAAGAAACAGAAAACAGAGCAGGAATAAATGGTCAGTTTTCAACATGGGAAGTCTTGAAGTCAATGAGACTACTCATGAGCTTAAGGTTAAATATGTGCAAAAGTGCTTTGCCAGAACAGGACCTGGGACCAGCTTTTTTTAATTTATATATTAATGAAAGGGGAAGTGAGCAGTTAGGTGGGAGAATTTGCAGATGGCACACAGTCATGTAGGTTATTCAAGACTGGAAAAAATCCAAGGAACTCCCGAGGGACATAACAAAGTGAAGTGACTGAAGAGCATAATGATACAATTCAGTGTTGATAAACATAAAGTAAAGGATAACATAAGAAATAATCTAAACTACTCATAAATGTTGCTGGGTTCTAAAATGAATGTAACCATTCAGGGAGAAGCCCTCAGTATCCAGGTGGACTGCACAATGAAAAGGAGCACCCCAGTGAAACCTGCACATGGGAGACCTAAGGGATGAAATCTCTATGAAAAATCCCCTCACAGAGATGTTTCCACATGGTTCTGTCAGGAGGAAGGGGATTGAGAAAAAGTCTGCTGGGCTCCCAGGGAATCTATGGGATGCCTGCACTCAAAGCTGCATTGTCTAGAGTAGGGGGGTGAGGATTGAGATTGTAAATTGCCATTCCTCTCTCTTTCGTGCCCTTTTTTACCCCCTCCCTCAGTATGGACTCTCAAAAAATACTCTGTAGCTTCTACAGGGTGGATAGGTGGGTGCGGGTGTGGTTAAGTGCCCTCCTTCCATGTGGGAGCAGAAAGTTCTATGTAAAAAGGGGAGAGTTTTCCGGGCCACTGAAATGAATACAATGGTTAACCTTTTTCAAACCATCTGAAGGACTTACAAGTCTAAGTGCTATTGAAAATCTGTGAGATTTAGGCACTTAGAAAATGGGACTTAGGAACATCACATGGAGGCTTTTGAAAAAGTTACCCAATATCATTATAATACATATATGCCTCATCTGGAATATTGTGTTCATTTGTGCTCAATCTATTGCTAAAATGACATGACACTGAACTAAAAAAGGGTACAGGGACACTTTGAAAAGAATGGGACATTTATTGCAGGACAGTATTTACCATTCGTATGGTATTGTCAGTGTTCCCCATACTGGAAGTTAGAGAAACCTACAATGTTGCTGTATATTTAATTGTGGGTGGTAAATGTCTGGTAGCAAAATAATAACACATTTATACTGTCCTGCGTACATGCAATCATTTTGCAGCAGCCAGGTATTTCATTCTTTCTGGCATTCCTTTCAGGCATTCTGAAAGTTCTTCAAAAGCAGGAAATGTTGGCATTAATTTAAATAAATTGACAATTCAAGGAGCTAACAACATTTTTCAAAAAAAGACCCACTCTGAGAGGAAATCACAGCATCGTCATTATTGCCTTTGAAATCTGCTATTGCACTTTTTGTAAAATTGTGCTATGAATGCTTTGTCTGCTGTGAAGAGAGAGTACGATGTCGATATGAATGCAGGGGCCATTATCTCTTAAGTTGCAAATTAATTTCAATCATTAATATTTTTTGGGTGTGTATGTGTTGCATTGCAGCTGAAGATTGATTTCAAGATATGAGGAGTGCCTCCCTGGTAGGATCGTCTACCCACTAGAGAGAAACTGCTGACACTCTATGTGTGCACATGCACACCACTTTGTATCCATAATGGTGGTGTATCATAGTACTTTCATAAAGCAGCTATTATGTAAGACTTACCTTTTGGCTCATAATCAGTTGCTCTAGGTTGTTTACCAAATGAACATGTTATTTATAAAATGAAATTAAGTGGTACCCTTATGTTCACTTCTGTTTTCTGGAACTTGGCTTTTTTCTCTTGTGTTCCATGGATGCAGAGAATGAAGAATATTCAGAATAGTTTACAATTGTGCATTTGGTTATTTTGTGACTGAAAGAGCAGAGACGCCAACCCTCACTTGCTCTCCTCCATCCCTCACTCTGATTTTAGTCCCTTTCTGCATTTCACTTTGTTGTGTGATATCTGAATTTAGAATGTAAGCTCTTGGGGGCTGTCATAAACAGATAGCTAAGGGTTAATGTCTCTTTCACCTGGAAAGGAGTAACCTGAAACACCTGACCAGAGGACCAATCAGGAAACAAGACTTTTTCAAATCTGGGTGGAGGGAAGTTTTGGGTGTGAGTTCTGTGTTCTTTGTCTTGTGTCTGTGCCCTCTCGGCTATGAGAGTGATGTTTCTATCTCCTGGCTTTCTAATCTTCTGTTTCCAAGTTGTAAGTACAAAGATAGTAAGACCATAAGTTTATATTGTTTTCTTCTGTATTTACATGTGTGTAGTTGCTGGAATGTGTTAAATTGTATTCATTTTGGATAAGGCTGTTTATTCATTTTTTTCTTTTAAGCAAATGACCCTGTATTTGTCACCTTAATACAGAGAGACCATTTTTATGTCCTTTTTTATTTCTTTTTATATAAAGCTTTCTTTTTCAGACATGTTGGAGTTTTTCTTTAGTGGGGACTCCAGGGAATTGAGTCACCAGGGAATTGGTGGGAGGAAGAAGTCAGGGGGAAAAATCTCTTTGTGTTAGATTTACTAGCCTGACTTTGCATACCCTCTGGGTGAAGCGGGGGGGAGATTAGCTCTCTCGGTACTTGTGTTTTCCAGGACTGGAAACAGGGAGGGTGGAGTCCCTCTGTTTAGATTCACGGAGCTTGCTTCTGTATATCTCTCCAGGAACCCAGGGAGGGAACACCTGGAGGGGAGGAGGGGGAAGGGAAATGGTTTATTCCCCTTTGTTGTGAGACTCAAGGAATCTGAGTCTTGGGGTCCCCCAGGGAAGGTTTTGAGGAGACCACAGTGAGCAAGGCACTGTATAAATCCCTGGCTGGTGGCAGCGTTATCAGGTCCAAGTTGGTAACTAAGCTTGGAGGTTTTCATGCTAACACCAATATTTTGGACGCTAAGGTCCAGATCTGGGAAAAATGTTATGACAGGGACCAACACCGAGGTCCGGCTTTCCTACCACCTCCCACCTTGTTGTCATTTACAGCTATGCAAAGTGGGTGAAGAATACTTCCAAAACAGAATAGTAGCATTCCTCCCTTCCTAACCCCAGCCCCTGCCTTGTTGTACAGGAGTCAAAGACCACAAAAAGAGTAGGGCAGTGGAGAATGAGGTTCTGTGACTCCGCTAGTTCTTATGATGTGCCCAGAAATGATAAATACAAATACTATTTACTTTCTGAAGGTTAGATTGGCCCTTGTCTACCATGGTCTCATAAGGAACAGGCAGGAGTAAGGACTCCCAGACATGTTGCATGTTCTGTGTGAGGGCTGCCTGAAGCAGTCATGATATTTGGTGGACTGCTAAGATTGCTCCTCAGATGTTACTCCCTCCCAAGGGTAAAACTGGGTGAGGAGGGGCAGGAAATAGGTGGAGTGATGGCTCCACCTCCCATGACTGGCTGGGTGGCCATGTAGAAGGGAAAGGAATATGCTGCACCCCATAGAGGGGTCTCACAAAATCGATCCTTCTTCATCAAACATGGGGAGAGCCCCTTACTATGGTCTGCATGGTAAAAGCCCAATCCAAGCCTAGGTTCCCATTGTGACAGGGACCCTCAACGTGTAAGTTACAGTTCCCTGATTCTTTGCCCTGGTCAAAGCACAAGTAAGAGCTGCCTGGGAGAGACAGCTGATGATGCTGGGGATTGCCAGAGCTCATTATGTTCTAGCCACTGCCTCCGTCATGCCTCTCCATCCCTCTGATATGCCCCATGGTATCGGTTGGTTACACTTCTCTACATATGCTGGGTTATCCCACAGACAAAGGATTTAAGGAAAGTTTCCACTTCCTTATATCACATGAGACTCTAGTCCTATGTTTGCTAGAAGTTAGACAATACAGTATATGGACTTTATTTCAGTAGAGTCAGTATTCACTCTGAGCTTTTCAAAAGAGCTTTTTTATCCTCTCTTGTGTCTCTTTCGAACAAAGCCAACCTGGGAAACAACCGTTTTATCTTTTTTGTCTTGGTATTGGCAACTACGCCTCTTTTCCTCTAGAATCTAAAAATGCTACTAGGTGAACAATGGGACTGATTGGTTTACTGAATGACTGCTAACATTCCTGAACTCATAGCCATCTAAAATTTTATTTCATATCAAAACCACAGACTGCACTCTCTAGTAAACACCACTGCTGCTGCAGCTGCATTGATATTAAGGAAAATAAGTCCTTAATGTTAGCTGTTGGAGGAGACTTTGTATAAAGTCAAATTCGTGTATAATGAGTCTTAGAGGGAAGAAGTGTGTGTGCATTGAAGGGTGGAGGGGATCTGGTTATATTCAGACTTATGTAAATTGCAGCCTAGCTTCTCTTATCTGCTTGTGAAGATTTATGATGGACAAAGAGACCCTTCAAGGCCCAGTAGTCAGGAGATTCTGATACTATTTACTAATTCAGGAGTGTCTGGCTGCTGCTGCTATCAAGGGGGTTAGTGAAATGGGGCTCCTTTAAATCATTAATCCTGAAATGTAAACAGAGTGATTATATTAGAGTATTCAAGAAATATCCTTGAAAAAATTATTGTAAATGCTAAAATATATCCCAATAGGGGATATGAATGTTTCTGCATTCATATTTAAAAAAAAAGGAACACCTGATTTATAGGCAGAAAAAATACAAATAAAAATTGGTGCATTGCAGAAGCATTTCAGCATTGCTTCTGTGATGTCTAGCAGCCTCCTAGGTCAATTCAAAACATGTAGTCCTTAGGGCTATATCAGCTATCATCTACAGCAGTTCTCACTTCAGATAGCAGTTAGAATTAGTCTGGGTATCAACTAACTGCCCTGAAAGACTTATCTTAATAAATATCCAGACAATTCCAGTTCTCTGTGCCTAGTTTACCCATTTACAAAAAGTGGTAACAATGATTTTAAAGAGGCTATCAAGTGACATAATAATCATCCTAAAAAAAGGATTTGTATCCTATGCTTACATCTTGGGGAAAGCGGGAGGTCGGTGAATGAAGAGCGATTCGTCAAATATTCCAGTGTGGGTAGAACATCATATGTGCATTGAGTCAGCAAGAGGTTTGTTTTATTTGTTCTTTGGGGCTTTTTTTCATACCCAGATACTTTCTTCTAATTTCTTGTAGAACTAGGAATAAGAATATCATTTGGCAGCTGGGATATTGGTCTATGACCGCTTATTTCAGATAAGCTCTTCATCATAATCTGTAGAAAAAAGCTTTGTCAGCAGTATATAATGCCAGTAGCTGATGTTGCTTTTTAGGCATATGGGATATATAAAATGCCACTACCTAACATTTCTCCACCCGTTTCCCATCCCTCACAAACACCACTAAAAGTCAGTGATTTCATTGCATTTTGAAGTAGCCTAAATAATTATTATAATAGCATTCTACTGATCTACAGAATCATAGAATATTAGGGTTGGAAGGGACCTCAAGAGGTCATCTAGTCCAACCTCCTGCTCAAAGCAGGACCAATCCCCTGATTTTTACCCCAGTTCCCTAAATGACCCCCTCAACTCACAACCCTGGGTTTAGCAGGCCAATGCTTAAACCATCTAGCTATCCCTCCCCCATTAGAAAAATCTCCCTAGCTCTTCATGGAAGGGTGAATATATCACATGCACTTTTAAAAGAAAAGCATACCAGCAGACTCTTGAAGGAGACTGCAGATTGCTGATGAAAAACATTGGGTTTTTTTATGCGATATGTTTGACCCAGTTTGGGAAAGATGATTTTTTATCAACTGTTCTGCCGTAGACGTAAAGATAATATGTCTTGATCTTTCTTTATAACTGAATATTCTAAGTCCCTTGGAGACCAGACGAGAGCGTTTGATCTCCATTATAATTTTTTAAAGTAAGCAGATGATGGCTTAATAAATTTCTTGATTTAATTTACAGTGTTTAAGGAAGAACATAAAATAAATATTCTGTGATTTGCGACAAATAATATATGCAAATTGCATATGTACACACGTAATATCACATAATTAAACCTGAAAATTTTGGAAGGAAACTAATCTTATTTCTATGAATATAATATGTGCTGAGATTACTATCCACTCATGTAGTTTATGATCCCATATGCATTCATACATTTATACCTTTGAAAATAATATACCCTATCTATAGATGTGAGCGTCAATATACAGCATTATAAAATATAAGATGCATAGGTGCATGTGTGACCTATGTATTTCATGCCAATAATGAAAGAAAAGTGTTTGGGATTATCTGTATAAACCATCTGTGGATTCATCAATCCTGAGTAATGTATGCATGCCAAACTCATTCTGATAAGACTATGCCACGTGACACTATCCAAGGGTCTTTCTCCTAGCTGTACCACGTAACACTATCCAGTGTTCTTTCTTTATAAAATGTTTGTTGTGCATTTTGCATAACCATTCTTATTCTCTATAGCAGATACTGTAAAGAAGATATGATCATAAATGAATTTAGCAAACTGGAGTCTGACAAATTTTCCAAGTAGTAGTGTAGCAAAACTAGCAGTTTCCAACTATACATATAAAATGATGGGGTCTAAATTAGCTGTTACCACTCAAGAAAAAGATCTTGGAGTTATTGTGACTAGTTCTTTGAAAACATCCAATCAATGTGCAGCGGCAGTCAAAAAAGCAAACGGAATGTTGGGAATCATTAAGAAAGGGATAGATAATAAGACAGAAAATATCATACTGCCTCTATATAAATCCATGGTATACCCATATCTTGAATACTGCATGCAGATGTGATCACCCCATCCCAAAATAGATATATTGGAATTGGAAAAAGTTCAGAAAAGGACAGCAAAAATGATTACGGGGATGGAATGGCTCCCGTATGAATAGAGATTAATAAAACTGCGTCTTTTCAGCTTGGAAAAGTGATGGCTAAGGGGGGATATGATTGAGGTCTATAAAATCATGACTGGTGTGGAGAAAGTAAATAAGGAAGTGTTATTTATTCCTCCTCCTAACACAAGAACTAGGGTTGACCAAATGAAATTACTAGGCAGCAGGTTTAAAACAAACAAAAGGAAGTATTTCTTCACACAACACACAGTCAACCCATGAAACTCTTTGGCAGAGGATGTTGTGAATGCCAAGACTATAACAGGATTCAAAAAATAACTAGATAAATTCATGGAGCATAGGTCCATCAACGACTATTAGCCAGGATGGGCAGGGATGGTGTCCCTAATCTCTGTTTGCCAGAAGCTGGGAATGAGTGACAGGGAATGGATCACTTGATGATTACCTGTTCTGTTCGTTCCCTCTGAGGCACCTGGCATTGGCCACTGTCGGAAGATGGTATACTGGGCTAGATGGACCTTTGGTCTGACCTAGTATGGCCGTTCTTATGTTCTTAGTGTGGTGGATGATTTGGGTCCCGGGTTTTTCAGTAAGCATCATGTGATTTCACATCGCATTCAAAGATATGGAATCTAGCATTGATGTGACAGAGACATGGCTGAACTTAGCTGGTTTTGCTTTTGGGAAAAAAAAACTATGCTTGACTTCATTGTCTATAAACACTTCAAGATCAGATTCTTAACAGTGTTTAGTTCCTCCTTGTGCTATTGATATTTATTTTTAGTTAAATGTGAAAGTTCAGTACATCCAGAACCTTTTAAAAGGTCTTGTGAAGTACCCTACTAAACATATCTGAGAGAGATTTGAAAGCTCACAGAATACCGAGTATTTTTATTCATGATGTTCTGTATATTGCTGCTGTCACTCTGGATAGTATAGAAAAAAAACATGTTGCACAGTTAACTGAATTAAAGGCCAAGGCCACTACTTTTACTGAAGTACAATAACACATATTGCAGCTCTGCCTGGCAGAAGCAGTCCCTGTAGAAGTCAGAATCTGAGCGCATCCAGCATGTGCTCTGGATCCAAGATGTTATCTCCAAGCACAACTCCCAAGCCACATATATCTAAATCCTGAGCCTGTGAGCAAGTTTCATCCTAATTCATTTTAGTATTGTGAATACAATTATTTTTAATTCCATTTTTTCTACATATTATACTTGCTAAACTACCAACCTTGCCAAATACCCAGTGGGTCTCTCTCTATTGTGATTATTTGCATATACATGAAAAGAAGCAGACAGCAGTTAAAATGCTTTCCTTTCACATCTCCAGGAGAAGGATGGTGAGATGATTTTCCAGCAGCCTGTGTTATCTCTGTGCATATTTATAACACCTTTTTGTGTTATTTAATCCTAAATATGTTTTTTTGGAGATTAACTTTAGATACCCAGTTTTGAAACTGTTGGCCAAAGCTTTCTGGGTCTGATTTCCTGTTGCTCTGCACCTAGTATAGTCATTTATATCACCATAAAATGAAAGTAAATTATTACCACATCAGAATGATAGCATTTTAAACCTACTTTGCCAAGTATAAAAGAAGCTATAATGAACAAAACTGGGCCACTTCGTCACCACATTCATTTGCTTGAATGTTGTAGGTCCATCCCCTTCTGTCTAGATCCTCCTCTCTTTAGATTGTAAACCCTAATTGTCAGAGATTGTCCCTTTTCTGTATCTGTACAGCAACCAGAACACTGGGCCCATGCTCCCATTGGGAGCCCTAGGATGTTAGCATAATATAAACATTTAATGATGATGATTTGTGTGTTATTTGGGCCCAATTCTGATATTTTCCTGTCTGTCTTTGTTTTTCTTTTCCATGCTTTCCTCGGCATAGCAGATCACTTAGGAATTGAATTCATGGGTAAGTTTTCACTTTTCTTCCTTTTACTTACTAACGGTGATCTCTCTGGGAGCAAGTTCATTACCCATTGAAGCCAGTGGAGAGGCTGTCATTGACTTCAATGGGCTTTGGAGTGGTCACTCAGAGCCAGATTTTTAAGGATATTAATGTACCTACAGGGTTTTTTTAAGCACCTGAGTGCCTAGCGTTCATTGATTTCAATGGTTGTTAGGCTTCTAGATGCTTTTGAAAATCCTTCTAACATCTACTGAAATCCAAGAGTGTTAGGCACTAGAATGCCTTTGAAAATTCAGCTAGGCACCTGAATCCCTTTAAAATCTGGCCCTACGTGTTTACATTTGCAACATGAGTTAGATTTGTTTATTAAATTTTGGATTGTCTCTCAATCTCAGCCTCATGTTCCCCGAGTATTGTGGGGGTTAAAAATTTCCAAGTTCCCATATTTTATTTCTGTGTACTCTACCACAACAAAGTGTGGAAAATAATATTCTGTATCATGGCAACGGAGAATATAATGCTGTATATAAGATTTTAGGCATTGGAAAAGATTCAGTAGTAACATATCTGTCTTGCTGAAAGAGTACTGTAAATGTTAAAATGCTTTTAAATTTGATGTTTTATATAGAATTAATGTTGTAATAAAATGGTAAAATTTAACTGAGGCTGAAACAGGCTATTGATATTTCAGGAAGATAGTCTGAAGAGAAATAATAAGTTAGCTATTAACTTTATCTTTTGGACAAAACCCTTTATTCCAAGTAGGGGGAAATTTTGAATCATGGAAATCACTACACACAGGTTTAGGAACCGAAAGTACATCCTTTTGACTCAGATGCTTAAGCTGTAAGACAGCCACCAGTCTGCGGGAGTGCCGAGTTTACCCAGTCAAAGCCCCACCTGACAGCTGGTGTTCAGCAGATAGCACAGACACTTTCTTTAAGAATCTCAGGCAAATCCTTAGCAGAGTTAGAGAACAAACTCATCATTTGTGCAAGGCATTTTGCCTAAACCAGTAAGCTAAGGTTGCTAAAATCTGAAATGCAAACTTTATACAGTATTCCTTAACTAATCTGTCACTTGCTCAGATTATGCAGCTATGCCTTCAGTTTGTCTTGCTCTATATTCATATTAAAAGTAACATGAAACAAAATATTGTTTTGACATAATCATGCAGAAGCTTTACTTAAAACACATGCATGCATGCACAAACCACACAAAAAAAAACCCAGTCCAGATAGTAGTAAACACAGGATTTGGGGGTTCAGAAGGGCTTTAAGGTAAAATTTGGCCATTGCTTTCACTTTATTTAATTATCTCATGATTTGGAACCTATATCAAGATACATTCCTATTATTTAAAATCAGAAATTTATATAAGCAGTGACAGGAGGTAAGTTAGTTTTTTTTTTTTAAAGAATTTGTTTATATTTTTACATCTACATGTCGGTAATTAATAAAACTCCATATTGATAAACTGACAAAAGAAGGGCCCTGCCCAGCAAATGCTATCTCAGGTGAGCAGCCCTGCTCATGCTACTACTGTCGCTTTCACCTGCATAAGGGTTTGCAGGATCCAGCCACACAAGGGGAAAATGTAACTATTTCAAGACTTCTCAGTTTTTTAAAGCCTTTTAGACACCTTAACCAATTTAGAAGAGACTTTAGCAAAGGTAACTTAGTATTTAATCAGGTCACAGAAAGGCACAATGTGACCCTATAAAAATCAAGAAACTTCGAGTGTTGGATGAAACTCAGGGCTCAGTTCCCTGTTGCACCTGAGCAGAACTAAGGCACAGTAGAGAGTGGGATCTGATAGGCCGATAACTGCAAGTTTAGTCCCAACATAAGTTAAACTACAGGGGGATGGGGTGTTAACTTCAGAAGACCTTCTGTTTGCAGAGAGTCAGGTGTGGTGGAATCTTGCTCTTCCATACCTCATCTGCTACTATCTCCTCACTGACATACCCTCTCCACATCCCCTGCCTCCTCTCCTTGCCCTTGAAACACCTGTCCAATCCTAACCCTTAATCAGGGTGATGGATCACCAACAAGGGGGGTGGTGGTAGAGATGATGTAGGACATAGAGACCCACCTTCTCCAGCTTTTCATAAGGGTGTTTCCAGGGGAAATCTCCAGCTCGTGTGGGCCCACTGTGCTTTGCATAAGCAGTGCTAAGGGAACTTAAAGGACCAGAGAATCCAGCACTCTGTTCTTAATTCATTCCCTCCCAGAGTAACAGATTCCTTGAGCCATATAAGCAAGAAAGCAGGAGTGAAGCATTATATATATGTATACTTATAATATGGTTTACAACTAATGATTATTAATCTATAAAGACTGGTGGTTCAGTTCATTCAAAAATTTGGATGCTTAAGACTCAGTGGAATTAATAGAAGTATCTCCACTGATCAGTGGAGATACATAACTGGACATTGGTCCTTGTGGTGTATTGCACTCATGGGTTCCCAATCCGAGTCTTCTTTGTGTATGTGAGTTCAGGCACTGTGGCTCCTTTAAAATTGGAGTAGTGGGATGCATGACTAGGAACAAGCAAGTGATCTACAAGAAGGAAGATATGAGGTATCCTGCCTGAAGAGGCAGGGACAGTAGGCAGGACACTCAGCAAGAACCAAGCTCTAGTGTGGTCTTTCCATAGTGTACTGGTTACCAAAGGGGAAAAGCATATCCTTTTCCTATACATCCAGCAAAAGCTGCAAAAGACTCACTTGGTTAAGACTTAGTATATTGATCTTATTTGCTTTTGTTTTAGAACTTGCGTTTAAAACTAAAGCTATGTTGGAATATTTATTCTATCTTCCCAGCTTATGAGTTTTCCCACTGGCGTACAAGGTGTTGGAATAGGCCCTAACTGTGTCTAAATCATCCAGATCTTAAACTGGAAATCTCATGAGACAGGTTTTCTCATAAGACTTTGTGATAAATGAAGTGGGGACAGTAGCTCCCTTTTATGGATACCCAGGCATCCAGTAGCTATAAAATCCCTCTTAGTAGCTGTTCTCTAATTATTCTACCTGTAAAGAATTACAAAGTCTCACTCTCTTTTAGGAGCTGTTCTCTAATTGCTCTACCTCTAAAGGGTTAAAAATTCTCACTGCTATGCATAGATAAAAGGAACTGCGTGGGCACCTGGACAGAAGAGCTAATGGGAAGGCTAGAACTTTTTAAACTTGGAAAAAGACTCTCCTTTTGTCTGTCTGTTGTTGTTCATCTGGGGAGAGGTGGACAGGGCAGCAGCCATGCTGTAAGACGCTTAGGCCAGATATGAAAAAATCATCAGTATCATACCTAGAAACTACTCATTTAAAACCCCAGATATGTAAGTAGATCAGGAAATGTCTAGGAAGACTCCAATAGGTTTATCTCTTTTATTTCATTATGGCTTGTGGATTCCTCTGTGCTAACCCCAGGTGCTTTTGTTTTGCTTGTAACCTTCAAACTGGACCTCAAGAAAGCTATTCTTGGTGCTTAATTCTTGTAGTGGCTCTTTTAAAATCTAGCAATAGCCAAAGTTCCCAGATGTATTTTCTTTCATTTTCTTATTAATAAAATTTACCTTTTTTTAGGAACAGAATTGGATTTTTGTGTTTTAGGAGGCTTTGTGCACGTTGTTTAATTAGCTGGTGGCAACAGCTGATTTCCTTTGTTTTTCTTTCTGAGCTCTTCCCTGGTGGGGGGGAGAAAGGGCTTGAGAGTACCCCAAAGGAAGTGCACCTTCCTGGGCTCTCAAAGGGGTTCTGCACTTGAGTGGTGGCAACATCTACCAATCCAAGGTAAAGGAAAAACTCTGACCTTGGGAGTTTAATACAAGCAAGTATTATTTTTTAGAGTCCTTGCGGGCCACCACCTTCTGCACTTGAAGTGCCAGGTTCAGGAATTAGCCTTGACAGACTTAATGTGGTTCCAGTCAGCATAGAACCAGGAACTTCAAAGTGCATGCAAGAAAAGTAAAATATTTTTAGAAAGGTTGCCTATATCTTTATAGTTCTTTGTTTATAAATCAATAAAACAATTTTACAGATCTTTACCATAAATATATAAAATACAGTATTAATAATTATAAAAAGGAACTTTCTATTTTGTTTGCAGTGACGTGTGCTGATACAGAAGTGAAGCGTAAAACCTTGACTCAATCATTCGAAGCTTTTTGTGCATGTTTAACTTCATTACTGGAAGAAGAAACCAATTTAATCAGTGCAATTGGTTCCATTAGTAAAGTTAAACATCTACATAAGTCTTTGCAGCATTCAGGCTTCACTGTAAAATCCTTCCTACATAATCCAAGACACATCATTTCTGGGTATTCTTTGTGTGTATGAGTACAGGCATGTTAGGGACCTAGCTCTTTGATCTTCAACTCCATAGAAAGATTTATTTCTAAAGTTTCTTTGTATTTAAGAGGAAATATTAACACCTCCAGCTGTGTGAACATTTTCACTGCTATAGCAAAACTCTCACACTTGACATCTTCACTGTGATTTAGTAAAAGTGGTGGAGTGTGGGAGGCTGGAAAAGGTGTGATTTTACTTTATTAATATCATTTCATGAGAATTTAGCCAGAAAATCACAAAAATGACACCACATAAAGGACGCCGGGTGAAATTTCTCACTGGGTTACAATTTTGAGAATTTTGAGAACGGTTTAATAATTTTGCCACTAATGTGTCATAAAACGAAATTTGGGATTTGTACATGACATTAATAGTGACCCAAGCAAAAAACCAATAATGAGAGAAGCAACAATAAGCAAGAGCGTGACAGGGAAAGTTGGTTTTCATGAGAAATAAAGATCAAGTCTCATTTTTGGTATTAGCTATTGTATTTTCTAGATGATATTGCCTGTAGAGATATGCTGAACCTTTGAATGGCGGGACTTCAACAATGTTGCTGGCTTCACTTTGCAGGGCTAATATAATTACACATATGTGATGGTATCTTTCCCCAATTTGAACCTTAGAGTCCAAAAGATGGGGTACCAGCATGAATTCCTCTAAGCTCAATTACCAGCTTAGAACCTGTAGTGCTGCCACCAATCAGGAATTCCAGTGCCTGATACACTCTGGTCCCCCCCAAAACCTTCCCTGGGGACCCCCAAGAGCCAGACCCCCTGGATCTTAACACAAGGAAAGTAAACTCTTTCCTTCACCAGTGCCTTTCCCAGGCTTCCCTCAGGGTTACCCTGGAAGATTACTGTGATTCAAACCCCTTGAATCTTAAAACAGGGAGAAATGTTCCTTCCGCCCTCCCCTTCTCCCTCACCCAGAGGCAATACAGATTCAAGCTCTGTGAACCTAAAACAAAGGGATTCCACCCCTCTCCCCTCCCTTCTCTTTCGTCCCTGTTAAGTACAGACTCAATTCCCTTGAGCCTCAACAAGGAAAAAAAATATCATACAGGTCTTAAAAACAAAACTTTTAATAAAAAGAAAAGAGAATAAAGAAAATCACTGTAAATTCAAGATGGAATATTACAAGGTCTTTCAGCTTATAGAAAATGGAGAAAAAAGCCTCCTCCAACAGAAATACAATTTAAAATACTTTCAGCCAAATACACATTAGAATTCTACCAGCCAGATACACATTTGCAAATAAAGGAAAAAACAATCAAAAGACTATAACTGCCTTCCTTACTAAATATTTACTATTCTGAATATATAAGAGACTGTAGCAGGGAGATTGGCAAGACACCTGGTTGCATGTCTAGTCCCTTCCAGGACTCAGAGAGAACAAAGCCAAATCCAAAAACACAAACAAAGGTTTCCCTCCACCAAGGTTTGAAAGTATCTTGTCTCCTGATTGGTCCTCTGGTCAGGTGTTGCAGGTCACTGTTTGTTAACCCTTTACAGGTGAAAGAGACATTAACCTTTAGCTATCTATTTATGACAACATAATTTTAGAATCAAGAGAAATCATTGTTTAAAAATTGTGTAAATGAGGAAAATTATGTTTTACAACCTTGACGTATTCCTTTACATTTTCACAGTAGAAACAAAATTCTGTTCCTGCATGCAAACGTGCAGCTTCTATTAAATTCAGTGGAAGCCATCTGAGCATAAGAGAATAGAGGTTGGCTTTGAAAATGGGCACTTTTGTACTGTAATCAGAAGTAACAGTTTTTGTGAAACTCCAAATGATGATGAAATGTTTTATGTTCCTCTAAAACTTAAAAAGTGGAAGTATGGTCTTGTGACTGAGACACTTGACTGGGTGGGACTCGAGATCTAGATTCATTTCCCAGCTCTGCTATAGACTTCATGTATGGCCTTGGCCAAGTCAAATAATCTCTGTGTGCCTCAGTTCCACATCTGTAAAGCTGGATAATAATATTGCCTTTCTCTTATCGTTTGTCTGGCTTGTCTATTTAGATTGCCAGCTCTTTGGGACAGATGCTGTATCTTACCATGTGTTTGCACAGTGCATAGCACAATGGTGATCTGATCTCAGTTGGGGTCTCTGGCGGTGCTACAGTAATACAAGTATATAGTAATAATCTTCCATATGAGGCTCTCAAAGCACCTAGAAATGGTATTAAATAAATTTCCTAGCACTTCTGCAGGTAGGAGGGCTGGTAAGCAAATATTATCATGGTGAATCAGAAAAAATTTTGATCAAAATATAGTCTGCATGTGTAAATTACATAAAGTGTTCGTGTCGGGGAAGGGTGGGGGTGTTTTTGTTTTGTTTGTTTTTTGGTCAGTAGGATATAAAGTGGTAGATGAATGTTGGTGCTCAGAGAGCAGGTATCATTCACCTAATAATAAACCTAAGAGTAATAAACCTACTGAATAAGGGTGGAATACAGGTATCGTAATCTTATCATTATCACACAATACAAATTTAAAATATGGAAGTGAACCAAAGATTCTTCCACAGGAACAATAGGAGATTGACTGCTAATGGAAACAGACTCATACAGTTGTTTATTCCCACTGTTGGTAATACAATAAGTTACAGTGGTCTACAAAATCAAGATCTTCAGAAAAAACAACATACTGAGCCACAGTAATCTGCATTGGTGATTGTGATGTCCTATATAGGGACTAACAGAGTAGAGCCAAACTAAGGTGTTCATGCTCTTGATCATATTGTACAGGAGAAAAGGACAAAAGGAAACAGCAGTGAATTAAAGAATCCCTGCAGAGGCAAAGAGAAAGCCAACCACTGCTGGAAATGCTGTATGACCACCATAACTAATGTCCCATCGTGCAGAGAAGAAAAATTAAGGACAAAGGATGGAATAGTGGTTGAATGGAGGAACGAATAAGCTGTCACAGGAGCCAATAACCCTTTCAACAGTAAGGCCTTAGCACCTAGTGAGAATACCCACATGTCTAGACTCCTCAACTCTTATTATACCACAGCAGTACGTGATGGGATACAGAGGTAAAATAAAAAGCCTCATACAGGGACAAGAAAAAATCCATTGAACTACTGATGAAAACACAGTTGTTATGCAAGAGTTCTCCTGCTAAGGCTGTTAGGAGCCAAGCTAACATCAACTATATAAATGAAAATTATGAAATAATAACAGAAACCTACCCATGTGTAACTGCAAAATAAATATTGCAGCTGCAGAGGAATGTGCAGCAGTATGTATCTGCAAAACCAATTGGCGACTGGCATTTCTAGTCTGTTATGATTACTCCTGATTTACAGTGGTGTGAAATGTGAATCAGCCCAAGAACCATTTAATTAGGGCCTTGTCCAAAGTAAATGTTCTTCTTTAGGGATGATTCACATTTCACACCACTGTAAATCAGGAGTAAACCCATTTAAGTCAGTGGAGTTACACCACAGTAAAACCAGAGTAGGGCAGAATCAGGTTCTTAATTAATCAGGCATAACAACTCACAGAAATGAACTAAGCAGAGCAACAAACTAAAATAGGCATAAGATACCACTAAAATTATTCTATGTGGATCTTCTTGTCATTGTGAATATGTGTAAAGAATTCCCATTGTTCATATTCTAAGTATTAAAAAAATTGTCCATATCAGAAAAGCTGGTGCTTTCATTTGGTTTCTTCAGCTGACACCTATGTAACAGCTTTCTCTGTTTTCAACTCTTCTGATTGTGACAGTGTGTGACCACTGTTATCATGTGAGTAAGACTTAAGGAATACATGATGTGGTTAGCTAATCTATTCTCTGACCTTGAATTTTATCATCCGCTGTAACAGACACATTTTGATTCACAACGCCAATAAAAACAGGTTGTATTTGCTGATGGGCAGTATCAGCTAAACTAAAAACTGAATATTTTTGCTGTTTTGTGTAAATAAATAAAAGGCAAGATTTACTGGTTTCAGCACAGCTTGCAATCTATACAATTTGTTGGCTGGGCTACACATCTGCGGTGAGGTCTTAAAACAGCAAATAAACAAATAAAAATAAATACCTGGGATAGCATAGAAGGGGACTTTGCTATCATTGAACATTATTGCCCAGGTTTTCTGCTGGTGTAAATTGGCATAGTGTTATTGATTTTAGTGGACTGACATTGATTTACATCAGCTGAGAACCTAGCTGTATGTACTCTAAAGGTATATATTCCAAGTTTAGATTTTCCTGGATTCCACTTTTTACAAATAAGCATATAGATCCATTTTTTATAGTAATTTCTTTAGGGCATGAATTATGTTTGCTTCTCTGTTTGTACAGTGTCTATCACATCAGGGCTTTGATGTTGGTTAGTCCACTGAGAATACAAAAAATATAAATCTTGAATAATTTATTTTATCCACAATTGTGAAGTATAACAATTAACTCTTTTTATGATACAATTGTATTGATTTTACTAAGTTGCCAAAGAACTAGGAAATCAGAATGGGACATGACAGAACAAGTTACAAGTTCCAGGAGAAGGAACTTTTATTGAACCATCAAGGTATGCATCTGTTTAAATTGAATACCCATGTGACAATTTTAAATCTATGCTGCTGGGGTTTACCAGCAGCCAGAATATAAGCATGCAGGTCACATCCTGTCTTCTGTTGCCCAGTTATTTCTTGCAGTGACTCTCAGAATCTCCTAGTCATGAATTCCCCAAAACTGTCTGCCTTGCAGTGTCCAGCCTTCACAATGAACACTCACAGAGGTTAAATCTGCTGCTCTTTTAAGGAGTCAGTACACTACAGCTTATTAACTTAACTGTGGTAAACACACCCTTTCCTTTGAACACAGCATTGAGCTGGTTTATAGTAAAAACAAAATGAGTTTTATTAACACAAGTACACTAGGCAAGTGATACCAGGTAAAAGAAATAAATATAGAAATAATTACAAACAAATAAAAGGAAAACATGCTCCTAAAACTCAAATGTAATCAGCTATCATTCTTGTTGAAGATGATTTCTTTACTTCTCCAGTGTTGATTGTCTGTTCCAGCCAGGATGCACCCTTACAACATCAAAATGTTGGTGTCTTTGATCACTTGAGAGATTGATATCCTAAAGTCTTTCAGCAATTTCTTAAATCTCCAATGTTTATCTTTGAAGTCCTCCTGGGGGCTCAGCTTTGCTTTGCTTGCTGTGTCCTCCAGGGAGCTAACATCTGTCACTTTTGCAGTCTCCTGTGATTTTGCAATGAAAATGATGGTCTTGTAATCTCTGATGCAAATAAATAGTCCATTGTCCAGGTCTCTGGTCACACCTGGCTTGGTTTGCTAGTAAGCCAGAGATATTTGCTTTTCAGTTTGTCTGAAAAAGAAAATACCCATTTCAGCTCCTTCATCTGTTTAGTCTCCAAAAGATAATATCAGAGAGTATCCATAATTTCACCCAAACCACTGTTTCAGACATTTCACAGTGATATTAACAATCAATGTGTTGTTAGCTTTCAAATGACAAGATGACACCCAACTAACTAGGGTGACAGCAATGTGTGAGGTGTATTGAGTGGGTCAGGCCCACTGAGTTTCACTGTACCTATGGCATTGGGGTGCTCTGAGATCACAACCATATTGCTCCTTAAGCCTTCTGCTTCCTTACTCAGTCCCATCCTATTGTATGTTACCCTTACTCATTGTGTCTTTTCTAAAATTAGCCCAGAGGCTCTTTGTTGTAGAGACCATGTCTTTCTATGTGCTTTGTGATATGCCCAGATTTTTATGGGTACTTCAAAATAATAAGAACAAGTAATAGCATGCTGAGGCATGGCATGACTTTGGAATTTTAGCCCAAATGTTCCTAAGGATGGGGTGAGACTTATGTCATTCTCTCCAAAAGCTTCATGCTGAGCAAAATGGCCACTTAGCACCTAGAGAATGAGATTTAAACTGTTGATGGAAGCAGGGGGGTCTTCAAGGACTGTGAGAAACTGGTGTTAGTGTGTATGGGGATGAGGTGAAAGAGAAGCCCCTGTGAGTTGAATGATAAACAACACAGATTGCATCAGGCTAGGTCTACAAAATGCTTAAACTGGTGTTCAGGGCTGACGCCTGATTTGAGGAAAATGTAGTCCTGTGTGTTACTTGCGACCTGTTGTGAGTCTTTTTTTCAGAATTACCCTCTCTATTTGTCTATGTGTTGTTTTTCCAGTTTGTTTTCATTTTTCCAACAAATTATTTTCAATTACCTTAAAGTGCTTGTGAAGAACAAGAAAGGGATTTACACTGTATTTAGTGTAGGTGGATTATGATCATATATAGCAACTATTTCCCCTATTGACTATTTTACCATTAAAACTTTCGCGATTACATGGGCAAAATTATTCTAATACATTTAATTTACCTTGATGACCTTCCTCTCCCACTTCTGCTGTGACAATATATTCATCTTTCTTCAGGAGAAAAACTCTGTGTGGGTGTGGTTGTTCCTTCCTTCCACCCCCGACATATATATATTTCTGTCATGGTAAAATTTCAGGAAATACAGAAAGTTTGTATATATATATAAAAGCCAAAGTTTGTTAGTTTTGGTGTTTGCAAAAGGGGTATAAGTCCAGAAATGTACATCAATATGGCTTCATTAATGCTGCATATAGCCCTTACTATTGTATCATTTTCCATGGGAAAAATGAGAGAGTGTAGGGGTGGGCAGAGGGAGGGAGCATGGGGGTCTGTATTGAGAACAACTTATTGTCTATGGATTAGGAAGAAATTTTTGTGGGGCATTAAACAGTTGGATAATTCATATAAAGTTCCAACTAAGTGTTTTCACGTTCCTCCTACTCCAAATCTCTTGGCTGTTGTGCCCGACGCTGTGCATTAGAACACACAATCTCCCATGTTGTCACATCCAGATAAAAAGGATTATGTACATCTGAGCCCAGATTGTGTGGGAAGTACACAACCGATAATGCATGCCTAATGTGTGTACACAGTTTATGTGATTGTGTAATTATATGCCAAATATGTATACATTTTGTGGGTATTTTTTGTTTTGGGCTCAGGCGTGTGTGCCCCTTGGGCTTCTGCGTGGCTGGTACATCTCAGTGTTGAACACTGTTTATCTCAAAATCGAGATAATTCGATTCTATGAACAGTGAATGCACCATTGTGCATTTAAATGTGACCTTTTAAGCAGAAACAAGGTGATGAGGTAATATCTTCTATGATACCTCACCCACCTTATCTCTCTAATATGCTCGGACCAGGGCTGGCTCTAGCCATTTTGCCACCCCAAGCACGGCGGCACGCCGCGGGGGGGCGCTTTGCCGCTCACCAGTCCCGCGGGACCAGTGGACCCTCCGCAGGCACGCCGGCGGGAGGTCCACTGGAGTCGCCTGCCGTCCTCCCAGCAACCGGCAGAGCTCTCCCAGTGGCATACCGCCCCAAGCACGCGCTTGACGCGCTGGGACCTGGAGCCAGCCCTGGCTCGGACCAGCACAGCTACAACAATCTTTAATGCAGTGAGTTTCACAACCTGCACTTTGAATGGGATCTTTAGGTAAATAATTGATTTAGCCTGAGAAATTGCTGACACTGACAGACACCACAAGGCAATATTGATGCCATCAGATGGCTTATTATCGGAAGGTTCTACTCCAAGCTTTGCAAACAGTATGTGAAAGGTAGCTCATATATTTCGAGAATCACTGTAAAATGGCCAGCAGGAAAGAGGCTGAATCCTCTTACCAAACCGGATGGCATGGCAGAAGTAGAACTGTTCTTGGATAGACTATCTGGCTTTTCTATTAATTGATACCAGCGGCCTGGGAAGAAGCCTTGGAGATGGTAAGTACAGCACATTCCACACGTGAATCCAGAGCTCATTGTTACTCTAGTTACTTATTTCTTGTTTCACTTTGTTCTAGCTGTAAATTTGCCCCTTACCATGCACTGAAGTATTTCCTACAGGAAGTCGTTATCCTGAACACCAAAGTTCTGTCAAATTTGTGTAAGTATGAGGG
The DNA here is from genome assembly GCF_007399415.2 of Gopherus evgoodei. Classification (NCBI taxonomy): domain Eukaryota; kingdom Metazoa; phylum Chordata; order Testudines; family Testudinidae; genus Gopherus; species Gopherus evgoodei. The sequence continues at coordinate 56,755,497 of NC_044328.1, read as the reverse complement.
TGCTGGTGCCACTTTGCCCCTTCTCCCAATCACAGGTGCCATAGTGCTGGCAATTGCATCCAGCAAACTATACCAACATGGTGGGTGATCATGCCTGGGAGCATCTACCTACAATACAATGGTAAGTACCACAATAAATGTTCCCATGACACTGGTGCATTTGTAATATATGTAAGAATATGTAATACTACTGATGTTTCTGAAAGTAAATTGAATCTTTCTGTGTCCTCTATGTCTAGAATGAGTAAAGAGGCTGTTCCTCCACTAGTTACTGGAAGAGGAAGAGAAGGGTAAGCAGTGTGAAAATATTGCCAATGCACTGTAGATGCCTTTGCATTATTACTTTTATGTACCCTTTCTTTTCTTTTTCAGGATCAGCTGGATATGACAAGATGGAAAAAGCGCTGAGTGGTAGCTGCTGCTGCTGCTTGTTTTTAATACAGTAATTTGCACATGCATTCTGTAGTTGTGTTTCATGATACCCTTCTCCTGCACCTTGAATGTGTCTTCATCTGTGGTTTTGAAACTAATCTGATCTAGGCTGGAGGCTATTGTTATTCTATAACCATTGAATGGTTTCATGACATCAGCCTTTGCCTCTGATTAGAAACAAGTGAGTGATGGTACTACAGTTTCCCATGTAATATACAAATTAGTCATGCTAAGCATCAGCCCAGGGGAAAAAAATATGGTATATGCAGAATACTTAACCAAAGCTTTAGTAATGATGTTGTCAGCATCACAGCCTTCCTGCATGTTCAGATTATGGAAGTGTGTTTGTGTTCTATAATGTAAATCTTCTCATCTTTGTTACGTGTCATTTATGACAATCAGGAATTTTCCTCAAAACGTATGGATACAGCATTTTACAGGTATCATTTGGTGAAGTCGATATACTTTGTTCTTTTTGGCCATAGCTGTTAAATCAGAAATCCCTTCACTCTTAGATTATTTTTATGTTGCCTCCCAATATCGTCTCATGCATTTTTTTCTTGACCAGGCGTAAGGTGATGTTCTCCATATCTTCTTTTGATCGATTCTTTGGGTTTGAATACTTTGGTTAGATGATGTGAAGGCATTTTGTCATTAGTTTTGCTACAAATTATTAATAGTCTTATCAGCTCTACTGGTGATTATAAAGTAAAAATAAAAAAAAAATGTGGAGCCAGAAAATAATACCAGTTTGAAGGCTCCTCTTCCCGCAAGAGTTAATCAAATTATATATAAAATACTTTCAGCATCTGTGACAATATGATACAATCCAAATAATCTTTTAAGGGGTCAGAGACAGGGGGGTTATGAACAAAATCCATTAAAGAACAGAATCCATTGCCAGAGGAAAAGAAAGGGATAAGAAAAACAAATGAAGGAGAAGGGTCCCTTTGTGATTTATGATACTGTATATCAGCACAATACCTATAGCATTACTAATTGATTAGTAATTAGTAATTTTGGTTCCAAAAACACTTGCTTCTCTGTTCCATTGTAGAGCACTGTGCCAGATCCAAAGCTCACAGAAGTCAATGGGAAATTTTTCACAATACAGTTTGGATCAGTCCAGTAGGGGCTGATCCATCTCTCATTGAAACGAATGGAAGACCTTCCATTGACTCTAATAGACATTAGATCAGGCTTCACACTACTTAAAACTGGGAAATTGTTATAGAGCAGAGTAACTCTGACACATCCTCACTTGTATAGGATGCTAGTGGTAATGTACAAATGTGCACAAGCCAGGCAGCCACTTCCCACCTTATTGTAACTTCCTCTCCTTTCTATTCCCTGGCCAGCCTTCCTCAATTTGTCTTGTCTTTTCTATGCTCATATGTCCTCTCCTACAGTTTTGTAAGTCTATTTATCAGCTGGGGTAATTTTATTATTGAAACTGTGAGTATGAACTATTAGTAGAGTAACTGGAAATTGTTCCTAAATAACAAAACTATTCTAGCTCTCTTTAATGTAGAGAGAGAGAGAGACACACACACACACACACATTTGGAAGTGTTGCTCATTTTAGTTATAATGGCTCCTCTTGTCACCACAAATGATACACTATTTGAAAAACTGGAGTTTCAATTTGAGTTAGATTGTTGGGTTCATAAAATATGGATGCTTGGAAAATGAATACAGCAATGTTATCTGATTTAATCAGCTTTAGAAAAACAAAAGTGCATTTTAGTTACTATAAAATGCAGTGGCATGGGATATTAATGAAATTATAAGCTTCATCTTTTTCCCGTGAGCTACCCTTTAGTTTGCCCATTATTTTCATTTAGCTAACTTAAGTTTTAAATGTGATTTTGCAACACTGGATGTTTGTTTCTGACAGGAGAAGGTAAGCCTGGCTAGTTTAGTTGGTAGCGCATCAGGCTTTTAATTTGGGGGGTCTCGGGTTCAAGTCACTGGTCAGCCAAAAAGGCAGTTCTCCCTGTAATATCCCCCAAGATCTTCAGAAGGCATCTCTTGAGGACTCTCCTTGACTTCAGCTTCTCCGTCTAGAGAAGTTGTGGAATCTCTATCTCTGGAAATATTTAAGAGTAGGTTAGATAAATGTCTATCAGAGATGGTCTAGACAGTATTTGGTCCTGCCATGAGGGCAGGGTACTGGACTCGATGACCTCTCGAGGTCCCTTCCAGTCCTAGAATCTATGAATCTATGAAATTTAGACCCGTCTCTTGTATTCAGATTTAAGAGAAAAAAATTGTGCTTTCTTGAGTCTGTAGAAAGGGTTCAGCCTTTCCATACGCAACATGTGATGTCTCTGTGTTGAGTTTTTCTGCATGTTACAAAGACAACGTAAGGACTTTTCAGGATCAAGGAGGTCTATACTTGTTAACACTTAGGGTGGGATTCTCTGGCACATTAAGTCCACCACATAGTGCTCAAACAGTGCAAAGGAGACATGAAGTGGTCAGAAATGAGAGAATTCCCCATCCATTGTTACTCCAGTAGAGAATTAGGCATTTAGTCACTAAGGGATCCTGTTCCAGTGGTGTAGATTAGAGCTGTTCCTAACCATCTGTACATAATGTCTGAACCAGACAGCATCAACTTTTCACTTGGACATGGATAAAAATCTATCCCTGAATTGCAAATGCTGTTGATTTTATTTATGGGCAATTATTTTAGACCTGCTTCTGCTTCTCATGGAGTCAGTGGTAAAATTCCTGTTCAGCCCTTAAGGTTTTATAAGTCTGAAGAAGAGGAGAATCTACCCTTTATTTATTCTATGATAATGAACATATTGCTGCTAGTCAATAAATGTTGCATGATGAATTTGTGGATACCTGTATTAATGTTGGTTAGAGTGTTAGCATGTGCATTACCTTTACAATATGCAGAAAAATCCACTACACATGTATCGTTGTCTATGTCAATAAAGTCAGTTGAACTCTATGCAGGGATAAGGTTCTGCATGTGTGCATCCCTTTGTAGCACTGGAGTTTTAATTAACATCAACTATTTGGGTTTTTTGCTCATTTTTGCCCTTTGTGTGAAAGGCTTTTGTAATGCCTTCCACTGTCCTCCTGGCCAGGTCAGTTGTTGGGGAGATGTTGTGGCAGCCCACCCTGTGTGTTAGTGTTAACTACTATACTGATTGGGTATATAGACAAATAGTTCCAGGTTCCCGTCTGTACCCAGTTGCCTCCATAAATAATCCCCTTTTTACCACTCCAGTTGAGCACTGTCTTTCTAGATCCTAGATATATTGAAGTCAGTGACAAAACTCCCACTGATTTCAGTAGAGACAAGATTTCACTGTATATCTTTGATATTTATATGTATTTTTAAGTGTGATGGTATATGGGACTAGTTGGTTACAGGTACCTTCTCCGCCTCCCATAGTACTTTTTCAGGTGATTTCTGATGTTGATTCCCAAAAGGAGAAACACTCGTTTTAGCTCTGTAATATTATTTGTATTTCTTAAATGTTGACATTTAGTAATGGATGTTGCTATATAGACCATTCACACATCCCATAAGGGTTAATTTGGCTGCCATCCACATACTTTGTGTGTAGTAATGGAGCTTAAAACAAGATCTTGACGGAATTTACTTGATAACTCCTGAAGCGCACACAGTTAGTATATCTATCACGACTGTTCTAAAGCAGTGATGGGTTTACAGAGAGAAAAGCCCTGCTAGTTTACTGAATAGTACATAAATATTACATTCTACTTTTCATTTTACTTGATTCTTATTCATTGTCAATACTGATTTTATGGCTGTATGAGACTAAAAAGGAATCTGCTGAAAAATTTAATATAATATAGTGTGTCCTGCCATACTTTTTTCAGAAGAGACTGTGTATCATGCTGAACTGTGCCTGATGTCTGATAGTTTTGTGATGATAAATAAGAACTCATATGACAATATGAAACTCACTTTCACTCATGGCCTAAGCCAATGTTTCAACCTAACTTCACAGGATAAACCTGTCTTGTAAACCCATTGTAGCCACTCCATAAAATGAGTGCATTTATCAATGAATTGTAGTATATGCTTTGTGAAAATGTGGCATGGCTTATATTAAACATCTCTCCTTGAACGTCTTAGTACACCATCTGAGTCTTTAAATATGCCTTCTACTAACTAAACTATTTTATGCTATTCCTTCTTTCTTATATCTTACAACTCATCACATTCATGGTTGTCCCACTGATTTTTTTTTCTATTTTATTTCTCTATTGCATATTTTCTAATTTTGGTATCTTCTGCATCTGAATCCTTTTCTCATCATCACAAATCAATTAGGTACAAAGAAGGCTCCCTGTCTATCACGCTGTTTGCTGGCAAGGCAATCTTGTATTTCTGTCACTTAACTTTTTTACCAGAATAGATTCTTGACCTATCGCTCAGTCCTCAACCAGTCGTCTGCTTTTTATCTAGTCCTTATGCTTAGACTTATCCAGAGTGGATGGCCCTATTGGGAGTTAAAACTCCAGTCAGCATAGCTCTCTGGATCATTGGAACATGGACCTTCCCACCACAGGAGGATGAAATCCCCAGGGAAGGTTTGGTATCTTGGGGCTACATTGATATATTTTTTTCTTTTTATTGTCATGTTTATGTGTGTGTATACACATATATAAAATATACACACATACAGTAATAGAGTAGAAAAGCTGCTCCATTTTTAAAATGGAAGCTGTTTGTCCAATTTTATTGAAGTGACATGTAGGACCCATTGGGATCCAAGGACCAAGCACAAAGTTATCCATAGGTATCCTGTGAGGAAGTGACATGGGGACAGAATCTATGTGGCAGTTTTCTGAATGGGACATATCCTATTTGGGATATAATTCCCAATGTTTGTGAAATTGCCCTAGAATCCAGTGAGGACTGATGGGACAATCTGAAAAGGGGTATAATGTTATGGTAAAGGGGTTAATGAACTGCATGTTATGAATTACTAGTATGAAACACTCTGTAGAAAGAGTTAAGTTGAGGGTACAAAAGGATCCCATGAGACTCAGTAAACCAACCACATCCACGTGTTTGTTAAGGGGATTGTTTGAGTTAAGTACTCTCTGGTACCTGGATGGAGACTAGTGGAGGAGCTAATGCCACTAGACACGGGGTATAGTCAAATCTGTCTGAAATTCCTTTCTGTTGCAAAGCAGCTGCACAAAAGTAGAGTTAATACCAAGGCCTGCCTCAATTAGTCTGTTCAGGGTTTTAGAATCTTGCTTTCCATGCTATAAGGGCAGTGACTTGGGTTCTAGGTGAAAAGTACAGGGCATGGGCGGTGAGAAAAACTGTGTGCTAAAAGCAAAGGGACTGAGATCAAGGATGAAAGAGAAAGAAAGTTGTTTCTGCCAACAGATCTGAAGAAGAATTCTGTGTAAACTCAAAAGCTTGTCTCTTACCAACAAAAGTTGGCCCAATAAAAGACCTCACCCACCTCTCTCTAAGATCCTGAGATTGACATGGCTGCAACAACACTGCATATAACGGGACTTTACTCAGCTTTGTCCTAGCTGGAGTATCTGCAGATGGAATTATCAAGATCAGGATAAGCAGGAACTGTGTGCATTTTGTAAATAAATACATTACCCTAAAAATATCTTAAGTTGGGTTTGCCACCAATTTCTCTTCCAGTTGGAAACCAATAATGATGCCCAAAAGTGATACCACTTAGCAAAGAGCAACTATACATATAGTTGTAGATGAGTAAAATATGTATTTCCCTCTGTAGAACTCATTGTTGCTTTCACTTTTGGATCATTTTAGCAGAACTCTTTTTAAAATATGATATCCAGGGGAAAGATATCCTATGAATCAATTATGTCCTTGAGTAATATATATTCTGGTTAATTGAATACAGAGAATACACAGTACTCATACTATTGAAAAATACTGAGGAAGACTGTTTTGGCTTTTCCCGTAGCTTTTGGCACTAAATCCTACCTGACTCTCTCGGCTTTATATGACAATAGGTTGTAGCACTGTTAAAGTCTGTTTAGCTACATGATGTAATAAAGCTGAAACTTTTTACAAGTTTCATATATTTAGAGTAAGCTGTTAGGACTGTTTTATACATGCTGCACAAATTTAGTCCCTGGTCCTATAAAGACTTATGTGCATGTTTAGACATTTAGGGCTCCATACTGCAAAGTGTTTAGCACTCTATCCCTAATCAAGTGAAGCATCTGAGCATGTGCTTAACTTTAAGCACATGAGGTATTAAAGAGTTTCATTGACTTCTGAAGTGTGCTTAAAATTAAGCATGCTAGTTTGTGGACAGAGTGTTCAGCACCTTGCAGGATCAAACCTCTGTGTGGCCCCTACTCACATATACAAGTTTACAGGATTGGAGCCTTATTTTGCAACCATATTATAGATCTTTATAAACTAAAAATGTTCTAAAATATATTTTCCAACTCTTTTGTAAACTGAAGGCTCTGGAATAGTTTATCCTCCTCCCCAACCCCCCAATTAAGTATGTTAATAAAAATTCATGAAACTAGAATTCCAAAGGAAATCACATGTTGCTTTTCTCATAAATACATTCAATGACATGATATTACTAAAGTCTCTCATACTTCATTCTTTATGGCATCAGGGGTATACGCTATCCATCAACTGCTTTATCCTTTTGTCATCTTTATTGCTTGCTCAATCTCCTCTCTTTGTTACTTTCATTTCCTCCTTCATTCTTTTGCTCATGGTGTTCCAAAAATATTAATGGTTGTGTTGATAGTCTAGATGTGCTGATAGAGATGCCTGTGAAGTCTTCTGCTGTTCAAATGATGTTATCTCTTGCTGTCATTACTTTCCCGTTATTGTTCTTGAGGGAACATCTTTTTAGATATTTACTTCCCTGTATGGTTTCCCTTTTATTTTTCATTGCTTTGCACAGCTCTGCGTATCCAGCCATTTCTTATTCATTGCTCACATTGGTATCATCCTTGCTTTCTCTGTCAGTCTTTTTCTAATCTTACCAGAAATCCTAGTACTTATATCCCCTGCTTATTAATAAGTGCAAGTGGTAGCACCTTGCATCAATTATTGGAACTTCTTTGTTTTATTTCTTTTATGTTAGAACACATAACCTGTTATATAGTCCAATAATGCATTCTAGTCTTCCAGCATTTTTCAGATTTATTTCTGCTGGTCTCTTCTTCGTATGTTTTTTCTGTCTCCAGCAGGATGACCCAACCCAATATGGTCATTCCTGATTTTGATCTTCTTGAAATGAGTGCATTGAGCTACGTACTTTATACAGGACTTGTTAGAATAAAATCAAACTCAGTTTTCGTTTCACTCACTTTATTTTCTCTGTATATCCTTGAATTCCTGTAAAATCTGTTTGGAGTGCTGTATGGTCCATCATGCTGACATTATTCATTTGCAGCATGCAAACCTCTTTCCTCTAATATCTAACTCTGCATCCAAGATGGTTTCTATTTGTTTATTGTCCTTTTAATGTGCATTGGCACTGTAGCTTTCAAAACACTTTTCTCTTGCTTTACACCAGTTGTTCTTTTAGTTTTTTCATCAAATGCTTCTTTCCAGTTCTTCTCTGTGACTGTCTTAAGCCTTGATTCTGAAAAGACATATGGATGTCAGAAATTAGTAGTGTCATTTACTTAAATGGGACTACTCATGTGCACAAGTGTTTGCGGGGTTAGGGTCATTTGTATGGAAATCTGAAATAATTTCAAATTATATATTTGGATGTTTGCTATGTATCTGTAATTTATTATTTCTGTAAATATATATACTCATACTCAGACCTCTGCCTATCTATAGTGCTTTTACCCTTGACTTTTGAAAATGTGCTCACTTAATTTCTGATGTCCTGCCATAACTGTACTAGTCCTGATTTATTTCCATTGTTATGCTACAAAAAGAGATTGTGATATAGTATATTGCTAAAATAAAGTTGCCTCTGCAGTCTCCAATATATCCAAAACCACAGTATTTTTTTTATAAACTTTAATCAAAAGTGGGTTTCTAAAATGAATGGACTATACTTTTTAGTTAGTTCATAACAGAAAAGTTTAGAAAGCTTCCCTACTTCTGACATCTTTATTTACACAGTATAGCACTAATGTAAGGGGTTTTCTATCCATTGCCTGATTTCATGCTAAGTGTTAAATTCTGCAGTTAGAGGCAGAACTCAAGAGAACCTGTGAACATTTCTTCAAGGGCAGAATTCAGTTCTGAATCGGGAAAGTAAGACAGGCTTAAGATAAATACATCAACGAGCACTATAATTGTCACAAATAAGTAATGAAGTAAGTAGGGCTGTCAAGTGATAAAAAAATTAATCTCAATTAATCATGCAATTAATCACACTGTTAAATAATAATAGAATATTAGTTTTGATTACAAATGTTTGCACTGTAAAAAACAAAATAAATAGTATTTTTCAATTCATCTAATACAAATACTGTAATGAAATCTCTTTATGATGAAAGTTAAACTTACAAATATAGAATTAGGTGCAAAAATATTGCATTCAAAAATAAAACAATGTAAAATTTTAGAGCTTGCAAATCCACTCAGTCCTACTCCTTGTTCAGCCAATTGATCAAATAAACAAATTTGTTTATGTTTGCAGGAGATAATGCTGCCCGCTTCTTGTTTACAGTCACCTGAAAGTGAGCACAGGCACTATTATAGCCAGCACTATTATAGCCAGAGTCGCAAAATATTTACATGCCAGATGCGCATGCTAGAACCACCATTCCAGGGGACATGCATCTATGTTGATGATGGGTTCTTCTTGAAAACCATCCAAAACAGTGCGGACCAACCCATGTTCATTTTCATTATCTGAGTCAGATGCCACCGGCAGAAAGTTGATTTTCTTTTTTGGTGGTTCAGGTTCTGTAGTTTCCGCATCTGAGTGTTGCTCTTTTAAGACTTCTGAAAATATGCTCCCTACCTCGTCCCTATCAGATTTTGGAAGGCACTTCAATCTTGGGTTGAGTGCTGTATCTATCTTTACAAATCTCACATTGGTATCTTCTTTGCATTTTGTCAAATCTGCAGTGAAAGTGTTCTTAAAACGAACAACAACTGTGGTGGGTCCATCCGAGACTACCGTAACATGAAATATATGGCAGAATATGGGTAAAACAAAGCAGGGGATGTACAATTCTCCCCCAAGAAGTTCAGTCACAAATTTAATTAACGCATTATTTTTTTAATGAGCATCATCAGCATGGAAGCATGTCCTCTGGAATGGTGGCCAAAGCATGAAGGGGCATACGAATGTTGGACATATCTGTCACATAAATACCTTGCAATTCTGGCTAAAACAGTGCTATGCAAATGCCTGTTCTCACTTTCTGGTGACACTGTAAATAAGAAGAGGGCAGCATTATCTCCTGTAAATGTAAACAAGTTTGTTTGTCTTAGCAATTGTCTGAACAAGAAGTAGGACTGAGTGGACTTGTAGCCTCTGAAATTTTACATTGTTTTGTTTTTGAGTGCAGTTATGTAACAAAAAAAAATCAACATTTGTAAGTTGCACTTTCAGAACAAAGAGATTGCACTGCAGTACTTGTATGAAGTGAATAGAAAATATTTGTAACTAAAATATACACTTTGATTTCAGTTACAATACAGAATACAAGGTACATATGAAAATGTAGAAAAACATCCAAAATATTTAACACATTTCAATTGGTAGTCTCTTATTTAACAGTGCGATTAAAGATGCGATTAATCACAATTAATTTTTTTGAGTTATTGGCATGAGTTAACAGCCCTAGAATTAAGTTAAGAATCTTGATTGGCAATTAACTGAATTAATTCATTTAAAACCCAGTATAGGACAGCTAACAGCACTCATTCAGAAAATTGCTGAAAATGAGGGGATTAATAGGGAACTAACAGATCTTCCAGATGACTAAATTCAAGACTGTGCAATATGTAAAAATCTAGGAAGATAGCTGTAAGGCTAATGTATTATTTGATTAGAGGTAAATTTGTTAAAATAAATTATAAATAGAATCTCTTCATCTGACCTCTCAAAGAACCTTAGTGACAGTTCTAGACCATTTGGAGCTTGTTTATCAAATAGGCCATGAACTGACAAAGTACTTAAGCAAATGCCTACCTTTGAGGTAGTCAGATGGGTGCTTACAAGTTAGGTACATGCCTGGGTACTATGCTAAATCAGGGCCATAATCATGAAGATGGATAAACATTTAAGAAACAATTTAAAAAATGTATCTGGGACCATATAAATGCAATGCACTCGGGTCTCAGTATTGCTAAGAGATAGCAGTGAAAATCTATTTGACATTGGATGGTTGTCCCTCATAAACAGACATACTCACCACCTCCATTTGAACATTCACTCAAATTAAAAGACCTGCTTTGTACAGTACATTCCAAATCTCTGAAATCTAGTGATTTTTAATAAATGCTTTAAGAAACAAGTAAAATGACTTCTTAGACAGTAATGCTGTACTCATCATTCAAGAGCTTTATTTACAAATTTACAAAACCAATATTGTGCCCTAGTATTTCTGAGGTTTATTTTGCCCAAGATATTTTATGATATCATTTTTTTAGACTAAGGTGCATCTATTCCATTCATATGGTGACAGTGAAGAAGCAACTCAATAAATCCAAGTGAAGTTAATAGACTTCCTTTTCTTCTGCTGTTGCTATGACAACCCTATCAGCTAAAGGAAGAAAATACTAATGATGTCCCTTTAGGGACATCTTTTCCTTTGCGTCCTCATTTTACAGATTGGCCAAACTTCCTTTTAAAATACTTTTAAACAGTGAATCATTTAAAATGAATATTTAAGATGCCATGTGATGTATTATTAATTATGATCATATTATTATGCTTTCCAAACATAAAAGAGAGAATGGTCCCGGTCCCAAAAAATGTACAACCTGAAAAAAAAATACAATGTGATAGAGGAACATAGTTAAACTGGTAAAATAGTGAAGACAATAATGAAACTGAATTCATTATCGTATGTACCCATGATTTTGGCATGAATGTCTGATTAGCATCTAATGGACATCATGGGTTTTCAGGAAGGATTTGAATACAGAGAGAGTAGTGGTTGAGGACTAGCTCAGGAAAGCATGTTCTAGTCCTTGTGGCACAGAAGAAAGAATGGAGGAAGAACAAGGGGACACGCTGAAAGTACAAGAGACAAGGGTGGATGGGTGCAAAAGAGTTGTAAAGAGCCTTGAAGTTGAGGAAAAGAACCTTGACTTTGATGTGGTGTAGGAGCTGGAATCAGAAGAGAGATTCAAATATGAAGGTGAGTCAGTAGTCCGCAAAAGAAGATGATCCTGATAGTTGTTTTGAATAGACTGGACGGAAGCATTATGTGGGTCACTGAAGCGAGACGTGGAAAATGCAATAAAGATAATGAGAACATAGACAAGGATGTGAGCTACAGAGAAAGAGAGCGAAGGATTGATGTTGGAAATTACTTGAAGGAAGAAGCAGCAGGTTTTAGATGTAGTTTGGATGTGTAGGGCCAGGGCAAGGAAAGAATTCTAGGATTACCTGGCTATGGGCCTGGATGACAGAGAAGAATGTGATGCTATGACAGAGTATGAGGAGAGTGGAGAGAGTCTGGGAAGGCACTTGTAATAGGTAAGCTTGTAACAATGAATAAGAGCTCTCTTAAGTCTGCAGACAGTACAAAAGCAGGTATTTTAAAACTAAGACTATCTTGTAACAGAACTCAAGATGATATTTGCTGCTGAGAAAAACTGCATTAAAAAACTAAGTGCTTGAATAGGTTTATATTTATGCTGTGAATTGAATTAATAACTTGTATCATTTCCCAAACAAATACTCATGGAAATCAGTGGGCAAGATGATGATCTCCATCAGCTGCTGTCTTACTTGCATGACAATTCAGTTTTTGAGTTTGGAATTTGTAACACATGTAAGACAGCACAGTATGTGGATAACTGGGCAGCTAATTGAAAGGCTGGAAGGATAATGCAGCTTTCAGGGAATGATCAAGATTAATAAGTAAGATCAAGGAAGGATAAAAAAAACCTGTAGGGAGTGAAGTAAGTTTTGAGGTCACACTTTATACTAAGGATACATTTATAAATATTTTAAAGGTTAATCAATGAATCAATCAATAGATATTTTAATAAATAGTTAATAAATTGCTGGATTGTTGACCAGTAAGTCAGTAGATTGGTTACAACTATCTAAAGCATCTTCTATTGGTGTGCTTATAACACATAACACTCCTGTCTATAACATCTATTAATAATTTATTAACTCCGTATACACTATTCATAAATGTATACTTAATAATAGATGTGACTCAGTTGGGGTTATATTTTTGTTGTTATTTTCTATTTCCTTTTCCCACTCCCAACAGTATTTTAATTTTCTGAAAAAAAATCTGCTGAAAATTCCCAGTGAAAATATCAAATAAGGTTTTATGAAAAGAAACACACAACATGTACTCCGTGATTCAGTTCATTAGTGCATTTACTCCAGAAACATAAACAGATACATGCACATTGTCTGAAATACAATACTGGCAACATTGTAAATAAAACATAAAAGCAGAATGATAGAACTGATAAACTTCTACCAACATATTTGATTTTGCAGCACCTTGCTTATTACAAAGATTCTACTAAGCAAATCCAAATTTGCTCAAAATGGGTCTGATTGATCCTGAGCTGTATGGAAAGGGGCCTAGGTCTTCTAAAAATGGACAGAATTCTGAAGTCAATGGACATGTCTTCCTTGATTTTACTTTCAAAATTCACCACCATTTTGACTCAGTGACCATAACATAATTTGTAAACACAGATTTGGGGTAGAAACCTGGATCTTTGGTTTTAGATTCTAAAGGGAAAGAAGGAACAGAGACCACGTTCCTCAGCCATGCTTCAGTCTCTTTTCTCTGTTCTGACTTCAATGTATGACTTTTAAATTTGGGATGAGTCATACTGGCTAGGTGATGGATTGATTCTCTGAAGATTTTTTTTATTTTGTCCTTTTGTTGTTCCAGCTTTGTTGCTAATTAGTTCATGTTCCTCTAAGACTATGCCAGTAGTGTCACTGACCTGTAGTTTGCCAAGTCCCTCCAAAACCTTTTTCAAATAAGTGTACTGCTTCCCTGTACTGCTTCCTTGTTGTATAAAAGAAGTGCTATGCTCCATGCAAATTTCAACATGCTTATTGCAGTTGTATGCAATATAAAGACACAGTCAACCAAACCTGAGGCTAATGTTTTTTTTCTGAATTTCCACAATATGTTTTAAGGTTTGAATGACTTTATTTCTCATTAAGATTAAATGGTGTGTTGAATACTCTTGTACCAAAAGTCTGGCTGGTGCACCTGAGCAATTCTGTCATTTTCTTCCTTTTCCTTCTTGGCTAAGACCTAAGTTATACTTTTCTCTGTATTTTGGATGGTATCTTCAGCAACTTGGACACAACATCTCCTGCCTTTTCCCTATGAGTGGACTCAGGGAGGTGGGTGGGGGTTGCTGGTGCTATAGGACCAGCTGATCCTCCCCTCTGCAATGAGTGGGGGATCTTTTTGCCGATAATATTGGCTAGATGTTTATTATTTTATTTGTTTACTTATTATGCAGATATCTCTGTCAATGCATATGTCAAGGAACAGAGTCCTTGCCCCAGAAATCTTGCAGTCTAAAGGCATGAATATGTAATGGACAAAACAATTTGGACTGATAGCACATAACTAAACAAAAAGAGGGATATGGTCACATAATAGGAATGGCTTTTGGAAGAAGTAGGTTTTGAGAGGGATTTGAAGGAGGAGAGAGAAGGCATTTAATATATGGGGAATAGGAAACTTTTTCAAGTATGTTTCAATTGTTCAAGGGGAACAGCTGGTCTGCATAGAACTTCCAAAGTTTAAAGGATGCTATCAAGTAATCTTAATATATTTTAAATGTCATTTTCCTTATCTATAATAGTCACTTTAAAGTATGAAAATAAGACTGTTTTGCTCCCTATCTTGTTTTTGGTTTTTCTGTTTGATAAGAATTTTTTCCCTCTTGTCATTTGAGCTGGACCTAAATTTGACATGACCATTTTTGTTTAATATTGTCTTGGGTTTCTCTAAGTTGTTGTCCTGCCATAAAACCTTTCTATGTGCAACATCATCAGTTAGCATCAATGAAGTTCTATATTTTTGATTTAGGTGTCTGCTGGGGTGCTGCCAACAAGGGGAGCATGAAAGATTTCAGTTTATGAAACTCTCATTTTTAATGAACGTGTATTGTGTAGGTTTTTTTAAAATCTGAGAATAAAGAAAACTTTTCCTTTCAGTTTATTATAACTGTTTTACAAGAATATGTCTTTCGGAATATAATAGCCAGAGGTGTAATGTACAAAAGGTCAGCTTAGTGCACATGACATGGATCTGCAAAGCAGTGGCCCATGTATTGATGCTGCTTTAAGAAGGGATGAGCCCATATGATGAACATGGACAATGAAAGAAATAGGGTCATTCTTATCACTCCCTGTATGAATTCCTTGCAAGCATTGATTCATTTGAGGAAGAGAGAAAATATAATGGCAGCAAAAAGGTCTATTCTTATGAACTGGAGAAAAAGAACCTCATGTATAACATTTTGATTTAATGTGCTATTGCATATAAGTAAATGTGAGAAGGTTTCCCTTGTGGAGAATGACAAAATGAATTATTACAACTCACTTGGAGCCATTCTTATGTTTGGAGAGTGAATCAAGGTCATATCAGGTAATAGTGGGTAATGTTTGCTCTGGTTCTGCATGGGACTGAGTTGTATCTGGAATTAGTGGTGAGCAGCATTTTCTCTACCTCATGCATTTTGTTTGTTTGTTTTGTTTTCTCAATTGCCTTAATCAGTAACAAAATACCCATAATTCAGACTGCTTTAAACAAGTGCAGTGAGTACAAATCTGATATTAATATACCTTACCATTACTTCCATGTAGCTCATCTTCTGCTGATATAAAGGAAAACTGAAAATAATTGTGTGTGACCGTGTATTTAAATGGCTATCAACATTTGCTAAATTATTAATTATATACAATAAGATATTTGATGAAAATAAGAATGAAAGAAATGTAGTGCTTGGTAGAGTAAATCAGAGGGGTTTGCACTAGAATCAGAAACTTTATTATTATTTAAAATATAAATTCTATCAGCTCAATATGAAGGATGGAGCTTAATTGCTAAACCTTTATGTGTTGTATATCTTTGGCTGTATAAATTACTGGAAGTGTTAGCTAGAATCTTGTGTCTCTAGACCTGGAGAGTCTGTTTTGTATTCTCCACCCATTAAAGCATCCATACATGCATTTTCATTTTAAGTCACACAATTTCCAAACATATTCTGCTTATGCTTCCCAAGCACAGAAAAGTCAATGAATTGAAATTTTAATTGGAACTGGTTAAAAAGAGAGCTTTCCTAATCTACCCAGACACAATTAGGGCAAGTCAGCAAAAGGAATTGTCCTCTCCTGCAAGAAAAGCATGTGGAGTCTATTCATAGATTTTATCAGAAATGGATGGTCGACTCCTGCTTTTGGTGTTCTGTGAACCAGTAAAAAGTTACACTTCTTCTGTTGTCAGGACTGTATTTTTACTAGAAAAATAATTTCTTATTCATAAATCCAATATGTTTACCTTTCTTTGTTCACAGTTGTTGTTCTACAAATCTAATAGGCCCCTTAGCCCTCCTGCTAAAATAAAACATAATAAATAATTAAAATATAAAATAGACTTCCATTTATTCAAATAGTTCAGAGTGAAGTGCTTCCCTTGTGGTAAAAGGTTTTGTGGTTTGCTATTATCATCTCATTGCTGCGGAAGTAGAAGTCACAGTCAGCGGAATGAAGGACTGGTGTTCCAGGGAGAATGTAGGACAGAAGAGACTTTAATAATTCATGGTACAAATTAGGGAAGGATGAATGAATTTGTGTCTGATTACAAAAACATGTGAGTCTCATAGGTTCAAAATTGGTCCACAAACTCAAAATTGTTTAGGCTGTGTGTCTAAGTTTGAAAATAATATACAATTATTTCCCCACGGACAGCTTGTATTTTACTTATTGATCTAAATGTTAATTACATACAGCGTTAAAATACATATACCTACCCCTACTTTATTCCCTAAATGGTTCGTCTTTCCTGAGTTATATTCTCTCTACAAAGAGAGTCCTCCGATTTCATTAGTTGTTCCACAACAGTGGAAGAATAATATGAGTGGTAACCTTAATGTGTGCAACACTGAGCTCTTTGGAAATGATCACATGACTTTGCATTGTGGGCAATTACACTACCTGTTCCACTTGTACATTTCCTGTTTGCTGTTCTGCTGTGTTGTGGCCTGATCTGAAACCCTGATCTGAAAAGTTGACAGAAAGTTGCCTGTTGACTTCAGAGGGCTTTGGAACAGAACTGCTGCTTGCAGCACCCCATAGATGTGTGTGTGTGTGATTATATTCCTCTGTCCCTCCCTAAGAAAAACTATACATGTTGTCTACCACCTGTAGTTTTCATCTGCCCAGTGCTGCCCAGACAGATTATACATTTTCGGTATCAAATAAGGGCCATTTTTATAACTTCAGAAGATGTGACTGTGTTCCTCTACCTCTCCCTAAAACAATACATGAGCTGTGCTTCCTGTCAATCTGTGTGGCCACCTGCTGCTCTGCCCTCAGTTTGCTGTTAGTAAGCTATGCTCAGTTTGACAAGGGCGTCAAACTATGCTCAGTTTGACAACTTTTTCAGGCAGTTGGGGAGGAGGAAGGATATTCTGTTATCCAAAAGACCACATTCTCTGTTCCTGACATGCCTCTCTTAGCTGCTGTGCTGTTAAACAGCTACTGCTAAGTCACGGGTAGAAAGGGCTACTATCATTGCTTTTTAGGGAGGAGGAAAGTGTGATCACAAATACACTGGCACATGCTGCATTACTTTGCTGTGTTTGCTCAATGTGGAGAATGATGAAGCAGTGGTTATAAAAAGCAGCAGCTCCTGCTAGCGATCTGTATTTTTGGGCCAAGCAAATTCAGTAAGTGTCTGACGGTGGAGATGGGTCTGACAGGATAATTGCTGTTAAAATCTCTATAGCCAACATAAAGCCATTAGGAAAACAAAAAGAAACTAGTGCTGTGGTGGATAGTAGGCACCGAGCACTAAGCTGGCCAGACGCAGCTATTCATGCTGTTGTAGATACAAAAGGCACGCTACTACATGTGGAAATGCTGGAAAGGAATACAGTATAGGGCAGGCATCTGCCTTTACTGATGTTGAGTTTTCTGAGGATGACATCAGTAAGCACTGTTGCTGAACTGGTTTCTGAAAGTCAGAAAAGTTACAGGAAAAAAAAGTAACACCTGCTATTGCACTTGCTAAAAACAAAATTGGTAGCTGCTATGATTGGTTGACTTGGATTCTGTTAATGTTGGGCAAAGAGGAATCTTAATTAATTAGCAATTCAAACTGTCGGCGCTTCTCACATGAGTGGGGGGTAGAGTTACCTATGGATGAAACAAGTGTACTCTTTGGCCCAGATTCTGGGCTACCTCCTAGTTCTTAACACACATCGGGGAAGAGGTGGCATTAAGTACCCCAGTCATGTGACCTGTTGGTAAATGACAGTCCCTGGTGTAAACAGCCTCTACTTTGCCCCACATGCCAAGAGCACTTTTGGGCCAGGATCTGGCCTATGAGTTATACAAATGACAGGTTAGCAATAAATATGTTGGTGCAGATGAAACAATTAGGGCCATCTCTGAGAGCTGCCTTACGCCTGTTCCATGAAGAAACACGTAGAAAAACTCTGGGTCAGAAAAAGACATTATTGTAAGAAAACATGCACCAGCATTGGCATGGCTGGCAACAATAAATAATCCCCCTGCTGCCAATGTAGTTTTACTATGGAGTGGGTGACACCAATAGCCCTGATAGTTTAATTTTGTGTATATTCTGTGTGATGCAGCTGTAACCAGATAGCTGGGTTCTTCTGTTGACCCACCCTGCTGGCAAGGTGCTGGATCACTGCAGGGAGATGCAAACTGAGCCTTGCTGCTGCCTCACTGGGGCAAGTTCAGCTTGTCGATTATGCTGGGTATAATGGAGGTGCTTTGCTTTGTCTATGCAGAAGAATCTAATATTCCTGTGGGGAGAACTATAGGAATAATTAAACCCTAAGGAGAAAGCCTGGGCCAGAGTGAATTTTTCAGTTAGCTTGTTAATAAGACCAAGACTAAAGGAATGGGCCATGTGTGGGCTTTTTCTTGTAGAAGTGGGGTAAACCACCTGTCCATAGGTACACTAGCATAGTTAGATTGTAGGCCTCTTGGGGTAGGCACTGTCTTTTTGTTCTGTGTTTGTAGAGTATTTAGCACAGTGGGGCCCTAGTCCACAATTAGGGCCCGCAGGCAATGTAATAATAACAGCAGCAATAACATACGGTACACTGAGGTAGCTACCCTGACGGTAATTCTACGCTGCAATTAGATGCCTGTGGCTGGCTCATACTTGCTGACATGGGCTTGTGGGGCTTGCACTAAGCAGCTGTTTAATTGTGGAGTAGACATTGGGGCTCCAGCTGCAGCCCAAACTCTAGATCCTTCCCATGTCACAGGGTTCTAGGGCCCGGGCTCCAGCCCTAGCCTGAACATATGTTCCACAATTAAGAGCCCGTGACCCTGAGAGCCCAAGGCAGCTGTTACAGGTCAGCTGTGTGTTTTTAATTACAGTTTAGAAATACCATAAGAGCTCCAGTAAGGACTTTATTGGCTGTGAGAGGAGAACAGGCAGTAGAAAAGGCTTATTGCTATGGGGTCCTTCATTGTTTACATAGCACACACTTCCCTTTAGTTCAAAAAATGGGCTCCTTAATTGAATGGTCATGAGAAGAAACATGGGTTTAATTTATTGGGGGAGATGGTGAAATTTTACAAAACTTGAACTTTGCTTGTGAATTGCATGACATTTTTAAAGTTTATGAAGTCCACTGCTTTTGGCCTTCCCTTGATGAAATAGGAGCATGTAAGTCACTGAAGTCAAATAACACATATCTGTAAGTGTGGGTACAGACAAATGCCACATTAGGGCCCTCTACTAGGATTTAATCCATTTGCGTCTTTGCTTTGGATAGAATTTCCTATTCATGTACAAATTGACTAAACTGCAGGTATCGTGTAGATCATAATAATTTCATTGTTATCTTGTCCTCATAATCATTTCATTGTTATCTTGTCCACCCCTGTCTATCTGCTACAGGTTGTCTCTCACCTTATATTTAGACTGTAAGATCTTTTGGAAGGGAGTGTCTTTTTTGTGTGTGTTTGAACAGCACCAAGCTCAATAGGGCTGGAGTTTCTCGTTGCTGCCACAGTTCAAATAAGCTATTATTTATTTAACAGAATAATTATGTGGAGCACCCGTGTCATAAACAGATAGCTAAGGGTTAATGTTCTTTTACCTGGAAAGGAGTAACCTGAAACACCTGACCAGAGGACCAATCAGGAAACAAGACTTTTTCAAATCTGGGTGGAGGGAAGTTTGTGTCTGAGTTCTTTGTTCTAGTCTTCTGCCTGTACTCTCTCTCGGCTATGAGAGGATTTCTGTCTCCTGCTTTTCTAATCTTCTGTTTCCAAGTTGTAAGTACAAAGATAGGTTTGTTTTTTTGTATTTACATGTGTGTAGTTGCTGGAGTGCTTTGAATTGTATTCTTTTTGAATAAGGCTGTTTATTCAATATTCTTTTAAGCAATTAACCCTGTATTTGTCACCTTAATACAAAAAGACCATTTTTATGTATTTGTCTTTCTTTTTACATAAAGCTTTCTTTTTAAGACCTGTTGGAGTTTTTCTTTAGTGGGGAACTCCAGGGAATTGAGTCTATAGCTCACCAGGGAATTGGTGGGAGGAAGAAGTCAGGGGGAAATCTGTGTGTGTTAGATTTACTAGCCTAACTTTGCATACTCTCTGGGTGAAGAAAGAAGTGCTTGTGTTTTCCAGGACTGGAAATAGAGAGGGTGGAATCCCTCTGTTCAGATTCACGGAGCTTGCTTCTGTGTATCTCTCCAGGAACCCAGGGAGGGAACACCTGGAAGGGAGAAGGGAAGGGAAATGGTTTATTCCCCTTTGTTGTGAAACTCAAGGAATTTGGGTCTTGGGGTCCCCAGGGAAGGTTTTTGGGGGAACCAGAGTGCCCCAAAACACTCTAATTTTTTGGGTAGTGGCAGCTTTACCAGGTCCAAGCTGGTAACTAAGCTTGGAGGTTTTCATGCTAACCCCCATATTTTGGACGCTAAGGTCCAAATCTGGGAATAGGTTATGACAACCCGTCAGACAGCATACATCTATTTGAGTCACAACAAATGAAATAGACTATGTTTCGCCAATTCTTAGGCATAACACAGGGCCACTTCTAAGAGAAAATGTAATTTTGAATTTTATTCATCCCTTGTCATATCTCTTCTTTGAAGAAAACAGTTGCTGTTGGATAGAGGGATTTTTTATGCATATCAGTAGCTCACCAAACATCAAACATTTAGGGTCTGACCCCAAACTACTTATCCAGACAAAACTTCCAAGCAGACAATGAATTCATTGGGAGTTTTGCATATATAAGGAGTATGGTACCGCAGTCGTACTAGTGGCAGAAAAATGAGGCACATTACAGAAAAATCATGTAGCCTTATTTCCACTTATTCATCATACATTACTTGTATCATGAAAGCATGCTGTGGGGACTATACTATGTACTTTACTTGTAGCATGAAAGAACATCAAAACAAAGGCAAAAAGAGAAATACCTCTGTGAAGTATTTTGTGCCAAAAAATGCTGACTGATAAAATGAATGACACAGAGTTTACCCCCCAGCTCTAATTTACCATGTATAGGCTTGGCAAAGTTTGATTGTTATTTTTTTAGAATTTCAATGGATAATATTGATTATATTTTAAAACATTTTTTCTGTTCAAAATTATGCAGAGATCAACATAACATATCACAGGGCAGCCCAGAGGATTCAGGGGGTCTGGGGCAAAGCAATTTCATGGGCCCCTTCCATAAAAAAAAGTTACAATACAATAGAATACTATATTCTCATGCGGACCCCCCTGGGCAGGGGCGGTTCCAGGCCCCAGCACGCCAAGCGCATGCTTTGGGCGGCAAGTCACAGGGGGCGCTCTGTCGGCACCGCGAGGGCAGCAGGCAGGCTGCCTCTGGCGGTTTGCCTGTGGAGGGTCCGCTGGTCCCACGGCTTCGGTGGAGCTCCCGCAGGCGTGCCTGCGGAGGGTCTGCTGGTCTGCAGGAGGTCTGCCAAAGCTGCGGGACCAGCGGACCCTCTGCAGGCAAACCACTGAGGCAGCCTGCCTGCTGTGCTTGGGGTAGCAAAATCCCTAGAGCCGCCCCTGCCCGTGGGGCCCAGGACCTGGGGCAAATTGCCCAATTCCCCCCCCCAGGCAGCCCTGACATATCACAATATATAAACTAAATATTCTCTAATCAAACTCTAATAAGGTCTCAAGCAGTATTTTTCTTTGCCTATCAGTAAGCTTTGATTATTTTTGAAGGATGTATTTTTGTCAGCTTATATGTGTATGGTGATACTGACCCTTACTGACATCTATTAATGCAAATCTAATCCTTCCAAGACTAGCCATATAGTATGTAACTTGAATTAAAGAGCGAATTTTGCCATTGACATCAATGGAAGAAGGATTGGACCCTAAATGAAGCTTTGTTGATTAACACCAGCTGAAGATATGGCTCTGTAGGTTTAATTATATAAAATCAGAGAAACAGCAAAACCTGATCATGCAAAGGTCCTTTGGCCCTCTACCAGACAACATGATCATTGCAGGTATCTGGTATTAAAATGAATTATAAAGCAACAGTGAGTCCTGTGACACCTTAACAAGTGTTAGTCTTTAAGGTGCCACAGGACTTGTTGCTTTTTACAGATCCAGACTAACATGGCTTCCCCTCTGAAAAATGAAGTATGTGAACTTTGCTGTAATAGATGCAGAGAGGAGGCATGTTACGTAACCAGATCCTGCTGTGTAGGGCACTCTGAGAGGTAATATCATGGGAAGAGCATCTCAGAAGCTTGTGAAGAGGCTGCAAGTGAAGCAATTACAGCATTCATTTCCCCCATTTGTTGTGTGAGGAATAGCAGAAATGTGGTTTGTGAACAACATTTAATTAAACTGTTATCAACTTAACTTCAGAGGATTTCATAATCTGACCCTTGGCAATGCTTCTTTATTAGGAAAAGGCTTAAGCAACTGTACAATGTAATGAAAAGCCAGGGAGAGATTTTTGCACATAGTGAAGATGCTAATCCATCTGAGACCAACTTGTGAAACTTTCATTATTCAGGGATGTAATAAAACTTAGAAAGTTATCTGGAGCCTTTACGCCCTTTCCAATGTATCTGTTCTGTTCATGTGAACTTAAAATAGTATCTATGAAAGGTGTAGAAATGCACATAGTTGGTGTCAGCATGTATTAAATGGAAGGACTTTTTTCTTAATTGTTTTTGAATCTTTATTAATATTTATTTGTATTGAGGGAGTACATAGGAGCACTGTTCATGGTTCATGTTATAAGCTTTGTGCAAATTACACAAAAAAGGAAGTCTATGCTCAATAATCTTTCCTTAGGCTGTTTGAAAGTTATTTTCATGTGGGGAGAAATGCTTATCTACTGGTCACAGCAGGAGTCAGGATGTACAAGATCAATTTCTGACTAAGCCAATGACTGTATGGCTCTGTCCACTGCCATTGTAGACAAGGCCTAGATGTATCTGCAGATTACTTAATCGCTCCGATCCTCAGTTTATCAGTGTCTAAAATGTGTGCTATAAAAATACTACCTGCCTTACAGAGGTTGTGCTAGATCAGTCTAATGTGTGTGACAAGCTTTTGAGATCCTCAGATGAAAGGTGCAGTATGAATGTATATTATTATTCATTTATTTTATTGTTCTTGTTCATTATGTTGAGTTTGGGATCAATTTGGAAAATATTTAAACCACCACAAGCTACCCTCCACCCTCTTGAGATGCCAAAATGAGAAGCTATTCACAGTGGATTGTGCAGTGTCTCATATGATCATCCCTCTCCACTGCTGTGCACTTTGACCAGCAATGACATAATGTAAGTGAAAACATTACTGGTAATCAGCGTTAGGCTTCACAAGTAATGCCCTATTTATAGGAATGGGTCAATTCACTTCTCTCAGCTCTTTTGTTTTGGGCTCTCTACTGGCTCAGGCAGTTCTTACTGCCATTGGTTCATATCTGACTTATATTGTGAAGGTCCTCTTTGCAGCAACCAGGCACATTTTAGTTTAAAATGGAAGCTTACATTCTGGGGCATAGAATGTCAACCTTCATAAATTGATCCCTGACTTAAATGTTTCTTTTTCTGTCTTTCTGCTGAAATAAGAACAACCATTCTGTGGTAAATTCAACAAAGCACTTGCGTGGCACTTTAGTGTATTCCTTATACCTACCTGAAGTTTATTCTAATGTTGCTTTTTTCCATCATGCTCTTGCAATTTTCCGTCACTGAGAAGAATAAGTTAGTTTGAATGTTCTGAAAGCATGTACTAAGCTTGGGTGTGATGATCATAATCAGAACAGTCCTTACCCTGCCAGAAGTGAACATGGCATTAGTTACTAATGCTAAGAAACAGAGATGAATAAAGCTGAGTGCAATAAGCTTTCTTGTCTTGAATTATTATGGAAAATGTACCTGGGGCTCTTCTGCAAAAGAAACAGAGGATGGAGCATATTTTTGTTCAGTTAAAGAGGAAAACCATTTGTTAGAGATGTATAGAACAATTGCAGTTAATACAAATAGATTTCTAGAATAAAAATAAATCACCTGATGGAAGCTGAAGCCAACTAATCTGCAAACGTAAAGCAGTTTATTATTTGCCCAGAAAAGAGATATTTGCTAAAAAATCTCAAAAATTGAAATTCCTTAATATTGGTTGTTTTTCCTTTCTCCTTCCAGTCTTGACCCCTAACTATCTTTGGAATTATCATGTTGAAAGTGACAGATGTGTTGTTTTGATGGGAACCTGCCTCTCCCTAATTCTTATGACTTGTTGCTCAAGGCTGCTTGAAAGCAATAGAGGAGCATGCCTTAGAACAGCCATGGCTTGCACTACCATTTTTGCAGCCCCAAGCAAAAAAAGGAGGAGTGTATTTGCTAGGACTAGGGAAATATTAACCCCAATGGCATTTCATTAGATTACAATAAATGGATATATACTTTCTAAAAATGCACTGCAGGTGCTGGAGTTTTCTATTGCTGAATAGAGCTACAAATGCAGCTTCAGTTACAATTTACAATCACACCCCACCTAGCGACGAAGCCAAGAATTGCAGCTTATTAATTGAAAATTCACAGATCAAACACTTCAGTAGTGCTGAAGAGAAGTAAGTGAAAGCAAAGATTGGCTCTCTATCCCCACTTCATTGATTGGTGGAAAAGCAAGTAAAGTAAACAAGGACATCTGGTACGTATTTCAGTAGTTATATTTTTGTGTTCAGCTACAATCTCAAGAAAAATGCAGCACACACAGACCTTTCACAATTCAGACAGCTACCTATGACACTGAGATAAGTGTTACCCACCTTAAGAATACCTAAAGTAGATATTAGTCCTGTACTAATGAAATTGCCCCTTTTTTTAGCTTATTAGAGATGAGGCCTAAAGCAGATTTTGAATTCTCAATGACACTCAGAGACAGACTGCATCATAATAGAGAATCTGAGTCAATAAAAAATCTTCCATTTTTCCCTGGTGCAGGACCAGGGCCAGAGAGCACATAGCATCATGGAACAAAGGAAATATGGGGCTGGAAGGGACCTCAAGAAATCATCAAATTCAGGCCTCTGTGCTGAGCCAGGACCAAGTAATCCTATACTATCCCCCCATAAACATGGTTTCATGTTATACTCTTGGAGCATTTCCCATTTCAGTGATAAAACCCTATTCTAATAAAATGTTCTGTTTTTGTTCTACAGTCAGTGTTTTGCGATCAAAATCATTTATCAGGAAGAGAGAAAGAGGTTTTCTAAGGTGATGTGTAAAAGCTTCACAGTAAATTGACTAGCTGGTACATTGGAGTTATCTGTGATATTTCATGTATGGAAACTTTGATTCAGATTCTGGCACAGGTGAATGTGGTAGTCTTCCACCTAGGCCTTATCTACAGTGGTGTTGTCATGTAGGGTACATGTGCTACATGCTGCATTCAAAAGCAGGCTGCATCCAAACTGTGGCATGTCACTACACACAGCAAGGAAAGGCTCCAACACTGCCCTGTGTACTGTTCCTCACTACCAGAGCCTTTCCTCGCTCCAGGGAGCATCTGGAACCTTTCACTGCTGCAGAGAAAGGCTCCAGCAGCTCCCTCTGGTGTGGAAAGGCTCCAGCAATGGGGAGCTACTGGAGTGTTTCCACACTGTCTCTGCCCATCAGAGCCTTTTCCCACTGCCAGAGCTTTCCCTGAAGGCATGGAAAAGCTGTGGCAGCAAGACACTACATTGCTAAAAATAGCAGTGTAGATGTGAGAGGCACTGGTTGGGCTTGTAGAGAGTTTATAGAGTATATACCTGAAGGTTCTGATGTCTTTAATCACTTAAGGAGTGCCTCATCATCTATACTGGTCTTTATACCTGTGCTAGAAGGGCATGTGTTTTCTGTACTCTACACACTGTCATAATTCCTAGACATCTGTTGGGCACTTCAGAAAACTGATATATATTTCTCAGTGCTACTTGTTGGAGGGTAGACTAGTGCACAGGAAAGGCTGTGTGCCTGCCTGAAGGGTTCAAGTCAATGCTCAGATTCTCATAATCACTCATATTTTATTAAAATAGAAAAGAAAGCCCTAGAGTCATTCTAAGTTCCAGAGGCAAATGAGCAGAGACCAGGATAGAGGCTTGCTCTTGAGGCTGTAATTTTAAAATCTTTACCTACTGAGAGAAAGCGCTCTATTTGGCAGTATTAACACAAACATTAACATATTAATAATTCTCACAGCACCATGCTAGGGTGAGGAGTATCCACAGTCTATAAAATGAGGGAAATAGGTAGAAATGTCTGTGACTTGCCCACCAGTAGAGAGTGAATCATTATCCGAACCCAGATTACAGTTCAGAGATCCTGGCCTCATTGAAGTTAATGGGAGTTTTGCCAATGACTCCAACAGCAATAGGGTTTCACTCCTTTTGAGTGAGTGTCCACCTGGAAGTATTTGGTTGCAGGTTAGGGCTTGGCTGAATGAAGCTCACATATTCCACGTACTGGAGAAGAGTTTCATTAAGAATCACTATTATTTTCAGTATGTTCATAGTGACAGAGTGTTGTATTGTGAAGAACTGTATTTGCCCTCAGTTGAAAAGTCACATCTATTACAGTCATGTCTGCTCACAGTCTGAGTTAAGTGGGAACAGTATTGATGTTTAATGTCACAGTTTGCAATTATAGGATGCTGAAGACTCATTTGTTGAGGAGAAAAGCTAGGCTTTACTTTCAGTAGAAAGATAACAAACTTGACAATATCTTACTCTTTGATGGGTATGAAATGATAAATACTTCTTAGGGGAGGCCTACACTGCAATTAAGGACCTGGTGGCTGGCCCACGTCAGCTGACTAGGCTCCCAGAGCTCAGGCTATGGGGTTGTAAAATGGTGGTGTAGATGCTAGCAGGGAGGGTCCAGCCCAAGCCCACAGTTTTACAGCCCCACAGTCCAAGCCACATGAGCCTGAGTTAGCTAATAAGGGCCAGCCACAGGCTTTTAATTGCGGTGTAGACGTACCCTTAGAATATGTCTTCATATTTACTTTGAGGAGGCTTTTGGTGTAAATTCTGCCTACTGTACCCTAGTAATTTCAGAAATATTTCAAATGGAAAATTAATTATGTTAGACATCAGTGTTTCTTTTTTGTCTGCCAGTATTTTTAATTTTTGGCAATAGATAAGTCTTTATTTTTGACCTAGTCTAGCTGACTTATAACTTCTGTGTCATGACCGTACCTTATTAAATTGGGGGGAAATTGGGTGATAAGTGCGCAAAAATGACATATACCTCTTCATTGCTATATAGTAATTTAAAATGCCATGGATCTGAAAAACAATTCTTCTTGAAAAACTTCTTCCACAGAGGGAGGAGAAGGATGGCAAACCAGATTCCTATTCGTGATGGAAGCATCAATTCTTAGGAAACCCTGCAAGATATTACTCAGTTTCTTCTCCATTAGACATGAAACACATGTCTTGCAGAGAAAGGGACCCATAATAGGAAGAGGGTTTAAAGAAGATACTGAAACTTTACATGTACATTGAAAAAGATATCAGCATAATGAAAGGCACCAGATATATTGGGGTTTAGGGAATTTTCAAAAATGTTAAACCTTTTTTTTTCAGCCACACAGGCCTTACCTAAAGCATCAATCCTCAAAAACGCATGCCAGCCATTCATGAAGCCATGCTAAATAATTTCATGATCACATACAGTACCATTTGCCAAGGATGTGATCACAGTTGTCTGTGGCTTGTTCAATTATTTCTAAGTTTGTCAAAGGGATCCTTCAAGGGTATTTTGGAAACCTGGTCCCTGCAATGCTTCATCTTGCATCCTATGAAAAATACCACTTCCAGTGTGAATCCACCATGTGCACAAGAGTTTACAATTCACTAACTTCAAGTACTTGCAAAAGCTGGAAATACTTTCTGCAAGCATCCAAGCAAGTAAAAGTTCACTTACTCTGATGTTTGAAGAGACAAAAGTGGATGAGTACACATGAAGTTAATTCATTTCTCAGTTCAATCAAATACCTGGAGATAATATTCAGTATTCACCCAACTCTTTTCTTTTTAATTAAAAATAGCCAAATACATGTTTACATCCAACTTTTAAAGTGTATCTGCATTAAAATAAAATAGTAGTAGTTAGGTGGGGTTCCTAATAAAAACAGAGCACAAGAATTGTTCAGTTAAACAAAATAAAGTGGCCTTACAATCAGGGCCAGCCCTATACCAGATGGCACCCCAGGCGAGGAGCATCTTTGGTGCCTCCGTTCCATTGGTTAAACTTTTGAATACCTTATTTTTATTGAATTTGTAGCCCATTTCACAACTTTGATGCATGGCTTACAAGTGTAATTTATCGCTGACATATAAGACAATAAATTTGCATGCTAGGCTCTGTAAATCTGTATTTATTCATGCTATATATAAGCAAATAAAAATTAGTTTCCACTAAGCGTCTAGAAACGTTTTAATTTTAAGAATAACTGAAATATACTAACATCAAGAAATTGAACTGTACACCAACATTGGGTGGACCGATATTAAAAAGTGTTGCAGTAGGTGGCAGCCTTAGAATGTTAACCCTTACAAGTCTTAAAAGACATGTACACTTTCAAAATTACACAATGAAACAAGGTTCACAATATTACAGATGGGCTCTCACTTCACTTTGTTTTTATATCTCACTGGCTAATGGGTAATTCCCCACCTCTTATATATCTGCGAGGGCATGGCTGAGCCTGACAACATTCTAGAGGTTCAAGGAAAATGTAGTTCTCAGACTCTTTGGAAGGTTCCATGAGATTCCGCAAAGGTCCAGAACATTCTAGGAGGTTAGTGAAAAAGGAATCCACATATGGAATACATGAACTATTTTACTTCAGACATTCTGTTTTCCCTTCTGTGGCTAACAACAAAAACAGCACACTGAGCACAGCCCTCCTCCTGCCCCCCCCACGTCAGTCAGCTGTCTCACCTGCCTCTAAATCCGGCTCTGCTTGCAGTCATAAAATAGATGTATGGGAAGTGGCTGGAGTTATATACAGGAGGTCAGACTAACTGCTCACAGTGATCCCTTCTGGATTAATAACATATGAATCTATGAAATATGCCTGTGTGTTCATGCATGTATTTTATTACATTTCTCAGTGAGGTGCACTTATTTGGTTTCTTTCTTTTTTGTACTTTAATGTTAAAAATACTACAATACAAAATATTAACTATCTAAAGGAAGCCATCCAATATATTCCAAGTGATTAACACCTTGCATTGTACAGGAAAGCAAATAAACTAGTAATCTACAGCTCCCAATTAGCTTATTTGTTCCTCATTAGTGGTAATTATTGTTCATTAGTAAAATAAGATGTAATCAATGTTTAAAGTGAAAAAAACTAGAGTGTCTAGTGTGTTGTTAATCTAAAATTGTATTCCCTTGACAACTAATTTAAACAGATTCTTCCACCCAGCAAAGTCTCTCTGCCTGACAGAACGTATTATAGTTAAATTGCAAAACAGTTTTCTTTATACCCTGTGTTATTTCACATGCTCATAGCTTTTTGAAACTTTCACTTTCAGGGCATAAGTTGTCCATGTTTGTTCTCTGGAGACTAATCCTTTTGGGACACTTAAGGACCACATTTGGAACACTTAAGGACCATATTTTGGGAACTTCAGTTTTAAAAATATTATGGCCATTTAAAACTGCTCACCGGTTTAGAATGTTATAGGGATCCCCAGCAAAGATGGTTTAATAAGGCACAGTAGCGTGAGGAGGTCAAATTTATTAAGATGGAATTTTCCATTCCTTCATCATAGCTTCTATGAAGGTCTGGCCAGCAGAGGACTATTTAATTAAGGGGAATTGTTCTTTTTTGTTTCACAGCTGAATATGTTTCACTATCAGAAGCTTTCATTTCATTCTGTTTTTCAGAAAAGATTGATCATATTTGGTTCAGACTGTTAAGGATGCATCTACAGAAGACCTTCCATAGCATTTAAGAATGGGATATTGCTGAAACATCTTTGGATACTTTCAGTGGTAGAAAGATTTGCTCTCAGATGGCATTGTTTATTTCTTTTGAAGAGATCTCACAGGGTGATGGGGGCTTGTTGCTCTTTTGTCTTGAAAATTCTTCGTATGTGGCTGGTTTGGAAGCAGGATTTTTCCTTGGGGACAGTAATGCTGGAACAATTTTTATAGTGGGGGGTGCTGAAGGCAGAAACCATATATTTGGGTTGTTGTTACTACTTCATGCTAGGGGGTGCAGCAGCACCCTTAGTTTCAGCACATATTATTGGGGCTATTGCTTTAATCTTTGAATAAAACTCTTGCCCATTTGAGAGTAAAGCAAGCAATCTGAAAAGTCATTAAGCAATGTCAAATCAGAAAACCCCTGATTTTAGAATGCCCATGGTTTTCTAAAGGCCCCACTTATGACAGAATGATGTAACTATTTCCGAACAATGAGGAGTACTGAGAAAAGTATTCAGAATAGTGTGCTAAACATAAAAACAATCCTAAACGGTTTGGAAATGAGTTCCTGCATTGGAATAGGCCATAGCTGATCTTTACAAAACTGCATTAGAAGTTATATTTCAAATACATTTTCAGATAGGGAGTTTAACAGAGTGTTACAGAATCACAGAAATCAGATTTGGGTGCAAATATGAAATGAATCTGTTAATACAGTTGGATTTGCAAAAGTGTCTTATAGCCTAGGTGCCTTAGCTGCTTAACTTCCTTTGAAATCACTTGCATAGACATTTCTGAAATTCTCACTACTAGCTCCTATTTTCGTTATCTCTGTGTTCTGGACAGTTGAGTGGCAGGAATTGTAATATGTGGGGGTTGCTCTGTTATCTTGATTGCACAGTCTGAAAATTAGATGGTTAGCTGTTTGTTTAATTTGAGCAACTGAAAATCTGTACTGTTTGTCCTAAAACGTTCTAAAGTGGTTGCGGTTTAGGTTATAGGGAGCTGCAAGGGACAAGCATTAGATAAATGGAAATAAATAAGTACTATATTCTCAGCAGTGGCATTTTTTCAATGCTGTTTACTCAGTGGGACTTTGCTGATTAGATCAACAAGAGCCAAGGGAAAACAATGTTGTAATGGTCTGAGTAACCAGCCAAAAAGAATCTATAAAGATAGAAGATTAACAATTTTGTTGTATCCGATTCTGCGACTCATTTTTATACAGGTTATAAAAGTGAACCCCAAAAATCTGTGTTGTCTGATTTTAATTTTATGTATTTATTTTGTTTTACAACAAAAAGGAAAAGAGTGCCTGTCTATCCCTATTAGCATTATTTACAGGCTAACTATTCTATTCAGTTTTATGCACTTCTACACTTCAACATAGTATTTGAGTGCCTTACAGAGGAACATTAAGTGATATGACTAGCACCTCTTACATGCTGTTCTTTATCTTTTTCTCCCTCTCAGGATAAATTGTATTAGGGTTTTTGTCTTTTTTTAAAATAATTAAATATATGTACACTGTAGTACAGGGGTGGGCAAACTTTTTGGCCTGAGGGCTCCATCGGGTTTTAGAAATTGTATGCAGGGCCTGTTAGGGAAGGCTGTGCCTCCCCAAACAGCCAGGCGTGGCCTGATCCCCACTCCCTATTTGACCCCCCCTGCTTCTCACCCCCAATGCCTCCCCCCCAGGACACCTGCCACATCCAATCCCCCCTGTTCCCTGTCCCCTGACAACTCTCAGAACCCCCGCCCCTGACTGCCCCCCGCCGCCCCATCCAACTCCCCCCTCCTTCCTGACTCTCCCTCCAGGACCCCTGCCCCCATTCAACCCCTGTGGCCCCCGCCCTCTGATGGCCCCAACCCCTATCCACACCCCTGCCCCCTGACCACCACCCCAAACTCCTCTGCCATCTCTCCAACCCCCCCCCTTTCTCCCTGCCCGCTGCCTGGATCACCGGTGGCTGGCGACGCTAGAGTTGCACCGCCCAGAGCACCAGGACAGGCAGCCATGCCGACCGGCTGGAGCCAGCCATGCCACTGTGCAGCACAGAGCACCGGGTCAGGCCGGGCTCTGTAGCTGCACTGCCCCAGGAGTTTGCAGCCCCGCTTCTCAGAGAATTGTGCTGGTAGCAGAGCGAGCTGAGGCTGTGGGGGGGGGCGCGGTGGACAGCAGGGGTGGGGTCAGGGGCTAGGCTCCCGGGGCAGGAGCTGAGGAGCCGGGCAGGAGGGTCCCACGGGCCGGATGTGGCCCACGGGCTGTAGTTTGCCCACCTCTGCTGTACTATGTTCTTCTGTTAGCAAAAGCAAAGTGAAGTACTCCTTATATTTGCAGGGGAAGGCAGTACTTTTTTTTGTGGGAGATCATTCCCAACTCTTGGACTGGCCTTTGTGATAAACTCAGGACAGACAGCTGCAAGGGAGGGGTAGATTTCAGTCTCATAGGGTTAAAAGGCCCTTCTCCCTATCAACTGGGGGGTAAGTACTGGTCAATCAAGTTCAGCTGAGAGGGGGTTTCCAAAGTATAAATTAGAATCAGCTGAGAGGGAGCTACCTGAGGTTAATTAGGATCAGCTGATCCAACTAAGGGCTGCCTGAGACCTTTTTAAACCCTCCTCTGGGGGGAAGAAGAGGGGAAGAGAAGAGAGAGAAGGAGCCCTGCTGCCAGGAGGTTAGGAGCAGCAAGACAGTGAGCCTCACCAGGAGGAGAGGCAGTATTCTCTCCCACAAGGGAGAAAAATACACTAAAAAGGACTGGTCGAGAGAAGGAACAGACTTCCCCTGTGTCCCAAGGGGGACCAGACTACCCAAGCCTGTCTTGCCAGAGCTAAAAGCAGCAGAGGCTGGGGAGACCGAGAAGGTCCCTTGCTACACCTTTAAGAAATCTCTCTCCTGCACAGACAAACTTTACCTTTACTGTGGAGAGTTCCATTGTGCCTGAGGAGCAGAGTTGTCATCTGTAGTCCTCATTCCTGAGTGTTAAGTGTTATTTTAGGTATCCTGGGCCAAAGCCACTGAGAACTTTGAAATTCAGGACCAAAACCTTGAATTTAACATAGTGTTCTCTGGGAAAGAACAGTAAGGAGTAGAGGACAAGTTTGATGTGCTTTTGGTAGCCCATGCTTTGAGGAGACCGGTTGCAGTGTTCTATATGACTGCAGTTTCCTGAGGGCTGATTTTTACGGCCACGTGTAAGTAGCATGAATATAATCTAGTCAGAAGGTAACAAAAGTATATATAAATGAGGCCAAATCTTCATCCACAAGGATAGGACCCAATCTCCTAGCCAACTGGAGATGGTAAAAGTATTATTTACATATATGGCTGTATGAGTGCTGAGCATCAGTGAAGTATCCAGTAGCATTTATAAAATGCAAACTGAACTAACCAGTTATGGTATATCTTCAACCAACGGAGAGTGCAAGTTGGCTGAAAACTCACAATGCTTTTCTCGGCCAGTCAGTATAACCCCATCTAACTCTGGTTCAGCTTCATCGAGCTCTGCTTCAACTGTGAGCAGAATTAATCAAAACTCTTGGCCATCTTCGTTATAATGGTTTTGTTATAGGTTGTGAAGGATTAGTATCATTACAATATATAACACTCCTTACCCGAAAAACCAGCCCTTACTTGGATCCCTCCCTCTTTAAAAGCCTTGATAAAGAGGTGATCTCTGTACTATTCCCTCAAGCTCAACAGACTCAGACAATTTCAAATTGTGCTGAAGTGTGGTGTTAGTTCCAAAGTTGAGGTACCCTCATGGAGAGGGTGACCAGATGAACCGATTTTATAGGGACAGTCCCGACATTTGGGGCTCTGTCTTATATAGGTGCCAATTACTCCCCACCCCATCCCGATTTTTCACCCTTGCTATCTGGTCACCCTACCCATGGAGAATGTAACACCCCCTCAATAGCCTTCCCTTAAAAGCCACTTAAACCACTTACTTAGATCAATTTACTGGTGCAATTAGATCAATGTTAAATTGATTTAGGCCATGTTTACACTACCACTTATGTCGGCAAAATATATGCCACTCACGGATGTGAAAAAACACACCCCTGAGTGACATAAGTTTAGCCCGCATAAGTGGTAGTGTGCACAATGCTATATGGTGGGAGAGCTTCTCCCACTCAGATAGCTACTGCCACTTCTGGGAGTGGTTTAATTATGTCAGCTGAAGAGCTCTCTTCTGTTGGCATAGAGTGGCTACAGGAGAGATCTTACAATGGCGCAGCTGCATTGGTACAGCTGGCAGGACTGGGCATGCTCCAAATGCTCTAGCACTATAAAGGGAGGAAGTCCAGCTCATTCTGGGCTGTAGGCCACAGGGGATGGACGTATCTGGGAAGCTCCTGTGGAGGGCCAGCCACAGCCCCTGACTGTGCTGGGAATCAGAGCCTCCCCGGGCCCTCTTGAACCCTGGTGACTGTAGGAGCCACAGGGGACAACTGGAAAATCCGAAGCCTCATGGGAGACCCCAACACAGATACTGGTAGGAAGGGACCCAAGTAGGGTGACGGAGTAGTACCTCCCACCTGGGAAAACTCAGCCTGTTTCGTTAGGACCCCTCTCTCCCCTCCCCCTTCCCCCAGCTAAGTCAATGGCAAATTGCTCTGCCACTGTTAGGGCCCTGGCTTGGGGCCTGGTGGAGTCGGGTGGGCCCGTGTCCCCCTACTGGGGCTGCCACACCTCCTGTTGAACTCTGGCCACTAGCCACACTGCCCTACAACCCAAGAGTGGCTCCATTGAACTCTGGCCGCTAGGCCATACTGCCTTGACCCTAGGGGCCCTCACCTGTATTTTGGACTTTAGACCTTGACCTGGTCATCTAGAAAGCCTAGGAGAGGACTTGTAGGAGGTGGTCTTCCACCCTCAACCCCCGGTTTGTGTGACGAGGTGGTGAGCACAACCTGTTACACATGGTGGAGAATGAGGGCAATGACCAGGACCTGCTGAAAGGTCCAGGGGAAGGAATCTAGGCAATGGGAGCCCCACCCCCATCCAAGATGGATAGTGAAAAGCTTCTAAAGTGGATGATGAAGAGTCAGCAAGAGCAGGCAGCCCAACAGCAGCAGCAACAGGCTCAGATGATGCAGTAGCTGGCCAGCCAGCAACAGCTGCAGATGACACAGCATCAGGAACAACAACAGCAACTCCTTTGTGAGTTGGATGCCCAGCAACAAGTACAACGAGAATGCTGGGTCCAGCAGATGGCAACTCTATCACGCCTGCTCCTGCCACAGCCCCTGCATCCACAGGGGCAGGATCCCGAGAGACTTTGGCGGGGCTGCCGATATGCCTCACTAAGATGGGGCCAAGGGATGACCCCAAGGCATTTCCAGTCACTTTTGAGCCATTTGCGACAGCCACCCAGTGGTCCCCAGAACACTGGGTCACTGTGCTAGCTCCGTATTTGACTGGACTGGCACAGACTGCTTACCCTAACCTGGATCCCTGGGAGACCCTGGAGTACCTGCGAGTGAAAGCGGCCATATTAAACTATACCAGCATTAGCCTGGAAACTTACTGCCAGCATCTCTGCAAAGAATAGTATCCCCCTCACTCTCCGGGGCTTGACGAAGGGCCACGGCCCAATGGATATGGGACCACTGTTGGAGATGGTTGGACCTGGGCGGCTTGACCGGGCCCCAGGTGGCGGAGATCGTGGTGTTAGAGCAGCTCACCCAGATCCTCCCAGCAGGAGGGAGAGCATGGGTGCAACGCCACTGATGGAGGCCTATCTGGTGGCCAAAGGCGCTGAAGCACCACTCTGGGGATCTGGAAACCCAAGCAGAAGGGACAGGCCAGGCAAGGGAAGCCCATGGGGAGTGGAGTCCTGGGAAGCTCCGTCCATCACCCGCCCCACGCTCTGAGCCCTGAACCCAGACAAAGGGTTGCCCATACTCAGATTCAAAGTGATCGGCACCCACAAGAGGGGGAAAGCCTGCCAAAAGAAGGCCCTGGGCCCACAGAAACCTGATATCACTGCTGGGAGTATGGCCAAGAGGGGCATTTTCTTTGGGAATATCCATTCTGCAACTATGGCAAGACTGGGTCGCCGGCCAAAGAGCTCAAAAAAGAGGCCCAGGAAAGCTCGTTGTCCCTATATAGATCGAACAGACACCCATGCCCTTGTGGACTCAGGACGTAGTCAGACCCTCATACGGGCGGGACTGGTCCCTAACCTTAAACTCTCTGGTGAACAGATGCACTTAAAATGTGTCCATGAAAATATCTGTCCTTATCCCACAGCCTGGGTGAGGACTGAGATCTGCCATCCGGAGGAAATCCTCCATGTGGGTGCAGTCCCCAGATCAGCCTAGTGCTGGGCCAGAATTCAGGGAGATCATCCAGAGATATCAACTACCCGCCCTGTGAGCAGAAGGGGCTAGATCTCCAGGGAGGGGGCTACTCAGACACACTCCGGAGGCAGACCCCCGGGAAAGGAACATCTATGGCTAAGAAGGGGACTGCCAACTCTCGGACTGCCTTGTATCCATCCGTTGAAGACGCGCAGGCAGAGCTGCACCAAGATATAGATTTCATGCAGGAGCAGAGAGAGGATCTGTCCTTGAGTAGAGCCTGGGAGCAGGCCACTGCCCCAGGCCCCAGAGGGAGAAAGAGGAGGGCTCCCCTTCAAGACATCCGCAGGGACCCTGATTTGAGATCTGTCGGGATTGCCTATATTTGGTGGTACAGGAACCACAAACACTCGAGCCACTCCTTCAGCTGTTGGTCCCACAGAGGTTGCGACAAAGCCTCCTTCAGTTAGCCCATGCAAACCCCTGGGCAGGACACCTGGGACAGGAAAAAACTCTCCAGAGGGTGGCCCACCAATTTTTTTGGCCCGGTATTCACCAAGAGGTCCGAGACTATTGTGAATCTTGCCTTGAATGCCAGCGGGCTGGACCAATAGGTGTACCCTGGGCACCCCAATACTCCTGCCAGTGGTCGGCATACCCTTTGAATGCATCGGGATGGACTTGGTTGGCTCTCTGGAAAGAAGACCGGGAATCAATTTATCCTTGTGATTGTGGACTACGCGACATATTATCCCGATGCTGGACCCCCTTCGAGCAGCCACGGTGCCTGTGAGAGAGCCTGGGAGAGGAGTTATAGCAGGCTCTTCTGCCCTCAACTCCTGGTTTATGTGAGGGGGTGGTGAGCTCAACCTGTTACAGCAGCCTATATCATATTAGAGGCGTCTGCTGCTGCTGTTTTCAGAACCAGCTCTCCACAGGGAAGGTTTTGTCAGGAACATGTATAGAGTTTATTTTCCTTGTTTGGATTGTTGTGTATGTGTAACACCCAAATGCTGATAACCTCAATTGATGTGTGCGTTTTGTTAACTGGCTGAGGAATGAATCACAGACCCCTTTCTGAAAAGAAGTTTTTTTTTTCCTCAGAAACTGTTTGTCTATTCTGTGAAAACGACTTCTGTGAGAAGAACTGGTCTCAGCTACAGGTTGCTAATATCCTCTGAACTCACTGTTCACTACTGAACTGGTTTTATTGTTGGTGATTTGGCCTGTGTTCCTGTAAATGGTTCCACACATGCATAACTTTACTTATATCAGTAAAGGGGCCTAATGGAAAGCTCATTCAACACAATGAGAAGATTCCCATTGACTTCAGTGAGTTTTAGATGAAACCCCATGTTCATAAGTACTTGCAGGATTATGGTCTGGGATTCTGTTTTAAATATTTACTAAAAACACCAAGAACTCTAGCTAGGTACTTAGTTAGACGTACAAATTTAAATAAGTAAACAAATATGTATCATGTAGTAGGGTTGGTTGTAAAACATGAAAACAATGTAAATGAAAAAAAATGGAAGTTGTTTCCATTCCACAGGATTTAAAGTGGACCCACTTTGCATTTTTTGCAAAATTTTCTGGGATATTTGTATTAACACTTTTATGAAAATTGTTTTGAAACTTTCCATTTACTGAGAAGTCAAGTTTCCCATAAGAAAGAAAAACAAATGTTGAGTCCTTGGTACAGCCTAATGAGTTTGTGTATATGTGAATTTTAGCATGAGGGCCAGGCAAAATATTTCAGAGAGCATTCCATTCAAACTAAATGTGATTGAATGACAGATTAATTGACCTTAATTTTTGGCAAAGATTATTAAAATCCTTGATTCAGAATTCAAACTATCCAAGTATTATCCTTAGGGTAAAATCACACTAATGTTCACACTTTTACAAATAAAAATCCCAATGATAAGTAAACTGATAAATCATAAATATATTGCAGGTACAGAACTTACCCATAAATCATTTTATTGTGATTGGCTTGTGCTAGTGAATTTATTGAAGCAAAAATACACTCTTTAGAGGATTCTTCTACAGAGGCTTAAGTCTCATAAGTGATCTCAATGAGTCAATGAATTTGGAGATATCCATAAAGTTTGATTGAGGTGTCAGTCCATTATGATTATCTCTATAAATTTAAATAAGATACGTCAGAAATGACTGCAATCTCATGTCACTCTACCATCGGTTCTTTGGCTCCTTGATGTGTAGTGGCATGATAAATTGGATGAGATTTTTAATGCATTTAAACCAAAACAAGATGCAGGTTGCAAGCGGAAAAAAATGTAATTTCTTAGTCAATGAATTAATAAATCAGAATGTTGTTATAGTAAGAGGATGCTGAAGTTAAAGGGGAAGAGCAGGAACTAGGATGAAGGCAGATAGGCATTAAATTCAGGGCACAGAATGGCCCAATTTTCCAAAACGTTATGATGTTGAGTTCAAAAATCTTTGTCTAGGCAAATATATGGTTTATTTCAAACACTGCATCTTCTTCTATGAAAATATTCCCAATAGGATATTTGGCATCACTTAATAGGGGACATGATGAATAGAGTATTTGCTTAATCAGGCCACATGATTGGTAATGGATTTACTGTGTTACACTTGGTAAGAATTGACTCCTGCTTTGTTGGAACACTTCAGATTCCATGTAGCAGATAACAAGAACATTTAAGATAATCAGTTCACAAAGAAACAGTTAATACAAAGTATATTAGCAGAGCTCAAGTATGGATGATTGATCTTTCTCCAGGCAACATATGGGTGTCATGTTGTCCTGATTCTGGTTTCTCTGGTTTTGCAGAGTACATCTATAAATTTCAATGAAATTCCTCTTACACTGTTATAAATGAGACCAGAATCAGTTTCACTAGCTCCATCTTCTCTTGCTGTACTCTCCAAGTGGAACTAATTTAGAAATTACTAATTTAGAAAATGTGGGTCCTAGTATAACATGGCTCAGTTGTAATTCACATCATTTGGAATAAATCTCAGTCTCAAAAAACTGAGATGAAGAAAATGAGCGAAAATCCTAACACAGCAAATAACCAAATGAAAACGCTAAGTGGAAGGACTAAGAATTAGTTTTCTTACCTGTTCTGTCAGGTCTATACTAAAGAGGCCAAGATCTTCACTCAGAGGAAAGGCAAAAGAGCTTGCCGCACAGATGAAACGACAAGCTGTTCCCAGAGATGGAGAACTGAATACCACTGAGGAAGTTGCACCATGTTGTGTTAAAGAAGGAACATGGTGAGAGGAAGAATACTGATTTTAATGCTGAGCTTAGCTGGTTATCTAACATATTTCCAATATTACTTGCCAAGATTAGGGGCCACATTTTGTCTG
The DNA here is from genome assembly GCF_007399415.2 of Gopherus evgoodei. Taxonomy (NCBI): domain Eukaryota; kingdom Metazoa; phylum Chordata; order Testudines; family Testudinidae; genus Gopherus; species Gopherus evgoodei. The sequence continues at coordinate 56,715,552 of NC_044328.1, read as the reverse complement.
GATTAACACAACTAAAATAAATGAAAATACAGCAGCAGAGAATTTGTCTTTATGTGTTTTGTTGCAAACCAGACAAAAACAATCTATTTTCATGGGTTGCCTGGCTGTGGTCACATATCAAAAAAGAAACTAGTGTCAGTGGTCAGGGCCACCTCCTGCTTTTTTGCCACCCCAAGTGGCGAAGCGAGAAAAAAAAAGATAAAGCCACGATTGGCAGCACTTTGGTGGCAGCTTCATTCATACCGCACTGCTTCGTTCTTTGGCGGCAATTTGGCAGCGAGTCCTTCGCTCTGAGAGGCACTGAGGGACCCGCTGCTGAATTGCCGCTGAAGACCCAAACGTGCCGCCCCTTTCCATTGGCAGCCCCAAGCACCTACTTCCTGTGCTGGTGCCAGAAGACAGCCCTGCAGTGGTTTATTAGATTGTTTAGAGGAAGAAGCACTTAGCTTCTTGTAGAACATTTTAATCCCACCCACTGTATTATATAGGGTTTGGGGGAAGGTTGGTGTGTTTTTGTTGTTGTTTAGTAGGAAACTAATTGATATTTCTACTTGCCATTTCTCTACTTTTTGATTGTCATGGTAAAAATAATAGAATGATTATGGCAAGTATCTTGGGATCTTGGATCAATCAGTGTACTACAGATCTTTTTTGGGTTCCAAAGAGGATGATGATTCATAACTGTCAATTTCCTCCATGCAAAAATGTCACATGGAAGCCTGTACTGCAAAAAACTCTCCGACAATGTAGTCTATAATGAACTAACAAATATACCTATGGTTTTTCATGTCTTTCCAGAGCTTAGACATTCTCACTGATGTTAAAAGCAGCAAAGAATCCTGTGGCACCTTATAGACTAACAGACGTTTTGGAGCATGAGCTTTCGTGGGTGAATACCCACTTCGTCAGATGCATGTAGTGGAAATTTCCAGGGGCAGGTATATATGTGCAAGCAAGTTAGAGATAATGAGGTTAGTTCAATCAGGGAGGACAAGGCCCTGTTCTAGCAGTTGGGGTGTGAAAACCAAGGGAGGAGAAACTGGTTTTGTAGTTGGCAAGCCATTCACGGTCTTTGTTTAATCCTGAGCTGATGGTGTCAAATTTGCAGATGAACTGAAGCTCAGCAGTTTCTCTTTGAAGTCTGGTCCTGAAGTTTTTTTGCTGCAGGATGGCCACCTTAAGGTCTGCTATAGTGTGGCCAGGAAGGTTGAAGTATCTTCCTACAGGTTTTTGTATATTGCCATTCCTAATATCTGATTTGTGTCCATTTATCCTTTTCCGTAGAGGCTGTCCAGTTTGGCCGATGTACATAGCAGAGGGGCATTGCTGGCATATGATGGCGTATATTACATTGGTGGACGTGCAGGTGAATGAACCGGTGATGCTGTGGCTGATCTGGTTAGGTCCTGTGATGGTGTCGCTGGTGTAGATATGTGGGCAGAGTTGGCATCGAGGTTTGTTGCATGGATTGGTTCCTGAGCTAGAGTTACTATGGTGCGGTGTGCAGTTACTGGTGAGAATATGTTCAGGTTGGCAGGTTGTCTGTGGGCGAGGACTGGCCTGCCACCCAAGGCCTGTGAAAGCGTGGGATCATTGTCCAGGATGGGTTGTAGATCCCTGATGATGTGTTGGAGGGGTTTTAGCTGGGGACTGTATGTGATGGCCAATGGAGTCCTGTTAGTTTCTTTCCTGGGTTTGTCTTGCAGTAGGAGGCTTCTGGGTACACGTCTGGCTCTGTTGATCTGTTTCCTTATTTCCTTGTGCAGGTATTGTAGTTTTGAGAATGCTTGGTGGAGATTTTGTAGGTGTTGATCTCTGTCTGAGGGGTTAGAGGAGATGCGGTTGTACCTCAGTGCTTGGCTGGAGACAATGGATCTTGTGATGTGCCTGGGATGGAAGCTGGAGGCATGAAGGTAGGCATAGCAGTCGGTAGGTTTTCAGTATAGGGTGGTGTTAATGTGACCATCACTTATTTAGACCGTGGTGTCTAGGAAGTGGACCTCCCGTGTAGATTGGTCCAGGCTGAGGCTGATGGTGGGGTGGAAGCTGTAGAAATCGTGGTGGAATTTTTCCAGAGTCTCCTTCCCATGGGTCCAGATGATGAAGATGTCATCAATGTAGCGTAGGTAGAGAAGGGGCGTGAGTAGATGAGAGCTGAGGAAGCATTGTTCTAGGTCGGCCATAAAAATATTGGTGTATTGTGGGGTCATGCGGGTGCCCATAGCGGTGCCACTGATCTGGAGATATATATTGTCATCAAATTTGAAATAGTTGTGTGTGAGGATAAAGGCACAGAGCTCAGCAGCCAGTTGTGCTGTGGATTCATCAGGGATACTGTTCCTGACAGCTTGTATTCCATCTGTGTGCGGGATGTTTGTATAGAGAGCCTCTACATCCATGGTGGCTAAAATGGTGTTTTCTGGAAGGTCACCAATGCATTGTAGTTTCCTCTGGAAATCAGTGGTGTCACGGAGATAGCTGGGAGTGTTGGTGGCATAGGGTCTGAGTAGAGAGTCCACATATTCAGACAGTCCTTCAGTGAGAGTGCCAATGCCCGATACGATGGTGTCCAGGATTTCCAGGTTTGTGGATCTTGAGTAGTAGATAGAATAACCCTTGTCGGGGCTCTAAGGGTATGTTGATTTGTTCCGGTGTTAGTGTAGGGAGTGTCCTGAGTAGATGGTGTAGTTTCTTAGTGTATTCCTCAGTGGGATCTGAGGGAAGTGGCCTGTAGAATTTGCTATTGGAGAGTTGTCTGGCAGCCTCCTTTTGGTAGTCAGATGTGTTCATGATGACAACAGCACCTCCTTTATCAGCCTCTTTGATGATAATGTCAGGGTGGTTTCTGAGGCTGTGGAGGCATTACATTCTGCACGACTTAGGTTATGAGGCAAGCGATGTTGTTTTTCCACACTTTCTGCCTGTGGATGTCGGCGGAAGCATTCAATGTATAGGTCCAGACTGTCATTTCGACACTCAGGAGGAGTCCATGTGGAGTTCTTCAATCAGGGAGGATGAGGACCTGTTCTAGCAGTTGCGGTGTGAAAACCAAGGGAGGAGAAACTGGTTTTGTAGTTGGCAAGTTCACTGGTGTTAAATAGCTGTAAGCTTGGAAGAGCACTGTGAGACTGGCATGGACATGAATCGATCATGCTATCCAGAAATTAACTGGACAAATGGTCAAAAAGGGGAAACAAAACCTGCTTTTAAAAGAAATCTGAGTTTATTTTATAGTAACCGTTATGAAGAGGTCGATTCTGGAATGTACCTGTGTTTTATTTGTCCCGTTCATTCATTTCTCCTGGGAAATAATTTAATGGCAAATAGGCCAAAGTTTGAACAGTAGAAAGACTCTACCTTACCAAGAGGTACCCTCTTGGTTTTAGAGATCTCTCCCTGGTGACATTAGCAACAGGAATAACTGACATTGTTGACACACAAGAAAAAAAAGTATTATTAGACTGTGAATTTTCAGTGGCTTGTAAGAGAACCGTATCAGAGAGAATATCGTGTGTGAACGGTTTACACTGTGTAAACTGCTGGAACCTGCATAGCATACAGTAGATTTCAAAGTAATAGATTATATGTTCAGTTACTTGAGCTATATCAACAGCTTGGACTCTGCTCCTGTCCTTCATCACAGAGGACACTTACACCATTGTGCACTACAAGAAGTAAAACAAAACTTTAAAAACATTGACATATTTAAATGTATATTCTGGCAATGTTTGGATGTCTAAAAGAGGTAGGTTAGGCATTGTGGCCCTGACACAAAGTCAACTGATGTCACTGGAAGTGTTTTATTGACTTCAGTTGATTTGGATTAGACCATATTTTACTAAACATGATGCTAAGAATTTTAGAATGATTAAAACGCTTTTTAAAAAAATGCTAGAAAAGGAATGAGATCAGCATCCATTTCCCCCACGACATAGTTTACAATGGTGCAAAGTGGATTCTGCTTGAATAAAAATGAGCAGTTGGGAAGGATGGGAGAGGAATTAATCTTAAACACTGAATGAAATATGAAGAGATGCACCTTTCACCCAAAAGATCCACATTTAACAGAGACTAGTAAACTACTAACAACCATATGCAACTGGTCAATCAGAAAGGGAAACATTTTTGACATTATTTAAATTGCATTTCAGAATGTTTCTTCCCAACCTCCCTCAACTGTTCCATTGCACTAAAATGGCTCATTGTCTGCTAATATTGTTTGTGATGCCTGCCCTTCTCATTTCCTCTCACCCTTTTCCTTTGTACTGTGGCAGCTGTAGCAGATGTCAACAACTGCCTATCTGCTCTGTCCTCCATTGACTGAGACCTTCATTTGGGTGTAGTGGCTTTTAAAAGAACTGTATCTTTTCAAAGTTTGACACAAAGCTAGGTCAAAGAGACTCATATAGGCCACGTTATTGTTTGCTACTCAACCTTCTTGTGTGTGTGAGTTGTCTTACTCGATTATTGGGCCTCTCCTAATTTAGTTAGTTTTCCAGTTAGACATTTCCATTAAGCTATACATAGCCCCAGAATGTACTAGCAATGCTGGTTTGAGGCTCAGCACTCACACGACCCTATAGACACTGACTGTACATAAAACTGTGCCACACAAAATCATGGGGATATGTTTAAATAAAAGGCAAGAACCAGAGTCATCACAAAATCATGTTAAATGAAGTGTTAATTGGCAAGTGCTAATTTTCTGGACGTTTTGAGGAAGAGAACATAGAGAGGAGAGTATGCAAGCCAGCAGAAGGGCAGACACCTTCCCAAATGGTTGCATGAAATGTTCACTTAACATGCGTGTTTTTAACAAGAGGAATAACAAATAATTTAGGTGGAAGCCTTGATACAGGCTTTTACCAAGTTTTGTATAGGATAAGAAGAGAAATAGAATTAATGTTAACTGTATCAGGATCCAGCAAAACATTTAAGCACTTGCATAACTCTAAGCGCATGAATAGTCCTGATGATTTCACTGATTATGTGCTTGATGCTAAGCACATACACAGGTGCTTTGCTGGATCACAGCCTTAATGTTTGCAAAGCAGCCTGTATTAAAAATGTTGCAGTATATCAGATAAAACAAAACAAAATACCAAGTCACCCAAAGGTGCAATTGGAAGTAATTTTATAGGCTTAAGCTTTAGTCACAGCTCAGGAACTCATTATAAACCGATAAAGTTCAAATGATTCTATCAGTAGCTCATAATTTAAAGTGATTGATGTTCCAAAGAGTTGTGGTCAATGGTTTTAACTGTTTGAACCATCGTGGGAGAGTTCTTTTCTTACCTCTCCAAGGATGGTCCTTAGCCTTGGCTGTGATTTTCATTATAGACCCAAAATGTCAGCTGAGGTGAGATGAGGAGAGAATAGAATAACTAATAAGAAAGGAGGGTGTATGTAAGAAAGACATGTCCTTAGTAAAAAGGAAATATGAAATCACCATTTAAAATATTTTAAGAAGTGAATCTTTTAGAGAAAGATACCAGTTATTAAGATCCCTATGCTCAAGTGCTGTCTGTGCTCATGGGAGTGTGGGGAAGGAGCTACGTCTGAAGCAGTGCACTTCCACACCACCCCATCGTTGAGAGCTGTTTCTATCCAGCACGGTGATGGCTGCTCCTATCTAACACAAGCTGGCCTTAATCTTCTTTTCTGTAGATCAGTCACTTCAGCTCTCTAACAGTTTCTGTTGATTTCTGTTTGTCCTGGTCCTATAATGTGATTCCTTTGTGTGTGGAGCCCAAGAACCATTTTAAGGTAGGCGTAATTCATTATTTAAATAGTTTTTTCTTTTATGCAAAATTGGGTATTTAGTGTGTCAACATGGTATTAATAGGAGTGACGGAGGAGCTCATATTCATGGCAAGTAAATTACTAATGAGGGGAAATGATCTGCCTATCACTTAAAATATTTGTGTCAGTACGGCCCAATTGTGATAAAGCAAGAAATGTTTAACATTTAAAGGTGTGGTTTCTTCAACATCTGTAGAGCGTATGGAGTTAGATACCCATTTAGGCCCCCATCCTGCAAGTTACCCTACCTGGGAAGACCCTGAGCCAACAGAAAGCCCCCTGGATTTATGAGGTTTGCTATGGGAGCAGGAGCCTAGCCACATTCAGACCCCCCAATTCAGTGTGTGCTTAGATCCAAAGCAAAGCACTGAAAGCATGTGCATTGACTTCAAATAGCTCAATCTTGCTTAGTTTATTAAAAAGAAAATTGAGATGCAACTCTATTACAGTATCTGAATAGCTTCATAGGGAAAAAAAACCCAGGTGTACTAATGGGCTCTTTAATCTAGTGAGGAATGGCATAATAAGAACCAATGGCTGGCTGATGGCCAGCCAGATGTATTCAAATCAGAAGATTGGCACACTTTTTTCTTTTTAACCGTGAGGGTGATTAACCATTGGAACAAACTGCCGTGGGCACTGGTGGATTCTCCATCTCTTGATGTCTTCAAATCAAAACTGGGATGCCTTTAGACAAACACAAGTTATTGGACTCAATACAGCAGTAACTGGGTGAATTTTAATGGCCTGTGATATACACACTAGATGATCTAATGGATCCTTCTGCCTTTAAGTGTACAAAGCTGTGAAAATTTAATGCTGAAGTTAAGTACATGCTTAAGTGCTTTCCTGAATCAGGGCCAGAGGAACTTGCCGGGACAGGAATTTAGACATTACAAAGAAATCTCATATCCTCAATTTTGAATGAATGGCATTTTTTTCTGTATTTTTTTTAAGTTTAAGACTTTTGGGCGGGGGGGTTGGGAGGGGAGGGACTGCAATTGACCTATCATTGCTTTTGTAATTTAGCAGAAGTTGCATGAAGTTTTGACCAAGCAAGCATTTATTTATTTATTTATTTATTTATCTTCATGTTTTGTTTATTTTTACCAATAAAGTTTGTGCTGCACCTATTGGGTGTGCTAGTATAGTCTGTGCTATAACTGATGCATCATGGTATGCATACAGAAATTAACATGCAAGTAACTGTGTGTTTGGCAGCTTGCTCTCTGTAGTCACTTCCAAATGCTTTTAGTAGCTCTCTCAATGTGGGTGTATAGAGAATGTTACTGGCTGGCCATTCTCACAGGCTAAGAATTTAATTGTGTCTTAAAACCAACACCTATGTTAATGGACTTATGGTGCTGCTGCCAAGGCCAGCATAAACTCCTGGGTGCATTATCCCTCATCAGGCAGAACATCTCCAGGGGTAAAGGAGGAGCTTGGTTTGTAAAAGTTACCCTATTAGCTTAAATATTTTCTCAACCAGCATAGGATTGTTTCATTTTGCCCATTGTCTAGTATTTTGTCCTGTGTAGGTTTAAATGTGCCAAGCAATGGGGTTTCCGCTACTTTCCTTGGGATGTTATTCTGTAGCCTACTATGTACTACTGACAAGAAGTTTTTCTCCTGATATCTATTCCAGATTGTGACTAGCTCTGTGCTAAGAGCTGCAAGTGTGGGACAGGCCCAGGGACAATCACAATCCAGGATACTGCTCTCTTTGTGTGCCCCAAAGGGGGAAATGCTTCTGGCGCACTCTGCAGCCCTCAGAACCCAGTTGCACTGGCTTACAAAGTGAGTTGGCCTCACCAGTGGAGCAGGCTGCATACACACGTACACCTGGGTGCTTAGGAAGGGAGTGGCCTCTGGACGAGTGCAATTCCGCAATATCTTGTATGCAGTATGGTGACTCTTTGGCACAATCTAGCACTAATCTTTCCTTGCAATTCAGTCTCTTCAGCTCCTAATCGCATTTTGGCGCCCATTCTATGGAAGAAAGGGTTAGGTTAAGGAGTTGGGATTTGGAATAAGAAGAGAGCAGCAAATTAGACATGACTTCCTGTTGCACGTAGAGACCTATTTAGAACTAGCTGTGTCTAAATAATATAACTTCCACTGGTTTACCTACAACAGTGCCACTTAGGGAATTAAACCGAACATGATCCAATAGAAATTTGTCTTGGAGGAATTAATCACACCTTCTCTCTTGTTTTTCCTGAGACTATAAAAGGCACACTCAGGTAGTGCAATATGCTTCTGTTTTAGTCGTGGAAGAGGAGGAGAGACAAAGGGACGTAGACATTTTTCAGTGGTAGCAGAGTCATCGTCACAAGTTCCCATTTAGTGCTAACCCTGTGTTTTCATTAACTATCAGCATCAATTCAGGCATCCTAGGTATAACAGCAACAGTAGAACTAAAGACAGCAGCAAGGAAATATTGTAGTTTGACTTGATGGGTCAGTGACAGCATAACCATCAGTAGTATCTCTCAAATTTATTTTTGGCATCTTTCCTTTTGTTGGTAGTAGTAGATTTGAGTCAACTGTTGCATATTAGCAATCTGTAACAAATGGGCTAATGAGGTGAGACTTCCGTAAGATATATGGGTGAGGTTTGTATTAATGTATTCTCTTACAACTTGCAGTGGAACAGGTTTGTGGGTTATGTGCATTGTGACATTTGGAAATAAAACCAAATACCAACACGGCAACGCAGGCAGTGATATGCTGGATGTTAGCCGATCTGATGCCTATCATGGGGCTTACAATCACAAAACAAGCACCACCAGTTAAGGCAACATTCAAATATCAAACCTCATGTGTCAAAATTAATATAAGTTTATTCTTATGCATATACAGTATTTTCCTAATTATCCAGATAGCAAGGGGGACATGGATTGTATATAGGTAATCAGGAGTTCCTATAACAGAGAGGGCAGCAGCCATTCAGTAGCGGGAAAGCCTCCCCCATTGCCAGGGCTCATCCTTCCTCCTCATCCTCACGGTTCTGGTCAAGGTCTCTGCTCTGCCTTGCGGGACCACAGCCTCCCTTCCAACCCTTGAACCTGCAGGGATTGGGTGTCATTGGCCCTGCAGCAGCTCCATGTCCACTGTTACAGCCCCACTCACTCACTTCCACAACACTGGGGCAGTGGAGGGATCCCTGAAATGCTACAGGAGCCATTAAGCAACAGGGAGGCCTCCCCTGCAGCCAGGGGCTCATCCTTCGCCATCTCCTTACCTCCAGTATGAGATATAAGGAAAGGATTCAGATAATGTGGAGGTTGAGATAAAAGAGTTTCAGATAAAAGGGAGTGTATCATGTAGTATCTTTTATATAGCAAAGGTATCACAAAACACTTTTAAACAGTGTTTTTTAAAAATACAAAGAATGTAATGATTGTGCACCTGATCCAAAACCAGTTAAAGTCAATGAAAAAAGTACCATTAACTTCAGTGGGATTTGTATTAGACCTTAAACAGGTAAATAAAACAATCATAATATGTTCAGCAATAACACACACAGGAAGTGAAACGCATCTGTATGAGTCAGTAAAGTGTACCTAAATGGCGCTTTCGCGGCTTATTGCATATATCATCATAGTAGCAAAGCTGAGCAACATAGGGCCTATGTGAAGTTGCAGGCCCAGCTGAGCCTTTGTGAATAGAATTTTCAGAGGGAAACTAGTTAAACTGAATCTCAGTTTGATGCAGGAGAAAAATTAATATCACAAGTAAGTTTCTCTATTTTAAATCTTTATGTGCTGATCTTGGCCAGGAAAAGAAAATTTAAAAAGGAAGTTTTTCAAAGACAGAAATAGTAGTTGGGTACCTAACTCCCTTTTGTCTTTGTGGATGTTAGGCACCTAACTGCCATTTGTGCCTTTGATCATCTCTCCCAGAGGATTAAGGAAATGGCAGGAAGATAAAAGGGAATAGGAAGTGTAATAAAAAAAGCAGAAGAGCACAAAGAAGATAAAATAAAAATGAAAGAGGTAGGATGGAAGAGAGATGTCAGGGAGGCAAAAAAGAGCGGCTGAGAGACAGCCAAAAAAAGGGGCGGGGAGGGCTGGTTGATTGACAGTTCCAGTGGAAGAGTAAAACAGAGTTTTGGACTTTACAACCTTCTGCTGAGAGAATAAGGGATAACTCTTTATCTCTGAAGAAAGCTCAGTTTGAAAGGGTTGAAAGATCTGTGTGTCTCTGTGGTCCATGTGTGTCTGTATATAGGCTACTGCCAACCACAGCCATTCCCAAAATCATGAGTCAATCTCCAGGAACCATAAAAGTGACTTAAAATTATGAAACTTAAAAAAAAAAGTTGATTCCTTTTTTTATTTTCCTTCTGGTATTTGAGCCTTTATCGTTCATGTTTTCAAACTTTTCTTCATAACTATGGAGGCTAGAAACTTTCTGCTGTTTTCGTTTTAAATGTAAACTGAGATTGTGATGTAATCACATGATTTCAGCAACTAGGGCATTAAAAAAAAGAAATTACACTAACTGGAATAACTTAATGCGAGTTGATAACATTTCTGTGCATGCACACACACATACACAGATGGAGTTCTTTGCGAAGAAAAGCTTTCAGGACCTTTTGCAGATCTACATTCCAAGTAGATCCTAATGTATGGGTATGGCTGAGGGAACCCTGTAAATCCTCTCTCAATAAGAGCTGTGTGAAACCTTCACAGTTCACGCCGAGTGACAATATTGTGGCCTTCCAAAACCATTTCAGATGTTTTCAAAGCCTCTGGATGACAATGGTCAATGATGCCACATAAAGGCAGCATGCATCCTGTTGAAACATTGGCTGGCTGGTTTGACTTGTTGCATGCTGTGGAAACTGATTTAACATCAGAAGATTCCTTCCATGTTTTCTTCATTTCCTCTGTCCTGTACACTTGTTCACCTCACTACAGGCTCCGTTATCACTCAGAGTGGTCTTGTGATTCTCTCCGTGGCACTCGTGGAGTCAGACCTTTGCCTGCCAGTCACAATTACATCTACTATGCTAAACACTGCCTGGTGCAGATGCTAGATGGCAGGTAAGTGTGATAATAAACACCTCTTTGTGGGCCTGATTCTGCCTGCTCATCTGAGTACGGATGAGCGATTCAGGCTATGTGATAGTACACACTCCACAAAGCACTTTTTAGCTGTTCTACCCTGGCCGGCGTAGCAGTAGGGTATGGCGATACCCTTTCACTGTACCATGTGGAATTCTAGGGAGCTGAACATGAATTCCAAGTCCTCCCTCTGTCCCACAGAGACTCTTTCTCATGTGTGCTCCTGCAGTTGACTTTACTGTTACTGGTGCATTGGCATCATTCAGCCTCTGCCGGGTGGATGACTCATTCCTGCTGGTGCTGCCTGTGCTGAGAGGCTTTTGGCTATGCTAGACTTTCCACACAGCTCAGGACCCTGACGATGCTGGTTGCCTAAGGGAGTTGCGAGAGGGATCAGTCCCTGCAGCCTTTCTGCTCTGAGTTTCAACATCATCATCATTCTCTTTCATGCAGCATGAATCCTTTGTGAGTGTGGAGAAGGAAATTAAGGTGTTAAAAGTGGAAGCTTCCTTTCACAGCCACCAAGGAACAAGGGGTTTTGTTCCTTATCTTAACCACTAAGATTTTGATGTCCCTGTTCATCAGTATCTATGCCCTCCTCTTCCACTCCCTACATGTCATCATGCCAGCCCTCTTAGGCAAAGAGTAGAAGGAAACAGTATTTCAAAATATGGCAATCAGGAGCATTCACTCTGTAAGCCTGAGCCCCAATCTCTACCTCCCATATTTGTCTTACTGATTAACGAGGGTTAGTTTTGGTAAGTTAAACATGAACTTTTGGTCAGCATTCTTCTGCTGGTGCATCTGGTGGGAGTTGACAAATGCTACAGAATCTGTGCAGCCCCTGTTCCTGACTCCCCATATTCCAGTTATACTGCTGCCCCTTTGGAAGAAATATGTTGCTTCTTTTGGAATGTTGGGAACATCTCTGATTCTGCTCCCAACACCTTACCCTGTCTGAGGAATGTGTAAGGATGAAACTGAAGTAAGATATGCTGTGAGTATCCTGAGATGGTGCTAATATAAGCTAATCAGTTTCCAGGCAGAAATAGCAGGAATTCCAGAAGGTAGCACATATTTTCCAGTATAACCTTAGTTCCTGTCCTTGATGGTGGCTAAGGTATTATTAATTAAAATGGTTACTAGTGTCTTAAAGCAGACAAAAATATAAGTGATTTGCCAGACTTGTTAGGTAACTCTTAGCATATCAGGTTTCCGGGGCCAGTCTATCCCTCTCAACTCAGGCTTGTTCAAATCACTGTGCACATTGCCTAGAAAAAGCTCTGTAGGTGCTGATACTGCTTAAAGAATCATAGAACTGGAAGGGACCTCAAGAGGTCTTCTAGTCCAGTCCCCTGAACTCATGGCAGGATTAAGTATTATCTAGACCATTCCTGACAGGTATTTGTCTAACCTGCTCAAAAAATCTCCAATGACGGAGATTCCGCAACCTCCCCAGGCAATTTATTCCAAGTGCTTAACCACCCTGACAGTTAGGAAGTAAAAATAGTCTGTGCTAGCCATTTATCGTTTTTTCTCACAGGCAGCAGGCAGTATCCTGTTTGGAAGTTAGCTGGGCTTTATTCTTCAGGTTATATTGTAACTCACCTCTCATTTAAATAAATCAGAAGTAGGACCCGCATTGTGTGGAAAATCTCTCTCTCTCTCTCTCTCTCTCTCTCTCTCTCACACACACACACACACACACACACACACACACACACACACACACACACACACACACACACACAGTAACCTAAACATAATTCTTATTATTGCTATTAAAGCTCAAGAAAGCCGTTTAATAGGCCAAGACCATTTGTATGGATAATGGCAAGTATTTGTTCACTGGTACATGGAATTTGCATGACAAACGTTAAGATTGAATTTTTCATGAAGGAAAACAACAAACTAAAACAAGCCTGATTGGACTCAGATAATGAATTTCACTAATAAGGAATGACATTATCGCTCTTAGCTAAAATTGAATGTGAATGGTTAAGCCTGATAATGGAATCATGTTGTCTTAGTGATGGAATGTCAATGCATGAAAACTCCTAATCAGTAATATCAGCCATCTTTTTTGGTAAAGAACGAGTCACCCCTTGATCCCATTAACTGTCTATGAAGCTACTTCAGATCTAAGATTTAATGAATTTATTACATTGAAATTACCTAATGAAAGCTTATAATGCTAGTTAGATTAGAGAGCCGATTGTACCTGACACAAATTCGAAACTTGCCCTGAAACCAAAGGAAATGATTAGTTTATAGGGAACCAAATTTAAAATCAGTTTAGCTTCAGAATTACAACTTTGGTGTTTAAAAAAGGGTAAATCAAAATACCATGTTACAGTAAGCAGCTGCTCTTGCCATTATGGAGCTGCTGGGACTGTCAGCATTTTCACTCCTAGAATACCTATATTTTCAGAGATACAGCAGAACCTCAGATTTAGGAACATGTCGGGAATGGAACTTGTTCGTAACTCTGAAATGTTCATAACTCTCAACAAAACATGGCTATTCTATTAAAAGTTTACAACTGAACATTGACTTAATACTGCTTTGAAACTTTACTCTGCAGAAGAAAAATTCTGTTTCCCCTTTATTTTTAGTAGTTTACATTTAACACAGTACTGTGCTGTATTGCTTTTTTTTTTCTTTTTCTTTTTCTTTTGTCTCTGCTGCTGCCTGATTGTGTACTTCCAGTTCCAAATGAGGTGTATGGTTGATTGGTCAGTTTGTAATGCTGGTGTTTGTGACTCTGAGGTTCTACTCTATATTAAATTTCACTTATTTTTCTTTTTTGCCTTTTAGATGTAGGAAGATAATGGTGGAAATTGTTTAAGGGACAAGTTTGCCTGTATCATGTCCCCCTCTATGCATACCCACAAAAAGGACAGAGAAAATCAGCCCACAATTTATTAAAACAATCTAGAATTTTTTATGGGCTATCCATTATATCATGCTGCTACTTCTATTCTGAGTCATGCTTCTTAGGAGTGAAGATAGAATAAGTTCTGAATTTCCTGGCATTTATGTGGTGAAGACTAAAGCATAGAATTTTTTTAACATAATTTGCTTTGGCATTTATATGAGAAAAAACACTTGGGAAGCAAGTGCATGTCAGACATAACAATGAGAAAATATGGGGCTTTTTTTTTTTTAATTTGTCTGATAGCATGCAGTTATCTTCAGCAAACCCCGGCATGTCTGTTTACGATGGAAGTGAGGAAGATAACAGATTTTATAAGGTTTACTATTTCTAGGAGAAATTACAATGTGAATATAAACGTACATGTATATTTAAAATTAAAGACCAAATCTTAAGTAAATACTACCTAACACATTTTATTTTAAAATGAATAAATGAAATAAATATCTTTAGTTTTTAGTTCTCTTATTTTATTAGTTAATTGTTCTGTTGGATGTTTGTGGGCCTATTTGATTTTGATTTGATCGCCACTGACGAAGGAAGTCCATGGGGAATACTTTGATGAATTACTGTTTCTCTATAATTTTATCAGCTCGTATGCACAAGGTGGTTCTCCATAGTTGTTTTGTGGAATATTTTCCAAAGATATTCCAGTAAATTCCTAAACATGCACAAGATTAAAAGCATCTCACAGGCATGGGCAGCAATGCCCATATTGGTTTATTTACTTACAAATGCAGCACAATCTGTTTTAATTAAATGAGTCATAGTACATCTATTTTTGTCCCAGTCACACAGTCAGTATCATGTATGGTGTTCTCTAAGGCTTTGCAACAATGTTCTTCCTTTTCATTACAAAGTGCTGGTATATGAAGGCATAATTTATCTCATTTACACAACAGAAACAATATTTTTTAGAACTGACAATATTGAGACAAATAGGTTGTCAGTCTTAGGCCCTGGTCCTGCAAAGACTTAAGTGTGTGCTCCATTTCCACACATTCAGTAGCCTAAATTAAATCAGTGAGTCTACTCACAGAGCAAAACGTTAAGTCCCTGTGTAAGTTTTGATCAGAATCTTTAAGAGTGAATTTAACATAGCAGAAGAGACTCAGAAACAAGACTACTGTACTTTCTGGGATGTTATATGCATTTTTTTCAGTACCCGAGAGGATGAAATGTGACTACATGGCATGTAGTAGTGAGTGTTGGAAAAAGTTACGTTTATGGATCACTGACAATCATTTTGAGTTTGATGGCAATAGTAACATATGGGACAAGTTCAGAGAAGATCCGTAGCCTTGTAAGCAGTTTAAAGTCAGGCTAAGTGGGGTGAGGTGACAGAAGGTGAGGGGAGAGTCATGTATCTTCTCTGGGAATTAAAGGGAGAAAAGATAGATAACGTAAAAACTGAGAAATTGATTCAATGTTGCATAAGGTGAGCAGGATTTGGTCTCCAGGACCCACAGTGCCTATTGTCCTCAGTGATTTTGTCTGGTTCTTACATTTTAGGAAATGCCTTCTTTCCACACTTTTCATTAAACAAAATGCTCTGAATCACAATGCTTTCCTATTTCATTCCAGCAAGGGTGTATTTTCTTGAGTATTCTGTAATATTATTCAAATACTATGTAAACTCTAAATGGACTTCTTACTGTAACTCTTTAGCAGAAATATTTATATTGGTTGATGTGTTGGTTTATAGCTTATGGATCTTTTCTTGTTTGCTAATTAGATGATGTGGCAACTACCTAGAGTATTTCTTTTAAGAGTATAATTATGGTAGCTTATTTAACAAGGTATGTAAATATGGAAATACAGAGGGAAGCACCATATAGGTGTGTGTCTGTCTGTTTTTGTGTTATAGTAGCACCTAGAGGCTCCCCATTCTTCCAGACAATGTGAAAACACGTAGTAAGTAGACCTGTTAAAAATTGCTGTTTTTTCACACTAATTTTGTTTTCATTCAAAATTTTGTGTGAAAATTTTCATTTTTCTCACTTAGAGAGAATGTTACTTTCTCTTTTAACTTTTTTATTTTTCTCTAACTTTTCTAGAGAGGTGAGGTTAAAGGAGAGAGAGAGAGAGAAAGAAGAGATGTGCCATAATTTTTAAATGAAAAAAAATCATATTGCCCCATTTTTTTATTTCAATAATTTTAAAAGCAAAAAAAAATTGAGAAAACTCTATTTTTAAATTGAAAAAAATTATCATTGAAACTTTTTTTTTATGAGGACAGAAATTACAATTTCAAATAACACAACAAGGGTAGGAAAGAAAACAGAAATGAGGTTACTATATCCAAATGAGACACACAATTTCTGAAACAAGTAGCAAAAGAAACAGGAAAGTTCTTGGTGAGGATTTTAAGATTAGCACATTAACGGCAAACAAGTTTAGTACCACAGAATGCAGCATGCCTAGTATTGTTATGATTCCTGTATTTCAAAAAGGAACAGGAAAGAGGGCTAAGGAACTTGTATATTTGTGAACCTAGTGCCCAGTTCCACAAACTTCTAGGGGTTTAGATAAGCATTAAGGAGATACTGGCAAAACAGTTTGTTTAAAAGAAATACAGAGTTGAACCTTGACTCAAAATGTGATTTAGATCTGCCCCGTGAGAGCCATATCTGGAGATATTATTATAAAAGTTTATTACATTTCTGAACTTACTGTAATGGGATATGTCTGCACAGCACACTCCTTTCGGTGGTGTATAGAGAGCTTACATAGCTAGCTCCCATAGCACAGGTATGAGGAACACAGTAGATGATGAGGCACTGCTTATGTGAGTAAACTGGGGATATGTATCCTACTCAGCTCTCTACTAGCCCAAGCTATGCCTCCCTTTCTGCTTTTCACTCCAGTGGGAAAGGCTCCTGTAGTTCCCAGGGCCAGTGCAACCCATTAGGCGACCTAGGCATCTGGAACATAAATATCTTGCGACACCGATTACAACAGTGCCATGTGAATGCCTGTTCTTACTTTCAGGAGACATTGTAAACAAGAAGCTGGCAGTTTTATCTCCTGCAAATGTAAACAAACTTGTTTGTCTGAATGATTGGCTGAACAAGAAGTAGGACTGAGTGGACTTGTACACTCTAAAGTTTTACATTGTTTTATTTTTGAATGCAGTTTTTTTTTGCATATAATTCTATATTTATAAGTTCAACTTTCATGATAAAGAGACTGAACTACAGTACTTGTATTAGGTGAATTGAAAAATGTTTCTTTTATTTTTACAGTTCAAATACTTGTAATAAAAATAAATATACAGTGATCACTGTACACTTTGTATTGTGCTCTGTAATTGAAATTAATATATTTTAAAATGTTGAAAAGAGCCAAAAATATTTAAATAAATGGTATTCTATTATTAACAGCGTAATTAGTCATGATTAATTTTTGTAATCGCTTGACAGCCCTAATGACAATATATTATTACAAGGAGAAAGAGGACCCAGGCAAAGACCTTTAAAGTAATAAATGGTCATGTTTAAGGTTTAAAGGTGGTTAGTAATGGTAAAATAGAGTTGCCAAGGAGGGGACGTGTTAAAATTCTTACCCCCGAATAACTAGCAATCTGTACTGTGAGGAATGCTGTCTGTGTGCAGTCTTCAACAACTAGCAATGCTCTGTCAATACTACATAATATATCACTATGCTGATATTTTGTACAAGTCATGATCTACGGTTTTACTTTTAGGTATGTACTGTCTTGAAAGAGAATCACTTTTGTGTTTTTTAAACTCCCATTCTCCCAATTCTACTACTCCTTCTATGGTTCAGTACCACCTTACTCAACGCATGTAAGGGTAGCAGGATTGAGTCTAGTATTAGTAACTCCCACTGATGTTAGTCTGCACTGAAAGACACTAAACCCAGAAAGGAAAGCTGGGTTTGTCTATGGATCACACATTGCTTGTAGCATGCCTTTTCCCTTTTTGACAAAAAACACACCCCTCCTTTATGTTCAAAAAATTTCAGTCAGCTCTATTACAGATATAAACAATCTCACTCACTTGCATATATCACCTCTGTGTTCTCCCCAAACCACATCAGAAAACCTATTTTGGCATTGAGATATTTCTATATCTGCATATTTTCCTGCAGTCTTGTGCCCTTATCTTCTCTTGCAATATGTTAAGGGATAATGATATGAACCAAGCTGTTTGACACCTTGCCAGCCTGGAGAGGAAAGCTGGGGAGGGGAAGCCTTACTTTTAAGGAGCTATTGATCAACCTCAATATGTGGAGTTCCAGTTGTATATTAACCAGCTGATGTTTATATTCAAAACTTTTCTTGTTTTGCTAGTTTGTTTATTTCAATTCAGTTTTTGCTTTCAAATTAATTAGAGAATGATAAAGTTTATCAAGTATTACTTTAAGAAGCTTCCATGAAAGTAGCATCACAGTCTTTGGATTTCATCCAGCTCTACTGATTTTTTTAAAATAGCACTGTAAATCACTCTGTGTTTTATGTTGTTTGTAAGCTTGGAATTCAAGGCATGACATGGAAAGCAAGAGATCGTAGTACCACTTAGTCAAAACAAAAAACTAACTTCATTTTTCGGTTAGAAAAATGCTTGAATTCTAGTGAGCCTTGTGAAACTTAATAAGCGTTGCTCAGTCCTGGCTATGTCTTTAGGCCCAGGTTCTTTAACCACCGAGATATTCAGAATGATTCTGACAAGACTGGAAATTACTACTGAAGCCAAAGATAAAATTAAACATCCTTGGTCTTTCTAATTATATGTTTTGCAGTGTCTTTGAGAACCATTAGCAAGAAATCTCATGAGAGGCCATGTTACTGTAAATTTTCTTAACTGTTTTTTAGACCACAGAGGAGCATCAAAACTTCTGAGTGCTTAGCTGAACCAAACTCCCAAATCTCTGAAGTTTGTCTATTTGTTAAGATAATAAAATACTGACAACCATTTTTTTCACAAATATTGTTTTTGATGCTATCATAATTCTCAATTTTACTGTCCACAGAGAGCGAAGAGGTGTACCAACGCCAGGTCCTGTCTATTTCCTGTATCGTCTTTGGCATAGTCATAGTGGGCATGCTCTGTGCTGCGTTCTACTTCAAAACAAAGTAAGAGCCTTCATCTAGCATGTTTATTGTTTAGTCTGTCTTATTCCATGGCTTTCCAGCATGTTATAAACTGGTAATGTCTCTAAAGAGCAGGGCCGGCTCTACTGTTTTTGCCGCCCCAAGCAGTGCGCTGAATTGCCGCCACGGATGGCGGGGGCAGTCCATGTGCCATTAGGGCGTCACACACGTTTCCGCAGCGGTGGCAGTTCAGCAGCAGCTTCTGTCTTTAGTCGGAAGACAGAAGCCACCAAATTGCCGCCGCCGGCAGCTAACATAGAATCTGCCACCAAAATGCACGTGCCGCCCTAATGGCACACAGACTGCCCCCGCCATCTGCAGCGGCAATTTGGCGCACTGCTCGGGGCAGCAAAAACACACGGACTGCCGCCCCAAGCACCTACTTGGAATGCTGGTGCCTGGAGCCGGCCCTGCTAAAGAGAGTCTAGAACAGCAAGTTTCTCCACAGTGATCTCAGAAGGCCCTGTACCCAAGTCTACACACAAAATCAGGCTTTACAAGTGCTGTGTGTTCTTTTTTTCTGATATCAGCAAAGGACAGACTTTGTCTCCCTTGAAGTGACAGGAAATGCTCGCTTCCTTGAATTTTCAGCATTAAGATGTTTATAGGCATATTCTGATTTCAGTTCCACCAGTGTAAATCCAGTGCAATATTATAGGACAATAAATGTTTTGTCCTTCATACTGCCTCCTTTTGTGCTTCATTTCATTTCCCCTCCCTTCACTCCCCTTCTGTTTCTGTCAGCTGGAAACAAGGAACATAATTAGCAGAAACATACAGCTACATCTTCGCAGCCCACCAACAAGTGTTGATAGATCACTAGCATCTATGGACAATAGTTTGTGAATAGTTCATCTAACAAAATAACATAGTAACAAGCAAGAAATATATGAAGGCAGCCTATACAATGTCCATCCCGGATAATAAAATGCTTTCCAAACAGCTGTATTCTCTTTCCATTGTTTAATTTTTTCTCTCCTCTCCTCTCAACTGTTATCTTTTAATACTGTTTGTTAAGTTATGTGTCTTGTAACCACCTCAGAGAAGGTACCTGGATGCTGATCCAAACCTCTTGTGTTTGCAAAATCTAATCAAAACTGCCTCCTGTAAAATGTTTTGTCATTTCTGTTTTCAGCTGAAATCAGGACGTGCACAAACATTGTATGAAAATAGAAAAAAAATAGTAAAAGTTAAAAAAAGTTTTTCAAACCTCAAGACAGTTTTGATTTGCATTTCAAGTGAAAGCTAAGTTGGTTCAAATTTCATCAAAGTAAGAGCCATGCATCTGACGAAGTAGGTATTCACCCACAAAAGCTCATGCTCCAAAACGTCTGTTAGTCTATAAGGTGCCACAGGATTCTTTGCTGCTTTTACAGATCCAGACTAACACGGCTACCCCTCTGATACTCAAATTTCATTGAACCCCATTCACTCTGATTTGCTACATTAATTTTTCCAGAGTATGCCTTGAACCCAAAGTCTGAATGTGGTGTTGGTCAGAAGGATATAGTGGGAGAAGAAGTGGAACTTTTCTCTCCTTGGTCCTCTTTTCATATAGAACTTCTTTGTAGTGAAAGCAGCGAAGAGTCCTGTGGCACCTTATAGACTAACAGATGTATTGGAGCATGAGCTTTCATGAGTGAATACCCATTTCGTCGCTCCAATACGTCTGTTAGTCTACAAGATGCCACAGGACTCTTTGCTAGTTTTACAGATCCAGACTAACATGGCTACCCCTCTGATACTTCGTAGTGAAAATTGTTGAGTGCAGCATGTAGCCTTGCCATAAAAAGCAAGGTTTAATTATATCTCAGCTCTGCAAGGAATTGCTGTCCTTCCAAAATGGGATTGGGAATTCAGCTTGATCATGGAATGGATGCTGAGAGAAAGAGGAATTAAATGCTGAGTTGGAAGGACATGCATACAGCCAATGGGAACAATGAGAGAAACATGCCTCTCTCCTCAAAAAAATAAAAAAAAAAACACAAACAGTTACTTAACTGTGTGTCCCCCTTTGCACCACTGTGGAAGGATGGTGGGAATCTAGATCAGATCAGCACTCCAATCCATTACAGTTCATGGGAAAGAGCGGGGATGGTGACTTATTTGTGGGAGCTCTAGTGGCTACAATTTGTCCACAGACTTGTGAGTCTGAATCATGATTCAGGGGATTGGGAAGGGCTGAAGCTGGGATGGGGAAGGAACAGGGTTTCTGTGCCAGGATCTGGGATAAGCTTGGAGATAATTGGAGAGATGGAATAGTACTGTTACTGATGATTGCAGGTGAATGAACTTAACTCTTCCTTGGTGTCCAGAGCAAATTGCTCCAGTGGGCCCCTTGTATACCTTACATGGAATTTGTTGTTGTAAATCCTATGTGAATGGTGTGTCTGGCTACAGTCCCATTTCCCAGAGGCCTTACGCACCACAAAAACAAACAAAACCACCAGCCAGAGTGCCATGCCTAATTCTCCAAAGATAGCTACATCTGACTCCAGCACTATCACACTGTATCAGAAATTGAATTCCCTAACTGGCCTCCTCTTTTTACTTCTTGTAAATCTGTGACGTAGTCCTACCTCCTGGCTTAGACTGCAGGAGAGGCATCAGAGGCCATGTAGCTACACAGACACGTGGTGGTGCAGGGTTTGCCCACAGGTCTGAAGGAGGCAGGCAGTCTTTGGAGACATCATGGATGTGTGGAAATGGCTGGACCTGATCAGAGATGGAGAAGAAGCTGGATGGAGCCCTGTAGGTTTTGGAGTCCTTTCAGAGTGTTGTCCAAACCTTTCCATTGATGGCTGGAAGCATCATGGATTTGACTCCCTTCTCCAAAACCAGCATATCCTGGAGGATCCACTGTAGCTACAGGGCCATCTACATGGAAGCAGCCAACACCCTGATTCTTTGCCCCCTGTGAATCTGTTCTTACTCCCTTGTGGCCTGGCTCTGTTGGAATCACACTGTCAGCTTCATCTCTGTTAGTGGTAACCCAAGGGACCCCCTTCTCTGAAAGGGTAGTTCCCAGTCACAGTGGAGGCTCTCCCTTGCTTTGCCCTCCCCACACATTCAGAGCCCTAGGACCATATATCATCATATGTAGGGTAATATTTAGATTTATTTATGGCATGTCCAGAAAATTAAAATGTCCCTAAAAGTTAGAGAATCTCTGATCTGACCTGAAGAAGAGCTCTGTGAAGCTCAATAGCTTGTTTCTTTTACCAAAAGACGTAGGTCTTATAAAAGATATTACGTCACCCACCTTGTGTCTCAGAGAATCTCTGATAGTGTTAGAAAAAATAATATTTACTTGAATAAAATCTAGAGTTACTTAACCTGACTATTACACAGTTCCTGCTGCTGGCCTCATATGATATTTCTCTATGTATTTTCAATATAGATATTTAAAAACCAAACAAAACCTTTAAAATATATTGCCAGAGGAATTAAAAGACACTCATTTGCCAATCTGTCCTTCAAAGTCTTCATTTGGGGGTTATCAGAGAAGTATTTTAAGGGTTAAACATAGAGGGAGGCTACTGCAAACAGAACCTGGACTGTTCTGTATTATTTTGATTTGTATGGACACTGATGCCTTATAGACTCATAGACTCTAGGACTGGAAGGGACCTCGAGAGGTCATCGAGTCCAGTCCCCTGCCCTCATGGCAGGACCAAATACTGTCTAGACCATCCCTGATAGACATTTATCTAACCTACTCTTAAATATCTCCAGTGATGGAGATTCCACAACTTCCCTAGGCAATCTATTCCAGTGTTTAACTACCCTGACAGTTAGGAACTTTTTCCTAATGTCCAACCTAAATCTCCCTTGCTGCAGTTTAAGCCCATTGCTTCTTGTTCTATCATTGGAGGCTAAGGTGAACAAGTTTTCTCCCTCCTCCTGATGACACCCTTTTAGATACCTGAAAACTGCTATCATGTCCCCTCTCAGTCTTCTCTTTTCCAAACTAAACAAACCCAATTCCTTCAGCCTTCCTTCATAGGTCATGTTCTCAAGACCTTTCATCATTCTTGTTGCTCTTCTCTGGACCCTCTCCAATTTCTCCACATCTTTCTTGAAATGCGATGCCCAGAACTGGACACAATACTCCAGTTGAGGCCTAACCAGTGCAGAGTAAAGCGGAAGAATGACTTCTCGTGTCTTGTTTACAACACACCTGTTAATGCATCCCAGAATCATGTTTGCTTTTTTTGCAACAGTATCACGTTGTTGACTCATATTAAGCTTGTGGTCCACTATGACCCCTAGATCTCTTTCTGCCATACTCCTTCCTAGACAGTCTCTTCCCATTCTGTATGTGTGAAACTGATTGTTCCTTCCTAAGTGGAGCACTTTGCATTTATCTTTATTGAACTTCATCCTGTTTACCTCAGACCATTTCTCCAACTTGTCCAGATCATTTTGAATTTTGACCCTGTCCTCCAAAGCAGTTGCAATCCCTCCCAGTTTGGTATCGTCCGCAAACTTAATAAGCGTACTTTCTATGCCAACATCTAAATCGTTGAAGATATTGAACAGAACCGGTCCCAAAACAGACCCCTGCGGAACCCCACTTGTTATACCTTTCCAGCAGGATTGGGAGCCATTAACAACTACTCTCTGAGTACGGTTATCCAGCCAGTTACGCACCCACCTTATAGTAGCCCCATCTAAATTGTACTTTCCTAGCTTATCTATAAGAATATCACGCGAGACCGTATCAAATGCCTTACTAAAGTCTAGGTATATCACATCCACCGCTTCTCCCTTATCCACAAGGCTCGTTATCCTATCAAAGAACGCTATCAGATTAGTTTGACACGATTTGTTCTTTACAAATCCATGCTGGCTATTCCCTATCACCTTACCACCTTCCAAGTGTTTGCAGATGATTTCTTTGATTACCTGCTCCATTATCTTCCCTGGCACAGAAGTTAAACTAACTGGTCTGTAGTTTCCTGGGTTGTTTTTATTTCCCTTTTTATAGATGGGCACTATATTTGCCCCCTTCCAGTCTTCTGGAATCTCCCCCGTCTCCCATGATTTCCCAAAGATAATAGCTAGAGGCTCAGATACCTCTTCCATTAACTCCTTGAGTATTCTAGGATGCATTTCATCAGGCCCTGGTGACTTGCAGGCATCTAACTTTTCTAAGTGATTTTTTACTTGCTCTTTCCTTATTTTCTCTTCTAAACCTACCCTCTTCCCGTAAGCATTCACTATACTAGACATTCCTTCAGACTTCTCAGTGAAGACCGAAACAAAGAAGTCATTAAGCATCTCTGCCATTTCCAAGTCTCCCGTTACTGTTACCCCCTCCTCATTGAGCAGTGGGCCTACCCTGTCCTTAGTCTTCCTCTTGCTTCTAATGTAATGATAAAAAGTCTTCTTGTTTCCCTTTATTCCCATAGCTAGTTTGAGTTCATTTTGTGCCTTTGCTTGTCTAATCTTGCCTCTGCATTCCTGTGTTATTTGCCTATATTCATCCTTCGTGATCTGACCTAGTTTCCATTTTTTATATGACGCCTTTTTATTTTGTAGGTCACGCAAGATCTCAAGGGTAAGCCAAGGTGGTCTTTTGCCACATTTTCTATCTTTCCTAACCATCGGAATAACTTGCTTTTGGGCCCTTAATAGCGTCCCTTTGAAAAACTGCCAACTTTCCTCAGTTGTTTTTCCCCTCAGTCTTAATTCCCATGGGTCCTTGCCTATCAGCTCTCTGAGCTTACCAAAATCCGCCTTCCTGAAATCCATTGTCTCTATTCTGCTGTACTCCCTTCTACCTTTCCTTAGAATTGCAAATTCTATGATTTCATGATCACTTTCACCCAAGCTTCCTTCTACTTTCAAATTCTCAACAAGTTCCTCCCTATTGGTTAAAATCAAGTCTAGAACAGCTTCCCCGCAGTAGCTTTTTCAGCTTTCTGAAATAAAAAGTTGTCTGCAATGCAGTCCAGGAACTTATTGGATAGTCTGTGCCCCGCGGTGTTATTTTCCCAACATATATCTGGGTAGTTGAAGTCCCCCATCACCACCAAATCTTGGGCTTTGGATGATTTTGTTAGTTGTTTGAAAAAAGCCTCATCCACCTCTTCCGCCTGATTAGGTGGCCTGTAGTAGACTCCCAGCACGACATCACCTGTGTTTTTTACCCCTTTTAGCCTAACCCAGAGACTCTCCGCCCTTCCATCTCCTATGTCCATCTCCACCTCAGTCCAAGAGTGTACATTTTTAATATATAAGGCAACACCTCCTCCCTTTTTCCCTTGTCTATCCTTCCTGAGCAAACTATACCCATCCACACCAACATTCCAGTCGTGTGTATTATCCCACCAAGTTTCAGTAATGCCAATAATGTCATAGTTGTATTTATTTATTAGCACTTCCAGTTCTTCCTGCTTATTACCCATACTTCTTGCATTTGTATAAAGGCATCTAAGATACTGGTTTGATCTTGCCTCCCAGCTTTGCCCTGACCCTCCTTCCTCTCTGCCATTATAGCCCATGCTGCCTCCTGTTTCCAACCCATCTCCCAGGTCTTGTTCCCCACTTACCTGTGGGCTTTGCTCACCTGTCCCCGTCGAACCTAGTTTAAAGCCCTCCTTACTAGGTTAGCCAGTCTGTGTGCAAATAAGGCCTTTCCCCGCTTCGAAAGGTGAACGCCATCTGTTCCTAGCAGTCCTTCCTCAAATAGCATCCCGTGGTCGAGGAAGCCAAAGCCCTCCTGGCGACACCATCTTCGCAGCCAGGCATTCACCTCCATGATGCATCTGTTTCTGCCCGGACCCCTACCTTCAACAGGAAGAATCGAAGAGAATACCACCTGCGCTCCAAACTCCTTAACCCGTACTCCCAGAGCCCTGTAGTCACTTTTGATCTGCTCAGCGTCACACCTCGCAGTATCATTTGTGCCCACATGGATGAGTAGCATGGGATAGTAGTCAGAAGGCCGGATAATCCTCGACAAAGCCTCTGTAACATCTCGGATACGGGCCCCTGGCAGGCAGCATACCTCCCGGGATGAACGGTCAGGGCGACAGATGGGTGTCTCCGTCCCCCTCAGCAGAGAGTCTCCAACCACCACTACCCTACGTTTCTTATCTGTGGTGGCAGCAGACCTCCCAGCCTTAGGGGTACGAGGCTTCACCCCCTTAACTGCTGGGGGTGATTTCTTCTCTCCTGTATCAAGAAGAGCATAATGGTTATCTTTTACCACAACAGGAGGGTTCGCAGCAGCGGTGGAGCACTGCCTGCTGCTAGAAGTAACCAGCTGGCTGTGTCCGCCCTGAGCCTCCTCCTCCACGGGAGTGTGAGGCATCTCCTCCTCCACTGGAGTGTCAGTAGTCCTGTCAACTGGGACAGCACCGTCAGCTGTCTCCACATGGATACTGTCCAGGAATTGCTCATGGACATGGATATTCCTCAGCCTGGCCACCTCCTCCTGTAGCTCTCCCACCTGCTGCCTGAGAGATTCCACCAGCAGGCACCTTTCACATTGGATGCCACCCCCAGCCTGGATATCAGTAAGTGGAAATTGCAAATTACAGTCTTTGCAAGCCCACACCAGAATCTGGGTAAAAGCATCCATGCTTTGGTGCTCTGTCTGGCTACAGGCGCAGGTGGAGGAGACAGAAGCAGTGCTGGCACAGGTGTTGCGGGTCCTCCTCACCATTGTAAGCCTCCCTTGAATTATCATTTCTGACTGAAGGGCAAAAATAACAGCAGTTTATACCATCTGTTAGCAGAACATCTGTAAAATAGAAAGAAGATCCATTTGTTTTGCAAATAACTTCAAAATAATGATTTTAATTGTCTAATAACTTTAAGTAGTAACCAACCAAGACCAGCTGTTTCTGGCTTTTATAGTTTCTAGTACATCTTACATTTTGTTGCAGGAATTTAATATACACAAACCTATAATTAACTCCAGGTTCTATATTCATAAAATAGGATAAAAATGTCAAATAGTAGATCATTTTTGATTGGTGAATAAGCTTTTAGACTCCCAATTAAGTTTATTCCAAATGTTATATGTTACAAGAGCTTAGTTGAATGTCCCTGCGTATTTAGATTACTGTGTGAGTGAAGAAATGTAGCCAATCAGAAAGAAAGCCCCAGAGTTTCTTTCTTTCTCTCTCTATATATAAATATAAAAATTAGGATTTTATTATTTTTGTTTATTATTATATATTTTTATCCAAAAATTTAATCATATTGTGCTACTTTTGGTAAGCAGTTTTGCTATCATTATTTTGGTCACATTTTATATGAATATAAATATATGAATATATTTATAAATAGTTTATAAAAGTCATATAGATGTTTTAATAAATGGTTTATTGATAGTTGTAGAGTCCAACAAGTGAGTAGTAGGTGGCTTCTGACCAGGGTCGCCCAGAGAATTCAGGGGGCCTGGGGCAAAGCAATTTCAGAGGCCCCTTCCATAAAAAAAACTTGCAATACTATAGAATACTATATTCTCATGGGGGCCCCTGCGGAGCCCAGGGCAAATTGCCCCACTTGCCACACCCCCACCCCCTGGGCTGCCCTGGGAAAAAGAAACATTTAAAAACCTTCTGCATCTTGGCACAAACCCAGTTTTGAGAAAATTTCTTTTAAAGTCACTTTTACAAGGTATCACTGGTTCTCAGCATCAACTAGTGCTAAAAGGCACTAAAGCTCATTAAAAGGGTTGGACAAATATTTTCTGTCAAAACTTTTTTTGGATCAAAAACTAGGGGTTTTTAAAAAGCAGAACAAGTCATGGACAATGTCTGCTTTTCTTCAAAATTTGTTGTGTTTTTTTTTTAATTGAAAAGCTGAAATTAGTCTTCCAAAATGTGAACATGGTTTGGGGTTTCAGAAGAGTGTTGCCAAATATTTGCTGCTTGCTGTGTTTGATTGTTTAAAGAAACAATAAAAAAATTCCACTTAAAAAAAATCCAGAACTTGTGAACCTCCTCATCTTGTGACCAAAAAAAATCCATAACTTGTGAACCTCGTGAACTTGTGACCAAATTCCTGAGCCCCTCCAGTCAGAGATTTTTCCAGGTTTCTGATGCTCTGCTGGCTTCCTTGACTCATATCTGTCTCCATAACTTTGGATTCATTTAGGTTAGAACATAAGAACATAAGAATGGCCACACTGGGTCAGACCAAAGGTCCATCCAGCCCAGTATCCTGTCTACTGACAGTGGCCAATGCCAGGTGCCTCAGAGGGAGTGAACCTAACAGGTAATGATCAAGTGATCTCTCTCCTGCCATCCATCTCCACCCTCTGACAAATAGAGGCTAGGGACACCATTCCTTACCTATCCTGGCTAATAGCCATTAATGGACTTAACTTCCATGAATTTATCTGTTTCCTAGAGACTGGCTCCATGGGGTCCCTGACAAGCTGGAGACGGTTACTGTGGATTTGTCTTTAGTATAGCTTATGTACATACTCGATGAACTGAGCATTTGAGCTTGTTCCAGAATCTGGGATGAGCCTACATTGTGAAAACTGAAATGCTCAAAATAGCACATGCATGTTAATGGACACAGGGTGCTAAAATTAAATTAACCCAGGGGGGTCGGGATCCCTCAGGGGATCACAAGGTTATTACTGGGGGTCATGAGCTGTCAGCCTCCACCTCAAACCCTGCTTTGCCTCCAGCATTTATAATAGTGTTAAATATATAAAAAAGTGTTTTTAATTTATAACGGGGGGGTCACACTCAGAGGTTTGCTATGTGAAAGGGGTCACCAGTACAAAAGTTTGAGAACCACTGAATTAACCCCTCTGGTGACTCAGGGAATGCAGGGGAGGGAGTTCTCCCTTGGTAGGGTTGGGAAGGAGGTAGGTGGTGTAGGATATTGCTCTTCTCATGTGATCCCTCCCCCATGGATCTCTTGGCTCTATCATTGTTAATCTAAAGTGGCTAATTTTAAATGAAGCTACCCTCTTCTGACATGAATCTCCCTATGGCACTAAAATTAAATGTAGACTATAATTTGGCATTTGAGAAGTGAAAGGGATAGTAGCCCTAAGGGAAAAGATAACAGCTTGGCTCTTTGTGTTAAATAGCTGTCTGCAAGCCTCAAACTGCTGAATGAGCTTTAGGGTAGGGAAGGCTGTGCCTCCCCAAACAGACTGGCCCTGCCCCCTATCTGATCCCCACCCACTTCCTGCCCCCGACTACCCCCCTCAGAATCCTGGATCCATCCTGCTCCTTGACCCCTGACCACCCCCTTGAACCCTCCCAACCACCACTCCGGGACCCCACCCCCCACTAACTCCCCCTGCTCCCTGTCCCTTGACTTCTCCGACCTCTATCCACCTCCCCGTCGAGTCCTGACAGACCTCCCAAACTTCTACCCCCTCCCTGTGCCCTGACTGTCCCTGGGACTCCCTGCCCCTTATCCACACACACCCCAGCCCTGGCCCCTTACCATGCCACTTACCCCTGCCTGCCCCCTCGACTGGAGCCTCAGCGTGCTGTGTCCAAGAAAAGCCCTCGACAGTGCTGCAGCAGCCTGGCTCCAGTGGGACCTGAGCTCGCAGCCCCGCCCCCTTACACGCGGCTCCAAGCGGGAGGAGCTCAGGCCTCACTCCCTTACCATGCAGCTCTGAGCAGGAGGAGCTCAGGCCCCACCCGAGCCATGCCGTTTTAGCTCTATCCAGGGCCGCTCCTGGACATGGCATGCTGAGGCGCCGAGGGATGGGGAAGGCAGAGGCGAAGGTGGGAGTGGGGCCGGGGGGAGCCTCTGACATTCTCATGGGGGCCACTGCAGGGCCCGGGGCCTGGGAAAAATTGCCCCACTTGCCTCTCCTCCCCCCAGGCAGCCCTGCTTCTGACCCTGGCTTGTAAGAAATTTAAATGTTTGTCCATTGGAATATGCTGATTCAACCAAATCAAATCATTTGCAGGAAAGAGTTGGTTTCCATGAAAATTCTATTGGAAAAAAAGAACAACATTTAAAAATTATTGGCCCATCCCATTTTTACATTTTCAAAATGAAAAACTTCCAGATTTTTGGTTCAGTATAACTTTTTGTTTCAAAATTAAGTTAATGTAGAGGGGGAAAAAGGTAAAAGAAACACACATTTAAGAGGTCAAAATAGAAATGAAACATTTAGAATTGATCAAAACATTATGATTGACCCGATCTGAATTGTTTTCAGAGTTTCAGTTTGTAAAAAGTTTTGAGATTTCAACTTTTCTTCCCATTTGGGATGGTAAAAATGTCAAAGTCTCAAAAATTCTCACAGTATGGGAAACCCAGGTCTATAACCTTTTCTGCTAATGAGCTTAAATTACCTACAATAATACTACTCACATTTGTAACATGTTTATAGTGTCTGTTAATCAATTCTTAACCCTTTGTATGCTGTTTAAAACTAGATCCTTAATGTAGTGTTGGCATCAGAGGGCACTGAGTGCTAGATTGGTGGAATATTTTCAAAATGTGATGGAGTTTTTCATTGAAATGTCAAATTTCAACACAAAAAGAGAAGAAAATCTTATTTTCTCCCCTCTGGGTTTTCTATTTCCGTTCAGCACCTTACTGAAAATACTTAGCTTTGTCCAAATTTGGGCTTACAGTCAGCTGCTGTCACAGGGCTATTGCTGGTGTGACAGGCTTGGTCTATCCTTAAACATTATGTCAACTTCGCTACGACTGTCAAGGATTTGGAAAAACACAGCCCTGACTAACACAGTTTTGCTGACAAAACCCCAGTGTAGATGCAGCTCTTTTGATGGAAGAGAGCTTCTGTTGACATTGCTAACATTTTGGGGGGAATAGTTGTTTCTACACTGACAGAAAAAAACTCCTTCTGTTAGTGGTCAGCTGCGTCTGCACAAGGGGCCTGTGCCGGTATAGCTGTCTTAATGTAGGCTTTATAATGCCACCCATAGAATGTTGCTGCAGCTGTGTATACCATTTTCTGTAGCAAAAATATAAATGTAATTAGTTTTTATGGGTAATTTAAAGTCTGATGGAGTCACTCTGTAGCTTATCAAGACTGAATGAATGGTCACAGAGATAAAAGGCCAAAGAACATGTCTAGTTAATAAGCATTGCCCAGCTGGGCTGTCTGCCTTTGAAAGATAAAAGGAATATTTAAAATGCAGATTATTGCATCCCATCCTCAGTGATGTACTGACTTTTAGGACTCAGATTGATGGTACAGTATGGCACTAGATGTAGAAATTTAGTAATGAAATCTGTAATTGTATGCTCAACATTCCTTGTCATTAGGCTCAGCTATTAGCATCCACCATCTCTAGCACATAGGGCTTTGAGTTTAAGTCCCACCCAAGAGTTTGTCTTCTTGCCAGTTGGGCTCATATCCAGTGCTTTTCCTGAATGTATGGAGAAGGCTGGACTGTTAAAGTCATTAAACCAAGATCAAATCTACAGTGCTTTTCAATAAAAGTCGAAGATGCTATGGCAGTTTTCATAATAAATCGGCAATAACAATGGTTTCTTCGCCAAAAATCTCTGCTACAAATGGAAACATGTTCTTCAGTCTTTCAAAGCTATTTGTGAGCTACATTGAACGCACAGTTGATGCTCTGTTTTCTTACAAAAATACTACAACACTAGTATCTAGTTTAATATTATAGTGCAGTATTATAATATACTTTTATACATTTATATACATTTAAAATCAGGATCTGTTTTCTTCCCTGCTTTAAACTTCATTAGATAATGTTTGCTGCATTGAAATATATGGAGATACTGGCAGATTAGCTACCAGATTGACGTGTTTGTTAATCCACTAGGAGCTATCTGGGTTTTATTACTATACCTAAAGTTCTTAGCATCACTGATGAAAGACAAGATGAGGCTAGGGGTGGAGGAGTAGG
The DNA here is from genome assembly GCF_007399415.2 of Gopherus evgoodei. Lineage (NCBI taxonomy): Eukaryota > Metazoa > Chordata > Testudines > Testudinidae > Gopherus > Gopherus evgoodei. The sequence continues at coordinate 56,683,768 of NC_044328.1, read as the reverse complement.
GATATAAGAATATCATAGTTATTTTAATGGAGAAAACAAGTGCATTTCTATATGAATTGTATTTCTGCCTGCAGGAAACAAACTAAACAAATTCAGGAACAGCTGAAAGAGACAGAGAATGGGAAAACCTACAGCCTTAATGCTTCCAGCATGATGGCAAAATCAGAAACCATGGCACAAAGCCGAGTCCAGCTGCAAAATGTAAGTAATTTTGCCAACTGCAATACTTAATTGTCTGGCTGAATTTGTGGCTCTGATAGCATCAGACTTGCGTATTGCTATTACTCAGACATAACCTTAGTTCACACCCATGATTGGTAGAAGAATGGGGGAAAGCTATTTCAGTTTGCTTTCAACTGATTTTAAACTGTCCAATATAATGTATTAAGAATAAAAATGGTTCTGCATATGAAGATTGTATAGATTTGTCATTATAAACTCCAGCTTCTAAATAATTCCAATAGCTGGAACTAAATGTATGCATGTACGCCAATATTAAAAAAAAATAGAAAGGTGATGCTCCAGTGAAGAAACTCCAGATCATCTTGCGAACTTAGATGAAATAATATTAGACCACAACCAAAAAAGAGTTTAGTTGTCTATAGCTTTGTAGCTGTCATCTGAATCCAGTGACATATAATTTTACATGCAATCCCACAAGCATCAGATATATAAAATAAATGAAGATTGAAACAAGAAAATTATGTGTGATAAATCCCAAAGCATTTATTTTACATTCCTAGTCGCTTTCCAAAGGATGTCTCCCCACCCCTGCCCCTTTCACAAATCGCACACTTGTTAGTACTGTCCACTTTTGATGAGCAAAGATATGCGAAGAAAGGAACAAAGACAGTGGAACAAAGACTCTGCTAGCATACCCAGAAATACAGCATAATGGGCAATCACTTGAGATGAGATCTTTCTGAGTTTGTATTTTATTTGTGAATCTAAGAAATCGTCATACAAAATGCAATTTATACTCTACTGAACAGATGTACTAAGACAATGAAATGCAAAACCCATAAATGAGAATCCTGTCTCTCTCTAAAATGTTGTTAAGCTTCATTTTACCCCAGTAGTAGATTCATTTCTTTTTCTTTGTGATAGATGAGAGAAACAACAGGCTTTCATCATGGATCACTATTCAGTATTCAATAAATTAAGGTTATCTCTTAACCTCTCACCTTCCATACCATCTCCAGCTGAGGGTTTGTCAGACCTTACAAGATTTGAGGGGTTTCAAATTCCCCACAAAAACTGAGATGCAGCAGGAAATAGGGAAGAACATTTGTACCTCTGAGTCAATATTCAAACAATCCCTCCCCACAGGTTGCTAAACTCATACTGTAGCAGAATCCATGCTTCAGCCAAATTTGTTTGCTGAACTGGTTCAAAGGCCTGATCCAAAGCCCAGTGAAGTCAATGGAAATCTTTGCAGTGACCTCCATGGACTTTGAATAAGACCCTAATATATGGGTCCAGATTCATCAATACAGTCTAGTTGCATTTGTGTTGCCTGGGTGATATGGAGCGCCAATTCAACAGCCAGTTAAGCTAGGTTTATAGCTATTTTGTATCCCTGGGGAGCACTTAGCACCTGGCTCATAATTGTGAATATGACGCTCATTTTTAACCAGTTCATGCTAACTTACTTCATATTTAGTTTGGCTAAGCAGAGGGGATAGGATCAACTTTGTTTTTATCAAGTTAGCCTTAAACAATATAAAACTGTTTAGAACCAGTTCAGCAAATGCAGATTGAATACAAGTCTAGACAGAACCTCCACTGTGGAAGGGAGGACTTTTGGATGATCACATAATGCGCATTAAAGGTATGGCTCCTTTTTTGTGCAGAGAGTAGCTCCAGTAAACTGACCTGCTTCCAATTAAAATTTCTCCTGGTTTATTTTCATCTGGTTCAGTTACTCTTCACTTTTCCCCTTCTTCTTCTCCTCGAGTTCTTGTCACAGAACTGTGCATAAGCAATGGCTCTTTGTATTGCTGCAGCGAGGTTCTTCTTCGTACAAGTCTCCCCAAAGGGTTGGCAAATGAGCAGGTGCTCCATGGTCTGCACCTCACATATATTTGTGTCATTAGAGTGCACCCATTTGATCGTATTAGTCTTTGATCTGCTAGTTTGCATGCACAAGTGGTTCAGGCAGTGCCTCGTTGACCAGTCTGTATTGGCCCCTCTGGAAAGATCCTCTTGGGGTTCCAGATCTATTTCAGTGCATCCTACTATGCATAGTCTTTCATTCCAAACCTTGTCATGCCTAGCCAGTTGTATCTAAAGGCACAATGTTGGTTATAAAATTCTTTCACAGTTTATGGCATTTGATTATTCCTGTGTGACCATATAATGGATGCCTTGGATCTTCCATAGGCTGTGATCCTTCTCTTTGGCTTGCTACTTTCCTCCTGATATCAAGTGGTGCAATGACAGCCAGTAAGTACAGGCTGTCCTTTGGTGTTGGCTTTAGACATCGTGTTATTTCACGACAACTGTCATTTAAAACAGGGTCTAATTTCTTAGCATGGACTGATCATTCCTACGCTGGATAGACATACTGTGCTATGGAGTAGCACAAGGCAATAGCAGTGGTTGGCAAAGTAGCTGGACTGGCTCCCCACGTTGAGGTCGCCAACTTTCAGAGGTTCACCACCAGGTAGACAGGATTTGGAAGAGTAGCCTTCCAAACTAGGGTTTCATCTCAAGTGGTGGTTAATTTCCACTTGGCTTGTCAATGGCACAGATGAAAAGCTGTGTCTTGGCTGGGTGGACACAAAACTGGTTCTTATTCCCCCTTACAAAAGCTTTTGTGAAGATTGCTGATTCAGAATAGCTATCATCTGTGTTACCAGCACATTAGCAGGTGAAGTGAAGTCTGTAAAGTGCTTTTTGTGATCCTTTGCTCTAACATATGCTATATAAACTAGGTCTCAAATATTACTATGTACATTGTCTCTTTCCCTTCCTTTTTAATTGTCAAATATATTTTGCTCCAATTTTGTAAATAATTATTTAGTGTCTTTTGAGCATTTGACAAACACACCATAAGCTTCACTGATGTCCTATTCTATTGTCATCATAATAATGCTTATTATGTCCTTTTATAATGGTCATGATAGCTGAAGAGGTAGTTTGTGGATTCCAGTTTTGGGGGATTTGAAATAATAAACAGTAACAATGGTTTTCAGCCAAAGTTTGCTTACTAGCCAGTGCTGTTCAGAATGGTGATTACCAATGATGGTAATTAACACACTGTTTTCCAGATCTTATTGCTGCTGGCAGGGAGATGCTCTAGCCTTGCTTTTAATGTTTTTTCCCTTTGGGAGCAATGATATTAAGGAAGAAAAAATAGAATGACCTTGCACGGTTAAGGATGTAGCATAACTGCAGGGTAATAATGGTTTCTATTGTTGGAACGACTTTAGTGCAGGAAGGCACTTCATTAAATATTCATAAACCATCACAGTAAAACAACAACAACAAAAGACTTTCAGACTAGTTCCAAAAACTGGAAAAGTGCAAAATGTCAACTCTTAGGGGGCAAATCCTGCCTCCTTCTCTAAAGCTGTAATGGGGTTCTGGTGTGAAGGACTGGGAGCAGGACATTGATGAGGAGTCAGAGCATTCCTGTGAGGAAACAGAAGTATATTGGGACCACATAGCACTACTTCAGTCACTGAGCTGTACTAGTCTCCATGGAACTTTGCCTCAGCTGTTCACAATCTGTTGATGATGGGAAGGATTCCACACCCAGCCCAGAAACTTCTCACCAGGGCCCAGCCCTGCTAGTTAGACAGGGCGCTAGGCTGAGCATTTAGCCCCCTAAGTGCACATTGTTGCCCTGATCCTTCTCCCATTGACGTCAAAGACAAAAGTCAAAGTGACTTCAATGGGAGTATGATCAAGCCTGCGCCATGGCATAAGATAGATGATGAAGATCCACCCTCCTTCAAAAAATTAGAAGTGCTTACGTGACATCCATGAGAAGTGTTCCCTGGGGATTTTTAGCAACTACTGAACCCTGATAACTGACAATGGGGGAACCTCAGAAGACTTAGATATTGTGCTTATATAAATCTTTGAAGTCTTCTCCTTGCCTAGCCCTTTGAGTGGATCCTCAAAATCTCTCTCCTTCTTTCCTACCTCACTAGCTCCCAGACTTAACTCCTCCTTCCCTAAACTGGGTCTGGTGACTCCTCCAAATTTTATACCCAGCTTATTTTTCCTCCTGTTCTCTGTAATAGTTGTGAAACTGGGTAAGGTAGACAATGTTTGTGTAAGGTTTATGAGTTTAATAAAGTCAAATGGCTGTGGTATTTCAGTCCACTGTTAAACATCTGCTGCATGCTAATCTAGAGGTGGGTGCATTTCATTTGTGGGTAAAGTGATCTCAATGCACAGATTCTTCCAAACATGCTTTCCTTGCTCTCCCCTTTGGAAGAGATCCAGAACACAATTAGTGGTACTCAGCTAACTTTGCAAAGAGCTCAACCAATTACAGTGCAAGGGTGCCACCTCTTCCCACAACCTTTTTAAAATTGGAGGTTGGTAAATCAGGGTTGTATTGTTTATACTTTGAAAGACACTTTGGGTTTCTGTTAATGAGAGGTACTATGTTAATGTAAATAAATTATTATTGTACGATTGTAGGTAAACCCTATATTTCATTTTGAACCATGCATTCAAATTGATTACAAATTTGCATTTCACTCTTGCCTAACTCATTATATTTGCAGCTGTTGCAGAAAAATATGGATTAATAAATCTCAATCCTTCTGATAGCCCACTTCTGTGCCAATTAAAGATTTCTTTACAACAGCTTGATTATGAAAATCACATACAAGGATAAAAACTCTGGATGTTTGCTTTCAAAATACTTTCCATTTGTAATGCAGTCTCTTGCTGAATCCTAAACTAAATGTTATCTGGCTGGAATCTGTGTTTCAAATTGCGGTGTGGGATGTTCCCCTAAATTCATTAAACATGCATATGGAAGGGTTGCTTTTACAGTCATGTAATGAGATGTGAAATAGATGCTCAAGTTAAGCAACATGATATTCAGAAAGCAACAGGGATTGCTGATAGTGTGAAATGTAGAAGCATTAGAATTCAGATTGTTCACATCCTTTATTTTTGTGTCTCCCTTCAGGAGAAAATCCACAGCTAGGAAAGGAAGGCTACCTAGCAATATGTGGAGTTGTATTGCCTGGGCAGATCCACATTGCAGGACTCATGTGTCAGGCATGTGAGCTACAGAACATTTGGTATTAAATCTGTTGGGCGGGGGGGCTCAAGTCAGCCTGAGATCCATATGTTCCAGAAGTGACCTCACTCTATACTTCTCCTCAGTCTCTTGTTGCTTAATGAAAGCATTCCAATAATGTCTCTGGAGAAGAGAAGAGGGAGAATAAATGTAGATTTGCAGGTGCAATACACTTGGAGAGCTCCATTTACCAGGAGATTACATTCATTTCTTCTTTATGGATTTCTTCTGCAAGCCCACCCCTTTTCTCCCCCATACTAGACTAACCATCATCCACAAATTCTGTAATTCTATAAAACAAATCAGCAATCTTGTTTGTTAGGGAAGAATTATTATTTATAAGCTCCTGCTACTTATAGCTTGCAATTCTATTATCCCCCAGGTGTTTGTTGATCTTTTTGCTGTTAACACTGCTTCCATTATTTTGTTAGGGATATAGTCTGGATTTATATAATAGTAATGGTCAGGATTACTCTAATTTTTTTGTTTGAAGAGTGTTACTACATTTATTATTTCCTATTTCATTCCTATTTGTCTGTCACTTTTCAAAAATAATCTCCAGCAATACAGTCAGCTAATTCCTGGGGTGTCTTGAACCTGGATCAGTTTGTGTATCTGTACATATTTTCCAAGTGTTGTAATGCTCTACTTGTTAATTATCAATAGTTACTTTTACCTCTTTACTAGTCGTTCAAACTTCTTTTCTGATTTTTTTTCTTGTTAAAGACATATTTAAAGAAAGCAGTAGTGCTGCTATTCTTGAGTCATCATTGATTTATATTCCATCCTACTGCTTGTCTAGTACTACTCCTTTTCCCATGATATATTTCTAAAATCGCCTTATTCCCCCCACCCCCACAACCCTTAGCATTCACTTGTAAAGGGACAGATTGTGTCTGTTCTTAATGCATCTGCTTTGGGGAGTAAGAGGGAGAAAGATCCCTCTGCCCCTATGTGACCACATTAGGGCTTCCTAGATTTTAAGGAGTACAGATGCTCACCTGCTATTCCACCTTGCCCATGCAAGTGACAGAGACGAGGGAGACATGCAAAGAGAATGCTCCACCTTTCTTATCCTCAGAAGAAAAGGCAGGAAATTGAGACTTGCCGGTGCTCTTCCTGGAGATGGGAAAGGGGAACAACCACAGTTCAATGCTTGATCTAGCCCTAAGGTGGTATTTTATCCATGTTGCTTTTTTGTTGTCTGTGTCTACCTACCCTGCAAGGCTTTTTATACTCAGAGCATTCTTGTTGGTCACTGACTACTACTTTCATTTCCACTAAAAATTATGAGAGTTTAAGGAAATCTTGAGTAGCCCTTTATGAAGCAAACTGGCCAAATTTTGCATTCACCTTGACCAGAGAAACTGTGGGTTGTCAACCTAATTAAAATTCCTTGTAGGAATTCCTGGCCTCTTTTAACACCTGTGGATTTTAAAACTTCCTGCCACTACGCCTTACTCAGTAGATCTCTTAATTCCCCATCACTTTCTTTCCTAATGTCCAGTACTCTTGTTTTGCTGCATTTTGTGGTCACATTCTTCACCGTGCTTGATTCAAGTACTTGTGGTCACTGGTTCCAAACTTTCCTAATATTCTCATATTCCCCATCATCAAGGATAAAAATGCCTTTTCTCAGTCTTGTCACTTCTTGCTGGAGTGTGTAATAATTAAATTCTATATTGGCCTATTCTATAGAAATACAGCGTCATTTGTTGCACAGCAAGATGAAGACATTTAAAACTCCTTTTTAATTTGTTAGGGGAAAGAGAGCGAAATATGTTTTGGCCTATGGGATGATCAGAATTGTCAGAAAGTTCAACAGCAAATTATTGACCTCCATTTAATCCCTTGAGTGTTTGGGATATACACTGTAGTTTTGGCAGAGCTGTGATTTAAACAAACTATCATGAGAATGTTGGCAGTTAAATATTGACCACACTAGACCAGCAGTAATGAGAGAGATACTGTAAGCTAGTTAGAAATTCCAGCTCTTATGATGGGTAGTTCTAAATGTGGGGCTATTTATGGGAGTTCCTGAGAAGAAACTGGGTTTCTGACTTTGCAGAAAGTGGAAGCAGTTTGCACCAACCTATCTAGTTAAAGAAGTAAAATCATAAGGTCAGCTTAGCAGTTGTACAGCGCTTGTCATCCAGAGATCTCAAAGCACTTTACAAAGGCTGGTATCATTATCCTAATTTTACAGTTGGTGAAATCCAGGCAGAGAGAGATGAAATGATTTGCTCAAAGTCACACAAGTGAGGTGGCAGAGCCATGAATAGAATGAAGGTTTCCAACTCCCAGGCCAGTATCCTGCATATTAGACCATGCTGTGTCCTCAGATTTTAATAGTATATCTAGGAAAGGGGTGGAATATTACTTGTGAGAAGCTGAAAGGATGGGCAATTGCCTATAACATGAAACTGTGAGTAACTGAAAATTTGCACAAAGGTTTATTTTTTAACTCTATAATTATTCATTAATTTATTTAGCCACATGCATCAAAGGACTTTTCAGTAATTGCTCAAACAAGAAGCACAAAGAGTCAATCAAGAGACAATAAGGCCTAAAAATAAATAGCACAAATAAATCTTCAGTTGTGTTTTAAACTTAACGCAAAGAGCCTGCCTCAAATAACTCTACCAAACAGGGCGACTAGCTTGATTGTTCAGATTTGCAGCCAGAAGAAGCTGTGGTTGCTTAGCACTTGTGAAAATCAGGTTATAAGTGTTGTCATAAACAGATAGTTAAGGGTTAATGCCTCTATTACCTATAAAGGGTTAAGAAGTTCACCTAGCCTAGCTGACACCTGACCAGAGGAACCAATCGGGGAACAAGATGTTTCAAAAGGAAGGAGGGAAGTTTTCCTTTGTTTAGAGTCTCAGTTTCAGCCCAAGTGAAGAAGATCAAGGAACCAGCCTCTTATCAGAGTAGTAAGTTTTAGAAAGGAATAAATAGGTTTATGTTTATTTTCTTTGTAACTTGCCTTGGTACCATTAAGGGAATTATCAAATTTGGGTATTCTTGTGTGTATTAAAGTTTTGCCCAGGGGAATATCCTCTGTGTTTTAAATCTGTTGTCTGTGAGAGTAGCTGGTATGCTAATCTCTCCCAGAGGCTTTTCTTTTACATTTCTTTTCTTTAATTAAAAGCCTTTTTCTTAATACCTGATTGATTTTTTTCCTTGTTTGTAGATCCAAGGGGGTTGGATCTGGATCCACCAGGAGTTGGTGGGAGAAAGGAGGGGGGATGGTTAATTTCTCCTTGTTTTAAGATCCAAGGGGTTTGGATCTGTGTTCACCAGGAAATTGGTGAAGTCTCTCAAGACTACCCAGGGAAGAAAAGTAGTGCTTGTGAGTGGTGGCAGTGATGCCAGATCTAAACTGGTAATTAAGCTTAGAAGTGTCCATGCAGGTCCCCACATCTGTACCCTAAAGTTCAGAGTGGGGAAGAAACCTTGACAAGTGTGTATAGAAATGGTATCTGGGAAATGGAGAGAGAAGGGACATGGAAAGTACAGTCAATCTTACGGAGGAATAAATACAGTTGTGAGTATAAATGTACATAAATATGTGACAAGGGACATGAATACCAACAAACTCCTACAGACAAGATGTCATTAAAATTCTCAAGACAAAAAACAAAAATATAAACCTGATTCTTAACTTCAAAGGCAACCAATGTAATTGCACAAAACTGTTTAGAGGCTTGTGAAAAGTGCTTACAAACTGGTATCTGGCCCATCACAACTGGAGTCCTTGTGAGTTTTGTTCTTGACTTCAAGGAATGTGGAATCAGGCCACATGAATCTTTTATTATTAGTTTCTGTGTGAATTAGCATCATAATTACGTGCCAGCTGTAAATTTAATAATGAAGAAATAAATCTTTCAGCTAAACAACACTAACCAAAAAACCCACTACCCTGCAGAGAGTGCCTGTTGGGGAATTTGGTAAATGAGCTGGTATTTTATCCAACCGTCTAGGGCACTTTGAAAGGATTGTGCCTCTCTTCATGTGTGGGGAGAACAGATGAATGGTACCATCTTCTGTCCCAACCCACAGCAACTTTTCACACCAGTCCAGAGGGCAGGACTGAGCTCTAACTGTTGTTTATGGTTCACTTAAGACTCATGATTTTACAAGCCATTTGGACCTTCAGTTTAATTTGATGTAAAATACAAGAAGGGACAGGAATAGCTTTCTTGAGTTATCAATTCATTCTTTTTGTAAATCAAATTGATTTATTCAGGTCAAAAATCAAAGGCAGTTTCCTTTCTGCATCTGGCAGAGAAACCATTAAAGTTTGAAACCTTTGGGAAAGCTGGCACCTTAAAAATCATACTTCTGTCTGAAAATGCTTTACCTACTATTGTTACCAGTGATCACTAAGCTCCCTATGACTGAAAGAGATCAGAACCTAATACATTTATTCTAATTTACCAGTGTGTTTACTTTGTGCATTTGACAGCACTTTGCGTATATTCAGTTTCATTGTTATGTCTCCCCCCTGCCTTAGTCATTTTATCCTGTTGTTTGTGTGGATGTTTCACATAACAAGCAGGGAGAGGAAAAATGCAGGAGGAAAAATGTGTTTGTTTAGCTACAGAAAATGGCCAGGTGAATCAAGGGTGAATGTAATAACTAAAACTATTTTTAACTCATTTTTAAATTGACTAGATCTCAGGTTTCTGTCATCCCTTTCTGATTTTGTTGAAGATGGTAGGATGCGTGATTGAACCTAAGAAAGGGGATATTTTAGTTTTTATGTGCACTAAATGTTGGGCCTTTTCTGTTAGGCTACAGAATAACTATGACAAAGAGAAGCATTGTGACAGAAATTGTACCAGTTCTTCACTATGGACAGTTTATATTGAATCACTGTTACCCTTTATACTGTAATGGTTGTTTAATAATATCAGCTATGACTTTCTAGGGAGCATAAGTGATTTAGGCATCCTTGAGTTAACTTGTATCATGTCTTATCTTGCACAATACTTTGTTTATTGCATAAAGAATGCAAGTATTGGTGATATATAGCAACCAAAAGTTGGAAAACATAAGGCCAACCAGACTAACTTTAGGTAACTGTCAAGTAGCCTAAGAAAGCTGCCAACTGCACTACTTCTTAACATCTGCATGAAAAGGCAGATCCATTTCTCATATCTCTGGGATATTACCCAATGGACACTATGGATGAGCAAACTGGTTTGATAAAATAAGAATCAGACTGCACAATCCTCCATCCCTGACATCATACTGAAATGGAATTTATTTTGAGTTTTTAAACGTTCTGTTATTCATTTGTTAATATTTACACATCTCTGCACTTTCTGGTTCCCCTTGGAGCGAAATCAGAGAAGCGCTCACTGTATTTTCAAAACAAAAGACCAACATGTATGTCATTAGAAGAAAGGTTGTTTGTGTTTCATTTCCATTTCCAAATATATAGGCTGTAGCGGTTCCTATGAGGATTAATACTCAAATAGAGAATATCATACCCATAGTACCACTGGAATGCCAATTACTTTCAGACTGTAAATGTAGACCCCTGATGACCCTGAGTCTCAAATTGCAAATCAGGATGTAGACTTTCCCCAAAGGATGTTTGGATCCACCATTTCTTATTTATTTGAATCCAAGCGCTTTTTTTTTTCTTTGGGGTTTGTTAGTTCCATCTGTTAAAGAAAGGAGACATAGTAAGGGCTCTGCCAGGTCCTAAGGAACTTCTGAGATATACCATCTTTCGGGGTAGTTCTAAAATCAGGCATGTGACTAAAGGAATCAATATTATAGCATTCCTTAATACTCAGGGTAGAGATACCTGTATAATACTGCAATAACACTAAATATTTTCAAATGGTAAATGTCAAGTATTTTAACAGTGAGTACTTTATTTGTGTTTTCCAATATGCACAGGTTATTTAATTCATTCTTTTTCTCCCAGTGACATTTTTATTTAAAAAGCCTCCCATCCTCCTTCCTTGTCATCTCAGATATTGATAACATGCATGATGTATTCTAATTTTAATATATTAATTGCTTTTTATTCTCTGTACCACAGTATTCAAAGACAGACAGGCATCCTGGGCCTGTGATGGGCAAAGTTATGGAGTCTAGTTTTTCAGGCACTCAATCTTTCCCCGAAGCCTTGTCTCCTGACAGAGGAAGCCAGCCTATTAAGCAACATAGGTAAGCAAATGGCTCTCAGACCAGAAAATTGACAGGCAGAGATGTCACTGGTTTAGTGATACGTATACAAGATTATTGTTTCTTGTGCTGGGGAGACACTCAGGACAGTATGTACTAACAGAGACCTGATCCAATCATTAAGCAGATGACCAAGCATTTCCTTAGCTGTAGGCATAAAAAGGCATTAAAGATGCTCACAGACTATATCTACCTTCTGTAAAGAGCCTAGAGGAACTATTAAGAGACACTATCAAAGCTGTAGACAGAGACTAGTGAAATAAACAATTGTATTCTGAGAAACCATTGAAAAACAGATTTTTCCTCTCCTGCCCTATCTTAGTTCATGAAGTTAATGGCTCATGCTCCCCTTGCAGGCTCTGTTGCAAACTTTCAACCTTTTCTGAATGTTTCTTTAAACAAATAGAATTCTAAATGAAAAATGATTGGTTTTGGTGTATATTCATGAGTTGCAGTGCTTTTGAAGACCTACTTTTTACAAGTTTGGACACATAATGCTTCCAAGGGTTGGGGTGTGTGTTGGGGTCAATTTTCAACATTGAAAGAGGTGCCCCTTTTAAAAAAAATTTCTGGTTTTTCATATGACAAGTGTATATGATGGGCTGAGATATTCATATTCAAATTCATACTTGGTGGAAACAGCTTTATTTAGCATCACTGAACTTGTGGTGATAACCTCTTGCACAAAGAATATGGATGATTTGATAACAGGAACAACAAAAAATCTCAAAAACAATGGCAGAGAGGGCAGAATGATGCGAGTCTAGGGAGAAAAACTTAGTGATCATAATATGGTCTATTCCTTAAGACTATTATACTTAAAATCTTCCTTTGCCCTACTTTACTGTACCTCTTCTATTGTTTGACTGTATCCCAAAAGGACATTTCATTCTAGCCACCTAGATCAGCCACAATTTCTCCTTTTTTTATGTTCTAATAGATTGGAAGGCTAAAAAAATCAATCAAAGTATACTGTTGAGTCAATAAGGGACAATTGGGGACCATTACATTTGCCTTACTTATACCTTTTAACATGGCAGTAAACACCAACTCTCATGTAAAATTCACTCACTAGAGCCCCAGTTTCACAAAGTGTTTAGATGCACATTCTCTAAGTGTTTTGCTGAATTGGTGCCTAGAACATTTTCCATTAAAAGATTTTAATCTCATTTTACTTAAATGGAAAAGATATTTTGTAACCCTTTAAAAGTAAAATATTTCAAATGAAATAAATGTCCATATTTATAATCTCTATGTATAAAATTGTTATAAAGTTTCATCAGGAAATGTCTCTTGACTCTTATTTACATAATATATCATGAAATCATAAAAGACCCAAATATTTTTAAATCTCCCAAAGATTACCCTGATATTTAAATGTTGTTTAAAATAAAAATCTAATAAGAACTTTCAAACGCATTCATTTTTCTTCCACAAGGAAGTCACTCTATAAGCCACATTTATTTAAACTCTTCTAGATTAGAAGAATTCCTATACATTTGACAATAAAGTATCCAATCCAATATTCTGCACTGCTAATGCTGCCTTCTTTGCTGAAAGAAAAACAGGATCAAGCGCCTTATTTGCAGGGTGCCAGCAATAAGTTATATTAATATTACTTGCATCAAAGGTGTGTTTGCACTGATCGATGAGCTTGCCTTGATTTATAAATAATTGCTTTCATAATTTTATAATTTGCAATTTAATATATCAAGCCTTTGTTGTATAAAACATGCAATAGACTTTAGAATGTCAGTGATTTATAAGCCCATCATTGATTTATGCATCGTGCAACAACTTCATAGGTTACTTTGTGTCACTGATTTACAAGTACTGTACTACTGATTGATTAGTCATCTGTCTTAATGTTGTTTTTTTTTAGTTTAGGCCCTTTCTTTATAAGCCTTATGTTACAGATTTCAAACTAGTTTATAATTAACTTTTGTTTCTATATTTTACATGTGACCAATTTAGGAAAGTAATTTTAATTACTAAAGATAAATTTTGCCCTAAATATTACTAGTGTCAAGTAGTTGAGATCCCTGGGGCAAACTGAGCATGATATAGAACTCAAGTTAGCAGATCGCTTAAGCATGTGATGAACTTTACATACCAGCTGCTGGTAGATGTAAGCTAAGATTTTGCTCCAGGAGGTACAGTCCAAGGGGGAGATGGAGCAGAGGTGGGTTTACTCCAACTTTGTGCTCTTGGGACTTTGGGCTGCTCTGGTGTTGAAATGACCCCTGAGTAAATTAGAGCAGCCTAATTTACAGCAGCCTCTCCAGGCCTGCCTATGGGCCTCTCCTCATTTTTTAACAACTACTGTTGCTCAAGATCTAGTTTATATAGATGGAACAAATGACCACTTTGCTACTCATGAGTCTAGAGCCTGATCCCCTTACCCTTGTTGAGCAGCAGCTGGTTCTGCAATTAATCCTACTGATTTCAGTTCATTGATTTAATTGGTATTAACTAAAGAGTATACTACTGTTAAATGCAAATTAGGAAGTCAGAAATCCACTGTAAAGTAATTATATTTTCCTATGAAGATGGCAAAATAGTACCCTGTGTTCTGGCATTTTTATTTATTTATTCATATTAGAACTAGAAAAAAAATTCTGGCAAAAGTAAGCTCTTTCTTTGTAGGTTCAGTAAACATTTCATATATCTGACCAGCAGAAACTAGGATGGCAACGTCACTTATCTGTATCTTTAGCCTCTAGGGGGTTGTGCATGTGTGTAGTGTAGGGTTCATGAGCAAAAGCTTAGTTATCATATTCAAATAACATCTGAGTCCCAGGGCTAGACAGCTGGATCCCATGGATATAGGTTGGGTGCTGTAAAGGAGCTGTAACATATGTAAGAGGATGAGAGAAATGTATGGCCAGCTCTGGAAATGTGGCCAGATTACAGTCCCTTTGCATCACTCAAATTAAGAATCTGGCTCATGATGTTAGACATAACAGTTCAACAAATAAATGCTAGGGGAAAACTTCATTACCCCTTCTTGGATTAGACACAGTCCTGAAATTCTTTTGGTACCCTGATGCTACCTCTAGCACAGTGGCTCTCAACTTTTCCAGATTACTGTACCCCTTTCAGGAGTCTAATTTGGCTTGTGTACACTCAAGTTTCACCTCACTTGAAAACTAATTGCTTGAAAAATCAAGCATAAAAATACGAAAGTGTCACAGCCCACTATTACTGAACAATTGCTTACTTTCTCATTTTTACCATATACTTGTAAAATAAATCAATTGGAAAATAAATATTGTACTTACATTTCTGTGTATACTATATAGAGCAGTATAAACAAGTCATTGTCTGTATGCAATTTTAGTTTGTACTGACTTTGCTAGTGGTTTTTATGTAGCCTGTTGTAAAACTAGGCAAATAACTAGATGAGTTGAGGTACTACCCCCTGAAAGACCTCTGCGTAATCCATGGGGCTACACATACTCCTGATTTAGAACCTCTGCTCTAGCAAAAACACAGGAGGAAAAAATGTTCTGATGCTTAAAATTTACCTCACTACAAATATTGTAAAGAAAGAAAAGAAAGGAAAAAACCCTGCTAAATACACATGAGCTTTTTGTTACAGTAATTTATCTGATTGTTCTTTACCATGGCTCCTTGATATACTAAATCTCATTATAATCACACAGTTCTTTTCATAATATTCACACTTTTGTTTAGGTCCTAAGGATGCTGTTAATATTCTCTTAGTGGCAAATATTTTAAAGACTGTTGTTATTATTGGCTGTTTGATTTCTGTGGCAAGCCCATTACAATATGTACAAAACCCAGTCTGAAGTAGAACTAGGGAGACATACAAATGCAAAACCATGAGTTTTAAATTGTCATGTTTACCAACAGACTGAAGTATGTTTTCTATGTGGATCAAAGGGAAATCAGATCACAGCTCATATTACTGTGTATTTATTTATCTGCTGTATGCCTGAGTGAAGATTTATCCAAGTCTCTTCTTTGAGGGAACTGTGTAAGCATAGACTAGTCTGGAGGCTAATTCACTCTGTATCATTATTCATAAACAGTCTGACAAAGGTCTTGTTGTACAATATTACATCATTGCACAATATTTATTCTGACAGACTCTCATGTTAGCAGATATAGGAGATCCTTAATGATTAAAATACTGAAAAATGATCTAAAGTGCATCCCCTTGATCAGAATAAATGTTAGCAGCGGATTGCCTAAACATACTAAGGCTAAAAAATTGTCAGGCTCTTAAGATATATCAGGAGACAGTGTCTGGCAACTAACTGTCATTGGCGCATATGTTTGGTCTTGCTGTCAACAGGCCAAGAAACATGCATTTCAGTCTTAGACAGCAAAGTATGTATGTTTTTGTCAGTACACGACATAGTATACTTCCTGTAGCAGTACTACTGAGCTATCAACTATGAAAAATAAATAAATATGCATAGCACAATCCAGCAAATTGTGTAAATATGTACAATTTTTGCAACTGGTCTTCTGAAAATAGATAGCTCAGGCTTACAATTGTGTGAGCTTTTCATTTTTGCTACTTTAGTGCAGTGCTATTTAAATCTTTACCTTTTGTTCCTAATTAACATTCCCTATCCCTATAGTGGTGTAGAAAATACTTTTTTTATATTGTAGGAACATCAGTTACTTGCAAACAGCAATTGTTTTTATAGAGAATTTTCAGGGTTGTCATCTTGTTGTGCTTGCTCCTCTCTCTGTTTTTTGTTTTTTTCTCTTTCCCCGCTTTCTTTTTTCTGTTTTGTCATGGGGAAGGGGAAAAAATGAAAACTGAAAAAACAAAAATATTTCTTTTTCAGGTTCAGGAATAAAAAATATGTTTTCAATAAAAGACCAATTTTCAGTGACCAAAAATTGTCTTCAGAAAGTTTTGACCAGCTCTAGTTTTAATGGTGGCCACTCTATTTGCATTTGAAATTGTTCTGTTCATAAATTTACTTTTATTTTTGCAAGTTCCCAAACAAGAGCAAACAAAGTCCTCTAAACTTAGCAGGGCTCCATTTCAGGTTTCTGTCTGTGCAGCTCTTCTTCCAGGTTTGGTACCAAAGAGTTTCACAAACCTCTTACAGGCAGTAACTCTGCTGTGTCCTGTAGTACTCTCCTCTTGAGCTGCTGCTGTGGGTCTTACCCATGGAAGGCCAAAGAAATCAAGCAGAGAAGGCAGCCCTCATACCAGACAGCATAAGTAGCTGGTCTCAGACTACATCAGGAGTGTTAGAGCGGAAGATTTATCCTTCTCTTACCTACCCCATTCAGTGCTACTGCTCAGGGCATGGGACAAGAGAAAGGGGGCTAGATGGGAAAGAATAAAGGCTGGAAGTGGAGGGAAAAGTTGTTGGGGAAACTAGAGAAAATATGAGGTGGCGCAAAGGTGAGAGAAGACCAGTAGTATGCAAAGAAAAGTAACAAGAGCACTGGTAGACCCAGGAAATCAAAGTAGATCCCATGGGTCAGAGAGAGAAAATGGGGGGGATCAGGAGAAGAGAAATAGAGATATTGGAGGATAAGGGATGCAAGGGAGGAAAGTGAAATGGGTGCCAAGGAAAAGGATTGAGGGAAAGGGAAGCATGGCAACGATACTGTTAAAAAGGGGAATGGGAAATGAGGCTAAAGAGACAGAAGAAAATGGCCCAGAATATTAATAAGCTGAGTAAACAATAGTCCAAAATGGAAAATGAAGTGAAGGAGAGCAAAGTATTACTGAGAGATGGAAGGAGAGAAAGAGGGGAGTAAAGAAATGTGGAAAGAAAACAAGAACACTTTTGCGCACAAACACATTTAAGAACAAAATGTTGTTTGTGCAGCTACATTTTGTCTGTGATGTGACAAAGAGAGTGAAGAGACTAGGATTCCTGGGATGTACAGGGACAAAAGGAGGGACAGTTATGATTGTATATTGGGGGAATCGGAAGACCTAGAGCCAGATTGTTTTTAAGTGTGTCTGTACACTCAGTATTTCCATCAGGGAAAAAAAAATGCAGAAGGAAACTTGTCTTGTTCTCTTAAACAGCATCTGAATTCAATCCTGGAAGTGTATGACGTATCCCCGTCTTACAGATTTTCTATCAGTTTATAAAGCACTTTAGGATCCATTACACAGGTTGTGATTCTTTTCTGCACAGCTGTAATCAGGTGATCTGCTGAAAAAATCAGGATGTTGGAAATTCTAATGCCTTCCTATGGATCTCTGCAGTCAGATTAATTTTGCTGCTTCTGAGCCAGTATACCAGATAAATAGTTGGCAGTTTATGCCTAAATCACATTAAAGATGCTTAACTGCCTACTGTAATAAAGTACCTTTTGATTTTTATCTCAAGTTTTATCACTTAAATTGTGTCCCTCCTGTTAATGCTTTCCATGTTTCAGTAAACAAAGGTACTTCTGAATGTGCTTATCCCATAATGAGATGTATAATCAGTTTTGTTTGGTAACAAACTGCAAAAAACAAAAAACGAGCAAGATGGTTCCTAGAATTATTGTAAATTCAGTGCAGTGAATTTTCCACATTATTCACAAGTTTAACTCTGCTGGGAGCTGTGCATGTGTAGTGAGAAGGCAATAAGCCACCTGCTGAGTATGGTTTGGTTCTATTCAGTTGTTTAACCTGGAGAAAATTTCTACACAAAGCAACTTGCAAAAATGCATTGGTAATTCATCATTAAGGTTAGAGATGGTTGAACTATTTCTTCTAAGACAGTCATTGATCAGGGCTATATCTCTTTCTGACTTGTGAATTGTTCATAGCCCAGGCATTATTTATATGGATTTGTTTATTAATCATAATTGATTAATAGTTTTTGTTTAGTGACATACTAGGTTCATGTTTGAATATTTTATATTTTGCAATCGGTCTTTTTATTTTTCACCTAAGTCCCCTATGCATGTTTTCCCCCCTCTGATTGGATGATATAACCTTTATGAATAGGATCAGTGCCTGAACAAATCTGACTGTCTTAGGGAGAAGAGCACTTTATAGGAGAAAGATAGCAGGAGATAAGAGTCTTAGAAAAGTTTCCTAACTTATTTTGGACCAGATGGAATATTCTATCTAGATACATACATTCAGCCCAGCTATTAAAATAGTTTGATTCCCTCTTGCTTGAGGGAAAGACAGAAAACATAGGTCTGATTTGTTGTTGGCTCTCTAGCAGATTTTACATATAAATTTATCTTGCCAAATTCTCACAAATCATTGTATTCATACATAGAGTGGCCAGGTGAGCAATTTCTGTGCAAATGTGTTTGTGCACATGCACTTGTTTTTGTATATCCATAGTTGTCTGTGTTCACACAATAAAAGCTTCTCATGCCTATGTTAGGAGACTTACCACTAGCACTACTGACAAAAAAAGAGTTTTGACCTATAATTCAGTACAGTTTAAGCTTTATGGATGTGCAAAATGTATTACAGGGGTAGGCAACCTATGGCACATGTGCTGATTTTCAGTGGCACTCATACTGCTCGGATCCTGGCCACCGGTCCGGGGAGTCTGCATTTTAATTTAATTTTAAATGAAGCTTTTAAAACATTTTTAAAACCTTATTTACTTTACATAGAACCATAGTTTAGTTATATATTATAGACTTCTGGAAAGAGACCTTCTAAAAACATTAAAATGTATTACTGGCACGTGGAACCTTAAATTAGAGTGAATAAATGAAGATTCGGCACACCACTTCTGAAAGGTTGCCAGCCCTGCTGTATTATATTGGTGGAGGTGTTTTTAGGACTGTTAGCAAGTTGTCACTGAACTGTTGTCAGTACCTAAAGAAATCAAGTGATGTACACATAAGTCTGCAACTTCTAGCCTGACCTACAGTAACAGTGGGGCAGCTAATGTAAATAATTTTCTGCAAATATTTGATAGAATTTGTTAATACTTTTGCTTTTCCTGTATTCACATTCATTTTTTGTGTACATCCCATAAAGACTTGATCAATCAACTTTTACTGGCAAAAATGTTCTAGGAAAGAAAATTTCGCATGCACATTTGAAAACTTTCCTAGAAACAAAATGTTAATTTTTCATATGCAGCTCTTCATGTGGAAAATCCTGCATTCTCACCCAATCAGAGAAGAGAAAAAATACTATGTAATTTATGAGATCACTCACTACTAAGTGATACAGCCCCCACTTCAAATATCTGAGATCTGTTTGGAGATTAAAATATTCCACACAGAGTTAAAAAAAAAATTGTGGACTAAGTAATATGCTTGTGGATATTTCACAAGCAGTAAAAGTAGAAGAGTTAATTTTATGCTGTGTATTATTCAGTCAACTGCTCCTTTTTAGACTCCCTCCTCGGAATCCAAGCACAGATTGTTGATTATTTTGTGGTGTTGTAAGGTGAATACATTTTCACAAAGGAGGCGGCTGAGATCATAAACTGATTTCTCAGAGAATATATTTCAATAGCTAAACCCCAGTCTTTAGAATCAAAAGTATAGTACTTCAGCCTGCACAACACTTTTTTTTTTTAAAAAAAAATGTTTCTCTAGAGTTCTAAACAGCTAAGGAAAATTAAATTTAAGGAGGTCATTGAAAACCCCTCACTATCGTTACAGGTTATTGATCTTTCCAATTAAAATGTTTAAAGTGTAGCAGAGTCTGGGATGGAGAACAATATAGAATGTTTGTGAAGAATGGGGACAGAATACTTGAAGAGAAAACAAGACAGATGACTTTAGGAGGCAACATCTGTTTTATTTCAGGGAGAAAAAGTTGATTTTGATGGTAAAGCGTATGGCCCAGGGAGTCTGTCCAAGATACTTAGTCCGGGTGGGAACTGCTTAGGAAGGAAGTGTGGCCCTAGAAACAAATAAAGATCATATTTCATACAAAATGAAGCCCTCTTTTAATGCAAGTACTGTGAAAGGAAGAACAAGCACCTCAGCAGTTGACTGGATTGCAACAGAGACTGAGTTTATGCATGTAATCAAAGGTAACCCTTCTTACAAATATATGCACACACAAAAACTACATTAAAATACAATGATCCATCTAGCCCAATGATCCATCTAGCCCAGTATTCCGTTTTCCAACCATGGCCAATGCCAGATACTTGAAAGGGAAGGAACTGCCCTGTTATCCAGTCCCAGCTTCTAATTATCAGAGGATTAGGGACACTGGAACAAAGGGTTGCGTTTCTGACCATCTTTGCTAATAGCCATTGATGGACCTATTCTTCATGAATTTATGTAATTCTTTTTCAAAACCAGTTATAAATTTTGGCCTTCACAATATTCCCTAACAATGAGGTTCCACAGGTTGACTGTGTGCATTGTGTGAAGTAGTACTTCCTTCTGATTGTTTTAAACCTGTTGCCTATTAATTTCATTGAGTGTCCCCTGGTTCTTGCTGTGATGCCTCCCCCCCCAGGGTGCAACCTGGAACAGGGGTACCACTGAGCCCTCTGTCTCAAAAGCCTGGGCTCCGTTACACTGTTTTGCCTTGACAAGCTGCAGATCTCTCCTGGTCCTGCGCTGACACAAACCTTTACACAGGCAGGGACATACCCAGCTGCAACCACATGAAGGCTCCTCCACAACCTAGGTCCCTAAAGTTGTACTGTCTTGCTGTGGTCAAAAGCCTGACCAATATAAGTTTATTACCGAGTCTGCCCCTCCCTCTAAGTGGAGAGGACAATGCACCAGTTTTTGTTCCTGAGCAATTCTGTTCCCCAAGCAATTCTATCAAAACACACGGTTTTAGGTTAAAAAAAGAAAAGAAAAAGTATTAACTACAGAAAGATAGCTTTTAAGTGATTATAAGTAGTGAGCCTGCAGATCAAAGCAGATTACCTACGAAATAAACAAAAACAATCTGAGCATTATAAACTAGATAGGATTTGAATCAAGCAGTGCCTCAGCCTGTTAGCTAGTATAAGCAGGTTATTGCTTTTGCATATACAGGCAGGAATTCTTCTGTCTCACTTGGTACCCTCCTTCCCCCAGTTCAGTCTTTGTTCCTCAGGTGTTGTGTTGTAAGGGTAGTAAGGCCAATTGATGATATCACTTCCCCTTTTATATCTTCTTCCAGTTTGCTGGAAAAATCTTTTGCTCTGACATGAGTCAAACAGTCTCCATTGGGTACATGCTATCTCTGAGAGGTTTCCATTGTACGCAGTTCCTGGGGTAATCCTTGTGAGTGTTTTGTATTCTCCTCAATGAGCCATCATCATTTGGTCTTTTTATTATTGCATCTGAAAGGCTGCTTGTGGGTGTTCCCAGCCTCACAACATGTTTCAGTGGCACATACATAGCAAAATTTCATAACTTCCTGTACAATGATAGCACCTATAAATTAACAGATTAACACTTTTTTAAAATGATATCTCACAAGGCATACTTTGTGATGATATCTCACAAGGCATACTTTTATAATTACATTATAACCATATCACTATAGTGACTATGGGGTGCAGTGTGTCACATTTGTGTTATGTGAAGGGAATGAATCACACTTTTTCCACATCATATCCACTTTCATATGCACTTTCTTCATCTCTATCCTATCCCCCTTTATTCTCTTTTCCAAGATGAACAGTCCCAGTCTTTTTAATCTCTCCTCCTATGGAAGCTGTTCCATACACCTAATCATTTTTGTTGCCCTCTTCTGTACCTTTCCCAATTCCAATATACTTTTTTTGAGATGGGGTGACTGCATGCAGTATTTAAGATGTGGGCATACCATGAATTTATATAGTGGTATTATGCTATTTTCTGACTTTTTTCCCCCTTTTTCTAATGGTTCCCAATATTTTATTAGATTTTTTGACTGTTATTGCGTGTTGAGCAGTTGTTTTCAGGGAACTAACCACAATGTCGAGAAAGAGATTTTGAAGAGTCATGACAACTGATTTAGACTCCATCATTGTGCATGTATAGTAGGTATTATGTTTTTCAATGTGCATTGCTTTGCATTTATCAACATGGAATTTCAACTATTGCCCAGTCATCATGTTTTGTGAGATTCCTTTGTAACTTTTTGCAGACATCTTTGAACTGCCTAATTATATTTTTACACTTGACTTGCCAGAGTTTATGCTCCTTTCTATTTTTTCAGGAGAATTTTCCATTCTTAAAGGATGCTTTTTTATCTCTAACTGCTTCTTTTACTCATCTGTTTAGCCATGGTGGCCTTTTTGCTGCTGTTGCTGTTTCTTTCTCTTTCTTGTAAATATTTGGTTATGATTTTTTTTTAAATCATGCAGCTTGCAGATACTTCATTCTTGTTCATTTTAATTACCTCTCTCATGTTTGTATAGTTCGCCTTTTTGAAGTTAAATGCTACTGTGGTGGGTTTCTTTGGTATTTCACCCCCTACAAGGATGTTAGTTTTAATTACTTTATTGTTGCTTGTGGGTTCCAGGACTAGCTGCTCCAAGAAGCATTTGTTAGTGCTAGCAATTTTATCTCTGTGTCCCATCCTGAGGTGACACATAGCAAGTCAATATGGAGATAGTTGGAATCCCCCATTATTATTGTAACCTCTCTCATCTCCTTGAGCTTTTCACAATCACCATCCTGGTCAGGTGGTTGGTAGTGCATTTCTATTGCTTACTCTTATTATTCAAGCATGGAATTTCTATCAATAGAGATTCTATGGTAGTGTTTGATTCATTTAAGAATTTTACTATATTTGACTCTGTGCTTTATCATTAAGATTATGTCACAGACTAACAGATAATAAAGGAAATGTGCAGATGACATACTGCAGAAGAAGTAGAACACGTCAGTGATGTTGTGCACCTCTGTAACCAGTTAATGATAGAAATAAGTTATGATTCTGGCATAATCATCTGTTTCCATTAGCAGCAACTGAATTCAACTCTAACGTAAAATAAATTTATGTGGATTCCAGATCCCTTATGATTCCTGCAGTAAATGGAAATAATTCCTAGCTCCCTTAAAACATACATATAATTTTCA
Source organism: Gopherus evgoodei (assembly GCF_007399415.2). NCBI lineage: Eukaryota > Metazoa > Chordata > Testudines > Testudinidae > Gopherus > Gopherus evgoodei. The sequence continues at coordinate 56,660,331 of NC_044328.1, read as the reverse complement.
AAAGGTGGCACTTTTCTGAAATATGTAAAACATTTTTAAATTACTCAAATTTTGTGCAACCTTACCATAATAAAAAAAGGTACAACTTATTGTTAATAAAAATGTACAGTGCAGGTTGATAAAGCAGTGTTAGTAGATACCTAAAACGTAAAGTCCAGACCAACAGCTAAGTACCAGGATGATGATGGAATAGAAGAACATCTGACCAAATACAAGAGAATTTCCAATGTACCTGTCATTTATTTCTATTCTTCCAGGAGAGAATGAAATTTAAATATGGAATAAAAAGCCAAGTAAGAATTACAGCATTGTATTTCCATGGAGAACTACTGCTGACATCACAAACTACCACAGCAAATGTATAATACTGCAGTCCATGTATATTATTTATGTAATCTTCACTCTGTAAATGTGTTTGTTGGGGGCTCTGGTAGTTTTTACTGTACTCTTGTTCTTGTCCCCAGAAGTCTCTCTTCATGTTGCAGTCCAGGACAAAGAAGTGGAATGCTACACAAGAATGCCTTTCGGAAGACTCCACCCTTACCTCGGGGTAGGTTCAATGGAATTACAGGACCAGCATATCAACAGCTTGAAGAGTCAAGGATCACAGATCAGGACACAATACCTTGTCAAGGGTATGTAATAAAATCAACTGAAGCAAAGAAGTGCATTATCAGCAGCAAAATAAAATAAATAAAAACCCCTTACCTAGAAAATCTGCTTTGCTATTATAGTACTTGCTAGTTTTGAGACAATTATGCATCCAATGTATAACTGGAAAAGCAAAAATATATTTTCAGTGTATTGGCCTTTGAAGATTTTTTTTATTTGGATGGCTGCTTTTTATTTTACTCCCTTCGAAGTCTGAAGAAGAAATGATCAGCACAGACTGTAAGTGATTGCCTGCTTGTCATTTTTTACAGATATTGTTTTCCTCATATCATGATCTGTAATTCTAGTGAGTTGTACACAGCATTGTCTTCACCACCACTACTGGACAAATTTGGGAAAACAAATAGTGCAAAGCTCATATTTTATTTACAATTACAAAATATGGTTCCTTAAATACATTCAGGGAAGATGTAAGATGACCTCATCAGTTGCCTTTGCCCTTTAAAATGCCCAAAAAAGTTGGAGTTATTTTTCTTTTTTAAACTCATCTTCAGTAAAATATACTGCAATTGAATGCAAGTGCCACTTACTCTTAAGGCTTGACTTTCAGAAGTGCAGCTTCCTTTGAAGTCAGTTGGCGTTGCAGCTGCTGAGCACCTCTGGAAGCCAATCCCATAATATTTAAATATTCCAGAGTTTTCCAGAAGAACCTCCAGATTTTATACAAGTCTAATTCTTGTTGAATGAGGAGGAAATGTCTGCGATGTAATTGCTCTGGCACTTATTTCACATAAACTATTAGAAATCAAGATTAACTGTACTGAAAATCAATGGAGTTACACTGATATAAAATGGGTGTAAGTTAGAATAGAATCAGCTTCCAATATTTCCAAATTAACTGTGTGCAACATCTGAAATGAATAAAATAAACTGAAGAGACAAGATGGGCTTGTGTATATGTTTATAGTTTTGAAGGTCAGAAGCAACTGTTGTGCCCTTCTGCTTTGACCTTCTGGATAACACAGATCACAGGGGTTTACTGGAATATATATATATCTATATATGGTTTTTTATACAGTACTTTTCACCCACAAAAGATTTCTGAGCACTTAACAGACTGCATTATGTATATGTAGCACTATGGACTTACCTTTGGGTTGGAGACTACCATCTTATTAGCATATGGTATACTGCATAGCAGGAGGAGAAGATGATATTTTCAACATGGACACTTAGGCAAGCCACAGCTCTAATAAAAACCTGTATCAAATCTTTAATATCCTGGCAGTTTAGAGAGAAATCTATTCTGAGCCACATTCAGGTAATTTTATCACTAGGGGCTATTGAGAACAGTCAAACAGATTTATTTTAATTGTCTTTTGGGTTTTATTATTTTAATTTATTTTTTACCTAAGTCATTACAATAATCCCATTAAATTACTTAAGGGATTCATTGGCTAACAAATACAATATCCATTGTGAGGCAGTTTTATTGTACTTCTTTAAAGTATAGCATATTTAAGGAGCAGAGAGTCTTGTGGCACCTTATAGACTAACAGAAGTTTTGGAGCATGAGCTTTCGTGGGTGAATACCCACTTCGTCGGATGCAAGTAGTGGAAATTTCCAGGGGCAGGTATATATAAGCAAGCAAGAAGCAGGCTGGAGATAATGAGGTTAGTTCAGTCAGGGAGGATGAGGCCCTGTTCTAGCAGTTGAGGTGTGAAAACCAAGGGAGGAGAAACTGGTAAAAAAAATTTCAGGAGCAGACTCCAAAGAGAAACTGCTGAGCTTCAGTTCATCTGCAACTTTGACACCATCAGCTCAGGATTAAACAAAGACTGTGAATGGCTTGCAAACTACAAAACCAGTTTCTCTTTTTTTATTATGTACTTTGATACTTTTCTGTTTTCCATGGCCTACTGTTGGGTACTGCATGTGAGTTTGAGAAAGTCTATGGGGAGCATTAATTTATCTCAATAACCTTTGGTTCAGGCCATGTACCAATAGTGTCTTTCTTCCATTATGTACCAATAGTGTCTGTCTTCCATCCGATGAAGTGGGTATTCACCCGTGAAAGCTCATGCTCCAATATGTCTATTAGTCTATAAGGTGCCACTGGACTCTTTGCTGCTTTCTTCCAGTTGTTTGGTGACTATTGTCAAAAAGTAACAACGCACCCCAAAACAGCTAAATATGAAAAGCCTCTCAATGTGCCTGTAGTAGCTCTAGCGGTTAAGTGCATGCACACACTAGAATGCTAGGACAAAGCTTCCCTTATAAGCATAACTGGACCCATGGCCACGGTCACAGAGATAGTCTTATCCAAACAATAGCCACAATTTGCACTGGAAAAGACAGCAGGATGAAATCTTTTTATTGACAGACAATTCTGAAATCCCATGGTGCAAGTTTCAGAAGGTTCAGTTACTGAAGGTCTGAACAGCAAAGTCCCAGACCTAAGGTTTCTCTTTTCTTGAGATGATTTAATCCCAACTACATGAATATACATGCCCCTGTCAGAGCAAATCCCTGGGGCAGTTACAAGAAGCGCAGATTGACAGAGGGAGGTTGTTTGGATACCCCGCAGGGAGGAAGCAGTGACTCTGAAGCATGATCACACTGGCAGTTTAGCAGGTAGAACAGGAAGTTGTGTACCTCCTTCACTGGGCTAAATAGTTTCTTGTTGAAGTAAATAAAAACGCACAGGTTCAAAGAAGGTTGAGGGGGGATATGCTTGCTCTTTATAAATATATCAGAGGGATTAATATTAGGGAGGGAGAGGAATTATTTAAGTTTAGTACCAATGTGGACACAAGAACAAATGGGTATAAACTGGACACTAGGAAGTTTGGACTTGAAATTAGATGAAGGTTTCTAACCATTAGAGGAGTGAAGTTCTGGAACAGCCTTCCAAGGGGAGTAGTGGGGGCAAAAGACATATCTGGCTTTAAGACGAAGCTTGATAAGTTTATGGAAGGGATGGTATGATGGGATAGCTTAATTTTGGCAATTGATCTTTGATTATCAGCAGGAAATAAGTATGCCCAGTGGTCTGTGATGGGCTGTTAGATGGGATGGGATCTGAGTTACTGCAGAGAATTCTTTCCTGAGTGCTGGCTGGTGAGTCTTGCCCACATGCTCAGGGTTTAGCTGATCACCATATTTGGGGTCGGGAAGGAATTTTCCTCCAGGGCAGATTGGCAGAAACCCTGGAGGTTTTTCACCTTCTCTGCAGTGTGGGGCATGGGTCACTTGCTGGTGGATTCTCTGCAGCTTGAGATCTTCAAACCACAATTTGAAGACTTCAATAACTCAGACATAGGTTAGGAGTTGTTATAGAAGTGGATGGGTAGGACTCTGTGGCCTGCTTTGTGCAGGAGGTCAGACTAGATGATCATATTGGTCCCTTCTGACCCTAAAGTCTATGAGTCTAAGTTAAGGCTCTCCTATTGACAGAGATTCAGATGCCTACTCAACACACAGTCAAATTTCAAATAGTGCTGGGACTCCCAAGGTATGGTGGCCTTAAAAGGACACTTTAAGTACAGGATGCTTATTGCATGATGAGAACAGTCTTCAACAACACTCAGAAAAGACACTTTTCTGTTGAGCTGCACTACAGCATCTTCAAAAAGCAACACAATGCTAAATCAGAAAGTGCTGTTCGAGCAGGGCAAAGGCAAAAGGGGGCGGAGGGTCAATGCACAGTTCCGCCTCAAGTAAGTAGATTTCTGATATCGGTCAGTAGCAGTTTGACTCCCATTATAAATGTACTTAAATAAGCTCTCTGAGCATTCAAATTTTGTTACAAATTAATGAAAATCCATCACTAGATTTTGGAAGATTCAGCCCTCATTTGAGACTGTATTAGTAGGGCTGTATTAGCAGGAGCATTGCCAGCAGATTGAGGGAAGTGATTGTTCCCCTCTCCTCGGCACTGGTGAAGCCACATCTGGAGTATTGTGTCCAGTTTTGGAAAGTCCAGCAGAGGACAAAGAAAATGATTAGCGGGCTGGGGCACATGACTTATGAGGAGAGGCTGAGGGAACTGGGTTATTTAGTCTGCAGAAGAGAAGAGTGAGGGTGGATTTGATAGCAGCCTTCAACTACCTGAAGGGGGATTCCAAAGAGAATGGAGCTAGGTTGTTCTCAGTGGTGGCAGATGACACAACAAGAAGAAATGGTCTCAAGTTGCAGTGGGGGAAGTCTAGGTTGGATATTAGGAATCACTGTTTCACTAGGAAGGTGGAATGGGTTACCTAGGGAGGTGGTGGAATCTCCATCCTTAGAGGTTTTTAAGGCCTGGCTTGACAAAGCCCTGGCTGGGATGATTTAGTTTGTGTTGTTCCTGCTTTGAGCAGGGGATTGGACTAGATGACCTCCTGAGGTCTCTTTCAACCTTAAGATTCTATGATTCTATGAGACAAATTCATATCCTTAGCAGGGCAAGAGTAACTAGGAGACCAAAAGAAAAAAGTGCACTAGTAGAAGTAGTCATCTTAGAAGGTTGTACCATTTTAAAAGGTTACAGTACATGAATTACTCTGCCTCCCACCAGGTAAACAACTTTAGCGCTACCCAGCTGTATTAATTACTTTATTTTCTCCATGCAATACCTCAAACTTCCAACTCTGATACCTGTGAATTCATGTCACCTCCATGTCTGGGCATCCTCAGGCAACGGAAGGTTTTTATTTTTCTGAGCACTATCAACCAGAAGGAAATAAGGAAATCCAGATGTACATATGAACAACTGAAATGCCAGTAAACTAGCATTTAATGACCATTCTCATAAGGAAAAATTCAAAAGTTTTAACTAAGCACAAATGCTTGGTGGACTCCAAAGAGTGATCAATTTTCTGGTTCGTGGCACTACAAATAATAAATAGTACCAATTACAGGCTGTCTCTTCTTGCCCAACATCACAAGAATACACCTGTATGGCCTTTGTAATGTAGTGTTGGGAAGAATTGTCAATGCACTGTGTTAAAAAAATTAATCTAGCAATGCATTTAAAAAAAGTCCTAATTTCAAACATTTTCATTTCAAGGCAGGTCTCCCTTCAACCTTGTAATCCCAAAGATAATTCCTTTATTACTCCTGCTTCCTTTCCTGTGCCCAAAATGTATGGTACAGTCTAGTCTTAAAGCACCAACACAGATAAAACTGTAGGTCCCCCTTGAAGCGTACCACTGTTTCTTAACCCACTTCTGTTCATAGGTGAATTTCCTGTAACACTTTATGAATTCCTACCACATTCTCACTATTCAGTACAAATGTAGGGCCAGATTCTGATCTCCCTTACATGGTTGTAAATCTGGAGTAACTCAGTGGAAAAAAAAAACAGATTTGCTCCATTCTTAATGTGATCAAAATTTAGCCCCTAGTAATTTCACCTTCCTTCTTTGGTCACTGTTCTCAAAGCCTCCAGTTCTTTTGTCTAAGGTGTGTGTAAACATTTTGAATCCCTCCATATGATGTTGCTAGCATTATGCTAGCTCTGGGGCAGTCATGCTTTTACTTTATGTTCTTTGGGTGCATGTCTTTAGCAAAATCCTCTGTGATCTGGTGACAATTCCTAAATTTTAGATGACGCTTCAGCAGTGCTGTGTGTTAGTCTTTCTGCTTTATCCATCTGAGTAATCTGATTAATAAAACCTCTTCTCTGGACTCTCTCTTATACATTGATCCCTAAAAAGACAACATTCCTTCCATCGATGTCTCAATTATTAACTGGTTCTGTTAGTTTATGGTGATGGTTTTTGTTTGATATGATATTTAGTTGGACTTGATCTCTTTTTTTAAAGTAAGTACCCACTGGAGTTGAAAATTGAAAAGGGTTCAGAAAGGAGCCACAAAAATGATTTGAGGTCTGGAAGTGAGAAACTTAAGCTCAATCTATTTAATTTATCAAAGAGAAGGTTGAGACATGACTTCATCAATGTCTATAAGTGCCTACATGTTGTGAAGGTTTCTGACAGTGTGTTAGTGGGGAAGGCTTTAATGTAGCAGACAAAGGCATGACAACATTCGGTGGCAGACAACTAAAGCTAGTAGAAAAATCTCAAAGTGGAAATGAGGTGCAAAATTTTAATGGTGAAGGTAAATTAACCACTGGAATACAGTTGGTTAAAAATGTAATTTCTGTCCTTTGGGAGTTTGATATATAGACATTTCTTTTTGTCCCAAATTAGGCCAAAAAGTAAAATTCTCAATTTTTCACAACATGAAATATTCTGCAATATTTCATTCAGTCCTTATCAAAACATTTCATTTAGAAAAATCAAAAGACTTTGTTTCAACAGTTTTGATATTATAGAAACAAAATGATGTGATAAATTTTCACTGAAAATATGGATGCAATCCATGTGTTGTTGCTAAATTTTTTGATTTTATCAAATCATTTTTGGTCAGAAAATGCTGATTTGACAAAACCAAAGAATTTTGCAAGAAATGTATTGATCAACTCTCTGTTAGGGATTCTCTGTCACTTGGCAACTTTTAATCAAGATTAGATATCTTTCTAAGAGTTATGCTGTTGTCTAGTTCATTCAGAAGTCAGTGGCCTTGATACAAAAATTAGTGGGTGAACTTCTGTAGACTGTTTTATGTGAGAAGTCATAGTGGAAAGATTATCACAGAGGGCTACTCTTCCCTTAAAATCTTTTAGTCAGTGGAAAACTCCTTGGGTATCTTACAGGCCACAGAACTGAGGGGGCCACTTGGCCCAGGGCCCAAACATTTTTTGTCTGAGTAGCACAGGGTTGCAACATAACTCACTCAAAATTGGTATAACCACCCCTCCGTCATGACAGAAGTGTGGCCAGGCCAAACCTGAGTGGTGCTCTGACCATTTGAGCCTGGTCCCAATGCCACTCAAATTTGAAAGAAGTGGGAGTAGGAGCTTATGGACCAAGGGAATCAGGCTGCTGGGGGGCAGGAGGAGGAAGAGGAGGGTCAGCAGTGGGGAGGCAAATCTATGCCTCCCCCTTAAATGGTGCTCTGCAGCCTCTTGGATCTCTGACACGTCTTATGACTGGGAGGTCCAGATTCTCACTAGCACTACTGTATGTGACACTTATTATTTAAGGCAGAGTCAGTTTACTATGTGTATATATGTGCGTGGTTCAAGTGTTGAATTCTATCATGAAACCCAGATACGATAGGAGGGAGTGCTTAAGAAATCCTTGTATTAAATCAGGCCTGCACAACATATGTGGGCAGCCCAGAGCCCTTTGAATCCTGGCCCGCGGCCGCTGATTGCCCCCTCCCTGGACCCCTGCCCCAACTGCCCCCCCAGAACCTCCACCCCCTATCTAACACCACTGGTCCTTGTCCCCTGATACCCCTCTCCCGGGACCCCTGCCCCTAACTGCCCCCCAGGACCTCACCCCCTTTCTAAATGCAGCTGCTCCTTGTCCCCCAATTGCCCCCTTCTGAGACCCATGCCCCTAACTGCCCCTGGGGACCCCAGCCCCTATTTAAGCCTCCCTTCTCCTTGTCCGGAACTGCCCCCTCCTGAGACCCCCCAACTTTACCCCAGGACCCCACCCCCTACCTGTCCCCTGATAAACCCCTGGGACTCCCATGCCTATCCAACTGCTGCCTGTCCCCTGACTGCCCCCCTGAACCTGCACCCCATCCAACCCCCAGCCCCCTTACCGTGCCACTCAGACCAGCGTGTCTGGCTCCATGCAGCTCCAGACACGTTGCTGCCATGCTCCCCCGCGGAGCCCACAGGCCCCTCCCCCCAGCACCTGCCTTCCAGATTTGAACACCTCAAAATTCAGGAGTGCTCAAGCTCAGTTTGGGCAGCTGTTACTTCATTTCTCCCAAATCAAATATACTGATCCACTGTAACTTGCTATAGAAAAAGTAGGATAAAATTGAGCAAGAAATGCTTCCCAGTGGTTATTAGGACTGGAATTGCTATTTTCAACAGCCATTGCCTTTTTGTTTGTTTAAAAGGAAGACAGTGATATTGCATTGGCAAATTCCCCATAGAAAGAAAGAGTGGAACAAAAGAATAATAAAGGCACCTCAACTTTTCCTCATTTATGGAGGACAGTCTTATAATATGCATCCAGATATCCTCCAATCACACAAGCTGAAAATTGTTCCACTTTACTGCAGCTCTGTAACCATATGGGAACCAATCCTGTCTGTGTTTTGTGCACATCCAAATTTCCTGCTGAATGACCCACCCTGAGAGCGAGTTACCAGTGACTCAGGGCTGGGGCGGCAGGAGATATGGAGGGGGGCACTGGTGGGGGGGAGCCCAGGGCTGGGGCAGCAGTGGGGTGGGGGGAGGGCACTGGTGGGGAGGAAAGGGGGAATCCCAGCACTGGGGCAGCAGGAGGTGTGGGTGGGGGGGGAGAGCCCAGCTGGGGCAGCAGGGAGGTACAGGGGGGAGCCCAGGGCTGAGATGGGGGGCAGCCAAATTTTTTTTTGCTTGGGGCAGCAAAAACCTAGAGCCGGCCCTGCTGGGTTCCCCCAGCTGCCGGAGCCCCGGGCCCTTTAATTTGACCCTGAGAGCTCCCAGCCACCTCTTCAGCTGGAAGCCCCTGGTTGATATAAAATAAAGTATCACCTCCCCACCCCCAACCTTCCTTTTTGGCCCACAGCTGTTTTGATAGGGTGGCACTGGGGAAGGACGGTTTGTTTCCGCAGGGCTGGGCAGCCCTGAGGCTGGGTGTTTCTGTGGGGCAGAGAGGTTTCGGCCCTCAGCTGTTTTCTTTGGAGTAAAGTGGCCCTTGCCGCTTTACGAGTTGTGCAGGCCTGTATTAAATAATGAACTAGTACCAGGCTGTAGCGGTTTACATTTTAAAGGGTGAAATCCTGTAAAGTGCTGAGCAACTGGTCTAAATCCAGAAGAGCATACACACGCACAAAAACTCAGACACACATAAACTTGTGTGTGTATGTTTGGTTTTTTATGTATTTATATATTCCAGTCACTGGAATCATTTTTAAGTCATTCCATGAATGTGTTGAAATTTGTTGTTTTTGAAGGGGAAGAACAGTTTTACATTTTAATCTTGAAAGCTAATGTGATACAAGAATTCTTAGAAGAGAGTCCTTAAAAAGGAATTGTAATAATGGTTCAGGGTTAGGTGTGATGATACATGTGATTCTTTGATTTCCTTTCTATCATACTGATTCATTTATTAATTTGATTTTATTAAAATGAAGTCTTCAAAAAACAATGTAATAAGTCTTTGCAAAGCATGGTGCAGTAGGTTGAAAAAAGTGTCTTGGGGTGGTTGTTTTTTTGGAGCAAAACCATGCAAATGGTTTACGTTTAAAAAATGGCATTTCTGTGTGATGTGTTTTGATTCTTTAGTGTTTTGTTTTGTTTTATTTTTAAATCACTTGTTCTTTGGAGTTTCAGCCTGTACTAAACACAAAAGTACAAACACAGTGACAGAAACCCATTTCTGATCCCCCAAAAAGATACCAGAAATCTTACAGTCTGGCTATTCCTTTGATATTTCCAGTCCAATTGACTGGTGCTCTCAGAAGGAAGTCAATTCCTGCAAAAATGTTTGTTAAACATTCCCCCCCCCACCCCCCCGACAAGTTTTCCAGATAAATATCTGAACTTTTGATTGCATACCAAACCCTGCAAAGTACTCTGCATCTTCTGGGGCTCATTCATCAGCAGTTCTGACTACAGGTTAGACAGAGATTGCACATTCATCTTTGGCAAAGGAGAGCTTTTATAATTGCTTATCCCGGGTTACACAAATGTACTCCATCTTCTGAATTTTCTTGTCTTTTCTTGCTTGGGGGAAAGTGATTGCTGCTTTCAAGAAATGCCAGGTCTCATGATTTGAAATAGGGCCCGATAGTTTGGTGTTTGTTGAGCAGAGTTAATATCGGTTCATTAATTAGTGCACCCCGCTAATTAAATAGTAGAGAAACCTGTTCTAAATTAAATCCGTAAACAAACAAAGCATCTCCAGGCCATTCACATCCCCGGAGACTGACTGTGGTCTAAGAGTGACAGTTTATTTTTGATAAAGTGGCCAGCATTTTGACTGCAGGTTATTTAGGTGATAGCTGTTTACATTTCAGGATATTAACAGTTAAGAGGTGTATGGAGTCTTGCTCTGTGTGTGTGTGTATATATATATATATATATATGTATATACACACAGAGAAATGATGACTTGTGTTGCATATTTATAATGCCTAATCCAAAGACCACTAAAGTCAATGGAAATATTCTTCATCTCCCTGAGTTTTGGCTCAAATTCATACTTTGACAATCTAGAGCTAGTTTGCTTTGAAGTTATTTGTACTGTGCTGAAGATAACCCATTTCGAATGTAGTTCTGCCAACTTATTTTGTCTTAAAATAAGATAAAATACATCTTAAAATGTGTCTGGATTTATTAATTAATTCCCATTGACTCTGAGAGGGTAGCATACTGAACAAAATGTTCAATTTTATTCTCACTCAGCACCCCAAGAATTACACAAATAAAACAAGTAATTATTATTACTTATTTTAAATGTTTATTAATTTCTTCTTGTGTCTCTGTTTAAGTAAAGAACGGGAGGAGAGGAGGGGAGTTGCATTCCAGAAACACAAAAAAGTAAATGTAAAATGAGTTTATTTAGGAAGAAAATAATTATTTTCTTTAAGGTAAAGTTGTCTAAAATGTTTTGTTCTGTATCTTTATAATAATGCCCTATTTTCTGTGATCGCTCTGGGTCTAGTTCTGCTCCGAATTAAATCAGTAAAATTCTGTTTGCTGTTTCAAGAGCAGGATCCGGCCCCTACACAAATGAAAGTTGAGCTTCACTTGTTCAAATCTTATTTCCCTACATCTACTGACCCACAAATTGAATGCTTTAGTCCAGCTTTAATCCTTGATTGAAAACCACATGGGCACAAGGATGGACATGCACAATTCCCAGTGCAGGATCAGGACATCTGCTTGTACTTTAGGAAGATTCATGGAAGTGTGCTGAGCATTAAACATGCTTGCCGTTTTAGGGTTAAAAATATCATGACCTGAGTCCATATTATGGAGTTGGCAAATTTTAACATTTTCATGTCAATATCTGAGTTCATACTTGCTTATGCTAGTGTATCATCACTAGACGTGAAATTCATTAAAAGAATTCACTCCCTTCATTTGCAAGGTGCAGCCTAGAAAGTATATTTAGGGGCTGAATTATCAATACAAATGAATAATGCAACTGAGGAGACCACTCCAGCTATAGTGATTTGAAAGTTATATGGTAAACAAATACAAAGGAAGCAAGACTGGGCACAAGCCATCAGGTCTGCACTGTTTTGTTTTGTTTTTATTTATTTCCTTTCTACAGATGTCCTCTCTACAGATGTATTTCTTTGATCAATATTTAATATTGATTCTTTGAAATGTGACCTACAAGTGATTTTGATAAATGGATTTGGAAGATGTCTAATTTCATTCTCTTTTTACGAATTTCTTTATTATTTGCCCAAAAGTTGTTCTGCAACTTTCTTTAATACTTCCACTGTGAAGCACAAAATATACCTAATTTCTTCAAGCAGCATCAGAGTTTGGTCCTTTCTCCCATAATTCCCTGGACATACACAAGGTATCTCAAAAGGCCTTTCAAAATCACCTAGAATGCACTGCTGCTGGGATTGGGCAGGAACGTTAGGGATACAGACCAGAAAGCACTATTGTTAAATTAATTCAGTGTGGTGTTAGTGTAGAGAAAGAGTAGAATTGCAGGTCCACTGAACACATGCCGAAGGTGGATATGCTGAATTGTGTATACAAAAATTAATGTGCAGTAATCAGATTGACTACAATCAATGGAACACTAGTGAACATGTGCTTTAGGGAATCTGTTCTTCTTGTTTATTAGTTCTCTAACTACTCATACCAAATGATGTACTTAAGCCCAAGTGACATGAGTTACTTAAGTACATGGAGTAGTCCTATTCAAGTCAAGATAGTGACTTTTTTACTTCAGTACCTCACTGAATCTGGACCTTGAAGTGGGAACTCAGAAACCTAGTAAGATTAAATTACATTAGGGCCAAATCTAGCTTTCCTTACTCTTGTATAAAGCATGTAAGATTTTGCCTTTATCGTGTATATTTAAATAGTGATGTGATAATGTGACAAATGAAAATGAACTTTCAATAAAGATGTGGGGCTGAAGTCTGATCTCACTTTCTCTGTTATCACTTTAGTTACTCTTGATTTGCCATGTTGTAACTGAGATCAGAATCAAACCCATAGTCCCTGATAACCATGGCTAATAGGAATATTAACTTATTGTACAAGCAGAGTTGTATTAATGTTTCTTATTAAAAAGAGAGCTGCTGAATTTTGGCAAGTTTCCAAAGTGATTCAAAATGCACATATTTTCAGTGATATTTTTCAGGTATTTGCCGCAATTGAAACTATATTTACACTGCACTCTACTGGTGGTGGCATGTAGGGTGTGTATAGCTACACACCACAGTAAAAAGCCAGCTGCATCCATGCTGTGGTGTGTAGCTACATGTGTCAGTGGATGGCTTTGGCAGGGGGGAAGTGATGGGGAAACGCTTCAGGAACGGGGAGACAGCATGACACTACACTACTAAAAATAGCAGTGTAGGTGGGGGAAGCACTACTTGGGGGTGTAGACAGACGTATAGGATACATACCTTCAGGGTTCAGGTGTGTCTTTACTCGCCTAAGCAATACCTCACCCCCTACATTGCTATTTATACCCATGCTAGAGGTGTGTGCAGTGTACATAAGCTGCCCACTGCCGTGAGGTTTGTGCAGTATACATGTACCTTGTAAGTCAGTTTTCATCAGCACAACTCCATAAGTATCCAACTTAGAAACAAAATGGAAATTTTGGTGAAATTTCACAAAAATGACAGCAGAATTGATGCAGTTCCATCAAAATTTGAATTAATGGAGGATCTAGGACGTCTCATTTTTAACAGAGGAATATTTCCCAGAACCCAGTGTAGTATCACCATCCTCATGCCATATATGACTGAAAAAAGGACCAGCTTTAGAACTTTAGGTGCTTGAATAGGTGATCTGATTTTCAGAGGTACTAAGCACCTGCAACTCCCACTGATGTCAATGGGAGTGCAGATCATAAAAACACCTGGGTACTGAGTGCAAGACTGGACTCAGAATGTGTTTATTGAAGGTAATTTCTCTGCATATTTTAGAACAATACCAAATTCTAGTTCATACCAAAATATCCATATTTAAAAATATTGATGCTTGAGGAAGGTGGGAATCCACTTGCCAGATTAGGAATGTAATTATAAAACTACACATTTTATTATAAGGAAAAATAATGCTTAGCTCTCAAACCACTTTACAAAGGAGGTAAGTAACATTATCCTCATTTTATACCTGGGGAAACTGAGGAAGATAGGGAAGTAACTTGCCCAAGGTCACCAAGCAGGCCAGTCACAGAGGTGGGTATAGAAAGCAGCTCTGCTGAATTCCAGTCAGTTCTCTATCCACTAGACCACCCTGCTTGTGACTATTCCTTACTTCAAGAAGATACTTTTTCAGCAGATGTTTCCATTGTTTTTACTGACCTCTCATGTCTGTCTGTCTCATGCAAAATGAAAAAGCTAATTTTTTTTTATTATTATTTTTAGGTATTCATCCACTGGTTTAAAAACTCCTCAGAATACTTCAATAAATATGCAACTGCCTTCACAAGAGACCACCCCTTATTTTAATAATGTGGATCAGAAGGACTTGGTTGGATATTCCGCATCAAGGGCCAACTCAGTTCCCATCATCCCATCTGTGGGCTTGGATGAAGCCTGCATGCAAATGCAAAATGTTTCTGAACTAACAGGAATCAAATGGTGCAAAAACTCCTATTCAGCTGAACTTGTCAATGTCAGTGTCCCAGTCAGCAATTGTCTTATAGCAGAACAACAGGAAGTGAAAATATTGCTAGAAACTGTCCAAGAGCAGATTCGAATTCTGACTGATGCAAGGAGGTCAGAGGACTATGAACTGGCAAGCACAGAATCAGAAAACAGTGCAAGTGAAAACACAGCTTTTCTGCCCATGAGTCCCATGGCAAAATCGGAACGAGAAGCAAAATTTATCTTAAAAAGCGAAACACACAGAGACTCGGCATTGACCAAGTGACTTTGAGGAGAGTGGGGATGGGGAAATAAAGGATCTGTGCACTCAAAGCTTTGCTAAACAGGAAAGGAAGGAAATTAAATACAAATTATTTATATGCATTAATTTAAAAGCATCTACTTAGAAGAAGCCAAATAGTCAATCGCCCTCATATCATAGTGTTTTTTAACAAAATATTTTTTTAAGGGAAAGAAAAGTTCCAGGAGGGATAAAGCATACATCTAAAACTTGTTTGGTTTGGGGTTTTTTTTTTTTGAAAGGCGGTTTGCTTTTCTTTTTCAGAGTTACACATTCAGTTGCAGTTACAGTATGTTTTAAAACTGTCCTGTTTGGCTGTTAGAAGGCTTGGGACATGCATATTTTTCAAAAAAAGCCAAATTCATTCTTCAACTCTTTGGTTTCAAAGTAGAGCTGTGTTGAACTGTCCACCAGGGATTCATTCTCTGGTGAGCAAGTTCTTCTTGAGTAGCCTCAAATAATACAGGCGCATAATTAGCCCTCCATTCTACCAGTAGCTTGGTCCCAGATTCATAGTTTTAAAACAAACCAACACACACACAAAGTCAATCTTTCCTATCTAAATTCTAAAGTATGGTTCCAAGCCACGTAAAATCTGAAGCAACTGTAAAGCCCTGATTCAGCCAGATGCTTACGCGTGTGGCTTCCTTTAAGTACACGAGTAGTCTTAGTGAAGTCAATGGGACAACTCATGACCTTTAAGTTAGCATGTGCTTAAGTATCTTGTTAAATCAGAGCATCAGAGCAGGAGATGCAATGATTGGGTGTTGCTCACAACCACTGTGCAGCCCCATCTCATTTTGAACTGTGCTTTTTAAGTTTGGATTTTCAGTAAGAAAGGAAAAGAAGAAGAAAAAGGTAGTGTGTGTGTGTGTGTGTGTGTGTGTGTGTGTGTGTGTGTGTGTGTGTGTATGTTATGAATTTTCTACCAATGGGAACTTAAACCACATTATTTTGTCACAAAAATTACAGTATGTTGAAAATGTTATACTTTGAAGACATTTTTGAACACTCCAAAAGAGCACTTTTTTAAAATATATTTTTAGTTTGGTTTGTTCAGAGATCAGTTGGGGAGATACAATATGGATCAATACTCAGCATATATTTCTTCATGCTGTCCTAATTTGTTTCCACATTCAGTTTTTCCTGTCATTTGAATTAAGCATTACTTCTGCTTGTGAACTTTTAAGGCCCCTTTCCTGCAGCTGGTTTGGTACGGGTGGGTCCAGGCATTTGTAAAAACCTGTCTTGAATTTAATGAGGCTGTGCAAGGGCACATGGGCTCCACCAAATAGATCCATTTGGAGAATCAAGGTTTTAGAGAAGGAAGATCATTTACTGATTGCAGTGTCCCAAGCACTTTCTGTCTTACATTTTCTTTTCTGTTTTCTCCTGTATCCACAGCACATGATGTGCCACCAATACAGTGGCCTAAATTCAGTAATGACATATGAACTACTATTTTTAAATACAGTCTGTTTAAATTGTTTGTTTAAAAAATTAATGAACGATAGTAAATAATTACCAAATAGCCTTCCCTTTTCAATGCTGGAAGACCGGTTGATTTATTAACAAAATCTACAGTGTACACAAAATGTATTCAAATATGTACTCCCTTTACAGCAAGGTAATTGCTAAAGTTATTAGATGTGCCCCAGACTTTCCAGTTCACCATTCTCAAGAGTGAGTTTCCAAAATAGAACAATCGATCGGTCTAGTGCTGTTGTATGTTGAGTCAGAATAAAGCAATATTTCAACTTCTCTCTAATGAACTGAAGAAAAAAAAAAAGCTGAAGGCATATGCCATTTATTTTCCCCCAGTTAGGGCATTAAGTAAAAATTAGTATTCACATAAGAAGTCTTTTTTCTAAAAAAAGCAAAGTTGATGGAATTGTCTCATTTACACAACTTTCTATGGCTGTAATCTTTGCTGTGTGTTTTCAATAAAAATATATATGAGAGCAAATTATGATTTATGCCCCTGGATGGAGCATCATTGGTTTTGATTCCCTTCTTCAAATGTCACTTGGATACGGCTGGATTTAAGGAACGAGTTCCCTGAGGGATGTACCTTATTGTTGATGAAAGCTCCAATCCTGCAATCCAATTTCATGTGCGTGGGCAATGCCCTGTTCACTTCAGCAGGGCTCCATGTGGGTGCAGCAGGCTGCCTCCACTAAGTGAACTACAGGATCAGTACCTAAGATACATATTTCAAAGTGAAACTTTTTTAAACTAACAGAAGTCTGGCCTTATTGCCCCCAAATCCAACTACATTTTGCAGTCAGAAAATGCACCCTTTGAAATGTATTGGAAACACACTGCAGGATTTCTGTTGAAGAAAGAGGCAATGCTTTTCTTAGTTTAACATCCTGAAAAGCAGAAACAGTGGAAGATCAATGTATTAAAAACTGATGGAGTGTCTGATTGAATAATAGATGAAGATCTGAAATGGTGAGAAATCTTCAGCTCATGTTGGAGATGCTATCTTGTACTCAGCAAAGGATGTGTGACTGTTATTTGTTACCTGTTCTATTCTGTTTCAGCATGTTTGAATAGAGAGACATTAATACTAACCTTATGATAGACTAGTGTATTATTTGTTAAGAATTTCATTTCAGCACTTATTGAAAGTTCTGTTGTTTCAAGAGGAAAAAGTTAAAGAAGATCTAGACAGGTCACTGTAATATGAATTGTATGTTTCTCTAATGTACGTGTTTTTCCCTCTATAGTGAATGGAACAACATTTTATCTGAATTCTGACACTTTAATTAGGTAGGCTGCAGAAAAGACTTCATGAAGTTTCACCTACACTACTGAAAGACTAGATCGTATTTTTGTTCCAGACATCCCATCGAACCCAAGTTGCTTAGAAGGGGTGTAAATCACTGCAGAATATAGTTTGTGCTAATAAAATTACATCTGTTGCTCAACTGGGAAACCAAATAATAATCCTCCATGGAAGAAACTCTAAACTCATTGATGTACTCATAAGATAATTGAAATTTACAGCTGCCCTGTAAAGATCAAGTTTAGTTAGGTGTGAAAATTCACACCAGTTGTTACACTTCACCAAACTGGGAAAATAGCTAATTAAATGGTTTAAAATAGACCAAGGGAAACTGACGTCTCTTAAGCACACTACTATTGAACACAATTACAAAATATGGCCATTATGTGTCCTAGATTTCTTGCTTCTGAATAGGTTTTCTTCAAAACAACTCAACAACCTCCTCTCTGCCCCTTATTAGTAGAGGGCTCCCAGAAATCTGAAGTGGGAAATGTGGTGAATATAGACACACGTTTTCACATTGCTTAAAAGTTATTAACCATCAAAAACTCTTTATAATTCAGTAGGGCTATTCTGTGGTATTCTAACCCATGTTTAGTATCCACCTTCTTGAATAGTCCCATTCAGTTCAATGAGTCTATTCATTGATAAGGTAGTATTCAAAATGAGTAAGGCTATCAGAATCTGGCCCTCAATTAGGGAAATCTTAGATAGGCGGCCAGACTCTCAATTGATGTGTATTAATCTAGCTCCACTGAAGTCCATTAGAGTGATGCCAATTTACATCAGCTGAGAATCTGGCCCAAAATGATTAGTCACACTGTTAAACAATATAATACCAACTGAAATTTGTTAAGGCTGTTAAGCAATTTAAAATATTAATCGTGATTAATCAAGTGATTCAAAAAATGATTCACAATGAATTGTGCAATTAATCGCACTGTTAATAATAGAATACCATTTAAATATTTTTGGATGTTTTCTACATTTTCAAATATATTGATTTAATTACAAAACAGAATACAAAATGTACAATGCTCACTGTATATTTATTTTTGACTACAAGTATTTGCACTATAAAAAACAAGTATTTTTCAATTCACCTAATACAAGTACTGTAGTACAATCTTTTTATCGTGAAAGTTGAACTTACAAATGTAGAATTATGTACAAAAAAACTGCAGTCAAAAATAAAACAATGTAAAAGTTTAGCTCCTACAAGTCCACTCAGTCCTACTTCTTGTTCAGCCAATTGCTCAAACAATTTTTTTACATTTGCAGAAGATACTAATGACGGGTTCTGCTTGATAACAATCCAAAGCAGTGCAGACCAATGAATGTTCATTTTCATCCTCTGAGTCAGATGCCACCAGTAGAAGGTTGATTTTCTTTTTCGTGGTTCAGGTTCTGAAGTTTCTACATCTTAGAATTGCTCTTTTAAGACTTCTGAAAGCATGCTTCACACCCTATCCCTCTCAGATTTAGAAAGGCTCTTCAGATTCTTAAACCTTGGGTCGAGTGCTGTAGCTATTTGTAGAAATCTCACATTGGTACCTTCTTTGTGTTTTGTCAAATCTGCAGTGAAAGTGTTCTTAAAATGATGATGCTTGTTAAAAAAATAGAGTGTTAATTAAATTTGTGACTGAACTCCTTGGAGAGGAATGGTGTGTCTCCTGTTCTGTTTTAACCACATTCTGCCGTATATTTCATGTTATATCAGTCTCGGATGATGACCTGGCACATGTTCGTTTTAAGAACACTTTCACAGCAGATTTGACAAAATGCAAACAAAGTACCAATGTGAGATTTCTAAAGATAGTTACAGCACTCGACTCAAGATTTAGAATCTGACATGCCTTCCAAAATCTGAGAGGGACAAGGTGTCAAGCATGCTTTCAGAAGTCTTAAAAGAGCAACAATCCAATGTGGAAATTAGAGAACCTGAACCACCAAAAAAAGAAAATCAGCCTTCTGATGGTGGTATCTGAGTCAGATGATGAAAATGAATGTGCATTGATCCACTCTGCTTTGGATTGTTATTGAGCAGAAACCCATCAGCATGGACACGCATCCTCTGGAATGGTGGTTGAACTATGAAGAGACATATGAATCTTTAGTGCATCTAGCACTAAATATCTTGCCACACCATTTACAACAGTACCATGTGAACGCCTGTTCTCACTTTTAGGTGACATTGGAAACAAGAAGCAGGCAGCATTATCTCCTGCAAATGTAATCAAACTTGTTTGTCTGAGCAATTGGCTGAAATAGGACTGGGTGGACTTATAGACTCTAAAGTGTTCCATTGTTTTATTTTTGAATGCAGTTATTTTTTGAACATAATTCTACATTTGTAAGTTCAACTTTCATGATAAAGAGATTGCACTACAGTACTTGTATTAGGTGAATTGAAATATACTATTTTTTTTACAGAAAATTTGTCATAAGAATAATATAAAGTGAGCACTCTATATTTTGTATTTTATTTTATAATTGAAATCAATATATTTGAAAATGTAGGAAACATCAAAAATATTTAAATAAATGGTATTCTATTATTGTTTAACAGTGCAATTAATCGTGATTAATTTTTTTAATTGCTTGACAGCCCTATTTATTGTGTCTATCCTCCTACAAGGACTGGAGAGTCCCCAGTGAGACCCAGTTCAGCAAAGCACTTACACATGGGCTTAACTTTAAATTTTGAAGCCAATGAGACTTAAGCATGTGCTCACAGTGATGCATGTACTTAGATGCCTTGTTAAACCATGGCCTAAAAGAAGATGTACAGAAGCTGTCAGATAGGGAGTCAAATTCTGCTCTGAGTTAAAAGTGATAGTGTAAGTAAGAGTAAAATTTGGCCCCATAAAGAAATACTATATTTCATCTTGCCACAAATTCAGTTTACTAGATTTCAAAGGTTCCCCTAATTTTTAAAGACATGGTAACAAATATGTACTAAGGGAGAGTTCTTCCAACGTATGAATATTGTGATTCAGATTTCAAACTCATAGGGTCAGAGCTGTAACAAAGAGTTCAAGTTTGGTCTAAAACTTGGCAAATACCAAAACCAGAGAGGGTCTCATAGTAAAGCAGAAATTCCCCTTAAATACATATACCTAGAAGACTGAAAAAAAGGTTTTGAAGTTGCTCGCTCTTCCTTTTCTTTGTTGCTTTTATCATTCTGTTTTGTACAAGTTTAAATGTTTGCTTTGTTTTCTATTTTGAAAATTATTTTCTAGCCCATCATCTTCAAAACAG
Organism: Gopherus evgoodei; assembly: GCF_007399415.2. Classification (NCBI taxonomy): domain Eukaryota; kingdom Metazoa; phylum Chordata; order Testudines; family Testudinidae; genus Gopherus; species Gopherus evgoodei. Next base: position 56,639,505 of record NC_044328.1, on the reverse strand, counting down.
CTTAAAAACATAAGTGCTTTCATGTTTGTATTGATTGAAATCAAGGGATTTTTCTTAAACGGTCAGGGACAATGATACATAAGCTACTGCTACAAATATATGTTGTGCTTTATTTGTTTTTGAGTAAGCCTGGGTCCCAATCAAAAATATCCATGCATGGAAAATTAAAGGTGGCTCTTCAGCCTATCATATTGTAGGATGTTTTAGGTGCTTGTAACTGGTGCTTTGTGTGTACTGTGACCATGGCAAACTGGGAGTGAATCCTTCTCAATTTATTTATCTGAGTGTTCCCTCTGGATGCACTAATGAATATGGCATCTTTGGCCCTTGGTGTGCAGGGTTTGGATTTGACATTTGCAGATTAACCACATTATATTCTTTTTTTGTATTTTAAATAGCAAACTTGAAAATTTAATTCACTGAAATGTACATCAAATAGTACTGAGCTGTGGCAAAGTTCTAAAGTTCTGATTGGACAGATACTGAAGTTAATGAGTCTTTGTCCTGTTGACTTGAATTAGATTGGGCATTGGATTGGACCTTATAGAGCATTATTTTCTAGTTTTTAAAAAAGCTAGCTAGAATGTGTATAACTGAAAGTGGAAAGTTATTATTGCAACATGGAATACACACTGGATAAGGATACAGTAGTCTGTAGTACCTGTATACTGCACACTGTTAAAATGGAGTAATCTTAACAAATGTGTGAGCTATTAGAATTGTGTGTGCATTGAAATTGCCAAAACACAGTCTACCTGAACTTATGAATAGCTGAGTTTGTAAATTTTAAACAAAGAGGAGAGAAAAAAGCTTTTAACTCCCCACTCTTTATTGATTGTTATTACACGTATTGATTGTATTGAAGGTAACCATTCTTTGATTCTTCATTTATTACTCAAGCATCATTTCTGAAGCCCACAATCAGTTATAAAGACAGAGAGATAAAAGGACTATTGTCTTGGGGCATTTTGCTACTTCAACTTATCTTTCTATAGAACTTGAAGAGTAGTTTTCTTTGCATAAAGGCCCTGCAAAGGAGGAGATATTTCTAATGCTCCAGATTACTATTTTAGTGAGGCTTTTATTTTCAAATTATTATTAATAATAATAATAATAATAATAATAATGTAAAAAAATCACAACAAACAAAATCTACATATTTTTTCTATAAAGGGAATTATTATATTTTATATGTATAATTAATACTTTTTATTGGTTATTAAAGAGTAAAAATTAAGTATAAGACATACCATACACATATGGCATGTATATTCTGTGTTTGTTGATATAGCCTTGAGCAATATCTAATCCAATTGCATCAGAAAGAGACCTTTGTGCCATTTACCTTCTCTATTTCCATCAGCACCAACTACAGTACGTATCATGTCACAATGGATGATCATGCCTTATATAAGCTTTATCTCATCCTCTTTCTTTCCCTTTCACATGAAGGAGCTCAAGCCCAGTTCTTCACTGATTTACATCCCATGCAACATTACTGAAATCAATGGGGTTGCAGTGGCTATGAAACAACACAGAATTTAGACGATTGTGCCATATTCTGGCACCCTTACTAATGTTGAATATACCTTACCCACATAAGAAAGAATGTCATTCAGAACCTGGCCTTAGGGACAAGAAATTTTAAATTGTAAGTCCAGAAACAAGTAAACCTATGCCCCAATCCTTCAAGGATTGAAGTACTTAATTCTATGTATTCTGTATAGTCTCAGTGGGGGGGATTTCCAATTCTTCGCAGAATCTGGGCTTAAGTGATTTTAAATGGTAGCAAATTCTTAATATGTCTTTGTGTCATTCTTGCATGACTCCATAAAGTTTCTAACATATCAGAAATCATGGAGTCAAAATGTCTTCCATTATTTTTCTGTCTGAAGTTATGACACCATAAGGCCTGACAGGTTTTGATCTCTCATCTATTTGACACCCTATTATGTCTGTGCCAAGAATACCCAATATTAATATTTGCATGAAATAACAGAAATCAAAGCTGGCAAGGGTCTGAGTAAACCAGATCTTCAACACAATGAACAATTGGGGTCCAAGCATACTTGATTGTTAGCTTTTCAGGGCAAACAGAGCTACTTTTGGGAGCTGATGATTCTTTACTAGACTAAAATGTATAATTGTGTGTGTACTAGTGCTATCCCCAAAAGTGTGAAATGTTCTCTAGAATATACACTTAAATTAAAAAAAAAAATCTGAAATCCAGCTAATTTGAGTGGTGGAATAGGACTGCAAACTCAGTCCAGTACTAGCTGAGCTGCATATTTAACTGGATGACAGAACATTTGCTTGGAAAACTAGTCCTTCTGTGTCTTCTCCCCATAAATTAATGTATTGATTGCATGTATATTGTTGCCTGTGAAGGAATTAATTGTGTGATAGCAAGAAACCAGTGTTTATATTTGTTTAGAAATCATTAACAGTTAAAAGTGTTACCAGTAAGATAGCTTCCAACTCTTTCAGAAGATCAAAGACCAGTATACACATCTGAAGCTACCTGAGTTTTATAACTTCTGATCTTGCTTTTTTCCTCCCATTATTATTAAAGTTCCTCCAATGGTTAAGATTCCTAACAGATACTGAATCAAATAATTTTTTGGGATTAATGTCAAAACACATGAAGGAGCTATGACAATAGATATACAACCATTTTAAAGTATTTCTTGCTTTGGAAGGGTAATAAACACAATTTTATTTCAATTGGTGTCATTAATAGTTGGAAGCTACTTATGTCTGACATTTTAAAAACATATTTTAATGTGTTTAAGACAAACCAATTGATTCGATTGCTTTCCAAAATAAATAGTGTCAGCAACCGGTAATAAGGAAGAAGTGGGAAAATGAGAAAATGCCTTAATACGGTCTTTTCTTATTTCTACTAGACAGTGCTCATTATTAAAACAGCATCTTGTACTTCCAGAATTATGTGAGAATATACAGAGACAATGTTTCTCACATTAGTCAAAATTCAGTCCTGTACAAAGAGTGAGCACAAGCCTTGTGCACCTCTTAACATCCCAGTAAATCTCTCAAAATAGTGCTTAAGTGGGGCACGAGTGTGCCATAGACTTTGTGTTGGCTTTCTGCATAAGAATGAATTTTATTCACTCTGAGAGAACGTTGATCTTTCCCAAGGGAAGATCAGTGAGTGTGTTCAGAAAAAAAATAGTAAAGGAACTAGCTTTACTTTCTTTAAAAAAAAAATTAACTAAGGAATTACCAAAATCAGAGCTATCTGTTAAATCATGACTGTCCTAGAAACAGTTCTGATTTTGCTGATTCTTGATTGCAAATAACCAGACAGAAACATTAGCAGACAACCCTATATAGCCACTTGTTTAAAAATATGTATAGACAAGATTTCTCCTGTCTCCTTGTTATAAAAAAAAAGAAGTTTTCACAGGTAAAGCCAGAATGGATTAAAAGAACATTAGGACAAAGTCTGAGAAATTATGCTTTACCATAACCTGCTACTTCTTGGTCTCCCTGGTTTAAGTGATGCCTCTAGTGATCTAAAGTCCTAGGCCTCAGAGCTGGTTGAGATTTTTTACATTTCAAAATTGTATAAATTTTGAATTTAAGGGGAGTGGGTGAGGAAAAAAACATTATGACATTTCTTCCCTCTCCCCCACTACTTTTTCCTATCCACCTTTGCTTGCCATATGTATTTTCTGTTACATTATTGAAAAAAATACATAGAGAAAAAAGTTTTTCCTCATATAAATATATTAGGACAATGGTCAATTCTTTGTTTTGTTCTCTGATTCTAACTGAGAAACTTGAAGCTATAAAAGCTCAACATTATACTTGGTGTATATGCTAACCTCCCATTTAAATCAATGGGAGATTTTTGTGTAGATTGATGACAAGTTTGGGCCCTACGTGAAAATTAAAAGAATCTAATAGATGAAAAAAATTCTGTTCAGAACTCCCAGACCTGAGTCTGATCTGGTGTAAATAGAAGTACCTTCATTGAAGTGAATGGGGCTTCAGTGATGTAAATGGGGCTTACAGGGAAAACGTTGATGGTTAACGGAACCAACTGCAAAACTGTGATTGGCTGGAATGTGGCCAGGACTTTTCACCCCGATGTTTAGATGCAATCTAAGATACCTATTGCATGAGTTATTTTTTGTCCTTGTATTTTAGGCTATTTACAGTGCACAAACTATTGCAATTCCTCCTCTACTGCTAAAAAAAAGTTTCTAGTAAAATCCAAACAGAGATTTATGAAGGTTTTTCTCCCTGAAAATTTAGTAATAGAGTCTAAAACATAGGGCCATATCCTCAGCTGGTGTGACCTGGCATTCGAACACATGCTGCTTTAGACTGAGGATCTGGCTCATAGTTTGAATTGACCTGCTATTTTATACAGTATTTTAAGTAACGGTAATAATCCAATATTTCTATAAGGATGGTTTCTGCACTGTATGCAGCAGTATCGTTCCAGCTACCCTCAACTTTTATACTTAATGCCATATTCTTCTTGGCCTTTGTGCAGCTTCTGCTACTGTCTGCAGCCCTGTTAAAAGTGGCCATTGTAGTTCTGCAGTTAGCAGAATAACTGTTATTGATTAACTAATTTAGCTTCAATTCTGCCTTTTGTATGAGGAGCACTTACTACCCTTATCTAAGAGCTGTATTGTCTCTCTCTCTCACACACACAAACATGCCTGTGTACACACACAAAAAAAACCATTCACTTTGTAGCACTCTTAGAAATTCAAATCCAGTCCCAGTGGATGTGATGTGTCTGTTAGGTTGGTTTTCAGAAACAAAGTTGTGTTTAATAAACACAATAAAAGTATATTTTCATATTGTTTTCTAAGTAGCACTCCTGTATGTGGTATATAGCAACAGGCCTGTGAGTATACTCACATCCATCTACTTTTTGATCTTAAAGAATCAGGGTGAGTTTTCCAAGGAGCCTGTGGCTAATTAGATGTCTAACTCCCTTAGACTTTTTTGAAATTTCCAGCCTAAAAAGAAACTGATGGAAGATTTGCTACAAAAATAATAATAGTCTGGAAGGAGATAATTATTCTGAGCAACCTATGTGTGTGTGACTTTTTTTTCTTTTTCTTTTCTTAACAAATTGGGTCTTATGTGAACCAATATACATGAACAATTCTTTCCATTATGTATTTACAGACCAGTGCATGGCATGAAATCTGGCAGAAAGTTTAAAATTGGTTAGGGATTCATAGTCTTTCCTTGCAGGTCCAACCTTAGAGAAATTGACCTTTCCCACTCTGCCCTGTCTTAAACTTGGAGTACAGTTTGGCTTAGTTTGACTCCATCCTGCCATGTTGATGAATACTGTTGTAAAGGTGCAAGGAATCTAAGGGTACGTCTACACTACAGGATAAATTCGAATTAGCTAAAACCGATTTTATAAAACAGATATTATAAAGTTGATTGTGCGCGTCCACACTAGGCACATTAATTCGGTGGTGTGCATCCGTGGTCCGAGGCTCGCGTCAATTTCTGGAGCGGTGCATTGTGGGTAGCCACTGTAAAAGAATGAAGCCAATAACGTCGATTTGCGTCCACACTAACCTTAAATTGATATAGTAATATCAATTTTAGCGTTACTCCTCTTGTTTTGTAGGAGTACAGAAATCGATTTAAAGAGCCCTTTAAATCAATATAAAGAGCAGTGTAGTGTGGACGGGTGCAGCATTAAATCGATTTAAAGCTGTTAAAATCAGTTTAACAGTGTAGTGTGGATCAGGCCTAAGAGCTAGCACTGAATATTCACCATTTGCTGTATGCCTGTGCATAACTGGATCCACAAAGATGTCCACTCCAATATGTGCTGGATACCTCCTGTAAGGCTGAGGGTGATCAACAGCTCATAGGGTAGGGAAATATGCAGTGTTTAGCAGCAGATGCTTTCTCACTGAAATGAGTACTGGGATTGAGTTGCTTTCATGGAGGATTTTAAGTTAATCCTATTGCAAATGCAGGACTAGAAACTACTTATGGATGCTTAAGAGTATAGCTGGTCAAAGCCTTTTCAAAATAAAAGAATTTGTTTATTTTTAATAGAACTTTTTTCAAAAGAAAATTTTGCAATACACATGTTCAAAATTTTTTGATTTTTTTCTTGACAATATTGATTGAAATTTTCATCAAAAAGGACACTGACTGTTGCAGAAATGGGTATTGACACTTTGATGCAAACTCAGTTTTCAGAAAAATAAACATTTTGATGACCATTTTTTCAAGAAACAAATTACACATTAAAAAAAATTATTAGTCTAATTCGAACCCCCATGTGTCCTACATATTTTTTTCTAAGCCTTTGCATTCCTCCCCGCTCCCCATTTTTTAACTAGCTCTACATAAGTGCTGGATTCAGAAGATACTGAGAACATAAGAGCCAGTTGCTGACATAAACAAGTGCCAGGGTTTTAAGCAAGTACTATCTCTAGCAGTCAGCTGCTCAATATCTTATGACATATGCTGAGTCAACAGTGCTCTTATTGGCCTTCCCTCCTGTAGGGCTTGCTCCTCTCAGCTTACTTTATTGGATCACATGAGTAACAAAATACCACGCTCAGCAGCCCAACCGCTGTTAAAGCTGCTTTCCAACCATCTCCTGCCACACTCCTGAGAGAGTGATCACTTGAAAATTACATAAAATGGAATGAAGATTAGGAATACGTTGTTCCTTCACTGTGTATGTCCAGCTGGTATATGTGGGGGAAAAAAAGATGTGCCTGGTTTGTTGATTAAATGGGTTTTCAATATCCACCATTTAATCAACAGAGATGTTAAGACATCCTAATAAAATCTGAATGATTTGTTCTGTTGGTGACTCATATCTGCATTAACACCCACCCTGTATCTCAGATTTTTCTTTAGTTTTAAATCACATGGTGTGAATCAGGCCACATTTCAAGCTGAATTCTCTGAAATGTAGTACTATACTTGATTTCATAGATTTTCCTTATGGATCATTGAAAATTTGCCATGTTACAACAGGCTAGAAGAGCTAAGCTTACAAAAATGTTCCATAAATATGCATGATATGGATATGGAAGTTTGAGCATTCAAATTGCACAGAGTGAGAATTGTGAGGTCTTCTCCTTAGCAATTGACAGCCTTGAACCATTGTTCACCTGTAGCTGAACTATGGATAATAAACTACCCTACTAAATCATTTATATTGTTAGCAACTTTAGTATGGAATATTTACTTCAATTTGGGGGCCTTTTATAGCAATATATATAAATAGATAAAGTACTTTCTTTGTAAAGAATTCCATGAATATGAATACTCCAATTTAAGGTTTAAGCATCTGGGAAATTTTCTTGGTAAAGGATATAAACACACAGCCTAAACACATTAAAGAAGGGAAAAAGCTCTTTCTTTTCAACTGTCTTTGTTTCCCCATTTTCTTTTTCCTCTATTTTTATTCTGCGGGGAGCGGGGAGAATAATCATAGTGCCTATGACAAAGATTGTGGTTCAAGAAGTGTGCAATGTGATCATTGTTTTATTCTTTTGTTTAGTTTTTTTTTAATTGCAAATGGAATCCAGTCTCACGCTGACAATGGCTAAGAGGAACAACCTTGAAAAAAATGTCACTCGACGTTTTGGCAAATGTTCTGATTCATTATGTTTGGCCTCCACTTTTGTGGAGATGTACATTCTTGTCCATGGTTTTAAAGGATAAAAAAAAATGAACTGATTTTAATTATCAATATGTATTTTGACTCTTTTGTTTTTGGTTTTCAGGCATGTAGGATGGTTTTATTTATTGCAGAAATCTACAGATAGTCTAAAGAAAAATCATCATTTTTGTTCTTGGTTTGAGCAAATCAGTTTTGTTGTGTAACTAATGCAGCCCTTTAAGTAGTGCTAGCCTGATTGTGCTATTTATCTGTGATCTCTATTCTTAAAGCAGGGGTTTTCATTTGTTAATCAGGCCACAAAGAGAGAAACAAATGTTATCGTTCTGAAAGCAAAAGCTTTGTTCATTCCAGCTGCATTAATGCAAGGATCAACTAGGTTTAGTCTGAACATGAGATAATAAGGTTCATGACTCTTGGACATGAGAATGTATACCATAACATACAATGAAAGGGCCCAGTCCTGCTACTAATGAAGTCAATTTTCAAGTAATTCTTTTTTTTTAAAGATAATCCAGCCTGCAGACCTTGGAGTTTTCACTAAATTGTGGCTATTATCTGGAGTTATAAAAGTTCCATTTGGAAAGTCAAAAACAGACAAAACCGCACATTCAGAGGGAAATCAATTATGATTAAAAAAAATCCAGCATACATTCAAAGATCATTGTCAAAGAGCAGCAAAGGCCCTCTGTGAAATGTTCTTCTGTTACAGTGAAATGAAATATCATCCAGGTGGCAACAATACCACTTTACATAAAAGTAAAACTTCAAATATTACTAATACTTTACATGGTAACTTGTAGTGCAGGTTCTCTGTGTCATCCTCCATTTATTTCTTATACCAGCCTTAACCACGAACAGTTGGAGTCTGTAAGTTCTATCTAGCTTTCCACCATGTGCTAATTATTTGGCCATTGAGTTGCGGATACCATTAGGATATAAAAGGATCTAACCATTTTTTTCATCAACCCAAATTGCTACAATTATTTTCTCAAATAAAGCTCATCTTGATTAGAACAAGATGGAAAACGATAGGGCAAGAGTGTAAGGATGTAACCATGTATTTCCACTGGGCTAAGAAGAGCCTGGTGCTGCTACTCCAGTTCACACAGCCAGTCCCATTGACTTCAAGAAGTTTATTACTGAGAATAAGGGCTCCCTGGGTGATTAAGGGCTGCACAACTGGGCCAAAAATAAACTATTATTTTTTCCCTATTTAGAACCTGGAAAAGAAGCCATTAGTCAGCAAGCTTTTCCACTTGGCTGGAATGGCCTTTTTAGTTTGTCAGCCACTCTTCTCTGTTGTGTAAAATTGTTTGTATTTCATTGTAGTACAGTAGAAACTTGACCATTGGTGCATCTTGAGGAGATGGACAAGGAAATAAAATCAAAGTAAAACACATTTTAATTCATCCAAATGTTATAAGGTAAACTGAAATCTGGACACTTTTGCTTGCATCGGAGGAAACTATTATTCTTTTGGAACAGTTTCTGGGAAGTACCCAGCCCATATTTCTTCCTCTTCTGTGTGGATGGATTCCTGGAAGTGTTCTGCTTGTTCTATTCTTATTCTTTTATTTATTTATTTATTTATTTATTTATTTCAAATGGAACCCATTGTCACACTGACAATAGCTAAAAGGAAACAATGTCACTCTACATTTCAGAAAATGTTGTGATTCATTATGTTTGGCCAACTTTGATGAGGTTAATATGGTGTTAATTTAACAAAATAGCTTCCCACTGAAGGACCATGTAGTCTGACTGCTCCAGCATGAATGGTGCCCATCTACACAATCTCGCAGATGACTCCAAAGCAGTAAGAACAGAACTTAATTTTATAACCAGGCCTCATGGGATAGAACAGATGGGCACTTTCAAAACTGTCCTCATTTAATAAGTGCACAGATCATATTTCTGAACAGTGATTCAAAGTGGCCACAGCAGCTGGAGCTATATGAATAACTGATTTCTCCAGTTTGCTTTCAATACCAAAATATTGAAAAAAAATCGTTTTGGGTCAAATGAACCATTTTTTTGAATTTTTGGGAAAAAAACAAAATGTAATATATAGAACAAACCATTTAATTTAACTTTTGAACATATAGATTGTATACTTGAGAGGTGGTGTCACCCTGTCTGAACTGGTTCACAATTGTGAGTTCACAACTGTAAGTGCCTACCTCAGGGTAGACTGTCAAAAGCAGGACAGATACTCCAAACTGGTGGTCTGTTCTATAATTAGATTTCACCAACCCAGTAGCAAATATGAACTCTTAGATCACCGTAATAGTCTTATCACTGAGTCACAGACAGTCTGCCCTGGGCTCTCCAATCTATCTTGCTACCCAAGCAAGCTGGACTTCACGATAAACGGTCACTTACACCAAAAAACACAAAATATTCAGGTTGCTTCAGTCCCACAGGAATAGTAACTTACTCCAGGTCAAGTTGAATCTGAGATCTCATACCAAAGACAATGCTGGTAGCCAGTGTTGTAATAAACTGTTTAAGGATTTATTAACTAAGAAAAAGAAATGAGAGTTATTTACAGATTAAAGCAGGGAACATATGTGCACAAATTAGTTCAGGCTACGTTTCCAAAAAGATCACAGAGAAGTAGTAATGTCAACACTGAATGTCTTTTCAGGGCTTAACTCAGGACAACCCTGGAGATCTCTGCTTGTTCGTTTCTTAGCTCCTGCCCTTGAAAGAGTCCAAACAGCAAAGAGATTAAAAATATTCTGGTGAGCCTGTTCTACCTTTTAGTTTCCTGCAATGAGACAAGCACCCTTGCATGTAGCATTTCCAAGATGTGATAGAGCCATTCACCAATCCTTTGTACTGTGTTGTTCCTGAAGAGCCCGCTTAATCTTCATAGGCATCATTAATGAGGAAAGGGACACTCTTCTTGTGCCTGGGTTCATAAATTCAGAGCAAACATTTTCAAAGTTATAAAACAGAACTTACATATTTTCGTAGCTCCTAGAATACAGACATTACAAGTGAAATTAATGCAAGAGGAACTTAAAAGCATTTCATAGAGTCAAGACTCTAAATTCATTCTTAAAGACTAATAGCTATTTTGAACAAAACTAACATTCAGGTGAACCGCTTTGGTTTCCAGCTATGCATTTGTCAGTTCTTAGCTGACATCTATAGCCTTGGCCAGAGCTGGCACTTGGTTTACAAGCAACACAGTTAGAATGAATTGTTTTAAAATTAGTCTACAGAGCACAATATAAGCAGCAAAGAGTCTGTGCCACCTTATAGACTAACAGATGTATTGGAGCATGAGCTTTCGTGGGTGAATACCCACTTCATCGGATGCATGTGGAGCACAATATATTGCACAAGAAATTGGAACTTAGAAATATCAAATGCTGAAATCTACTGCAACATGGTGAGTTTTTTCTGTGGCTGAGAAAAGGGCTTGGGTGAAAGCTTAATGTAGCTTAAAGAAGGTGCATGCAGATTTGCCTAAAGGACTGTGTATGCTGCACATTTACTTTGGCAAAAAGACCAGCAAAACACTTTGCCACAACATAAGGTAGAAAAGGAGCCCTGTGGTCTGAAAGCCATTTCTGGACCATGGGGAGAAGCAGAGAGATGGTTATTACCTATAGGTGGCCCAAATGAACCTGTCATCTAGTAGCTCGTTGCTGAAAGGGGACGAATGCTTGCTGTTCAGCTTTGACTGACTCCAAAATTCTAAACTCCAAGAACCACCTCTGGGTACAGGTGTCAGGAAGGGGGTTGGGCACATTGTCAAATGGCAAGCTGTCAAGGTATTATTCCCACTTTGAACTTTAGCATCCAAAAAGTGGGGACCTGCATGTACCCTTCTAAGCTTAATTCCTAGCTTAGATCTGATAGCGCTGCCACCAACCAAAAATATAGTGTTTTGGTACACTTCCTGTCCCCCAAAACCTTCCCTGTGGGACCCAAGACCCAAACCCCTTGGGTCTTAAAGAGAAATAAACCTTTCCCCCTCCTTTTCCCCCTGCCAGACTTTCCCCTCCCTGGTGTACCATGAGAGATCATTGTGATCCAAACACCTTGAATCTTAAAACAGAGAGGAATTAACCTTCCCCCCCGCACTTCTTTTCCCCCACCACTCCTTGGTGAGTTTAGACCCAATCCCCTTGGGTCTTACACAAGGAAAAAAATCAATCAGGTTCTGAAAAAAGAAAGCTTTTAATTAAAGAAAGAAAAAGTAAAAATTATCTCTGTAAAATCAAGATGGAAAATGCTTACAGGGTCTTCAGCTATACATGGACTAGAGGGACTCCCTCCCCCCTAGCCTAAGTTACAAGTTACAGCAAACAGAGGTAAAATATTCTTCCAGCAAAATACACATTTGCAAATAAAGAAAACAAACAAACAAAAGACTAATCCGCCTTCTAGCTAGTACTTACTATTTTGAACATGAAAGACTGTTTCAGAAAGATTGGAGAAACCTGGTTGCACATCTGGTCCCTCTTAGCTGCAAGAGAGAACAAAGAACAGCACAAACAAAGACTTCCCTCCACCAAGATTTGAAAGTATCTTGTCCCCTGATTGATCCTTTGATCAGGTGTCAGCCAGGTTCACTGAGCTTGTTAACCCTTTACAGGTAAAAGAGACATTAACCCTTAACTATCTGTTTATGTCACAAGCCAAGAAAATCCATCTTCCAGGTAGCTAGTTATGAAGTACAGTGAATGTTTGATATACTGGAATGATTCAGGGCACCTCCCCATCCATTTGATCCATGTTTGACATTTTCCTTAATGACTTTTCTATTTGTTCCTCTGCATAGTAGCGAAGCTTGGTACAGTGGGCTGTGCCTGTCACTTTCCAGCTCAGAAATCTGATATTTATTTTGAGTGTGATTTACTACATGATGGACAGTTCCTGAGACAAACCAGCCAAGAAAACAGTTGGCATGCTGGGGAGCTGTGTTAACATCAGTGGGGCTATTTAAGTTTGAAGAAATGAGAATGTAGCAAGAGTGGTTCATAAAATTCCTATTAAGAATCATGTTTGACACTTGATTAAAATTGAGCTTGCTCATGGAATTGCACTTGCCATTGTTAAAAACACATTAATTATTACTGCCTTCTGAAGCAAGACTAGACTGTGTATGTTATATGGCTTCAAAAACTTCCTGTGACAATTTAAGCCTAATAATTCTAGCCACTTTTCTTGGGCAGTCATGTGCAGACACTGAAACTTGGCTTGGGCATTGAAAGCAATTTAGTGCCTTCAATACATATACCTAGAAATTTGGGAACAGACTTCTAAGAAATGCAAACAACTCCCTCTACATGGAACATTTAAAGCAATATTAGCCCTAATAGAAAATATTGCCATTATTTGCTAGCAAATGCTTATGGGACTATAAATGAGACTATACAAAATATGTCCAAGACAGACAGGACAGTGTGTGTGGTGGTGAATGTAACTAATGATTTTGGGTTACGTGAAAATATAAACAATACTAGCACAATTTGGATGAACTAAAATAAGCACAAACTCACTTTTATTGTAATGGTTGCTGCTGTTGCATAGCTACACCCCTTCACCTCCACTTTTATGACTGTGCTGTATCGTTGATCTTCTTGAGTATAGGATTATATGTTTCTCAGAAACAAATCTCCACTCATTGCCTGAAGCTCCCACTGCGCCAATTCCCCCCAAGCTCATTGTAGTTAGTTTTTTCTGCGCTTTGTTAGTTTACTGCTATGCTTCTGGTCTTGCTGCTGTCCACATATATGAGAAGGGAATGATTTCTACCAAAGCTAGTGCAGAAAGACATAAAGCATCCATTCATGGTTCACAGAGATGTCTTTGCTTGTCCGGGGACCCTAAAAGACAGACTGTAACTAGCAAGCATTTTACATAGCAGCTTCATACCTGAAAAGTACTCTGCTACTGTGATGGAGGCAATGCTGCAGACTTCCTGGAAATTTTCCACAGACTATAGGTTAAGAATGTTTCTTTTTTAAATTTAAATCTTAGAACAGCCTTTTTTCCATTGCACCGGTGTCTTATACAGGAGATACAGCTGGCCTGTGGAGAATTTCCTAAATGCAGGCACAGTGGCTGCCTGTATAAGTGTATACAGCAGGGCTGGATTTAGGGGCAGGCAAGCGCCTGGGGAGTCAGGCTTGGTAGGCACTGGGTTCAGGGTGCTGTAAGGTATTCAAAAGTTTAACACATGGAGGGGGTTGCTGAAGACACTCCTCGCCTGGGGTGTCATTTGGTCTAGGGCTGACCCTGTATACAGCATAAGTGGCTCTATACTGCCTTCTTTGCAAGCCCCAGTGTCAGAAGTGTGCTGGGGCCAGGTGGCACATGGCACAGGCCTTATGGGGATTCTGGGTTGCTATGTTAGATCAGCTGGGGGCACTCTGCATGCCAGGGCTTTCAGTGCACTGTTGCAGGGTCCACGTGGTACTGCAGAGCAAGCTGGTGTGTACTAGATTCACACCCTGGCTTACTAGGCGGTAACGTGCTGTGTAGACAGGCTCATACACTTGGGGCTGATTTAGCTCCCAACACAGTGCAGAATCCATAGGGTGCTAAAAAGGGGCACAGTCTCCTTTCTCCCTTGGGCTGCACCTTCCATTTGGTGCTTCCCGTACACATAGTACAGAATCCACTTTGATACTAGTAACTAGCATATAATTTATGAAACATGCAATGTGACCGGACCAAGAAAGACAGAGCACCTTTCACACAGAAGGTTTCTGACTTTTGAATCCCATAGCATATAATGGGTATTTTTTGGCAATATATTTTCTTCTTATCATAAACTTAAACCAGAAAGCTCTATATAGATGTAATATTCAACTTCAAACTGAATAAGCCAGTCACTCTTACCTTAGCTAGTTGAACCAATATAGTTGAAATTCTCTAATATAAACTTCTCCCCTATAAATTAAATAGATCCATCACCCCTAGAAGGCTATTGCTAACTTTATTACCACAGCTGGTCTATTAATTCCTTTTCTCATGAAGTTGTTATTTCTATTTGGCTACAGTAGCCTCAAGTAATTTCAACTGGAGTATTACTTGAAGCCATTTGGTTTTGCATTCCATTGCTGAAGCTTCCACTTCTCCTAATGTCTCCAAACACTATGAAGCAATAATATCTGAGAGGAAGGATTTTTTTAATAAAAACCATCAAACAATCATTCAGGGAATGCTAGAAATGGCAGTATTTGTATCTGTTTATCTACATTATGGCAGAACTGTGTCTGTACATGGTTGAGAGAGGGTTATTAAATATATTTTAACTTGGTTTTGAACACTAAAAATCATATTACCAATCAGCTTATATTCCAAATTGCTCAGTTCAGTCCTGACATGAGCTAATGCCTGTTGACTTCAATGACTATTGGACTGGGTTCTCAGTTCAAAACACCGTCATTTCAAAACTTCCCCTTTTTGTACTATAGTGGATCCAAAATGTAAAACTGATATCGTATGCATGAAGAAAAGTCATTTTTAACAACAATTTTCCAAGAACAGATGCACATCACAAAAGTGTTTGCTTTTTGCCTGTCAGTTAATTTCTCAAGATGACAAAAATCTACCTCATGCCACGCACTAGAAGTGGAAAATGGGGACAGCTGATGTAGAAATTAGTCATGGATGGGTTTTTTTTTTTTGCAATCTACAAAAAAAAGTCTTTTGTGAAACTAACAAAACAAGAGAGATTATCAGGAATTATTATGGATTAAATATCATTTTAATCAAGCAGCTGCTTTAAGTAGCCAATTTAATCATTGTCATCAACATAATCAAAATGATTGAACCCATCATTATTTTAGTAGTTGATTATCAAGAGGTGGAGGTGTTGCTTCAGCTGATACTGGAGCTGTTCATTATGAAAGCGTCAGAAGGAGCACAGTATCTGTGCTCTACCTGCAGTGTTCTTGTGTAGTTTCTTTTGAGGCTGTGTGCATGTATTTCTTAGGAAAAATTTTATTCAGTGAAATCCCTGTACAAGTAACTATTATGTTGCTTCATGAGCTACCAGGTGCTTTTCCCTAGAAGATTCAGTTATATTTAAAAGACCATATGAATCCATGTTCATTGGGGAAGCAGCTGAGCTAAATGCTAGCACTGTGAAAAAGTTGGCTACGAAAAGGATTGTTATGAATTTAAGGCAAGCCAGGACAAAGCATCAGACGTGCCTGGTGAAATCCCCTCACCCAGTTCAGGAAATGAGGGAACACCAAGCTGAAGGGACAATAGGACTTAGGCACCTAAGGCTCAAGAGCTCGATAAAGGCTCTTTGGTACCTAAACCCCAGATTTATATGAGACTGCAATCTGCAAGACTCCTGCTTGGCTGCTGCCTAAGCTTGTAGGCATCTAAACTTACTTAGAGACTAAATTTTCACTGTTAAAGTTCCTTAGGAGCCTACAATTTCTTCTTCTGGGCATGCCCTCTGCTGCCCCACTTTGAGCACACCTACTGGACCAGGCCCCATTCAATATCCAGCCAGAGAGTGAGAATGGCTCTATAGCTTGGTGGCTAGGGCACTGAACTGGAATGAACACTTGGCTTTTAGTCCCCCTGTTCAATAATTATTTAATCCAAAGTAGAACAACTTCAACAGGAGAGACTAATAGTGACCCCCCCGCCCACAACAGAATATTCCAGAGCCCAGTGGTTAAGGCAGTCTCCTTAAAACATCTTTTCAAATAATTTCTCTTCGTCAGGCAGAGGGGAGGATCAAACACACGTCCAGTATGAATGTTTTAACCACTGGGCTAAAATATATAAGGAGGGGGGTGGAGGCACCACCATCTCCTTTGCCAAGAATAACATGCTGACTCCAAGAGAACAGCTCCTAGCTGTGGCTCACTAGCAGAGGCGAGTGCTTCCCTGCAGCCTGAGTTAGCAGCTGAACTCTATGCCATCTCCTGTTGGTTAGTTTCGGCAGCTCCTTGACTAGCATGCTGGCTATTGGAGATTCCATCCTTAGGTGCATGTCTCTCCTTGTTCATTGTGTAAGGAGCCAAGGAGCCTAACTCAGGCTTTATGGCTCACAGTGATCTTCAAGGAGCCTTAAAGTTAGGTCTTTATGTGCTCAGTATTGCAATTCCTAAGTCCCTTTGTGGATCCAGGCTTAAGACACTTAGGTGCTTTGATCCTTTTGAAAATCCCACTAAGCATCTAAATATCTTTAAAAATCTGGACCTATGTCATTTGCCCAAGGTCACACTGTGAGTCTGTGGCAGAGCCAGGAATTAAAATGATCACCCTAATTACTGGGTCTGGTCTGCTGAAATAGATGAAAGCTTCTGGGATTTCACAGTACAAAACTCTTCTTCCTCTCTAACCTTCTATAATCACCCAGCTGAATTCCACAGTCCTCAGGAGCCAGGAAAAGAACTGCAGGCCAGACAAGTGCTTGTGCAATGAAAGTGATTTTCCTAGCTTCTGCCTGCCTCCATGGCTCTAAGGATTGTTGAAGTGCTGCAGCTACAAACTATCAGTGATACATTGCTCCAAAATCTGCAGGAGCGGGCATGTGGCTTGAGGTAACAGAGCTGTAAAAATGATTCCCCAATCTTACTCCTCAAGGTAGGTGCCATGTGCTTTGGTTTGGCTTGTAAAGCCACTAGCAGGCTTTTGGGGGCTTTACAAATAATAAATGATCTTGCAGTGAGATCTAGAGGCAACTGCTTTTCCTCTCTCTGTTCAAGTGACCCTTCCCCATCCAGTGATTCCAACAATAGATACCAATTCACAGATTCATTAGGGGGCCCCTGAACTTTTTATCTTAACATTTAGCTATAGAACCCTCCCCAAAAACATTTAGATGGGGGAGTTTGATTCAAACATTAGACACACAATCCCCAGTAGTACAGGAAATCCTGTGATTCATAGACCTTGCCCAGGGATTGGAAGAGAGGGAGTTAACATTCTGTCTTGCTGAATACAGGAAATGCTGCAGCTGTATGACCTAATTAGTAGGCTTGTCAGTGTAGTGGGGATGAGCCAGCTGTGATGTATTAAGTAAATCCCCCAGCACAGTATAAGGAGGATGTCCTCAGAATAGCTCAGGTTTTCTCCCCAGGGGGGAAATGGTATTGAAGCTGGGACAGACTTTTGTTAGAGTCAAATCTGGGTTGTACAAAGCCATCTCCCACTAAGATGCAGGAAGCTATTGGAATTTAGTTTTAAAAGCTGGCTTGGGCAGGATTTTTTTTCTTAGTTTGTTTTTTAAGCTATCTTCAAGAACCTTAGTATGCTACATCTCCAGCCTTTAGGACTCTAGGATCATGTTCTCCTGGCTGGCCTGTCATATGGGCCTTCTCTGTATATAGTCACAAAACCTTTGCATATTACAGAGGACAGCCTTTTCAGTCTCTTAGCTCACCCTGAGCTATAAAATTCCTCAGTATTACAGAGGGCCTGATTGTGCATATTCATCAATTCAGTTACACACACACACCAGTGTTAGGGGGCCTGTGGGGGAAGGGTGTTTTCTTCAGCTGTGATTCAAGCATTAGATATAAGAACCTAGTATTGCATTGTGCCTTTAGTACAATGAGGAGTGTCCCCAATACTATCAGGGTACCTGCTTTGGCCTGGTCTTTCATTTTAGTTATTAAATCTCTCAGCATTATGTTATGCCCTCTGTGGCCTGTTCCAACATTCAGTACAAATTCTCTCTCCATATTGCAGAGATGACTCCTCAGCATGCAATCACAAAATCTCCAGGACCTCTCTAAGCCTTTGATTCAAGTCTTGAATATCAAACTCCCAGGGAGAATAGAGGGGGCTTTCCAGTATGGAGATGCAAAAGCCTGTTATATGAAGGTCTTTCTGAGCCTGGGTTTCCAGCACTGGATATGATTTACCCCATCATTATAGGGTCACTTCCAAGCTTTTAGATTTAAAATCTCTCTGAATTACATGGGAAGCCTCCTAATATTGAGGTAAAACATCCCACAGGACTGCAGAGGGTATTGTTGAACCTGCCTTTCCAGAGAGACATGGGTGATCCTGCAGTATTACGGTGTGAGGGAAAAGGGGTGTTGTGGTCCCAATGTTGGAACTAAAATTGCCCAGCGTTCTCAGAGATCCCCACTGAGACTGTGATTCCTATATAGATATTTTCCTAGTATTCCGGGGGAGCTCTGATTACACTGGAACTATTTGCTCCAGTGTTCACCAATAATGTAAGCGAGGTGGAAGGGACTCTCTTAGAGCCATTGTAATGAGACAGAGAATTCACCACTGTTGTTATACTCTACTATATTGGAGCTCTGCTGAGTCTGATTCCAATACCAATAGGTCTGAGTCTGATCTGACATCACTTTCACACCAACATAATTCTATTGATTCCAGTAGTTATTCCTGCCTTACACTAGTGGAAATGAGATAAGAATAAGGCTGGTTATTTCCCCTATTACAGGAGAGTCTTAATGAATCTTCCATTCCAACATTGAGGTAGAAAATATCTAGTGTCAAAGGGAAATTCCTTTTGCAGCTGCTTTTCCAGCATTTATGTAGACAATTTCACATTAGTGCACCTTACTGGAGGCTACATTTTCAGTGTGGGCTGGTTGCTAGTTTCTGTGTACACTACATGGATTACAGAGATTGAGGGCATCTCTGGAGTTTAGCAGGGTTCAGTGTCATAAAAAAAGAGGTCCAAGTCTTTGCTCCCATGCAAAAAGAAAACCAGTGCCTTCTCAATGTGGCAAATGGCCATTACAGTGGACTGAAAGTACATGCAACAAACATAGTGCCAAACTACTCCCAGTGGCTTGCCATCTGTTCGCAATCTTGCATGTATTTTGACAGTTGATCCCAGCTCTGAAAGCAAGAACCCTGAAAAGAAACCAAATCCTGCTTGTATTCATATGTTAACAAAAGTGGGGCAAATGTGAAGATGCCCAGGAAGTTCGGATCCCTTCCTAGCTGCCTCTGATCAACAACGACATAAAACTCATAGTGGATCATAAGCAATGATTGAAACAAACCACTATGCTGAACAGTGTGGTCCAACGATACATAGTTCAGGAAGCAAAAGGAGAATGCGGTCAGTAGAACCATGCCTGTGATATAAACAAAAATGGAGATGCTGACATAACAGAGTATGCTACGTGCATTAATCTGGTGTGTTGACATCAAATTCTTCTGAACCACTTCCTGCTGTATAGTCATTTATTTTGCTTTAGTCAATCTAATTTTGGTGGTCAGAATTAGGAGATGGAAAGGGGATACAGTATACCCCCCAGAATGTTCTGAAACCCATCCATTTAGTGAGTTTAGAGCACAACAGAAAATAATGGTAGGTGTCAAAAACTGCTCTCTTTTAACACTATTGAGATGACTGATTTTCTTGCACCTAGACTGTATTGGAAATCTGGCAATCTCCCATAACCATTGGAAAGATTCAGAAAACTTATGAAAATGTTATCTTGACCTACAAAGCGATGTTTAAAGAAGAAAGGTGCAGATACTTGAGTCTGCAGATTGGTGCAAAACAAGTCAATTCCTTTATAACATGGAATATTTGGGCAGAAGATGTTAAGATTTCTGAAAACATCTGATATGCTAAAAGCAAGTCTAATTTTTGCTTCAGTATAAACAAATTCCATGGAAAAAATACAAGGCGTTGAATACAAGGCACTTGAATAGTTTTAAACTGACTTACAGCTGTTAGTCAAAGATTGTTGCTGTGCAGACAGCTTTGAAATGGTGAGAGACGTTGTCATCTCCAGTTCTAATACTGCTCAAGCTAGGAGAATAAGCTTGTCAATGAAGGCGCTATATTTTCCCTAGGAAAAACAAAACAAAAGAATGGATGTAGCTGAGTATCACCAAATAATTCAAGCACAACTCAAAGCAATAACTGCAAAGTATTCAAAACAAAACTCATTCCATGTGGGTAGCCTATGCAAATAAAGACAAGGCCCCATGACCTAGACAAAGGAGTGCAGAAGTAGATAACCCCAAAGACTAACAATAGCAGCAAGTTAATAAGAAATGTTGTAGATATTATGGAGGAAAGACATATTACCATTGAAGTCTACAGTACAAAAGGGATGTTCCTTTGCACAATGTAGTAGATTGATTTATTTGCAAAGCCCTGAACTAAGCTGAGCTAAAAAACCCCAAACAAAGCAGTGCATATTATTGGGCAACAGATGACAGAGAGCAAAGTTTCTGACAACAATAAGCTTGATATTAATTGTTATTGTGACAGATATTGCAATTTCCTGGAAATCTTTGGGAAGTATCACTGAATTAAATGTAGGTATCTGTGGATTCCATTGTATTACATTTAAAGGTTAGGTATTATTTTGGGCCTGCAAGATCAAAGGACTATACTGAACAACATGGCAGATAAGAATGAACTTTTGGGACAGGACACCTGACGCATATTTCGTGGGAAATATCGAAGGTGAGGTGAATGCAAATTTTCCCTAATAGTTATGCAAAATCCCATCTCTTTGAAGTTATACCCTGAGAAGACGGTAATTATCTGCTGAGTACCTGTTCCCAGGGTCACAAGACCAAAGGGCCAAACTATATAAAGGAATGACTCTCATATTCACAGGAGTGCTTGTTCTGATGTGTGTGAACTTGTAAACACAGATAAAACCCTTGCTGTCATTTGAAGGACTGAAGCCTTGTTGGAGCGGTGGTGAACTCCGGTAAACGTATTAGCATGTATGTAGGTTGTTTTATTGTTTTAACATAGTTTCTCTGTGATGCTTTCAACTTAAGCACAAATGTACTTCCTTAGAAAGGAATTTGTAGTAACTTTTAACTGTGGACTATTATGCTGTCTATGATCTCTGCGAAGAAAATAAAGTTGGCCTGCTTCAGCAAATTGACTTGCTGTGAAACTGACAATGTAGACAGGGAACTGCACAGTCTGGAAAAACCCTGGTCAGGAGTGGGAGAGATGTAGGTCTATCTCAGAGAGATGACAGCTAGGAGCTGGAAGCCTGAGAATGGGTGTCTTTGATGGATCTTGGAAGGAAAATACAGGTTCAGTTGGCCTGAAATGTGACTCTCAGTGCTAACAATGTTCAAGATACAAACAGGCCATGGATATTTCAAGCATTTGTGATATCCAATTAGAATCTAGTGTGCATATTGTTAGACCAGACTTGGAAAACAAATAAACACTATATGCCAGATGTGATGGGGCGTCTGCCCCACACTGGCCCACAAGGGGTTAATAGAGCCCTAGGGAGGCTGTGTAGGAGGCAGCCAATTAGAGAAGGGCTGAGGAGAGCAGACAATCAGGGCTGGAAAGGCCCATATAAGAAAAGCTGCAGAGCAGAGCAGCTTCAGTAGCTGCCTGCAGCTCATGGAGGGAATATCAGGTTCCTTACAGGAGGAAGGTGTGCCAGCATCCTGCACAGAGCAGTGATGCTAAAGACGGCTCCTGGTTGGCTGTGGCCCTGATGCAAGGGTGAAGAGGATGCTGGAGGCCTGGGGGAAGTGTCTCAGGGGAATGAACTGAGGAGTCGGAGGGGATGCAGCAAGTGGCAGCTGTCTACAGGGTCCCTTGGGCAGGATAGGAATTGTGGGTGGGCCCAAATTCCCTCACTCACCACTGAGTGGCTGGATGGTGGACTACAGTTTCCTCCAGAAGGAGGGAGAACAGAGCGTGACACAGCCAAAGGGTTGTGTTATGAAGAGGATGCCGCAGTCCTGGGAGTGGCGTGAGGCCTTGAGCAGAAGTGGTGGTGCAGAGACACCACCCGAAGAGGGTGCACTGCTCCCAGAGCTAATGCCCAGGACAGCCAGCAGGAGGCACCACAATGGTTTATTAACCCTATCACACCAGAGTATATTTAAACTCCAAGGTGTATCATTGCACTGTAAAAAGCATCTTTCTGTCTATTGCAGAGAACAGCTTAAAGAGCTAGGTATATGTAAACTAGAAATTAGATCCAGAAAAACACCACTGGATGGATATGTTTTAGACATGAGGGCATATCTCTCTGTGGACAATCAGGAAAGTTGAGCCAAATTAACAAAAGGTGCAAATTTAACATGTATTAGTTAAAGCTCATTAAAACACTGTGGCCGCTCTCTTTCAGAAGTACAATGACTTCAGTTCTTTTCAGCTTAATCCACTTCCACTGTCCCCAGGCTTGTAGTCACTACTCCACTAGTGCTAAATGCAAGCTCATGGTACTGGGCAATTAAAATGACTGAACAATCATCATGAATAACAACTTTCCACTGTGTTTACCTGTATAAATTCCTTCACCCGCCATTTAGCATAATTGCATGAGAAGATGAATTCCAGTGCAAGATTGTTTAGACAAGCATTGTGTCTCAGAATGTACAGTGTGCCTTGGAAAAGAAATACAGCAAATGCAAATCTAAGATCCCACCGAATGAAACTAGCCATGCCTGTGCTAACTCAAAGCTTGTTTACTGCAATGCTGTATGTGGGGGGGTCCCCAATGGGCCATCAAGCAGCTGCAGCTGGTGCAGAATGGCATTGTTCACCTTTCAGGTAAGGTAGAGCAATGATAGCACACCGTATCAGTGCTGCATGCCCTAAAATGGAGGTTAGTTCTTTTTAGGAGCAATTCATAGTAATGATCATTAGCTTTTAAAGCCCACTTAGTGTTGGCAATGGAGACAGAACTGGGATCCTGCTGTTCCAAAAAGTGCAACTCTAAACTATATTAGAAAACGGACCATCTCTGTTAGCATTACAAGGCCAATGATAGTCTTGAGCAATGCTGAATCCAGTGAACAAAGGGGCATGGTGAATAAATACATTAGCCACTTCAACAATAAGAAGAAAAGAGTGTGCATAAAAAAGTAGAGCATTAGAAGAACATTTTAAAGCATTAAAGGCTATTTGTAAATGTTCGTAAGATATAGAGCTACTACATTAAAACATCATTCTCACTTAGATTGCAATTAGCAGAGATTATCAGTGAGCAGAAAATCCATTTTGTTTAGGACTACAAGAAAAATGTATTAAGGAAGGGATAAATTGGAGTAATACTCAGCTGGTGTGCTGAAAAAAGATGAAGTTAGTTCTATCCATGTAACACAGCATTAAGGACTTCAATATAGGTCAGTATTAATGTTAATTTTTAAAAATGGAATTTATAAGGCAATACACTCATCAGCACAAAAATTTTCAGATAGGAAGACAGATCAGTTCCACCATGGTTTTTGCATTGCTTTCTAATCACTACAGAAAGCTATAATTATAAAAAAATGATTGCTGAAAATGAAATGATAACCATTATGTCTGGTGTTCCACTTCTCTGCTCTCTTAGGAAATACTAGATGCCATTAACATCCTAAATTTTGAAAAGCCTCCCAAAGTGGATTGATTCCTGCTGAAACATTGTGAATATTTTAGGGAGCAATTAACTTCTTGTTTAAGCTCTTAACTGTATGCATTTTTTTTCCACGTAGTGCAGAATAAAGCAAAAAATATCACCTCAAAAAGGGAAACACCTTTTTTTTATTGCTTATCTTGGTGCCCAATATCATCATTCATCTAATACTATGACAAGAATAGAATAGTTAGAATTCTTGGGTAATATATGAGAAACATCCTTGGCCAGCTAAAGTTACTCCTACAAAAAGGTTGATGCCGTTGGAAATTAGTAATACATTTTGGTTATCCCTACATGGGCTGTAGCTCAACTAGAAGTTATGGGCTTGATGAAGTAATAACTTGATGAGATTCTGTGGCCTGTGTTAAGCAGGAGGTCAGACTAGATGATTATCATGTTCCCTCCTGGCCTTAAAATTTTTGACTCTGCATTTTTGGGAGGGATATTTGCCCAATATGTTTGCCCATTGACCCCTCTCATTAATAGCATGCCATTTTCTCCTTATCCAGCAAATTGTCTAAGTGTAATTTGACTGCAGTATATTTGTCTATGGAAGGAGTGTTTTTATATTTATCCTAAATATTTGCCTTTTAAAATGAACCATTGTACCTAGTCTACTCAAGATTGAGTGCTTTCCTAATTCTTGTGCAGCAAGACAATGTTGTTCGCAAGATTTGCATGTGGATCGAAAGCAAAAATAACTACCATGAGAAACCCTGTCAAATTTCAGCCAGAGAATAATTGAAAACACTTACTAATACAAATTTATTACACAAATTTATGTAAAACATTCAAAAAGCATTAAAAAAACCCCTATTCTTCTGTGAGATTTCACAAGGAAAAGCCATGTACACACAGAGAAAAAAATGCAGAAACCTGTACTTATATACGCTTGTTTCAGAATGTAACTAGGGAATTATGACCAACACCTCCATAATTAATCAAATGGCAACAACCACAACAATGATCACCAGACTTTGTTGTCTGCCAGAGAAAACCAACATTTATGGACAGATTTTCACACTCTCAATCACACTGACTAGTACCTTTGGTAACTTCACTGGAACTGCTCATGACTTAAGAATAATGATATCATAATTTGCCCATTGTATTCTTCTTCTCAGGATGACTGAAAAAGGAGGAACTCTTACAGTGATAGGGTAGAATCTGTCTGTCCACACCAAGTAGTACGTCACATTTGATATGAAAACTGAGTATAATAAAATTCATTACAAACGTAGAGAGATGATGTTGTAGCCATGTTGGTCCCAGGATATGAGACAGATAAGGTGAGTGCAGCTGCTTCCTTCCCCAGACCTGAAAAAGAGCTCTGTGTAGCTCAGAAGCTTGTACCTTTCACCAGCAGGAGTTGCTCCAAGATATTGCCCCGCCTACATTGTCTCTCTCAAATGTAGACAGAGGTGAATAGCTTAAAAAATCTAATAATCGGTTTTCTCTTCTAATAAATGAATTTAGTAATAAGTTGATTATCAAATGATTTATGACAAAGGCAATTATATGGAAGAGTTTGATCAGAAGACATCAAAACTACATTTATAGAAGTCACAGCCTTTTGAATATATGCATATGGAAGATTTTCGCTGAGTTCTTTTACAAATCATTTGTTCTCTCGTTTTCTTTCTGAAGCTTCCAGTTGTGGTACTTGCAGCTGGCTAAAAACAAAAACACCCCAGAAGTTTCTTTTTTCAAAAGTCTATGGCAGATGTGTTGTATTTATTTATTTGTTTGTTTGTTTTGTCCTTTCCATTTGGTTGAAAAATAATAGTCAGGAAAATGAAACAAAACAAAAAAATGAAACAACTTTACTGAAGTAAAAACCTGTTAAACATAAATAGTGAATGTTACTGAATAGATAATTCTCTTTGATTCTTTTTTTCTTTATTTATTTCTGTTTTAACTGAAAACGGCACAGCTTAAATGAAGGAAAAATGTTCAGCTTTACATTGTCAAGCTGAAAGATGTATTATATTTATGTCAATAGATAACCAGCTTTGAAAGGCATGGCATAATCTCTGATTGCAGGCTGTAAAGCCACGAAAGCAAACATGTCGCAAAACTCACAAAGACAATAATTGCTAATTAATACACAGCAAAGGGCTGGAATATTACCAAGAAATACATTTTAATTGTTCATATCATTTCCTTATTATTTTGCAAAGGTACATCATATGATGAGTTAGTCCTTTCTCTATGAAGTCTTCCCAGACTTTTTTGGCATGTACAAATAATGGATTTCCTAGACCATCTCAACCTAATATTAAAAGTGCTGATTAGTTCTTTTCAATTACAATCCATATTCACCCCTGTGTAAATGACATCAAGAATGACGCTTGAGCTTCATCTGATGAACTAAGAGTTATTTTAAGCACAGGGAAAAAAACACGCGGGTTGGATTTATGTGTACATTCTTTGCTAATGAGTTTACCTTACAGGCACAATTACTGAGCAGAAAATGTGTGTCTCTGAAACATACTATGGGGGAGAAAGGCAGAAGTTCATTAGAAGATGCTCTCAGTCTTAATTTTCAGAGCTGCAGATATCCACTATCTTTCCCTGATTACTACTACCACCATTAGAGGAAATGGTCATATTGTTTAAGATAAAACACCATGATACTTATGGGTTCAAGCCAGACCAGTGACTGCCCTACAACTCTGGGCGCCTTAAACACTATGCTGCTGTGGCTTAGAGCCTGACACCAAACAATTCATACCCAGGCTTCCAGTTACTACCCAGTTACTTTTTGCAGGATGACCCCAAACCCCTGCTCAATACAAAATTTCCCCAAACCTGTCTGCCCTGTAGTGTCCAGCCCTTTCCTGGACTACTCACAGAAGTTAAGTTTGCTGCTCTTTTAAAGAGACAGTAAACATTAGCTCATTAATTTAACAGGGGTTTTATTTCAGTCAAAGTGATTGGCCTATAGTAAAAGTAAAACAAGTTTATTAAACAAGAGGCCACAGGTTTAAGTGACACCAAGATAAAGCATTAAGATAGAAATGGTTACAAACAAGCACAAGTAAAATATGCTTCTAAGACTAAAACTTAATTGATGCAAGTTACAATCTTTGCCTAACCAGGTGTCTCACCTATATTCCCTGAGACACCAACCCCTTTGGGTGAAGGTTCCAATGTTCTATGAGGTGAAGAGCTCTGGTCCTTTTACTCTCTCAAGGGATGGATGCAAAAATGCCTTTTTGTCCTTGCTTATATCTTCCAAACTTCAGTGACCTAGTTTTAGGAGGCAGGAAGCTCTCCTGGCAATTCAGCTTGCAGCGTCCACTAGGCAGCTGGTGCCATGTTAATTTTTGCGGTTGCCTCCCTTTCTGCTTCCAGTCATGGTAGTTAAGATGCTATCTCTCCCACTCACTGGTGATGCCCATATGTCTGCCTCCCTCTCCAGTGCTTAGTGCTATGACATCATCAGAAGCCAGGCACTGTTCCCTGGAACATCTGCATCATCATATAAAGATACACAGGCAGCAAGTAAAAGTTTTTAAAAACCACAAAAGTGTTTAACTGAAGTCACTAAGTATGAGTCAAGCAACCTTCAATCTCAAGAATGCAGTCAAGTCATGGTTCAGCAACTGGGTGATATCCCCATCACTTGGCAGGAGTTGTCAGCAAATTTTGTTAATTTTTGCTATAACCATTTTTTAAATAAAAAAACAACAAGGTTTCAGAGGGGTAGCCGTGTTATAATCTTTATCAGCGAAAACAACAAGGAGTCTTTGTGGCACCTTAAGAGACTAACAAATATATTTGGACATAAGATTTCATGGGCTAAAATCCACTTCATCAGATGCATAGAGTGGAAAATACAGTAGGCAGGTATAAATACACAGCACATGAAAAGACTGGAGTTACCTTACCGAGCAGGGGGGTCAGTGCCAATGAGACCAATTCAATCATGGTGGATATGGCCCATTTCCAACAGTTGGCAAGAAGGGGTGAATATCAACAGAGGGAAAATTACTTTTGTAATGCTAACAAGGCCAATTCAGTCATAGTAGATGCAGCCCATTCTTAACAGTTGACAAGAAGGTGTCAGTATCAGCAGAGGGAAAATTATTTTTTGTAGTAACTAGCCACAACCAGTCTTTATTCAGGCCTAATTTGATGGTGTCAAGTTTATAAATTAATTCCAGTTCTGCAGTTTCTCACTGAAGTCTGTTTTGAAGTTTTTTTTGTTGAAGAATTGCCACTTTTAAGTCTGCTAGTGAGTGTCCAGAGAGATTGAAGTGCTCTCCTACTGGTTTTTGACTGTTATAATTCTTCATGTCTGGTTTGTGTCCATTTATTTGTTTGTGTAGAGACTGTCCAATTTGTCCAATGTACAAGACAGAGGGGCATTGCTGGCACATGATGGCATGTATCACATTGGTAGACATGCAGGAGAACTCGCCCCTGATGGTGTGGCTGATGTGGTTAGGTCCTATGATGGTGTCCTTTGAATAGACATGTGGATAGAGTTGTAAACATGGTTTGTTGCAGGGGTTGGTTCCTGGGTTACTGTTTCTGTTGTGTAGTGTGTAGGGGCTGGTGAGTATTTGTTTCAGGTTGGGGAGCTGTGTGTAAGCAAGGACTGATCTGTCTCCAAAGGTCTGGGAGAGTGAGGGATCATCCTTCAAGATAGGTTGTAGATCCTTGATGATGCACTGGAGAGGTTTTAGTTAGGGGCTGTAGATGATGGCTAGTGGCGTTCTTTGTTGGGCCTGTCCTGTAGTAGGTAACTTCTGGGTATCCTTTTGGCTCTGACAATCTGTTTCTTCACTTCACCAGGTGGTATTGTAGTTTTAAGAATGCTTGATAGAGATCCTGTAGGTGTTTGTCTCTGTCTGAGGGATTGGAACAAATGTGGTTGTATCTTAGGGCTTGGCTGTAGACAATGGATCATGTGATGTGGTCTGGATGAAAGCTGTAGGCATGTAGGTAAGTATAGGGGTCAGTAGGTTTCCGGTTTAGGGTGGTGTTTATGTGACCGTTGCTTATTTGCACCGTAGTGTCCAGGAAGTGGATTTCTTGTGTGGACTGGTCCAGGCTGAGGTTGACCGTGGGGTGGAAATTGTTGAAATGGTGGAATTCTTCAAGGGCCTCCTTCCCATGGGTCCACATGATGAAGATGTCATCAATGTAGCACAAGTAGAGATGGGGAGCTAGGGCACAAGAGATGAGGAAGTTGTTCTAAGTCAGCTATAAAAATGCTGGCACACTGTGGGGCCATGCGGGTACCCATAGCAGTGCCGCTGAATTGAAAGTATAAATTGTCCCCCAATCTGAAATAGTTGTGGGTGAGGACAAAGTCACAAAGCTCAGCCACCAGGTTTGCCATGGCATTATCGGGGATACTATTCCTGATGGCTTGTAGTCCATCTTTGTGTGGAATGTTGGCGTAGAAGGCTTCTACATCCATAGTGGCTAGGATGGTGTTTTCTGGAAGATCATCACTGGATTGTCTCTGGTAGTGTTCAGAAAGTGCTGGCATGCTCATTCTTTCAGCTGGTGAGTTTGGTAGTGGAATCTTATTTTTCACCCTGAAGTGGGTTCCTTGCTCTGGTGGATCTTTGATGATAAAGAATGGGCAGATGAGAAGAGGACCAAATTTGGCCTGAGGAAGCAAGTGTAACTCTCATCAACGTTAATAGGAGCGGCTGGCTGGTGCCACCTGTGCCTCGTATGTACAACATATGTACAACAATACCACACAGAGATGGGTAAGAGACATTCTTCAGAGCAGTGAGAGTTCTGTGCTTCAGTGGCTATGTAACTAATGAATTTAATCATATGGAGCAAAGGCACACGACTTTATATTAATTCATTACTTTCTTATTAGGCTCATTTGTGGACTTTTCAGAAAGATGCCATTGTAATCAATTGATATGATATTAGCTATGTAGAAGGAAAAATCCAATTCAGCTCCTAAATATCTGCATGCATTACTGTGTACAGCTGATAAATTCTGTGCTCAGAAGAGCAACAAGGGCACCTGACTTTTGCCTCCTTTAAAACTAAGGGGAATATGCTGAGATTCCAGGTCACATTATGACTCTTCAGTCCTGCTTTTTGCTGTACCAAGCAAACACTGCCGTATATTTTGTAGTATTAGCACAGTGATGTAGTTGATGGGATATGCAGCAAAGTGAATGAATAGCACCAGGTGCTTTTTTATAATCAGCTATTGACTTGTTTAATAATTTATTACTGTAAGATATTTCTTTGTTCAGCTTATGGAAAAGATGAAAAAACACAGTTTTTCCCTCATAATTTTCCTTTTCTATGCTTCAATTTTGAGCTCTGCTGAAAAAAAATGTACTCCTCTGCGTTCTTGAAAAAAGAGCATGAAATTTTCTTGTCTTGTATTGATTTGAAAATTTTATGCTGCTTATTGATGAATCTTCTCATCACTCTGACCCCAGATCATGAAATGTTTGGGCAAATGTGAGCAGCCATGCTTCAGTTCAGTGTCTCTTGGTCAAGTCTAGCAAATTGGATTATCCAAGAGAGGACAAGGCAAGATCTGTTTAGACTTGAACTTTACTGGAGGGTAAGGATAAAATTTTAGTAATATTGGAGGTAAAAGAAATCCCCTGATGGTTTGAGATAGAGCAAATTTCACAAATTAAAACCCTCTGAATAGATTAAGCTGTCTGAAAATATATATGTGAATATTAAAGTTTAACTATTAATGTATAATTAAGCTTTACCCCTGGCTAACAAGCACCAACAAATAAAGACCAAAGTGTTTAAATATCACAGAGACATGCAAGAGAAGGGAAGAGACTTCACTAACATCCACTAATTTCACAGTACCAAGTAAAGGTGGAGAAGAATAAACTGCCATCAATATGCTGTAGAGATGGTCTTTGCTATCCAGGAATAGGCTGTGCACTGCAGCTAATGTTACCTCAGGTGTCATGTCATGCTATTAATTTGCAATCCATAAACCACTGTTTTGTGTGAGAGATGTCTACTTGCAATATAACACGGCTGTAAATAAAAGGTAATAATAAAAGAGATTGCTACTTAGCTTATAAGGGACATAGACTCTTAAAAAAATTAAATAAAGGGTTTGATATGAATTGAAGAATTTAATAATCCACACATCAGTTCCTTCTAGAGTGCCTTTTATGTCGCTTATGCAGGGAAGATTAGAATTATCTTTGTTCAGCTTGTTTCCCACTTGTCAGACTTGCAAGATGAATGCCCAAGAACAGATGTAAAGTTCACCGAACTGCCAGTGTGCATCTATAACTGGCCTTTTTGCCCTAATCATTCAAAGAGATCTGCTAGAGACTTCTAATCATCAGGGACAGGAGGAGAAAAGTAAATTTGGTGAAATTCTGAATGTCTGCTACTAAAGCTGAGAAAATTATTCACAGTTATCGGTTCAGCCAAATTATCCATCCTCTTTTTTTTCCAAACTGCTTTTGAACAAACTGTGTGTTTTCCAAATTGATTCATTATTTGTAACTGTGCTTCATGGACTCTATGGCCCTAATCCAGGAAAGAACTTCAATACCTGGTTAACTTTAAATGCAGAGGGTCTACTGTTATACGTGGACTCAGCTGAGAAGGACACAAACACAGCAGGAGCGGTTTAAACACCTTCATCTGCTGGCATGGCTTTCTTGTTCTGATATCGAACAAAGATAAACCAAAGTGAGGCTCTGCACGGAGTATATCATGCCCCCATTTAAAGAGGCAAGACATTACAACAACTCACATGCTTTTCTGGACTGGTGCTATACAGGCATATTTCAACCTAGGGTTTTTTCACAAATTATTAATTACATTATATGTTCTCATTGTGTGGTTGGTCACTTTGCTCCCATGATGTCACATTATAGAATAGTATTTTCTCTGTTTCCTTGTTGGATGAAGGGAACATTTGACCAAGTCACTAGCCAAAAACTCCAAAAGTAATAACAAAATGTTTTTTAAGTACACCAGAAGCAGGAAGCCTGCTAAACAACCAGTGGGGCCCCTTGATGATCGAGATACAAAAGGAGCACTTAAAGATGATAAAGTAATTGCAGAGAAACTAAATGGATTCTTTGCTTCAGTCTTCAAGTTGGGGAGATTCCCAGACCTGAGCTGGCTTTTGTAGGTGACAAATCTGAGAAACTGTCACAGATTAAAGTGTCATTAGAGGAGGTTTTGGAATTAATTGATAAATTCAACATTAACAAGTCACCGGGACCAGATGGCATTCCCCCAAGAGTTCTGAAAGAACTCAGATGTGAAGTTGCAGAACTATTAACTAAGATTTGTAACTGTCCTTTAAATCGGCTTCAGTACCTAATGACTGGAAGTTAGCTAATGTAACGCCAATATTTAAAAAGGGCTCTAAAGGTGATCCCGGCAATTACAGACCGGTAAGTCTAATGTCAGTACTGGGCAAATTAGTCAAAACAATAGTTAAGAATAAAATTATCAGACACATAGAAAAACATAAACTGTTGAGCAATAGTCAACATAGTTTCTGTAAAGGGAAATCGTGTCTTACTAATCTATTAGAGTTCTTTGAAGGGGTCAACAAACATGTGGACAAGGGGGATCCAGTGGTCATAGTGTACTTAGATTTCCAGAAAGCCTTTGACAAGGTCCCTCACCAAAGGCTCTTACGTAAATTAAGCTGTCAAGGGATAAAAGGGAAGGTCCTTTCATGGATTGAGAACTGGCTAAAAGACAGGGAACAAAGGGTAGGAATTAATGGTAAATTATCAGAATGGAGAGGGGTAATTGTGGTGTTCCCCAAGGGTCAGTCCTAGGACCAATCCTATTCAATTTATTCATAAATGATCTGGAGAAAGGGGTAAAAAGTGAGGTGGCAAAGTTTGCAGATGATACTAAACTGCTCAAGATAGTTAAGACCAAAGCAGACTGTGAAGAACTTCAACAAGATCTCACAAAACTAAGTGATTGGGCAACAAAATGGCAAATGAAATTTAATATGGCTAACTGTAAAGTAATGCACATTGGAAAAAATAACCCCAACTATACACACAATCTGATGGGGGCTAATTTAGCTACAACGAGTCAGGAAAAAGATCTTGGAGTCATAGTGGACAGTTCTCTGAAGATGTCCACGCAGTGTGCAGAAGCGGTCAAAAAAGCAAAGAAGATGTTAGGAATCATTAAAAAGGGGATAGAGAATAAGACTGAGAACATATTATTGCCCTTATATAAATCCATGGTACTCCCACATCTCGAATACTGTGTACAGATGTGGTTGCCTCACCTCAAAAAAGATATACTGGCTCTAGAAAAGATTCAGAAAAGGGCAACTAAAATGATTAGGGGTATGGAACGGGTCCCATATGAGGAAAGATTAAAGACGCTAGGACTTTTCAGCTTGGAAAAAAGGAGATTAAGGGGGGATATGATAGAGATATATAAAATCATGAGTGATGTGGAGAAAGTAGATAAGGAAAAGTTATTTACTTATTCCCATAATACAAGAACTAGGGGGTCACCAAATGAAGTTTATAGGTGGCAGGTTTAAAACAAATAAAAGGAAGTTCTTCTTCACACAGCGCACAGTCAACTTGTGGAACTCCTTACCTGAGGAGGTTGTGAAGGCTAGGACTATAACAGCGTTTAAAAAGAGAACTGGATAAATTCATGGTTGTTAAGTCCATAAATGGCTATTAGCCAGAATGGGTAAGGAATGGTTTCCTTAGCCTCTGTTTGTCAGAGGATGGAGATGGATAGCAGGAGAGAGATCACTTGATCATTGCCTGTTAGGTTCACTCCCTCTGGGGCACCTGGCATTGGCCACTGTCGGTAGATGGACCTTTGGTCTGACCCGGTATGGCCGTTCTTATGTTCTTATGTTCACTGGGTAATTAACTCTTACAGGAAGATTAAATAGAGATGGGAGGAGTTGGCAAGATTGGGGAATTTCTAGGATATTTAAAACTTATTTTTTTAGAACACTTTAGTTAGGCCTTGCTATAGTACAGGCTAGGACTAGATTTAAAATTAATTTTCTGCTATCATATGTACACACAGTAGTTACTTTTGATGTCCATGTGTGGACCCAAGAGGAAAAATTACAGTCAGATATTTGGTTGATTTCATTACCTCTGTGCTAGGGCTCTTCCTACAAGTTTTGTACAGTCTTAATTATCAGGGTATGGCATCCTACACTTGCTTTACTCATTTCACTGTATTAGGGCCAGAGCCATGACTCAAGGTGACACAGTCCCCAAGGTGCTCTGTTGTTAAGCACCTATGACTCATCTTATATTCAGCATTATTTCCTATTTCTACCAAGTGCACTTAGGGCCTGATCCAAAGCCCAGTAAAGTCTATGGAAAAGCATCCATTGAGTCCAATAGGTTTGGCATTATGCCCTTATGAAATTTAGTGTTCTTTTTCCTTCACTGACCATTCATCACAGTCATTGTCACAATCAAATTTTAATAGCCATGGCAGCAGGGATGCATGTTGTGTTCGAGTTCAGAAAGCTTCCATGTCTGAGATCTTGCCTGAAGGATGATGGGATTAAAGTTCTTTGATATCATTGTTGTTTTCTATAAGGCTAGAAATTTTAAACCTGGACACCTAAAGTTAGACAGCTAGATACAAGCAGCCTGATTTTCAAAGGGGCTAAACCACCCAAAATTCCATTAAACTCCATGGAATTTGCAAGTGCCTAGCACCTTAAAAAGCAGGCCACTTTATTTTGGAACCTAAATATGGATTTAAGAGCCTAAATTTCTAGCTAACCTGTGACCATTTCAGAAGCAGTTTGATTGCAGCAAAACGAAATGCTTATTTGTCTGAGGAAGTAGCTGGACTATACTCAGAAGAATCAGAGCTAGATCCATCTCTTGGCAGGCACAAGAAAGAATTCTGTTTCAGAAGACTATAGGAAAATGATTGTTCAGAGGTGAATATCAGTCTGGTTGCGGATGAATGCTCTGCCCATGAATTTCCACTTGAGCAACAATCTGTGTGCTGAATCCCACCTTAACAATAAATAAGGATCTCTCCTAAATTTGCAAGTACCATAATCCAATCCCGCATCCATCACCACCTACATATACATTATAGACATTTGTTTGGTGAAGAACACCAGGTTGTTACTATGTGTTTGCATGATGTTTTCATCTCTTTGTTTAAATCAGTCACCAATCACACCAGGGTCTCCGTAAACTATTAAAAAAGAGTGTGATACTGGGGGGAGGTGGGAGAAGGGGAGAGTTCCATTACTGTAATCTTATCTTGAGTCTGAAGGTTTATCTGGGACTAAAACTCACAGCAGCAGAGAGCCAGGGGTCAGTATATTAAAGCAGCAGCAGAGAGCCAGGGGTCAGTATATTAAAGCAGAAAGCAGTAATACATTCAGTTACTAGGCTACTTTAATTTCCATATAAATGCAGAGAATTACAGTAGATTATGCACCTTTCATGCATTTGAAAATTTAATGGTAAAGTCATTTTTATGTCACTTATTTTTTTTCTGTTTTGATGTATTCAATTAATATATTCCTTTCTTCAATGTCTAATATTCTAGCCTTTCACCTTTTATATAACGTTTGAACAATGATAATTTGTATTGCTATTAACAGTTGTGAATTTGTAGCGTTCACATAGGCCTTTGTTTGCTTAAGACTGTTGAACCCAAATGATATCAGGCTAAATGGAGAAAAACAGAAATCCTGGAAGCATCAGGGCAGAAAAAAAAGTTTAAAATAGCCAATGTTGGGCACTAGTATAAGAACACAGACAGAAAAATAGCTCTGTCCTGTCATATCAAAGACTCAGGATTTCTCTGTGGTTCCAGCTTGTGATTCCCTAGGCCAGCAGGAGATGGCCTTATGTTCAGTCTGGAGCATAGATAAAACCTTGACCATGGAATTTTGCATGTGGTATCAGTGCAACTATCAGACTTACTTGAACTCACTATCCCTTGCTGAGTCTGGTAAATGGTATAGGCTTGTGTCTGAACTCCTTTGGTATTTGTGGCTCCTAATGGTGCCGGCACCTGTAGCAGTATAGTCACTACTCACCTCTGCTCTATCAGCAAAGTACTGCTGGACCAGATTGGTATTCAGATGTGAGACCTTCATGGAAATGCAAGTGGTCCACAGAATCAGGCTGATAATACAGTAAGTGATGAACATACCTCTGAGAGTGCACTGTGCTTCTGGAAGTGTGAACTTCAGTAGATAATCAGATTATTCCTGCTTAAATTCCCCCTGTACTTTGAACTGGATGCAATATTATTCGTTTTCTGGCCTGAAGTCACAATGTTACAGCTGGTTTGTTTCACCCCACAAGTGGCTCCCAATCAATGAAGTGAAAGTGATCCATCACTTTGGGGTAAAAAGTGCTCTGTTAATGTTAAAATAAGTGATACCACATGTGTGAAATATTATTAAACTGCTTAAACTCACTGATTCAATTCTTCTGGAAGACCATAACTTTCCAGGCATGAAGAGTTGCAATAGATTTAATGACTATGAGTTCAATTGCTCTACAAGAATATCTGTACTGGCAAACCCTTTTAAATGTAGCGACACACATTACCCTAAATGCAAGTGCATAGAAGGTCCACTAAGCTAACAGTCTCATCCGTCTAGTATGAATCTAAGGTCATCTCAAATTACAGGACATGTAAAATAACCAAGCAACACAACAAAATCCCTTTTGTGTCTTCTCCTGGGGATTTTGTTGTGTTGCTTGGTTATTTTACATGTCCTGTAATTTGAGATGACCTTAGATTCATACTAGACGGATGAGACTGTTAGCTTAGTGGACCTTCTATGCACTTGCATTTAGGGTAATGTGTGTCGCTGTCTTCAAATTACATATGTCAGTTTTTGTCTTTATGAAACCAGTGGTGTTGTTCCTACTCTTGAAATGCAGGAGAGTTCATTTATTTTCCCTTTCACAGAAATGCTTAAATGCATTTACATTTCTAATTGAATTTCATGGAAGAATTCCTCCACATACCCCGTAGCTCTATACAATGCTTAGAGTGAGTTCATTTCCTTTTGTGTTCCTTTAATTGTTTGTCCAATATTTGTTCAGCTTTCTCAACATATGTTTCTTTCTAAATAAGTTCAGCCATCTTTTTCAAGGGTATAATTTAATTTATCTTTTGAAGATGGGTAAATGAATGGTTTTTGAATGGGGCAATTTAAAATGGCTTGTTTGAATATGCTGCTTTGACACTTTTTTGATATTCTCTCCTTAGGATCGTTTTCACTTCCACTTTGATTTGGCAAATTGACTTTTTGCCATATTGTATCTATTCTTCTCTGCTTCTTTAGAACAGCTATGGAATTGCCACAGTCACTTACCTCCTAAAACACACTGTCAATATCCTGAAGGGATAGTGTTTCCCACTGATTTTCACAATTGGCATTTAACCTATTCTTTCCATAATTACTGATATGTGGTGCTGATTAAAATAAGTGCTGAACCACTTACAGGGCCAGCCTAGCATGAGATCCTAGGTTCTCAGGGCATTCCCACCATCCAGGTGCAGAAATATTATACAAAGCCCTAGGTCTCATTTTATATTGGCCCTATAAATAGCTTCCTGGGGCATTAAAATGACTGTGAAAACTGTTAACATACAGAGAAATAAACCACAAAGGCTTAAAAGACAAATCAGTGCATATCTCTGAGGACAGTGAGACTAAGGACTATGGAGTGGAAGAGATAAAGGAGAAACACTGAGACAGTGGAGTAAAATAAAGATAAAAGAGAGGTAACAAAATCCAGTCTAGATCAAGGGAGGACTTGAAAAAAGAAAACCAGAGAAGGATAGTGAGCTAGACACAAGAAAGGGGTCCTGGGTTGCACCTTTGAATGGTGACCTCAAAACAGGTGAAATTTCATGGTTTCAGTTGAGTTTCACTTCGAGTTTTTTCAGGCTCATTCAGACTCAGGGGATGTGAATGCATCTGAACTGCAATGCAAACAACATTTCTGCAAACCCCTGAGAACTGAAACCACCGAGTGTTTCAAAGCTCTGCTTCTAAGGTTTAATCCTTTTCTGCTTTTGTTGCAGTGGGCCGAGACAGGCATTGTCAGCACAGAAACTTAATGATCATTAATGACCTGGAGGATGGTGTGCACTGCACCCTCAGCAAGTTTGCAGATGAAACAGGAAGAGTGGTAGATATGCTGGAGAGTAGGGATAGGATACAGAGTGACCTAGACAAATTAGAGGATTGGGGCCAAAGAAATCGGAAGAGTTTCAACAAGGACAAGTGCAGAGTCCTGCACTTAGAACAGAAGAATCCCATGCACTGCTACAGACTAAGGACAGAATGGCTAGGCAGCAGTTCTGTAGAAAAGGATCTAGGGGTTACTGTGGATGAGAAGCTGGATATGAGTTGACAGTGTGCCCTTGTTGCCAAGAAGGCTAACGGCATTTTGGACTGCATAAGTAGGGGCATAGACAGCAGATCGAGGGATGTGATCATCCCCCCCCATTCAACATTGTTGAGGCCACATCTGGAGTACTGTGTCCAGTTTTGGGCCCCACACTACAAGAAGGATATGGAAAAATTTAAAGAGTCCAGCGGAGGGCAGCAAAAATGATTACGGGGCTGGAGCACATGACTTATCAGGAGAGGCTGAGGGAACTGGGATTCTTTAGTCTGCAGAAGAAAAGACTGAGGGGAGATTTGATAGCTGCTTTTGACTACCTGAAAGGGGGGTTCCAAAGAGGATGGATCTAGACCATTCTCAGTGGTAGCAGATGACAGAACAAGGAGTAATGGTCTCAAGTTGCAATGGGGGAGGTTTAGGTTGGATATTAAGAAAAACTTTTTCACTAGAAGAGTGGTGAAGCACTGGAATGGGTTACTTAAGGAGGTTGTGGAATCGCCTTTGTTAGAGGTTTTTAAGGTCAGACTTGACAAACCTCTGGCTGGGATGATTTAGTTGGGGATTGGTCATGCTTTGAGCATGGGGTTGGACTAGATGACTTCCTGAGATCCTTTCCGACTCTGATATTCTATGATTCTATGAATTGAACCCAAACTTCACATATACCCAATGAGCCAGGAAACCAAACCTTATTTGAGGAGTCACCTTTTCACCAAAAGTATAGATGAGTATGGGTTACAGTTGTGACCTTTGTGTATATAATCTCTGGATTTCTGCCTGATGTCACCATCTGGAAATCTCCAGGAAATAAAATAATATTGCTTAATTCAGAAGAATTGCAGAATAAGTAAAACTCTATAGGTGACCAGACTGGGTTACAACAACTATCCCAGTGACATCACACAGCCTGGCACACATATTAGCTAAGGGCAGGAAGGAACTTGGGTCACAAGTTACAGCATGTGCCACAAATGAAAACAAAAACAAAAACACCCTTAGTGCAAACCTCAGTAATTTACATACTGCATGTATACAGGATATAGCCAGAGTGTGAGGAGAAATTCTGACCTCAGTTAATTCCCTAGAGAAAAGGCAAAATACTGGGCTTTGTGAGGGGAACATGGCAGGATTTGTGAGGAGGAAAATAATCTATCCTCCAGCCCCTTTGTGGATTCTGTTTAGTCCATAGGCTAGAATAGCTACTCTCTGTTCCTTCTGTGGGAATTTTGGGGAACTTTGCCATAAAAGCAGAAAGACATTTCTTAGGGTCCCTTCCATGCCACCCTATTCAGGATCAGTACAGAGACCTTCTCCACTGTGGGCAAGACTATATGTAAGCCCTCTTATTATTATAATTTATTTGTAATAATGTAGTGCCTTGGAGCCCTAACCATGTGCTAGGTGCTGTACAAACACAGAACTAAAAAAGATGGTTCCTGCCCAAAAAGCTTTCAATTTAAATGTGAGACAAGAGACCCATAAGTGGAGTGAAGTTCATTATAAGCAGATGAAAGTTCATTGGGATTTCACTGTAAACAAAGACCTTAATTTATTATAAGTGGATTCCTCTGTAGTGAATTTCTGCCCTGGCAGCATAATGGCGCATCAGTGACTTTACTTCTAAGGAAAGCTCATGTAACATGCTTTAAAGAGGTTTAGTATTTATTAAATGGTGGGTGATATGGGTTTAAAAGAACAAGTATGAAGAGGATATCAGTAACACTATCTTCCTTGCAAATCAGTGTTTTCTCAGTGCAACCGTGCTGGCACTCTACGACAAGGTTTGTTAAAGCAGTAGACAGCTTTAACAAATTATTTCCCAGTAAAGGTTCTCTCATTATCCTGTAAGTGCTTTCCCTCTGTTACAGTGGCGAGCTGACTTTCATTAGATAACTATGTTAGTAAAGTATCTGTTGATGGGAGCCTCCCATGCTCTGAGTGCTCAAGCGATATTTCCTTTTCTTTGTGGTTGAAGCATGAGGATTTTATTTGGATGTCGATGCTGTGTTGCAACTGTGGCTTTTGTTACTCTGCAGTCCTGTTACAACCCTCCTTTTCAAGACTTGCTAGAATCACAGTAGGGTTTTCTTTGTGCAATAAACAAGGTGGTTGATGTGGATTATTAACCTGATGTGCGTAGAATAGGCATTTAGATCAGTGTAATCTCTCTCTATAAACACTGTAGGTAAATGCCAACAAAATCTAGTTAGTTAACAAGTGCAGAATCAAACATGTGCATGTCATATATGCACATGCTGAGGCCAAGAAACTCTGATGATGGGTGCACTAGAAATGTACAATAGATAGACATTTGTTGTGGCTGCTAAATCTGCAGAATATATCACAGAACACTTACAGCAGACTGGGATGGCACTCAGTTTGAAAGAGCCAGTAGCACAAATGATAGTGTTGCTGTTCTTGCTTCTTCTAAGCTACTTTTCTCTTCCTGTCTTTCACCTATAATACACTATTGCCACTGCTAGTATTTCACATATGGGAAAGCTTCAGATCTTAAATGTCACTGACTCTATATCAATTTATTGCTGTCTGGATTTTAAAAAGACAATTGCTGTTTTATTTGTTTTTGTATTCATTAGATTACATTTTTAGTTGCTGAAGTAATTGGAGCTATGGAAAGACTGTGAATGGTGCTTCAAGGAATGCATTGGGAGGGCTATAAACCTGTTCAGATCCTTTTTATCAGATACAGATAAAGATCCAGATCCAGATATATTATCAGATCCAGATAGATTATGATTTGAAGATGTTTTGTGAGACAATTCTATGCATTATCTATATTCTATATTACATAAAAGCAGCAAAGAATCCTGTGGCACCTTATAGACTAACAGACGTTTTGGAGCATGAGCTTTCGTGGGTGAATACCCACTTCCTCAGATGCATGCATGCATCTGAGGAAGTGGGTATTCACCCACGAAAGCTCATGCTCCAAAACGTCTGTTAGTCTATAAGGTGCCACAGGATTCTTTGCTGCTTTTACAGATCCAGACTAACACGGCTATCCTCTGATACTATATTACATAGTATTTCCTGATTTTTTTTTATTTTAACACCTTAATATCTCCCCTTCTCATATTAATGGGCAAGGTAAAAAGGAAAGAATTATCAGTTTTTATTATACAGTTTTGAAAATCTCAATCAAATCCCCTTGTAGCCTTTCTCCTTTCCAAATGTAACAAGCCTTATTTTCAATAATATCTTGCATTTCATGCCCTATGTATGTATAACTGACTGGTTACATGTCCTCCTCAGTCCCTGATCCACACAGAGGATGTGAATGTATTACCACTCTCACTTTAAGAGCCATTTCCTTTAGCTGAAGCTATAGAATATCATGCTTTCAGCTCTGGAGGTTGTTAATCCAATCCCTGCTATGTCTGCCAATGTGGCAGCTGTCACATCTCATGCCCTGTTTATGGTCCTTTTCACTCTCTGCGACAAACATGAGTTCAATCAGTCAGTTAGTTGTGGCACAATATTTGAGCTCAGTCCTGAATTTCATGCTTATCCAAACTCCAAAGTAGCTCAAAAATTCCTTTTCTGATAAGAAATATTTAATATATTTTATTTGAATACAAATAAGCAGGAGCAGTTTCAAACTCGTACTACATGCAAAACTTGTCCTGAACCACAGCTGAGGTCAAATTATCCTCATGCATGTTCTTATCGGACATGCCAAACTCATGAAAAAAATGCAGAAATTGGGCTTTATTTTTTACTTAATTGGCTTGTGAGTTGCTTGTTGGCTAGTCTTTGGCTTGTAGCTTGTTGCTTCAATTTTTTTCTTTTTCTT
The DNA here is from genome assembly GCF_007399415.2 of Gopherus evgoodei. NCBI lineage: Eukaryota > Metazoa > Chordata > Testudines > Testudinidae > Gopherus > Gopherus evgoodei. Next base: position 56,597,295 of record NC_044328.1, on the reverse strand, counting down.
TTTTTTTCCTTTTTAATCAGCTCCCAGTAAGCAGGAGCAAGGGGCAATCAGGGGCAAAGTGGGGGAGAGAGTCAGGGTGCACTGCGGGCCCACCACAGTCCCACACTGCATACCAGGGGGATCTAGGCACATAGAGTGCTGGGGTTCTTAGGGACTGGCTTTTTTTGGTATTGTTTTTTGGTACTATTTTGAAATGATATTAGCTTGATTTTTGGCTTATTGTGAAAGTTGGGGTGCTCATTTACAGTGTGAAAGTTGGTAACTGTGGTTCTTATTCTAAAGCACAATACATCAATTCACTTTCTGCCTTGGCATATCATCCATCATATTTTATGCTTCATTATATCATTTTACTAGTTTCTTCCTTCAGAGCCAGTAAAGAACTACTAAGTCACAATGGAAAGTTGTTCCTTTCGTTGTGGGCAAAAAGCTCCTTATACTTTATGAATCAATTCCCAAATAATGAGAAGTAGGCAGAAATCCTTATTTTTGCTTTGCAAAATTGTTAATGCACAAAACTGTTCACCAGTTCATGGGCCTGTGCCTTCCACTGTGAAGTGAAAAGTCCCAGACCTCTGAGTCCCACTTTCAACTTTCCAGTGCCTAGTCATCCTGAGGTTTCTCCAGACAGTGGACTACTATCTGAGAGAACACCAACCATTTCTGAGATCACAGCTGAATAAATGTTCTATGGATTGAGGAGGTGCAATGGAATATAGAATTGTTACCCATAAGTCATGGAGAGCCACTCTGCAGCCTCAGGGCTGTTGTCACTCCATAGGCCCTGTGTCCCTTATATGCTTGGATGGGTTGTGGGCTTTTGCTAAGTAATCCAATGGCCCAATGAGACCCCACCCTCCACCCCCATACATAATGAGCTCTGTGCACTAAGGTGCATTGAGCCTGCTGGAGTTCGGCTCTCTGGGGCACAAAGGTACCACCTTTACAGGCTCACCATCTCCTACATCTCCTGTCCAGCAGAACACCTCTGGTCATGATTCTTTTAGGGCTTTCTTTGGTCCTTTACTTGAGCTGCAGGATTTCCCCCTGAAAGAATAAACCTCAATCAATCAAACTCCCAATTAACTCAGGAGAGTTGACCATTTTTCTGTTACCAGACAATAATTTTTTCCCAAAAGTTCTTGAAATGGAAGTAAATGAAATTTAAAGATATAATAAATTAGGCAATTTAGTTGTTTTGATTAGCCAGAAAACCATGCATGTCAAGCAAATTTTAAAACAAGTAAACTTTCTATAACAGTTCCTCTCCCCGCATACTTGGTACTTAATTTTGCATAGCTGGGAAATCCACTGAGGATCTGTAAGAGTTTAACATTTTTGATAGTTTCTAAGTTAAATGGAACTTCAATCAGTGCTGTTCAAACCCTGTCATATTCAGTGAGGCCAATGGAAAATATATTTGCTCATTATTAAGAAAAAAGAGAAGCAGTGCTCACAAAAATATGGGGTGACTATGATAGGGTATACCAGACACTATGAGGCACCCTCCTGAAGGCCTTGTGGCCCTGCTACACCTCACCCCAAAAAGGGCAGTGGAGAGGGTCCTCCAAGCCTCCTAGAGTGGCTATGTGGGACACAGCCAGTCAGGGCCCAGCTAGCAGGCTGGTATAAGAAGAGCTGCAGGGCCAGAGAGAGTTCAGTTATTAGATAGAACTGGAGGGGAGTGGATGGTGTCCTGGGCTGGCTGATGGGACTCTATCAAGACAAGGCCCTGAGGTAAGGGTGAAGAAGGTGCTGGAGCCATAGGAAAGTGGCCTAAGGAATTGTATGAGCAATGCAGTTTATTTAAAGGGACATAGCAGATGGCTGCTATCTATTGGGTCCCTGAGCTGGGACCTGGAGTAGAGGCTGGGCCCGAGTCTAGCCCACTAGCCACTGAGAAAGTGGCCTGGACTTTGATACATCCCAGAAGGGGAACTGGACTATTTTAGTGGCCCAGCTGAAGAACTGGGGCCAAAATGGCCCAGAGAGGCAAAGAGGGAGAGAACCCTGGGGCATGTGCCCCACACCAGGACCAGGACTGCTTGAAGAATAGGGACAATTTGAGAGAGCCTAGAAAGGGGCAAGACAGTTCAAACCAAGGTACTGAGATTCTGAGATTCATATATTCTAGGGCTGGAAGGCACCTCGAGAGGTCATTGAGTCCAGTCCCCTGCCCTCATGGCAGGACCAAATACTGGCTGGACCATACCTGATAGACATTTATCTAACCTACTCTTAAATATCTCCAGAGATGGAGATTCCACAACTTCCCTAGGCAATTTATTCCAGTGTTTAACCACCCTGACAGTGAGGAACTTTTTCCTAATGTCCAATCTAAACCTCCCTTGCTGTAGTTTTAAACCCATTGCTTCTTGATCTATCCTTAGAAACTAAGATGAACAAGTTTTCTCCCTCCTCCTTATGACCCTTTTAGATACCTGAAAACTGCTATCATGTCCCCTCTCAGTCTTCTCTTTTCCAGACTAAACAAACCCAGATCTTTCAGCCTTCCTTCATAGGTCATGTTCTCAAGACCTTTAATCATTCTTGTTGCTCTTCTCTGTACCCTCTCCAATTTCTCCACATCTTTCTTGAAATGCAGTGCCCAGAACTGAACACAATACTCCAGTTGAGGCCTAACCAGTACGGAGTAGAGCAGAAGAACGACTTGTCATGTCTTGCTCACAACACACCTGTTAATGCATCCCAGAATCACGTTTGCTTTTTTTGCAACAGCATCACTCTGACTCATATTTAGCTTATGGTCCACTGTAGATAGGCCCTGTTGAACTGATTGAGGAGAAAGCCCAGAGATGAGGATGACCAGGTGTCTGGTTTTGAGTGGAAAACCTGGTAAAAAAGGGATCCTGATGGCTCTGGTCAGCACAATTCACTGGGACATTGACTGTCTGGTTGGCGGCACTGTGCAGTGGGGCTGGCAGGCTTCCTTCCAGCCTTCGCTCTGTGTGGCTCCTAGGAAGCAACTGGCATGTTCACCACACTGTCCCTCACACTGCCTGTCCTGCAGCTTCCATTGGCCATGGTTCCCTGCCAATGGGAGCTGTATGAATGGCACCTGTGGACTGGGCAGCGTGCAGAGCTGCCTGGCCATACCTCCACATAAGAGCTAGAGGAGGGGACATGCTGCTGTTTCTGGTAGTTGCTTGAAGTAAGCGCTGCCCAGAGCCTGCACCAAACCCCCTTCCTGGATTCTAACCCCCTGCCGCAGCCCTGATCTCCCTCCCACCCTCCAAACTCCTTGATCCCAGCCCAGCGCACCCTCCTGCACCCCAAACCTCTCATCGCCAGCCCCACCCCAGAGCCCACACCCCCAGCCAGAGCCTTCAGTCCCTCCCTGTGCCCCAACCCCAGCCTGCCCCACCCTGGACCCCTCTCCCACACACTGAATCCCTCATTTCTGGCCCTACCCAAGAGCCTGCAACCTCAGCCAGAGCCCTCAACCTCTCCCAGCCCCCTGAGCCAGCCCAGTGAAAATGAGCGAGTGAATGAGGGTGGGGAGATGGGGATGGAGTGAGTGGGGGGGGTGGCCTCAGAGAAGGGGCAGGGCATGGGCAGGGATTCAGAGGACGGGCAGGGGGCGGGGCAAGAGTGTTTGGTTTTGTGCAAATAGAAAGTTGGCAACCCTACCAGAGCTAGGGCTGCAAATCAAGAGACATTACTGAGGGCTTTGAGATAGAACATACCCCAGAAGGAATTTACATTACTTTTATTACACAGACTGACACTGTGTGTCTCAGCTGGAGGACTGAGTCACCTAAGAGCCACCATAAACACATAGAGAGACTGCAAGCACACGCACCTGGTCAGGGGGTGCTCGCAAAAGGTGAGCCTTACAGGGACAATTATCACTGACACAAGGGACAGTTGGGTGTCCAACTTCCAGGGGAGATGGTCATTTAGCTCCTATCTGTGTAATTGAAAATCACCCCCTAAAGACATCAATGCATATAAAAGATAATCAAGTGCTGATTCTTGGCAGTGGTGTTGACAGCTTTGGGATTTTCTTTATTTTTCAGTACGCAGTTCGTTTCCTAAAAGGTCATCACTTGTTTCATTGCACATGTTTGAATCTGTGATGAGTTTGTGTAGCTCTTGGACATCTTAGCTTTCTACTAATTTATTTACTGGTGGGAAATGACTAGAGCTGTTCAACGCCTTCCAGTCTTATTTAAACCAGATTCGTAATTTTTTTGTGTCATAATAAAGTCTCATAAGCTCACAAGTCCTGAAGATGGGTTCAAATGAATCCATTTTTCCCATAGTCAGTTTTGCTGTTAATTAATAGTTAAAGCTCAGTGATTTTATGTACGTTCACATCAGTTCACACTGGGTTTGCATAGAGCTCACTAGAAACAGCAGTGGGGCTAATCGCAATTCCAAGAACCATGAGTGAGACATCCTGGAAGGGGGATGAGTTATCAATATCCAGAGAGAGGGACGAACCCCACCAGATACTTCCCTGTGACCATATTTTCAACTTAACCATGAAACAAAACGATCCTTTCTTCAGTCTCCCTGTTTAGAAAGACCATTACAGCCATTTCTACAACCATTGCTCACACTGAATATTACTTACTCATTCCCGTGATTGCAGTGAGGTCAATGTGTTTATTCATGTGAGTGAGTACTACCTCATGTGAATAAAAGTTGCACAGTTGGGCTCCTTGCAAATGACTCTCTAACATCTGTACACCTCATTTCCTGGCCAGAAGTTCAGGATGTACTATTTTCAAATCTGATTTGCAAGTAATACATAAGTGCTGCCCATTGACTGATCATCCTTGAAAGTTTATATGCTGTTGGAGTTAAGGATGTGATGATTAATGTTTCCCCTGCCCTTGATTATGAACCACTATCTGATGTCCTGATTTTTTTCTTTTAAAATCACTGCTTTAGGAAATGTAGCCTTGCTTTCAGTTTACACACAAGAAGTAAGCTTCATCTTGTGTGGTGGAGAGGGGGAGAATTTTTCCTACATACTTATTGATATATAGATGGAAAGATGTTGCTGGGGTAAGTATATATATATATAGAGAGAGAGAGAGAGTTTGAGTTTGCAGCCACCTTTTGAACTGTGACGAAGAGCAGGTTTGTCAACTATAGTATTTGGGCAACTTTTGCAAATAAATCTAAAAATCTAATCTTGGGTGCAGAGCAACAGTCCAAAATAGCCAGTGAAAGTTTTATCACACTATATTTTAAAGTTGTATTTTGAGAGTAGATAACCCCATAAAACATTTCAGAGGTCTCAAATGCTCTTTTAGTGTGGACACTGGGTAACTTAATGGGGAGATCACCTGCTGTTATTCAGGTTCCACCTGTTGACAACAATGTTTGGAGAATTTGCAGCTCTTGAAGCTTTGCCATCTCCTCCCTTTGCACCAGGGATGGATTTCTAGAGTGAGAGCACTTGTGTGTCAGCCACTTGATCTAACCTTCTATTTTTTCTGAGAACTTAGGGGGATGAGTTCCCAAAGGAAAATGGCAAAAAGCTCATTGAAGTTAATGAAAAGGCTTCCATTGACTAAATGAGTTTTGGATCAGACTTAGAGTGCATCAGTCATCAATCCTGTTTGCATAGAAATGTAGTCCTAGTCCCTGATTCAGTATCCATTGAAGTCAATAGGTGTCCTTCCATTGACTTCTAAGAGAACTGTCCTAAGTTGGCATCTCACTATGGTTCCTGTTTGGGGTTTAGGAGGTGACATGTTCTGTTCGTTGTCAATGTTTGTATCTGCTGTTGAAACAAACAATGTCTTTGATGTCAATGGGTATTGGATCAATACTGTGTACTATAAACTCCTCTTCACAGGCCACTGAGATGTGTTAAGCCTCCTTCTCCAGCCCAGGCTATGTGGAGGGTGTTCAAAAAGTACTGCCTGCATTTAGGAGCAATGCCATGTGTGATGGGGCCCTGTGTGTCAAGTTGGGGCCCAGTGCAGGATTGGTACACTCCGTCACACCATCGTCGGGATTCCCTATTAAGCAGGTGGTTCCAGTCGAGTGGGTCCCAGCCCCCTGATGGGGTCACTTAGACAAATAATCTGTGGGTCCCTGGGCAGGCAAAACAAACAAGTAGTCTGGAGCCCTGCAGCCACCTGGCTGGGGCAGGCAATATGACTGAAGGAATTAGCCCTTTGGGCAGGGCAAAACATCAGTCAGTCTCTGGCCCCTGGGTGGGGTGAAACAAACAGTCTATGGGCCTTATGTCCCTCTAGGCTGGGACATAGAGCGGGCATCAACCTCCTCAGCAGATGGTGGATTGGCTTCTCCAGCAGTCTCTGACATCGGCAAGTCTCTACCACTAGGAGTGTCATAGGAACCGTCAGTGTACGTCCTTCCTCCTCTGTCGCCTTCCCCAACTGAGCTGGGCTGCATCCTTTTATCTGGCTTCTCCATCTGGAGCATGCACAGCAGGGGAAAAGGGGTGTGGCCACCTGAGCTCACAATGATTGGTCCGCTCCTGGCGGACCAGTGTGGGGTTGCTACATTCCGTCACACCATGAAAAAAGCAAGAAATGAGAATAGAAGTAGAATATCTAGGGGCTAGTCTACACTAAAGGAGCTACATTGGCACAGCTGTGTTGCTGTAGTGTGTCTGGTGAAGATGCTCTATGCCAATGGAAGAGAGCTCTCCCTTCGGCATAAACAATCCACCTCTGTAAGAAGTGGTAACTCTGTCAGTGAGAGAAGCTCTCCTGTCAACACAGCGGTGTCCACATCAGTACTTAGGTTGGTGAAATTTATGTCACTGGAAGGGTCACTTGACTCATAGACTTTAGGGTCAAAAGGGACTAATGTGGTCATCTAGTCTGACCTCCTGTACAAAGCAGGCCACAGAACCCTACCCATCCACTTCTATAACAAACCCCTAACCTATGTCCGAGTTATTGAAGTCTTCAAATTGTGGTTTGAAGACCTCAAGCTGCAGAGAATCCACCAGCAAGTGACTCGTGCCCCATGCTGCAGGAAGGCGAAAAACCTCCAGGGCCTCTGCCAATCTGCCCCGGAGGAAAATTCCTTCCCGACCCCAAATATGGCGATCAGCTAAACCCTGAGCATGTGGGCAAGACTCACCAGCCAGCACTCAGGAAAGAATTCTCTGCAGTAACTCAGATCCCATCCCATCCAACATCCCATCACCGATCACTGGGCATACATATCTGCTGATATCAAAGATCAATTGCCAAAATTAAGCTATCCCATCATACCATCCCTTCCATAAACTTTTCAAGCTTAGTCTTAAAGCCAGATATGTCTTTTGCCCCCACTACTCCCCTTGTAAGGCTGTTCCAGAACTTCACTCCTCTAATGGTTAGAAACCTTCGTCTAATTTCAAATCTAAACTTCCTAGTATCCAGTTTATACCCATTCATTCTTGTGTCTACATTGGTACTAAGCTTAAATAATTCCTCTCCCTCCCTAATATTAATCCCTCTGATATATTTATAAAGAGCAAGCATATCCCCCCTCAGCCTTCTTTTGGCTAGACTAAACAAGCCAAGCTCTTTGAGTCTCCTTTCGTATGACAGGTTTTCCATTCCTCTGATCATCCTAGTAGCCCATCTCTGAACCTGTTCCAGTTTGAATTCATCCTTCTTGAACATGGGAGACCAGAACTGCACACAGTATTCCAGGTGAGGTCTCACCAGCGCTTTTTATAACGGTACTAACACCTCCTTATCTTTGCTGGAAATACCTCGCCTGATGCATCCTAAAACCGCATTAGCTTTTTTAACGGCCATATCACATTGGCGGCTCATAGTCATCCTGTGATCAACCAATACTCCAAGGTCCTCCTCCTCCTCTGTTGCTTCCAACTGATGTGTCCCCAATGTATATCTAAAATTCTTATTATTAATCCCTAAGTGCATGACCTTGCACTTTTCACTATTAAATTTCATCTTATTACTATTACTCCAGTTTACAAGGTCATCCAGATCTCCCTGTATGATATCCCAGTCCTTCTTGGTGTTAGCAATACCCCCCAGCTTTGTGTCATCCGCAAACTTTATTAGCACATTTCCACTTTTTGTGCCAAGGCCAGTAATAAAAAGGTTAAATAAGATTGGTCCCAAAACCGATCCTTGAGGAACTCCACTAGTAACCTCCTTCCAGCCTGACAGTTCACCCTTCAGTATGACCCGTTGAAGTCTCCCCTTTAACCAGTTCCTTATCCACCTTTCAATTTTCATATTTATCCCCATCTTTTCCAATTTAACTAATAATTCCCCATGTGGAACCCTATTAAATGCCTTACTGAAATCGAGGTAAATTAGGTCTACTGCATTTCCTTTGTCTAAATAATCTGTCACCTTCTCAAAGAAGGAGATCAGGTTGGTTTGGCACAATCTACCTTTGGTAAAACCATGTTGTAATTTGTCCCAATTACCATTGACCTCAATGTCCTTAACTACTTTCTCCTTCAAAATTTTTTCCAAGACCCTACATACTACAGATGTCAAACTAACAGGTCTATAGTTACTCGGATCACTTTTTTTCCCCTTTCTTAAAGATGGGAACTATGTTAGCAATTCTCCAGTAGTACAGTACAACCTGAGTTTACCGATTCATTAAAAATTCTCACTAACGGGCTTGCAATTTCATGCATCTGTTCCTTTAATATTCTCGGATGAAGATTGTCTGGGCCCTCCGATTTTGTCCCATTAAGCTGTTCAAGTATGGCTTCTACCTCAGATGTGGTAATATCCACCTCCATATCCTCATTCCCATTTGTCATCCTTCCATTATCCCTAAGCTCCTCATTAGCCCTATTAAAGACTGAGGCAAAGTACTTATTTAGATATTGGGCCATGCCTAGGTTATCCTTAACCTCCTTTCCATCCTCAGTGTTTAGCGTCCCACTTCTTCTTTCTTTGTTTTCTTCTTATTTATATGGCTATAGAACCTTTTACTGTTGGTTTTGATTCTCTTTGCAAGATCCAACTCTACTTGGCTTTTAGCCTTTCTCACTTTATCCCTACATGTTCTGACCTCACTAAGGTAGCTTTCCTTGCTAATCCCACCCTTCTTCCACTCCTTGTAGGCTTTCTGCTTTTTCTTAATCACCTCTCTGAAATGCTTGCTCATCCAGCTCGGTATATAACTCCTGCCTATGGTTTTTTTTCCCCTTTCTTGGGATGCAGGCTTCTGATAGTTTCTGCAGCTGCGACTTAAATTCCAGGCCTCCTCCGCATTTAGATCCACAAGTTCTTCAGTCCAATCCACTTCCCTAACTAATTTCCTTAATTCTTTAAAGTTAGCCCTTGAGAAGTCAAAAACCCTAGTCCCAGATCTATTTTTGTTTATCCTTCCATCTAGTTTGAACTGAATTAGCTCATGATCACTCGAACCAAGGTTGTCCCCTACAACCATTTCTTCTATGAGGTCCTCACTGTTCACCAAAACCAAATCTAAAATGGCATCCCCTCTTGTTGGTTCTTCAACTATTTGGTGAAGAAATCCATCTGTTATCACATCCAGAAGAATCTGAGCCCTTTATTCTTGCTAGCACTTGTCCTCCAGTCTATATCTGGGAAGTTAAAGTCTCCCATGATCACACATTTCCCATTACTGTTTACTTCATTAAAAACATTAAAGAGGTCTCTATCCATCTCCAAATCAGATCCCGGCGGTCTGTAGCACACCCCAAGCACTATCTCAGGGGAGGCTCTAGTAGCTTTCTTTCCCAGTGTGATTTTTGCCCAGATAGACTCTGTCTTGTCCATTCCATCACTTCTTATTTCTTTACAGTTAACCTCCTCATTGATGTACAATGCTACTCCACCACCTTTGCCTTTATTTCTGTCTTTCCTAAAGAGCACATAGCCTTCAATACCTGTACTCCAGTCATGACTACTATTCCATCATGTTTCTGTTATCCCTATAATATCCGGTTTCACTTCCTGCACCAGTAGCTCTAGTTCCTCCATTTTGTTCCCGAGGCTCCTCGCATTAGTGTACAGACATCTTAATTTTTGCCGTTTGGCTTCACTGACATTCTTTACCCGATTGGGCACAGACATTCTACCACCAGCATCACCCGTTAGTCTGCTATCTACACTACCCTTCCTCCTTATACCAATTCTTCTGTCCACGGCTGTATCCCCTCTTACTTTGTTTACTTCCCTCTCAAGGTTAAATTCGGGTGTGGAGATCTCCTGGACATCTCCCAACCATCTCCCCCAAATTCCTAGTTTAAAGCTCTCTTAATCAGTTCAGCGAGCTTCCATCCTAGAAGTCTATTTCCCTCCTTGCTCAGGTGAAGTCCATCCTGATGGAACAGTCTTCTGTCCGTAAATGCTTCCCAGTGGCCGTACATCCCAAAGCCCTCCTTATAGCACCACTGCCTGAGCCATCTGTTGATCGCCATAATCTTGTTACACCTTTGTTGCCCTTCTCTAGGAACCGGCAGAATCCCACTGAAGATCACCTGAGCCTCGATTTCCTTAAGCATCTTCCCCAGTCTGGCATAGTCTCCCTTGATACATTCCAGAGAGTATCTAGCCGTATCATTCGTTCCCACATGAAGGACAATCAACGGATTCTTTCCTGCTCCTGCTAGGATCCTTTTCAACCTCAGGTCCACATCCTGTATCTTAGCACCCGGCAGACAGCACACCCTTCTGTTCTCCCAATCAGCTCTAGTTACAGGCCTGTCTATTCTTCTCAGTAAGGAGTCTCCAATCACATAGACCCAGGGCCAGCTTTAGGCTGATTCAACCGATTCCCAGGAATCGGGCCCCGCGCCTAAGAGGACCCCGCGCCGAGAGCCGGAGCCCCGGCCAGAGTGCGGCAAGCCACCTTGCAGCCCCGCTCTCCCAGCCGGAGCCCCAGCCAGAGCGCAGCAAGCAGCCCCGCTCTCCCGGTAGGAGCCCCGGCCAGAGCGCAGCAAGCAGCCCCGCTCTCCTGGCCAGAGCACGGCAAGACTCCCCGCTCTCCCGATCGGAGCCCCAGCCGGAGCGAGGCAAGCCGCCCTGCAGCCCTGTTCTCCCGGCCCGAGCCGCGGCCAGAGAGCGGCAAACTGCCCCGCAGCCCCGCTCTCCCTGCTGGAGCTCCGGGCCCTTTAAATAGCCCCCATAGCCCTGGGATAGTGGGGGGCTCTGGGAGCTACTTAAAGGGCCAGGGCTCCAGCTGCCTCTGCCACCCCGTCCTTTAAATAGCCGCCGGAGCCCCGCCACCCTCATGTATTCTCTAGGGCTCTCGCCGCTATTTAAAAGGTCCGGGGCAGGGTAAAAGCAGGGGAGCCCTGGGCCCTTTAAATAACCCCCAGAGCCCTGGGATAGCGGGAGGCTTGAGGGCCATTTAAAGGGCCGGGGCTCCAGCTACCTCTGCTGCACCCCCTGCCCTCAGCCAGCTCTGCACTCCGTGCCCACAGCCAGCCTCTGCCAAACCCCCTGCCCTGTCTCCAGCCACCCCCTGCCACACACCCCTGTGGCCCTGCCCAAAGCCAGCCAGCCCCCACACACCCCTGCCCGCACCACTCTGCACACCCTGCCCACACCCAGCCCCAAACCCCCTGCCCTATCTCCAGCCAACCCCGCTGCACTTCCCTGTCTGAAGCCAGCTAATTCTGCACTCCTCTGTCTCCAGCCCTCTCAATCCCTGCTGCATCCCCCTGCGGCCCTGCCTGAAGCCAGCCCACCCCACACCCCCGTCTCCAGCCAGCCCTGCACCCCTTGTCCTGCCTGCAGCTAGACCCTACCTCCAGTCAGCCCCTGCTCTGCCTCCAGCCAGCCCCATGTCCACTGCTCCCCTGCAGTTCCCAGGGCTGTAATCCTGCACACCTGCTTCAATGAGGGGGACAGGGAGCAGCTGGGACCCACACATGTGCACACCTGCAGGGAGTGGCAGGGACCCACACATGTGAAATGGCGGTCATTAATAAGCAATCAACAGCATATATGATGCAATGTACATAATATATAATTGTATTATTTATATAGTTATGGAAAGTAAATAATACATGGAAGAAATGAAAGGCTTTTTTTTACATTTCTTTTTTTTTAGTCATCCCTGCCAGGGCCCCGCTGAAAATGTTCAAATTGGGCCCCGCACTTCCTAAAGCCGGCCCTGCGTAGGCCTGCCTTTTCCTGGTGACAGTGTGATTCTCCAGTCTATCTCCTGCACCCACTGGCTGCAAGTCCTCTCGATTCCTATTCACCCTTGCAATCCTCCTGGGGCTTATATTTGGTGTTGCCTCCATTGACTCCTCCCCTCCTCTTGTAGGATTATCAGCTCTTCTCTTTTTCCTTGCTCTCTCTCCTTCAGCGACCACCTGCTGTGCCCCTTCTTCATTTTCCAACTCTGAAAACTTGTTCCTGAGTTCTATTTCTCCTTCACTGGCCCCTCTTTTCCTCTGCCTGGTTCTCTTAGTCACATGCTTCCACCGTCCACTTTCCTCACCCAGCAGTCTCTCCTCTGAATTCTTTGGTCCTGCTTCCATCTGCATGTCTGAGCTTATCCCTTCAGCCCCCTCGTGTCTGTGCTCCATCATCTGCTCAAACCCCCTTCTAAATTCAACCAGAGTTTCCACCTGCATCTTCAGTCCTCGGATCTTTTTTTCCATCAGCTCTATCAGGCGGCACTTCATGCAGACAAAACTCTTTTCAGGTACCCCCTCCAAGATCATATACATGCCGCAGCTTCCACATTCAGGCATCCTCATTGTGTCTTTCACTGCTACCTCTGTATCAGTCATAGCCTTCCCACCTAAAGCCTGGTAGTCCACGGAACACAACACAAACCCCCAGCAGGCACCAGACCACCACCAACTCCCTTAACTAGCCTGTCAGTTCCTCTGTCTTAGTCTCCCCTGCAACCTCCCCCTGGAAACTCCCACTGAAACTCCCCTGTTTACAGCTCTGTTTGCTGGCTACTGTGCTGCTGCCTGACTGGCTGGCTACTTTTATAGGACCCCTAATCAGGTAAGCCCCGCCCCCTAATCAGGGCTCCGCTGCTCTCCCAGCACACTGCCCCTAGCAGCCTCCATGCACATACACACTACACACAACAATCCACAAACTACAAAAATCTGCTCCTCCAACAGAACTCCCTCTGAAACTCCCCTGTTTACAGCTCTGAGCAATATACCAAAGTAAGTGGTAGACCTGGCCTAATAAAATTACTTTAAAAAAAAGAGAGAGAGAGAGAGAGCATGAGACTGAAAACGCATTTAGAACAGACACTAAAAGAAGAATCTTCCCTCCTCCCCAAAAAAGTGGACTCTGCACTTCTAGGATGGGAACTCCTCTCTCGAAAGTTTGCTACACTCATGTTTGTTCTTTTTTTAAATTTATTTATTTATTTTTATTTCTGAGAGGACACTTCATCCCTTTCTACATCTTTTGTGATAACCTCTTTAACACCAATCCCCTGACTTTCAGGGAGTCAGGCAGTATGATTTGGGCCCTTTCAGCTGTGTTGATAAAAACATGCTTAAGCCCAATTTAAACTAATTTATCACCTGATGAGTTTCTAAAATGGTTTGGTAGGGCTATAGGGGATGTGACAAATCTGTGTTAAAACTAGCTTTCAAAAACCATGCAGGAGCATGTTTTTTAATATAGCTAAAAAGCCAGAGTAGATGGAGTGATGGAGGAAAGAGACAAGACGGTAGCTGAAATGGCTACACAAGCAAAGGAAAATGTTTTCCTACATCACAATTAGGATATCTGCTGTACCTGGGATAAATGATGAATTCTTTGGCTGACTCAAATCACAGTAAACACGGTGCCCTGCACACCACACAGGTCTCCATTTGAAATGTGTTTGAAATGGAAAGAGAAACTGTAAGCCTAGCTCTGGAAATATCCTCTTCTCTGTCTGCTTCTTACTGAGTCTGTTCTTAACAAAGCAGTCTGAAGATACCATATAATCATTTCATATATGCCTTTGACAGGTATTATGTAGAATATTCCGGAAGGCATTGCATTAACCATCTTTTCAATGCTAGTACATCCTACCTGCCATATTCTTTCCGTAAAGCAGATAAGCTGTTTGTCTTTTTTGTCTGTGGGGAAAGGCTTTTAATCTGATGATGTTTTCATCCTAAATATTGAGTGAGAGAGAACATCTTACTTTAGAAAATATGGTTTTCAGTTCTCTTCTGGTATTAATCTACTTTGTTGAACTCCTTTGGACTAAACTTTGCACATAGAACAGTGTTCAAAATAATATGTAAATCAGTGATCTATGTCACTGAAGATGAATTGGGTAGTATTAATCAAAGACAACAAACTTCTCTATTTTGCTTTGTTTAGGCCTACTTTATGTAATATCCTGCACTCTCATTACATTGGGAGCTGCTGGCACAAGAATGTATGTTTCTCTTCACTTACACTTGCTAGCATTCAGTCATAGACTAGCTCAAGTCCCCAAAAACTGTTCTGAGAAGCCTAAGTATTTTCATGCCAAAAGGTAATTTGTAAGAAATTAAAGATAAGTTTAGGTCTAGATTTACGAGGCAGATTTAGGTTTTGCAGTGCTAAGCATTGGAATGCCTAACTTTTAGGCAACCTCCATATGTAGCTGAATTTTCAGCCTCAAGTTAGGTGCCCAGGTTCCCTATACAATGCATAGGGAAAGTTATATCTGAACAGGTGATTTATAGAAGCCAGCACACTGAAATGGGAGACACCTAAATTTCTTTTTAAATTTTTCTAGAACAATAGATATCATGACTTTGCAAATTTCTTTCACTGCTAACGTGTTGTAGTCACTTTTCTTTCTAGTTGAATTCCTGGTGCATTTAAAATGTACTCACAAAGGTTTTTATTATTTTAATGCCCTAAGATTCTGCAGTAATTTTGAGCTTCCTTATTTATAACTTTCAAAGTCTTATTTTGCAGGCAAATAGTTCATATCCCATATGGGCCACTTGCTCCATCTATTTGTATAATAACTTAGCACTTCCCCCTAAAACAGAGTTCAGTTTGTTACTAATTTTACACAACACTGCATAAAACATATTTAATTAACATGAGCAGTTTCAAAATTCATTTAGGGACCAAAAATGAAATGTTTTATGGACAGCATTGGCAGTAAATTATTGATTGGCTAATCAAATTCTTTTCAGAC
This sequence comes from Gopherus evgoodei, assembly GCF_007399415.2. Lineage (NCBI taxonomy): Eukaryota > Metazoa > Chordata > Testudines > Testudinidae > Gopherus > Gopherus evgoodei. The sequence continues at coordinate 56,582,193 of NC_044328.1, read as the reverse complement.
TCAATTACTGACCAACTGATAAAGTATCATTCCTTCAATAACGGATATTCTCCAAATGCTTTGTCATGGCTAAGCAACTTGCCCAGCATCCATTGCGTTTCCTAACAAATTTAAAACTTCTTAATACTATTACATGTCAGTCAAATTTACCCTTTTCCAAGCCTTTATGTGTGTACTTGTACTTGTGCTGTCTGTCTGTCGCTTTCTCGTCTCTATCTAGATTAATCCTACCATGCACAAGTTTGTCCATCTTGCTTTAAGATGTCCCATTTGAACACAGTTTTCAATTAGGCAGTTCCTCTGTGTGCCAGAGGGGCTATAATTGGCTATCATTGATTTTTGTCACCCTTTACTCAATGGTTATAGATGAACTGGTTAGTGCTGGGTGTACCTTAAAAGGTTCAGCTATTGAATTAAAGTAAGTTCTCCCTCTCCAAAAAGTTCAGAAGTTTATCTGAGGCATTTATCTATTGCAGAAATTGGGCTAGCAATCTCATGAAGTGAGGTGGTTGTTTTGTTTTTTAAGACTTCTACTAACTCTTGGGATTAGTTTGGATAGTGCAGCACTATCTAGTTTTAGTATGGTGATTTAACTTCTATTTCCAGGGAAGCAATTTTTTTTCTCTCAACATCTTTTCTGACCTTCAAAGAAAGATCAATTTCATTTCTACCTTGGTAAAGGTTCAGGCTATTTTATATTTTCACTTTGACCAGTCTTCCCCTTTCAGGTGGCCATTTTAAGCAACAAATATGAAGGTTAGTGCCAACTTTGGTATTTTCTGCCGATCAGAGAATGGAGAGTACTTGGAACACAGTGCGCGCTCAAGGATGAGGTGCTTGTCTCTTGTTCTGAAGGGGGCATTATAATGCAACTGCAGCTTAAATATAATATATAAAACTTGCATTCTGTAAGAGAAGTAGCACCTGGGATAGCTCTGTACCTTTCACATAGCATCCCTTGCAAATTGTCTTAGAAACATACAGTAATAGGTCTGATCATAAGATGATTTCCTTTGTTACCTTTTCATGTGAAAAATATACATCAGTGCAAGAAGGAAACTGGTTCCCATATCACATTGACTGATCTGTTGCTGGCCATTATGTTGATAGAATTGTAATGATTTCACAGCAAACTCACTTATATTAATATTAGAGAGACAAGGTGGGTGAGGTAATATCTTTTATTGGACTGTCCTCTGTTGGTGAGAGAGACGAGCTTTTAAGCTTAAAGAGAGCTCTTGAAAGCTTCTCTCGCTCCCCAACAGAAGTTGGTCTAATAAAAGATATTACCTCTCCCACTTTGTCTGTCTAATATCCTGGGATCAACATAGCTACAACAACATTGCATAAAAATGATATTAATATTGGCATCTTGAGATTCAATGATCAGATTTAGGACTTAATCCAGAAGTAAGTCAAAAGCTATATTCTTCTGTGCACTTAGGATGACAGTTGTCGTGGTATAGATTTTAGATAAGAGAAATACATATTTGATCATCCAGTCCGTCCCTTCCCACTGCACGATTGTTCTCTACAGTCTGGCTCATTTTTTAGTGATTTGTGCAGCCTAATTTTAAAGGTCTCTCTACCACTTGCTCTGAGAGGCTGTTCCATGGCTTAATTCATCTAAATCAGGAAGCTTTTCTAATCATTTAAATTTTCACTTCCTTAATTGTATCCACTTTCTTCTCACAAATCTATGTACCACCCTAAATAGTCACTTTAAGATTCTTGGTGTTAAGACTTTATGATGAAAAGTAGTCTGTTATTCTGTTCCCCGTTAGTTGTTGTTTTTAGCTAATCTATTTATATTCAGCTCTCTTAGGCCTAATTTTTAGACACTGACATACATCTGTGCAGGAGCCAATAATAAGGGGGTGCAATTTTTTGCATTTTTGTTCTTAATTTAGGCCTGTAAGGCCCTAGTTCTGCAAAGCATGTGTTTAACTATATGCCTGGTAGGTTATCCTCTTGAATTCACTAGAACTATGATTCTGGTTTGACACTGCTAAAAGTGGATGGAGAATCAGGTTTGGACAGTTTTACAACATCGTTCATTATATTCTCAAGGAGTTTTGTTTTTTTAATTCTAAAATGTCTCAACAAGCTAAGAGGAAAGTAATAGTTCACCAGTACAGAGACACATTAAATATTACATCTTAAAAATTTCACACGTGGTTTAATTTAAACCAATATGGGGACCAACAAAAGGCCAAATAATGATAATTGTTTTGACTTTACTATCATGCTCTTATCATACCTGTCCAATGTCCATTTTGTCAGAAGTCACTCACTTAACTCCAAAAATTTCCTCTGTTCTATACAGATTTGACATTCCCTCACTTGTATTATGGAAAATTATTTTCCGTCAGTAATAAAGAATCTCAAAATTGAGGTTAGGAAGGGAGTTATTTACAAATCAGGAATTTTAAATTTTCTGCAACAATCATTTATTTGTGTTGCCAGTTTTGGACTGTTGTGGCCCATTGTGTTCCCATATCTGGGCTTGGCAGGTTGGAGAAATGAGTTTATCATGAGTCATAGCTGATAAAGCTTCTTGTAAAGCAAGAATATAATAAATAAGAAATTGCACTCTTACAATTTGAAATGAAACAATAGTCACTTATTTTTTTAATTCAAGATTTTTTTAGGGGGTGGAGGGCAAAGAAGGCCAAAGATAGATCACAATCTTTTTTTCTTGATATAACACTATCCATTTTTTTCTAATAACTCTAATAATCATTTTCCTTTGCATAGTACTAATAGTAGTCTCTTGGCTAACAATTACCTGAAGCCTGTCCATTTTGTAACATAAGTATTATTCAGTCTCATCTTCATTATGAAAAGAACAAGTATGCATGGTTTTGTTGTTCCAAACAATTGGAATCTCTAGTGAGCAACCTTCCTCTGGAATAATGGAAGTGAGATTGTATGAGAAGCTTCAGAAGTACCACTCATGTTTACTGTCCATCTGAACAGTACTCTGGAATCTTATGGAACCATAGAAGTGAATAGGAGTCTTTACATGAACTTCAGTGGAAGCTAGCTGAGGCCCATTATCATAATATTGTATACAGTTATACAGATCAGAGCTACGTAATAGTTACTGAGTTGTTGTTAGGTTTCTTTCCCTCTTTCTTTTTGCACTGGATGTATAAAGTTATCTAGGGAGTTCATAGCTGTTTTGGTATGACCTGGAGAGATCAAAACAGAGTGTAGCTGTTACCTTTGCCAATTTATATCAGTTTAAGTGTAGAGATAGACTCAATCTTTCATATCTTTTGCATATGTCCAAGTTAGTGCCCAGACCTTTCTCATGACATTGTGAAAGAACTGACATACTCCATGTTGACTGCATTGTTCTTGTACATACTGATTTTCACATATTCCATGATTAACAATATTAAATTCTTATCTGTATTTCTATTCAATTTCAGCTCAAACATTCTCCCTTGTGCTAAAGACCAAATATGAAGGGGAAGAAATTCTGTGATCACTGTCCTCTTTCCTAATACAAAGTGCTTTCTTAATTTATTATATTTAACTGGGAAGAACTAGAGAAGTTTTTGGAGCTAATTTATGTAGATGGTTCTGCAAATTAAGTTCTAAGGGTACCTGGGGACATATGTATAAGAACTGGAATTTTATTACATATTTAAATTGGCTCTTCTAGATTATTTATGGCTATGTGTTTTTAAGTAGGGCTTAAAATGAAGTAACAAAATGATTAACAAGCCTATTCTGTCTGCATAATAGATGCCTCCACACAAAAACGTCATTAGCTTTAACAGTTAATGTTGCTCAAGTGCACATCTTACCAAGAGAAACAATAAGGAGACAAGGAAACACTTGTTATTTATTAATTTGTATTATAGTGGAACCTTCGGGCCTCAAACAAGATGTGCTGGATCCTGTATAAACACATTATAAAATGGTTCCTGCCACAGAGAGCTTAAAATGTGAGGCTTCCACTCCTGAAAGTTGCTCCTCATAGGAGGATCCGTCTCCATCCATGGAGCAATGGGGCTGGGAGTAGGCTCAGAGGAGAAGTCCATGTGCAGAGTCACTTGTAGGATCAGAGTCTAAATCACAAGTTAATTTGCCCCTTCACAAACCATATGGGTGTAATACCTATGATGAATTATGTAGATTGCCACCTAGTGTTTTCCATGAATGTTATTCACAAAACTACACCTGACCAAATGGAGTATATTACCATGAGCTGCATAAATGCCATACAAAGTTCAACTGTTTATTTTGAACTGAGATATAATAATGTTGAGTTACCTAAACCATGGACACCCAAATAGTTGAGCCAGGAGACAAGAGAAATTCTTGGGTCTTGGAACATGAGTGGAATGACTATGAATCCCACCCAATCCAGAAATATGCTGACAGGCCAAGTCATGGATAAATACAACAAACTCTGTTGTACCTAAAAGACATTCAAAATGAACTTCCAATAATTCACAGGTACTGATATGTGTGGGTAAATGAAAGCTGTCTGTAAAGTTACTACCAAGATTTTAGTCATTTGGGAGAGTTACTTCAAACACACACATTACTTTCAGCCAGCATAACTTATTCCTTGGCAGATGGGGTAACTTTAATTCTGCAGAAGAGGTGCTCACTTGTGGTAAAAATGGCACAAGTACAGAAGTGCCAAAATGAATCACTATCTAGCCCTGGCACTATGACAAATGTGGGATTGCATGTTTCACCCTTGGTGTCTGTCTGGGTAGCAAAAGGGAAAAATGGTCCTTTCTAATAGTAATTGAACAACTTATGCTTAATGATCCCTGAGAGACAATGCCAAAATAAATAGCCTTAATGGTTGTACCCCTGTTTCTGAGGAGTACAAAAACGGTCAGAATAGGGTGGGATACAGCGAGAGCCTTTCAAGGTTTGTTTTCATTGCAGTGTTAACCTCAGGTCTTTCTTGGGTATTGCCTCTAGCTTCCCTCCCATCCACAAACAGAAACCTCTCACTGGATGTGGTGGCGGTTTCAAGCCAAGTTATTAGCCAGGAGCTGATTTCACTCAGGCTGGTAACCCATCCACTTTGCAATGAGGGAGCAGACTAAATTACTTGAATGCTGATAGTCCTCCAATGTCTTCTGACATTCTCCTCCCCCACCCCACCTCACCCCTGTTCCCAGAAAGACAGACAACTTTTCCCAAAATTCACTGGGAAATAATCATGGAGCAGTTTATCTTACTGCTGTACACATAATCATGAGATATGCCCCCAGAAGTCCTAGCAACACACACAGATGAATACAGCACCAGGGAGGACACAGTAATGTGGGCAGGGCTTTGCAATGTGGCTTCTCACTCTTAGGATAGGATAACCTCATTGCTCTCACCCTGGTGGTAGTCACCTGAGAAAACTCTGCAGTGAAGACATATCCTCAGTGAAGGATCTGGATTGGCTAGGGGAATATATGCTGGTTCTTATCTTTTCCTAAAACATAAGGGGAAAGCCTGTCTAACTAAACTTGCAGGGAAGTGTAAGATTAGATGAGACTAACTATTCATGCAGGCTGTTTGTGGTTGTCTTAAAATCTTATTTTCTCTCATGCTTTATCCCATCTGCTAAATAAAGACACTTTGTTTTAAGAAGGCTGTTGGCCAAGATCACCTGAGGTTCCCAAATGTCTGAAGCCCAGTGGGATGTGCAAGTTAATAGCGTTTGGGATAGGTGGTGTGGTGGAGCCATGTCCCAGTGTAAGAGCAGAAGACTCATGAGATTCCATGTTGAAAGATTTAAGGGCAAGAGGCCTAATACGTGAGAGGCGCACTCGGAGAGACCAGAAAGAGCACAGTGGTGCAGCTAGCCCCATTACTATGACAGGTTTACTATACAATATTTTTTATAAAGTGTATATAAATAATGATAAGTTTATGGAAGGGATGGTATGACAGGAGAGCCTAATTTTGGCAATTGATCTTTGATTATCGCCAGATAAGTATACCCAGTGGTTGGTGATGGGATGTTGGATGGGATGGGATGGGATCTGAGTTACTGCAGAGAATTCTTTTCTGAGTGCTGGCTGGTGAGTCTTGCCTACATGCTCAGGGTTTAGCTGATCGCCATATTTGGGGTCGGGAAGGAATTTTCCTCCGGGGCAGATTGGCAGAGGCCCTGGAGGTTTTTCGCCTTCCCCTGCAGCGTGGGGCATGGGTCACTTGCTGGCGGATTCTCTGCAGCTTGAGGTCTTCAAACTACAATTTGAAGACTTCAATAACTCGTACATAGGTTAGGGGTTTGTTATAGAAGTGGATGGGTAGGGTTCTGTGGCCTGCTTTGTGCAGGGGGTCGGATTAGATGATCACATTGGTCCCTTCTGACCTTAGAATCTATGAATCTATGAATTTGTATATAAAATATGCCTAGGAAAAAGGTAAGTTAATAGTAAACTAGGAGGCAGAGCCTCTGCTAGTTAAATCAGCAGATCTAAGCCAATTTATGCTAGCTAAGAATCTGGCCTCAAGATACCACTTTAGCTCTTGAACAAATAGTCAGAGTAGCTAATCATGGAATTATTTCCAAGTTCCAGACTAGATTTAAACATAGATATACTCTCAAAGATCAGGAATACCTCTGGCCCAGAGGCACTGTGCTGTCACTCAGGAGACATTTAAAATGCATTGACAATTTTTGATCAAAATGCAATGAAAAAATCTTAAAAGAAAGAGATATGAGAAGAAATTAGCTGTGCCAAGGTGGATAATAGCAAAGCACATGATATTGCTCTTCCAATTATCTTTGTCAGCAGCAGAGAGTCTAATTCTATCAAGCAAATCATCAATATATACCATGAGTTTCCAAAACTTATTAAAACTTAATATTTTAATTAAACATTTATGTGGTTTAAATATTTACACAGTACAGTAAAACAGTGGACCCATAAAAAGATACCACTGGATCAACAACAATGGCTAAAGTACTGCAACATTAAACTGATAAGCAAAATGGCCAACATGCTGATTTAATTTCTCCATTTCCAAGAGCTTGTCCCTGAGTTATTTTATATTTGGCAAAAAAAAATTTCTTAAACTTCACTACAAATATTTTAAACCCAATCCGCCAAGTCAAAATACATTGGGATATTAAAAGATAACTATTAATTCTCTGAGTACCAGTGGTTGAAAAATCCATAGGATCTAGCATTCTTGGTTAGATCATCATCACAAATTTAAATACTGAGTGGAAACTTTTTGGTCTGCAAGAACTGGCTAATCTTACAAAATTTCAGTCAGTACACTGGGACCTTCATGTTCTGAAAAAGAGGAGACTGATTCTCAATTGTGTGATCATGTACATCTGCACCAAATGCCACCATCTGTTTGCTTGTCTTCCCCCACAAGGATGTTCATAGAAAGCAAAAGTGTAGTGAATTCTAGAAGAATAACATCCATCAAGCTTACCCATAATGGAAGTGCTTCTATCATTAATGTGGCTGTTCTTTGTGGGTTGGGATTTGGAAAGTGGAAGGCAGGTGTGATGTTACTAAACAAGAGCAGGAGGGGAAAACAAATGAAAAAAACAAATTTATGACCATTTTTAGCTGTTGGAAAAGGTAACTGGGCAACCATCACCCAGAGCAGTATCAGAGAGGCCCAGTAACAGTTCAAGTATGCACCTGATTTTCCAGCTATGTGCCTAGAGGTCAGGCTAGTTTTGAAGGAGTGTCACAGATCAGGGGAAAAAAAAGCCTTCAGGCATTTCCTGGGAAAGTGTCATCCAGGTAGCATTGTGGAGTAAAAACATCTTTCCCATGCGCTTCTCCCTTAATTATCCTCACATGGAAGGTGCATTTTGTATAAGCAGCATCACACAAAATGATGTGCTGATTGAGAATTGTGGTTATATAAACCAGGGCCTCATCTCAGTATTCACTAACAGACTGCAGCAGCAGTAACAAAAGTATCCACCTCATTATACATACAGGGAGTCACACCTTCCTATTACTCTCAGATGAGATCCCTCCTTCACATCACTTCCAGTGTAGTTAGGCCTATGAAGAAATATAGGCAAATATGCTGCCCTCTTCCACAGCAGATATTCAAGGGAATATCATAGGACTGGAAGGGACCTCGAGAGATCATCTAGTCCAGTCCCCTGCACTTATGGCAGAACTAAGTATTATATAGACAATCCCTGGCAGGTGTTTGTCTAACCTGCCCCTAAAAATCTCCAGTGATGGAGATTCTACAGCCTCCTGAGACAATTTATTCCAGTGCTTCACCACCCTGAGAGGTAGAAAGTTTTTCCTAATGTCCAGTCTAAACCTCCCTTGGGGCAATTTAAGCCCATTGCTTCTTGTCCTACTTCCGATATCAAGGAGAACAGTTTTTCTCCTTCCTTCTTGTAATAACCTTTTATGTACTTGAAAACTGTTATGTCTCCAGATTAAACAAACCCAGTTTTTTCAATCTTCCTTCATAGGTCATGTTTTCTAGACCTTTATTCATTTTTGTTGCTCTTCTCTGGACTTTCTCCAGTTTGTCCACATCTTTCCTGAAAAGTGGTGCCCAGAACTGGACACAATACTCCAGTTGAGATCTAATTAGTGTGGAATAGAGCGGAAGAATTACTTCTTGTGTCTTGCTTACAACACTCCTGCTAATATATCCCAGAATGATGTTTGCTTTTTTTTCTGCAACAGTGTTACACTGTTGACTCATATTTAGCTTGTGGTCCACTGTGATGCCCAGATCCCTTTCCGCAATACTCCTTCCTAGGCAGTCCTTTCCCATTTTGTATGTAAGTAACTGATTCCTATGTGGAGTACTTTGCATTTGTTCTTATTGAATTTCATCCTATTTACTTCAGACCATTTCTTCAGTTTGTCCAGATCATTTTGAATTATAATCCTATCCTCCAAAGCATTTGCAACCCCTCCCAGCTTGGTATTGTCTGCAAACTTTAGAAGTGTGCTCTCTATGCCGTTATCTAAATCATTGATGCAGATATTAAGCACAACTAGATCCAGAACCAATCCCTGTAGGTCCCCACTCATTATGCCCTTCCGGCATGACTGTGAACCACTGATTACTACTCTCTGGGAATGGTTTTCCAAACAGTTATGCACCCACCTTATAGTAGCTCCATCTAGGCTGCATTTCCCTAGTTTGTTTATGAGAACATCATGCGAGACCGTACAAAAAGATTTACTAACATCAAGATATACCACGTCTACCAATTCCCCCCGCATCCATAAGCTTTGTTACCTTGTCAAAGAAAGCTATCAGGCTGGTTTGACAAGTCTTGTTCTTGACAAATTCAGGCTGACTGTTACTTATCACTTCATTATCTTTTAGATGTTTTCAAATTGATTGCTTAATTATTTGCTCCATTATCTTTCTTGGTACAGAAATTAAGCTGACTAGTCTTTAATTTCCTGGGTTGTCTTTATCCCCCTTTTCAAATCTATATTTGCCCTTTTAAAATCTTCTGGAATCTCTCCTGTTTTCCATGAATTTTTTAAGATATTTGCTAATGGTCAGATATCATCTCAGTCAGCTCTTAGGCAAAATTGAAAAACCAAGTCTCAGGCATTTCTCCCAACCTCAAAAGCTGAGTCAAACAAAGTCTATGGAGTTTCATTCTCCACTCAGATATTCACAGTACACAAATGAATTTCAAAAAATTAAGTACTTTATATTACTGTCAACTTATACATTTATCTGAATGTTATTTGAATGAGTACTAAGTCCCTGTGCATAAGACAGTGTGTATCTAATAGTTATGAGAGCGATAGACCACATTAAAAATAGTGGGATAGCGTAAATGGATTGATGAATTGTAAAAATCAGCAGTGAATTGTTGTATGATCTGATCAACTGTACCTGCATAATTGCCTATATGAAATGACCAAAATGTTTCAATAGTAATTCAATATATGTGCACAGCAGAAGCAGCATTCATATTTGTAACATTAACAGATGGTGCTGTTTTCTTTGAAAGAGATTGCTAAACTAAATGATGACATCATTCACGAAACAGGAAGTCATAATGTAATGACCAAAATGAGGGGGAAAGAAGTAATTTCATACCCTCAGAGGAGTCAATTTTCCATCAATCTGTAGATTTGGCAAGGCATGGGCTAAAGGTTTATTATCTCTTACTTGTGAATTTGCTTTGCAATATTACATCTATCAAAAGAAAGAGGGACAGTGCAATATATTATACATGATACTGCATGTGGAAATATTGTAGTTTGGGGCCCTATCTAGTAATATGGAGAAAGAAATACCTTAGCATGTATCTTCATGCAAGAGACAAGCACATTGGATCTAAATACAGGAAATAAAAGCAAATAGAGTGGTGTAAGTGTTACAAGCAATGTATACACTTACTTCCTCTTTATAAAATACACACATTTGATTTGATTTCTTATAAACTTGCTACCCATGCAAACATTTTTGGTGTTGAGCAAAGAAATCATTTTAAGGGCAAGAACTGTTGTACTTAAATAAAAAATGCTCTGCTAGAGTTGTTTCGTGTGTTAGTCAAGTGTTCTTGCATAAGCCTGTCTTTTCCATCAACCATTTATGGGATTTGCTTATTACATTGCATAAGCACCATTGTGCTCCATTGGCTGGGTCTTTTACTAAAATGATAAAAATGACTTACTTAAATCATAACATCCAAATTGGTATCTGTCTGCAGAGGCAACAACACAGAGAGATGGACCCACATTCCTCACAGCTACTATATTGTCACCTGCCCTATTTGAACCTAGTTTAAAGCCCCCCTCACTAGGTTGGCAAGTCAGTGTCCAAAGATGTTCTTCCCCTTCTTGGTCAGGTGGACCCCATATCTTCCAGTGGTCCTCCTTCCCAGAACAGATCCCATGGCCAATGAAGCCAAAGCTCCTCCCCATTGATCCCATCAGTACAGCCATGCATTCATCTGCAGGATGCATATGTCCCTGTCTGTGTTTAACAGAGACACCTGGTGGCTCCTGTCATAACATAATTCATTGGGAGAATCTAAGTGCCACACAAACATGCAACATGTTATGTATGGCAATAGTTACAGTCTACCAGCATAGACAACAACATTAAATGAGAAAAAAAGTTGTTTTCATATGCATTTCCCATTCCACAAATGATCTGTACAAAAATCTTTACCCTTCAAAATAAACATCTGATTCAGAATTGTTTAACCAGACTAGAAGAGCTTTATTCTGTGTTGTGACAAACATTTGTCACAGCGTATATTTTTACGTGGTATTTGGAATGGGAAACACCATGTAATAATAAATATCAGTTAGAAGCAGCTTAGAGAATGTATTTTCTCATGTAATATTGATTTATACTCATACAGTACAGTACTACTTTATATCCATTATTACATTTTTCATACTATATTAATTTATTTGCATTTATATTTTTGAAAATTACACTTCCAGTTTGTTCAAGAAATTTAATGAGGGTTTACACAACTGCCATGTGATTTAATCATTAGAGGTCAGAGCTTTTCTCAAAACTAACACAGAACACAGTTGTTTAAACTATTATCTACTCTGCTTTACTTTTTGTTCTTTTTTATTTTTATTTTGAATTAAATCCGTTCTCTCAGTTCTACAATATTGGAAGGAACATTTGTTTTGCTGCAATAGAACATAGTTATGAGAAAATATTAGGGCTGTTAATTAATCATAGTTAACACATGTAATCACGAAAGAACTTTATTAAATATTTTTGGATATTTCTCTACATTTTCAACTATATTGATTTCAATTACAACATAGAATACGAAGTGTACAGTGTTTACTTTATATTATTTTTATTACAAATATTTGCACTGTTAAAATGATAAACAAAAGAAATAGTATTTTTCAATTCATGTTATACGAGTACTGTAGTGCAATATCTTTATCATGAAAGTGCAACTTACAAATGTAGATTTTTTTATGTTACACAACTACACTCAAAAACAAAACAATGTAAAACTTTAGAGCTTACAAGTCCACTCCATCCTATCTCTTGTTCAGCCAACCACTAAAAGAAACAAATTTGTTTACATTTATGGGAGATAATGCTGCCCACTTCTTGTTCACAATGTCACCTGAGAGTGAGAACAGGCATTCTCATGCCACTTTTGTAGCCAGCATTGCAAGGTATTTACGTGCCAGATATGCTAAACATTGTATGCCCCTTCATGCTTCGGTCACCATTCCAAGGGACACACTTCCATGCTGATGACGCTTGTTAAAAAAATAATCTGTTAATTAAATTTGTGACTGAACTCCTTGGGGGAGAATTGTATGCTTCCTGCTTTCTTTTACCCACATTCTGCCATATATTTCAAGTTACAGTAGTCTCGGATGATGACCCAGCATGTTGTTCATTTTAAGAACACTTTTCACTGCAGATTTCACAAAACACAAAGGTACCAATGTGAGATTTCTAAAAATAGCTACAGCACTCGACCCAAGGTTTAAGAATCTGAAGTGCCTTCCAAAATCTGAGAGGGATGAGGTGTGGAGCATGCTTTCAGAAGTCTTAAAAGAGCAACAATCTCTCATGCAGAAACTACAGAACTCAAACTACCAAAAAAGAAAACCTTCTGCTGGTGGTATCTGACTCAGATGATGAAAATGAACATACATTGGTCCATACTGTTTTGAATAATTATCAGGCAGAATTTGTCATCAGCATGGACGCATATCCTCTGGAATGGTGGTTGAAGCATGAAGGGAATATGAATCATTAGTGTGTCTGGCACATAAATACCTTGTGACGCTGGCTATGACAGTGCCATGCAAATGCCTATTCTCATTTTCAGGTGACATTGCAAATAAGAAATAGGCAGCATTATCTTCTGCAAATGTAAACAAACTTGTTTGTTTGCACTACTGGCTGAACAAGAAGTAGGACTGAGTGGACTTGTAGGCTTTTTATATATTTTTTTGAATACAAGGTTTTTTTGGTACATAATTCTACATTTGTAAGTTCAACTTTCATGACAAAGGGATTGCACTACAGTAGTTGTAATGGGGGAATTGAAAAATACTATTTCTTTTGTTTTTTTACAGTGCAAATATTTGTAATAAAAATAAATATACAGTAAGCACTGTACATTTTGTATTCTGTGTTGCAATTGAAATCAATATATTTGAAAATGTTAAAAAAATCCCAAAAAATTGAAATAAATGGTATTCTATTGTTTAATCATAATTCAGTTTTTTAATCGCTTGACATCCCTAGAAAATATAGTGTACTATGCAGACACAGCATAATCCCATAGTTGCAGATGGAATTATTATATAATCAGAACTAGGGTCATTGCCTACCATGCTTTTGCTTCAAGAGCACATAATGGTGCAAAAAAGCTGTAGGAATTGGGGGCAGCTCTAGGCACTAGCGCAGCAAGCGCGTTCCTGGGGCGGGAAGCCGTGGGGAGCAATATGCCAGTCATTGTGAGGGTGGGAGTCAGGTGGCCTTCGGCGGCATTTCTGCAGGAGGTCCGCAGGTCCCATGGCTTCAGCGGCAATTCAGTGGCAGGTGCCGAAGGCGTGGGATCATCAGATCACCCACAGAAATGCTGCCGAACCTGCATGACCTGCAAACCGCCTGCAGGTGTGCCACCAAAGAGTGCCTGATTGCCATGCTTGGGGCGGCAAAAAACATAGAGCCGCCCCAGTAGGAACAAGTTACAGTCTTGGCCATTTGTGTGGTTTTACTGATTTCAGTATTCTAGGCACACAGGAGAAATAACTATATTTTTTTCTCCCCAGACAAAGCAATGCAGTTTACAACATGATGTGATCTTTAAGAATCTACCAGTCAATCAATCCACAATTTTTAGCGAATCCATGCTGCTCTAAATTAAATTGGAATTTAATTGAATGGCATAGAAATAACAGTTCTGAAAAAAAAATATGCCTAGGTCCCTGCAATAACATTAATGCAGCTTTGATTAGCACATTTTATTAAGAGAATTTTCATTAAGATGGAACCTCAATTTTCTAATATGTCAGACTCCAAGGACATCTGTAATTGCATCCACAACATTTATGATTCCATCCATTTTCTCCCTCTGCCTGTATTATAAGCATTTTAAAGGGCTTGTCTCTGTAGTATTCTAGAACTAAACATTGATTACAAAAAATGGAGTAAGACATTTTTGTAAGGACAATCAGTTCTTTAATCTGTTCTTGACCTAATCATGTGCTTAAACATATTGTAAGATTTCTTTACTTTGCTTCCTTAGTACTGTGGTGAAGATCCTAATTATAATGTGCCCTGAGAATGGTGAAGGTAAGTGTCTTCCTGAAGTCCTTTAGCAAGTTCCAGAGTCTTAGATCTGCTTTTGAGAAGGCGTTGCTTTCTGTTTCTTCAAATCTACAGCTGATCTGTTAAATGTTGTATATCAGATGATCTCAGATACTCTGAAGAGTCTCAGATAATAAGATCCTATTCAACGTGGGCTATATAAATCAGTAGCAGAAACTTGAAGTTGATCTAGTAATGACTAGGTAGCAAGTAAAAGTTATAGAGCATCAACATATGTACTGCAGGGGTGTGTGTGTGTTTTCTTCGTCTTAGGTCACTTAAGACCTTGTATTTCAATATGCTATACAGCTGTGCTACCTGGAATGTTTATGTGAACGTACCATTTTGTGTGCACATCTATAGTTTTATTTCTTAGCACTGTGATGGGGTATCCTCCTCACATTTTCCCTGAAAGCATTAATGCTGGCCAGAGAGGCCAATTACCCTACTAGACAGCGAGCTGGGGGGAATTAAGACCATGAGAGAAGCCTTAATTAGAAGAAGCGCACCTGTGCAGGAACAGGCGGGGCCTATATAAGCCAGGAAGCTGGCAACAGAAGGGCTGCTTGGAAAAGCTGTTGTCACTCTCTAGGAAGAGTGTTTTGTGACTGCAGAGACATAGGCTGCAGTTTCTGCCTGAGAGAAAAGAGTGGTGAAACTGGCAGACCCAGAAAAGAAAGGAAGAGCCTGAAGGTTAGGAAAGGGCTCGGGGGAAAGGTGTACTGTGAAACAAACCTTGACTACTAACTAGAGAGTCCCTGAGCTGGAACCTGAAGTAAAGAGCAGGCCTGGGTTCCCCAGTCAGCCACTTGGGAAGTGGCACTGGTGGGACAGTGTATAGGAAGACTGTTTGGGAGAAGATACTCCCACTCCCCTCCCACCACCGGAAGGGGAAACCATGATAGTAACTTAGGTGGAGAGCCAAGTCACAAAGCAGAGGCTGCAGTTCCTAGAGCAAAAAGGGCCATAGACAAGACACCATCAGAGAAGGGTACAACGTCCGGAAGAGCTAATCACCGGGAGGAGACACCACCAGTGGTGAGTGGACCCTATCATAAACATGCTAAATGGGTTACCTCTCAAATTAGATGGGCACCATTGAGGCCTGTTGAAAAATTGGCCTTGAAAGTTCATAAGATGCTATAATGCAATGAATCTTGTAGTGGGTTTTCACTTTCTGATAATTCAATCAAAAGACTATTGTTTTCAATTTGCTTTAGACTCACTAATTCAAGCAAACTTTCCTCATCTCTCAACCTCTATACCCTCTACGTTGGAAAGCACAATTAGGTTTCCTAAAATATAGTGTCAGTTTTCAATGACTCTGGCTGTCTTAGCCGGTATATTTCTCCTCCAAATAAATAGTTTTCTGTAACCTTCATTTCTTTTCCATTTTCTCTTACGTTTGCCTCATGCCTAGAATATAGCCTTGGTTTTTCACTCATCTTGTGAAGTTTGTTTGTGACATGTTCGCAGCAATTTGATCAGAATCAGCACAGGCCCACATTCTGTGCATCACAGGCAACTTGCAAAGGTTTATACTGAATTCAAAGTGAGCCCAATATGGGTCATCACAGTATTTGGTTTGCATATTAGTGCTAGTTGGTCACTAGCACTGTAGGTCACTAGCACTAAAAAAAGGTAGAAAACGTTGCAACATCTTAATCACTAGAAGATATTATTTGATCCTATTCAAACAATGCTTTCATGGTTATGGCATGAAAATAGTTAATTTCTAGAAATCATGAATTTGTTTATCTGAGATTGGCTTGTGTAAACTAATTGTTATATTGAAATAATTACTAAAGCGAGTCTCAGACTCTCATCTAAAAACATCTTAATCCCTTAAATTTGGTGTTATATGCCACTTTAGGAATAAATTCTGTTCTCATTAACAATCATGTAAACTCTGCTGAAATTAATTGAATAGGATTGAGAAATTGTGGTTGAAACGTTTCCATTTAAACTGGTTGGGTTTTCAGCTACACAATTTTTTCCCCTTAACATGTCTGCCTTTCACAGAAAGGTTTGAGGTTTTTATACAAAAGTTCTGAATAGAAGGAAAACTCATTTTCTAGACAGCTCAAGTATTAAGGGATGAATAAAAAATGCTACTTGTTAGTGAACAGGGATTAAATTCATCTGCATTCTGTGGAATGCAGTTGTGTGGGGGTTCTTTGTTTTGTTTGTTTTGTTTTTTAAGACAATATAGGATCATCATTAACAGATGGATACGTGTGTTGTTTAGTTTGACAGGGTATTTGTCTGAAATTCCAAAATGAAGATAGTACAAAATTTATAGTATATTTAATTTTTGCAGGTTGGAAATGCCTAGATTTTTAATGGTGTCCACTGTGTATTTTTATTAGGAGATAAACCGTCCACAAAGATATCTTTCAGTTTCTGAATAGTACATGTAGAACAAGCAATTACAAGAGAATAATTTATAATGTAACAAACAGATCACCCTTGAATAAAAAAGTTGTAGGATCAAACCTAATTAGAATTCTCACATGTGAGATCAGTACATTTTGGTATGCCAAATGTCAGGAGGGTTACAAAACCAAGCAACAGCGAAGTAAATCCAATTAAACTTCAAGTTGGGGTTATGTGGTTTGTCATAGTCAGAAAATGTGTCATAAAAGTATTAATTGTTTTATTTCTTTGGTGTCAAAGGCCCATTGTGGGCAGATCTATTAAGAGAAACTGCCACAGCAGGAACTTTGTGGTTCAAGTAACAAAGCCAGGAAAATTATAGATGGAGATGACCTGTTAAGTCATCGAGCCCATCCCCCTCCAGTACAGGATTGCTCACTACAGTATATTTTCTAAGGATTTATTCAGTTCAGTATGAAATGTCTCAAATGTTGCTTCAGCCCACTTCCTTTCAAAGACTAAGAAATGTAGTCTTATGCTGCAGAGATAAATTCTGAAATGGCAAGAAACATTTATTATGGCAATAATATCTTAGCCCAGGGTTCTTCCCTAAAAAGAATGGCATAGAATTTAAGAAGTGTCATAGCTCAAATCCCAGTTCCACTAACTTAGCAGGGAACTGACAATCTGTATCATGTCTTCCTTTTTCCAACCTGGGCCGAGGATATGAGCTGATTCCATCCATTTCTATTTTGATCCATCGTTTGAGCCTGTTGGTGCTGCCTGGATGGTATTATGTATCCTGTTATACCACTTTCTCCTTGGATGTCCATGGCCTCTCTCTCCTGCCACTCTTCCACAGAGACCAACTTTAGACAATCCAAATGGGGTCATTCTAGCAATATGGTCAAACCATGGTTGTTCGCACCTTTTATTGACTGTAGTCACTCACTGCACTTTGTCTTCTGAAGATGTTGTCATTTCTTAGTCTATCTAGCCTTGTCATGCCTAGGATACTGTGCAGGCACCTTAGTTCAAATGTTTGCAGTTTTTGCTTCAGATGCTTTGTCAATGCCCATGTTTCAAACCATCAAGTAATATGGGTACAATCTGCATCATATATAATTTAATTTTATCTGCCATGGTTACCAGAGTAAGGTTCTAAGTGTTTTTATTTAGGCACACAAATGTTCTGCTGGCAGTAGTTCTCCACTTATCAGTCTTCTTCATAGTTGATGTCATGGTATGATGGAACCCAAATAGCAAAAACTCTCTACTTATTCAGTTTCTACATTGTTAGTGACTAGTTGAATCTGTTTCTTAATTTTTAATGTTACCGTTAGTTTCGTCCTTTCTTTCATTCATTTTTAATCCCCATTCTGTCTATTGTATATAGATAGTTGCTGCTTCATGGTTATATTCTTAAGAGGCCATTTTCATTACAATATTGTCTATAATCGATAATTTGCCCTGATATCATGCAGCTTCCTCAGTATTATTAGTGTGACAGTCAGCAGCGACCCCCTAACAGCTAGTAGCTTTATAATAGCTGGCAACCATTAGGGGAAACTGGACATCTCACGGACACAGTAGGCTAAACTTTTGAACTGTCTTTCCTTATCAGTCTTGAGGCAGTTGAAACTGGTTCTAAGCTGGTTTTTGCTGAGCAAATTGCAGAAGTGCAGGGTTTGCTAACCACTAATCAAATGCTAACACGACCGAAGCCTGTGTATGAGTGTGTATAAAAAATTCTTGGGTTTTGTATGGAGTAAAGTTTTTTATACCAAGGTACAGAACTCTCCTTTCTTCTGCAGAATAAAGCAACCTTTTCCTTATCCCTGTCTGGCTGTCATTGGCTCTCAGCTAGGCGGACCCGACATTTTGGTAACAGTTTCTGGCGACCCCAGATGGGACCCTCCTAGCTTTTACCCCTTAAAAATTGGTGTAAACACCCAAAAACCTCCCTGCCAGTTTCAAAAGGCCTATATTGCAAAATTAACAGGCAAACGTTATTAAAAAAATGGTTTCCTTCATTTCTTCCCTTGGGTCCCATAAATAAAACCCATGCATATTATATAAACATCTCTTCTGGCATTTTATCACCTCACTCATCCCTTGTAAAAATCTCTAAATGCCAGGGGGCACTAGTGAGCTTTACATCACACTTGTTTGCTGTTACATACTGTGGAAATATCTTAAAGAACACCCACGCCATGGGACATTTAAATGTATCCCATTGGCGGTTCCGGGGAAGGGTATTTGGCAACTCCAAATATCAAAATGTTAGAGTAGCTTAGCGTCAACAATTAGCAAGAAGCTCCCGCACCCTTTATTTACAAAGCCCCGGTCTGTATTTTATTTGTGGCCATAATGCTTATAAAGCTCTCCCACTGGGTTGGCATGGCCTGTGTGGTGTGGCCAAAGTATTACCAAACATTCAAGTAAACAACACAGTAAACTCACACCAAATCCTCAACCTGGAAACTTATTCTCACAAACTCTTTACACCCTTAAAAGGGGCTCGGGTTAAACATGCCAAAAAAATCCTAGTAATCAGGCAAACAAAATTTCATTCCTTTATACGTAAACTAATTCCTAAACTAGGGGTGGCAAAGCTAGAAAGGGCAATGGTAAACATTTCTGCAAAACTTAAAAAAGCAGTTAAAAGCGTTCCAAAAATTACAACAAAAAATTAATAACATGGCAAAAGTAACACTGCAAAATAAGCGTCTGCTAAATGCCATAAATGCTGAAGTGCGGGGGCCTGTGCTCGCATTAAAAAAAATGCTGTTTTTATATTAATCGGTCTAGTTTAATTAAAAAAAAATTGCAGGCCATCAAAAATGCAGCTATTGTTTTCCACACTGTATCTCTTAATCATACCCTTAATTTTAAAAACCTCCTCCCAAACCTTGGATCATGGTTTAGTAGCCTTTTCCGTAATATTATCAAATAAACTTGTTTTTCTTTCTGTGTGTCGTTTAAGTAATGTTACAATGTGCAAAATGTTTATGTAGTGCTGTTACTAAAAGCTCTACTGTCCATAAAAAAACACAATATCTCTCCCTCCAGTTTTATCGCAAATTGTGTAGTGGGCCTGACAATTTGGATTATCAGGCCTGAAGGGGGGACTGTGACAGTCAGCAGCGACCCCTTAACAGCTAGTAGCTTTATAATAGCTGGCAACCATTAGGGGAAATTGGACATCTCACGGACACAGTAAGCTAAACTTTTGAACTGTCTTCCCTTATCAGTCTTGAGGCAGTTGAAACTGGTCCTAAGCTGGTTTTTGCTGAGCAGATTGCAGAAGTGCAGGGTTTGCTAACCACCAATCAAATGCTAACACAACCAAAGCCTGTGTATAAATATATATAAAAAAATGCTTGTTTTTTGTATAAAGTAAAGTTTTTTGTACCAAGGTACAAAACTCTCCTTTCTTCTGCAAAATAAAGCAACCTTTTCCTTATCCCTGTCTGGCTGCCATTGGCTCTCAGCTAGGCAGACCCGACATTTCGGTAACATTAGGGAAATGGGACAAGATGTTTTCTAAGTATAGAGCAAAAAATATTGCACAGAGAATGCATCTCTGTTTGACTCCAGTTTTCACTTCAAACCACTCTGTCAAATCACCACTGACTCATACAGCATGCCAAGCTACAGCGTAGAGACTCTGCAGTATTTTAATCAACTTGCTGATAAAACCATGCCATTAGAATACTTTCCACAGAGCCTTTCTGTTAACAGTCGAATGCTCTCTTAAAGTCAATCAATATGCAAAACATATTAAACTCTGTGTGTGTCTCCAAGATTTGACAAACATATCTCATCTACGGTGGAACATCCAGGTCTACAGCCAACTTGTGGTTTGTGTTTTTCAGGTACATGATTTTTGGCATCAATTTCTGCTTCCAGTGTTTGTTGCCTTCACAGCTGACAGCCTCAAGGACAATGGGGTCAAACTGACTATATATGACACTTTTTTTAAAATTCCAAAACATCTATATACTTGAAATTTTTTGAGATTTGAATTCCCCTTTTATATATGTGTTTGTATGAACATTGCATCATAGGTAAGTGAAGGAAGATTTTTGCTGATGTCAATCTAAATAAAAATGTGGTATTTTTGATATGACACATTAGCCTGTCATTATGCTTAATGCTCTGTGGTTCCATCCTGCAAAATGCTGAGGGGCCTCCAATGACATTAATTAAGGCTCCAATCCAGCAAACATGTGCCTAACTTAAAGCATTTGCCTAACTTAAAGCATTTGAATAGTTCTATTGAAGCTGATGGGCCAGCTCATGTACTTGAAGTTAAAAACATGCATAACTCTTTGCAGGATCAGGGCCTTATTTCATAATAGCTCTTTCTACTACATTAGAGTTTTAGCATGTAAAGGTATTTGCTCATTAACTTCAATCTCATTATTTTTTTTTTAAAGATTAGGTTGTGATCTCTGCATTCATTTGCTCAGTGTAATATTTGTGTTACTTTGTGAAATCGAGGAGACCATTGTAAATTGGATGTACATTATTTGGAACTTTGCAAATACTATGAAAATTTTTGTTAAGAATGTATATGCTACTCCAGAAGCCCCAGATCAACCACTTGTTTTCCCACTACATCCTAAAAGCATATGGGATGAATACAATCTCTATTTCAGACTGTTTGTCTTTTTTATTTCACAGATGTTGATTCATTAATAATTCAATGATAAAAACTGCACTAAAAGTAAACACACTTGACACTGAAAGCTGGAGGAGACCAACATGAAATGATTCCTTTTGGTTTAATGGCATTCAGTGAATGTAAACATCAATTAAATTAAAGAATGTACACACACACGTATGGACACAAACTCACTGGCAGGCAATTTGGACTACAGCATGTGTTTCCATGAAAGATCACAGGGGCAGAGCATTCAGTTCTCTGCTCGCCTTATGAATAACATCTTTATAAATATCCATTTAAAATTTAATACAAGGGAGACCGATTTTCAGCTGGTGCGAACTTGCATAGCTTTATTGACTTCCTCTCTCCAGCCCAAACCTGTTATATTTCTCTGAGCCTTTCCACAGTGAATTATTTTACAACCTCTTGCTCTATCATCTCTGTCTCATTGTCCTGGCTGAGGAATTTTCTTTCTCCATTCCCTCCCACCCCTACCCCCACTCCATTCAGACATAGGAATAACTATCTTCTCCCAGCTCAACCAAACTCCCGAGTTGCTTCACCTTGAATAGGTGGCCATTGAGTTCTAATGGCCTACTGTTGTCTGTGGCCCGAAAGGGACCTGTTTAATGCAATGGTTCCTCAAATCATCACACCCACCTCTCTCAGGAGCCTAATAGCAGCAGCCGTCACCTTTTCTTTGCCTCCACGCCTTCATGGAGTGATCTAAATAGCTTTTTCAACTCATGAACATGCAATCTGATAATGCATATGCAGTAAAGTTGTAAATCTTCAACTTCATGATCATATTTCTTTTGACTATGTGGTGGGAGATTCTCAGAGCATCTTTAAAGTTATGGTCTTAACTCTCTTTTTTTTTTTTTTTTTTTTTTTTTTTTTTCCAGTTCAATTTCTGAGCTGTAGATTTAGTTCCATTGGGGTTTAATAGGAGCTGGAATTCTGTTTCAAATGAGTCCAAACACTCCTATATCAAACTATTCTGGCTTTTAAAAGTATTTTTAAACTTAAATGATTTTTACAGATAGTCTTTAACCTTAAATGGTCCCAAAGAAGGTATTGTTTTTTCTTAACAATTCTGGGAAAGGTGGTTCTTGTCTTTGAGTTTGCTAAGGAAGTTCCTGAAGCCCTGCCAGATAACTAATTTTCAATGAATACAAATAGTTTATACTCAAATGACTTCTTATGCTAGTAACCAGTTATAGCAAGGTCATTTGATTCCACATTGATACGTAAGACTCACTATTCTCATAGCAATGACATCAGAAAGTTATTACATTAGATGAAGGGATTTAAGTATAAAACATTTGCAAATGAACAGCACAAAATGAGCTTAGACCATCTTAAGCATTTACAGTTACATGGAAACATCAGGTTAGAAGTAACCAAAATGTTTCCAAACTATACTTATTTTCCTTGAAGGTAAATGGAAGACTTTTGAGTGCTTACAAAAGAAATGTTTTAATGAGTATTTCTAGAACTCGTGTGTGTAGATTTAAACCTGAGATTTTCAGAAAAATAAAGAAGCAGTGATAAGGAGATCCTAGATCATCTTTTGTGTCCTTGATAAACCAGGTGCTACATAGGATTTCTATGTGAGATCCTAGAGAAAGATCTTCACATCCCTTATCAAAGGGGAGATAGCCTGCTCTCTGAGAAGACTCTTGCATTCATAATTTGTTACAGTCTACACTACAGTAGTTTTCCGTTGTGGGTTGTGCCTCTAGAGTGCATCTAGATGTGTGCTTATTTCACTCCCAATCTTCTTCTGGCTGCCAATGATGTGAGAGTCAGCAGTATCCCTCTGGCTACTAGTCTTGGTGCCAGTTCCCCCCTCTTCCCAGGGCTTATCCATAGTCAAAATGGAAAGGACAATAGTCCGAGTTTACCACGGTACCCTTGTAAGGCTTGTGGAATAGTAGTCTCTCAGCAAGGGCTGAGTATCTTGCTCAGCTGACTATCCTAGGTTCAAAGAGAAAAGAAACAAAGTAATGAAGGTCTCGCTAGTATTTAGAAAGTTCAGGTGGCAGAAAAGCACTTTTCCTAGTCAGCCATCTCCATGCTGAGGATTTTAGGAGCTCAGCTCTCTAGCTCTGCTTCCCTCTGATTTCACCCATTTCACACTGTGCTTCAATCCTCTCCAGGTGGAACAGGCCTCACAAGTGTGCCAGGTGTCAACTGATTGTGTGTATAGGAACTTGTTAACCCCTTCCTGTCTGGAACTTGTCCCATCACATACCCTGTCCCTCAAGATGGAGGATGGGATCACTCTTTCTGGTCTTAGCTCACCCACTTCCCATGGAAAAAGTCTGTGTTGTGGGTTTTTTTTCTCCAGCCCTATGCTGTACCCTAAACTTGTAAGGTTGTAGGGCTAAATACCATCATGTAATGTTGGGATGTGTTTCTTCCATTGTGTCTAGCCAGCTGAGGGGGGCATAGTCCATAACTGACGTGGTTATCTAGAAAGTAATATCTAATATTTGACCACTAGAGCCTCCTTTTCAATAACAGAATAGGTCTTCTCTCATGAAAATATTTTTCTACTTAGGTACAGAGCTGGTGGTTTTTTACCATCTACTTCTATAAAGAGGATAGCGCCCAGGCTTCTGTCAGGGGCGTTAGTCTGTAAAACAAATTCTTTTGAAAAATCTGGAATGAAGAGGACTGATTCCTTGTACATATAGATTTCGAAAGTTTTAAAGGTCCTTTCACAGCTGTCACTCCATTGAATTTTCTTAGGGCTTTTATTGGAGGCAAAACCCTGGACAAATCTCCAGTAATAGTTGGCTAGCCCCAAGAAGCATCTTACCTATTTCTTCATCCACGGGATGGGATGTGCAGACAAGGCCTGCACCTTACTGTTTCAGTTGGCTCCTCCCACATGTTAACTTGGGAAGATGACTTCTCTATAAGTCAGGATTAGCTGTGAGGCCTATTTCAGCCAAGGACTGGAGCATCATTTTTTCTTTCAGGTGGCTGTTCCAGTCTGTGCTCTATATGCAGAAGCCCATAGGTAGAGTCATAGTGTTGATGACATCTGAGCAAGTTGTGCATTAGTTGCTGAAATGTTGTGATTACTCTATGTAAGCAGAAGGTCATGGGTTTTGAAGTGGAAGGGAGAGCTGTTGAGAAAGCTGTTTTTTATTGTGATGTGGGTGACAAGGGATCAGCCAATATCCCTTTGTTACATTAAGGCTACTGGTATACTTAGAAGGCCATAAACACTCCAATAATTCATCAGATGGAGTCAAACTTTGAGATTGTGTTAACTTTTCAGAAGTCTCTGCAAAAGATTCAAACCATCAGGTTTTGGGGAAAGCACAATGAAACTTCACCAGTCACTCTGTGATTCTCTTACAACCCTTCATCTAGCATAGTCTGCAACTCCTCCCACACTGTTTGCCACATCTTCTGAAGTAAGAGTCGAAGGTTCTACTTAACCCACTGTCTTGATGTAGTAATTTATCAGTAGTGTCTGGACGGATGTAGAGGAGAATGTATGGGAGAAATCCTCAGTGAGACTTAAGGCTTTGCATGGGTATGATTTTGGTGTTCATTTGAACTTGTGCTGGTTCTTGGTAGGTGGGTGTCAGGAGTCCCAATTCCAGCTCTGCTAGGATGACCAGATGTTAAGGAGAAAATATCGAGACCAACACAGGGTTTTTTGTTTTTTTTTATACACTCACCTGTCTGGGAGTTCGGTGACAATTCGGCAGAGAGCCCTTCAGTCGCAGACGATCTTCGGCTGTATTTCAGCGGCAAGTAATAAGCCTTGCCACCAAAGACAGAAGCATCCGCCGCTGAAATACCACCAAAGATTGTCCGCAACTGAAGGTCTCTCTGCTGAATTGCTGCCAAAGGCCAGGAAAGAAAATATCGGGACAAATGGTGTCCCAATCGTACTCTGGTCAGGATGCGAGACAAACTCCTCAAAAACAGGACAGTCCTGATTTTTATCGGGACGTCTGGTCACCCTAAGCTCTGATGGGCAAGTCATTAGTATAGTTCCTTCTTGGTCCTCCAGGCTTGAGTAGGTTCACATGATATAGACTGGTCTCTTTGCCTCCCAGGCAGGAGTACCTCATAGTCTATCTGGCCAACTTAACAAATCATCTCAAAAAGACCTTTCCGTTTGGCTACCATTTGGCTATACTGGGCAATAACATTAATAAACTGTCCATGGGTTGGACAGTCCATAGGCATGTGCCCTGATTTACAAACTTGTTCTTGTGCTTGCTGGGTTTCCAATAAGTGTGTGTGTGTGTGTGTGTGTGTGTGTGTGTGTGTGTGTGAATTACCAAGCTCCTAAGGTTGTCCCTGAGTGGAATGACACACTGGGCAGTACTAAATCCCTTTGGGTCCTGATTTTCCCAGCCCTCCCTTAGGAGCTCTAATATTCTGTGCTGCTGCTCCTAAAAGCACAGTACAGGATCTCTAAACCCCCACCCCCCTAATCATGCATCTGTCTGAAGGATTAGTTCTTCTAAGGTGTAATTTCAGTGAGAACAGGGCACCTGGCTCCCATAGGCTCCTTTGACAATCCCAGCCTTTGCCTATGAAATCAGTGTTTTGAGGTAACTTTTTAAAATAAACATGAAACCTCAGAAGTTCTTTTCCTCTCCCCAGGCCTCCCACGGAGAAATCAGCAACTGGATTAAAAACACATTTGATGAGAGAATGCTACCAGGGTTGGAATGCCTAACACTGCTCTTCAAAACAGCACTCCACAGTTAAATTTCTAACTGCTTAAAGACAGATTTATAGCAGAAATGACTGCAGTTGATCCAATGCAAAAAGTGTTTTTATCAAAATAATTTTAATTTCCACTCTGCCCTCTAATACAAATCAACATGCTACATGCTTCATTTCTCACATGTGGAGGGAACCGTATCATTCCTTTCAATCTGAAAAGCACCATCTGTTCAGAGAGAGGTAAAGGGCCACTGGGATTTAATGCTAATTAATGCACAAATTATTAGAAACCAAGATACTTAGAGTTAGGATTAAATAATAGTCTATATAATAAGCAAACAAAGCATTTTCTCATCAGAACTGTACATTAATCTAATATGGGGAATATGATGTGGTGGTTTGCCTCATGGGCTGGAAAACCTGAGACTAAGCTGACCTTGATTACAGCATGAGCCCCACCTGGGAGGCATCGGGAGATTCCAGTATTAAAGGAACAGGAAGGTACAATAAAGGGGGGAAAGCTCAGGAAGCTGAAGGAGGCTATAGAGAGTAGGAAAGTTCTCCAAGCAGAGATACTCTTACCAAGCACAGGAGGGATAGCAAAGATCTCCAGGGATGGAGGCCTCAGAGAGACCCTGTCCAAGCAGGGGAAGACTGCAGAAATCCCAGGCAGGAAGGCCTGGGAAGATGAATAGAAACCTTGGGTTCTGTGGGCTTATGAATGGACTTTGTTGTGGAGCGTTGAAATTTATTTACAGTTTCTTACATTAATAAACCCGGTCCCCAAGAAAGTATTTTCTGATTTTTTTTAAAGGCACCTGAAATGCAATTTATTTGAAGAGTCCAAGAGGGGAAACTGAGGAAGACTGACTCTCATATGATCCTAGGCCATGGGAAGGTGTACAGGAGCTAGCCAGCACAGCTACAGAGGACTATAAAGAGACATTATGTTGTACAAGATATGGATCTTGTTAAAGTTATTAGTCTTGGAACGAAGAAAACTTGTTCTGAAGACCAATTTTCATTAAAATAGAATGGAAGCTGGAGATGAAGATTTGTAATTCATATCATATTAAAAGGTGTCATTTGGATAAGGTTACTTTTTTTTCCTATGTGCACCATGCTACAAAAATCTGAATAAAGAGAAAGGTCTTCAAAAAGATTAATTGGCATCACTCATTTAGAGATTCTATAGCATCTGAGTTAACACTTTTGATTAAAGTCCTTCACTGTATTGTTTATGTATCTGTATCTTTTTTCATATTTCAATGTTCTTTATAGAGTCTGTTAATTTGGTTCAATTAGTCAATGATCTGTACAATGCCCTATATCCTAAATGAGCAAATTGTGGGGTTTTATTTACTCTTTTAATGCTATATAATGTAAATTACATTGTATATCCTACTTCATTTAGAATCTCTTCATATTTCAATATTTGTTGTTTGACAAACTCCAACCCCACTATCATACAACAATTACAAAATGTTGAACAAAATGTACAGAATGGCAAAGATGGGGTAAGGTGAAGAGGGAATTCATGATCTATATTTTTTAATTGTATGATAAATTAGTGTTGAGCTACCTCATTTAAAGAGCTGCTAAAATCTCTGCCCATTAAGTTTTAAGGAATATACTGGTAAAACTTAGTTTTATAACACAGTGAATTCTAGCCTCTGAACTTTACATGTCTCTAGTGCAGACTTATAGAAATGCATGTATGAAAGTAAGGAAGGAGCACCCTGGTTTGTCGTTCTGAGCAAATGGCTCAATGGAAGAATTTAAAATAGCTATTTACTTACATGCTGAGATGGGGTAGGGTCAACTAGGGAGCCCTATGTCACCCCTGTGTATGGGAATTTCCATGTACTCCAATCCAGCCCTTTTATGCTGCTGGAACAATGAGAAGAGGGCACAACAGCAGCCAGAATCTGACCCAAAGATTTAATCTTGAAGCAGACCAGGGAGTTGAAGTACACACTGAATTCAAGGGGAGGGGAAAGGGAATCTTTGTTTACCTGGACTTAGGCCTGGAGACTCTTCGGCAATATAGAGCACCGAAGTGGTTTTGTGCTGAGTGAACCAAGAAAAACATTTATTGCTCAGCATGGCATGCAGCTAAACTAATCCTTGTTTTACAGAGGAGATGCTTTTTCAACATTTTCCAAGAGTTAAAGTGAAAATCATCCAAGTCTTTATCCAGATGTTAAGCCTCTCTCTCTACAACAAAAACCCCTCTTGGAAAGTTGTAAAGGGTCATTGGTTCATCATCATTTATTCTAACATGACGAGAAGAAAATTTGCCATTTAAAAACTTGATATGTGGTTAAATTTATTAACCTAATTTTTAATATCTATTTAACTGTTTTGTATAATTAAAATATAGGTGAACATTACATCTTTCTTAAAAGTCATCTGATTATATTGGCTTAAAATTCATTATTGTCATTAAAAAGTTTCTGAAAGTTTTATTCAGACACTGTTCCAGTCTGCAGAGAAGCTAAATGAGGCTAACTTTTAACTGGCTACTTTAATACTAAGCAGAAGTGATGATAATCTTATTTCATGTCCTGGTTCCTTAAATTCTTAATTGTAAACTTCTTTAATGTACAGTTACCTGTACAAGATACCAACCACGTGTTGATCTCATTTTTTAAAAGAGCAAAGCTCAGGAGAAGCTAAACAAAAATGTGATTAACGCTACCAATTAAATGGAACGTATGTTCATTTCTTTTAATATAAATATATACAGCTCTGGCAATCCCATTCTGCATGATCTTGACAGCCATCTGTCTTGTCTCAATTTACCTAGATTTAATGAGCAACAGTTAAACTATGGCAGGACCCCTATTAGGCTGTAAATTAGTTAAAATTATGCCTGGTTTTTAAACATGATTTTTAGGATCTGTTGGACTTCTTGCCCAACATGTTTCTCTCTCTCTCACAAACACACTCACTCTCTCTCTCTCTGATCTGCCAGTGATGTAGACTTCAATTCCCAGTTTCTCTATTTTCATTCCCTATAGCCCTCCAAGCACAGAACACCCTTTTTGAGCTTTTCTGCAAGGATATATCACTTCTCTTCCTTCAAATTGTTCCTGAAGACCAACTTCTTCCATGGTGCTTACAAGAAACTACCCAACTAAAGGCTTGGGGTCAGAAGTGGGTGGGAGGGCTCCCCAATGTTTTTAATGGGTTTTGGATCAGACACTGTCATCACTTTTTAATTATTAAAAAAAAAAAAGGAAAAGCCTACTTTATGGTGTCTTGCATCAGTCTCTGCTGAATGTCTGCATTCTTATTTATGATATTTACATCCTCCTCCCCAGATCCCTCCCTACTACTTTGTTACCCTTTTCTTGGATCAATGTCCTATATTAGGACTCCTCCTCCTCATGCACAGTACCTTACAGCATTTCAGAAGATCCAGTTCTGTGTATTACATTTGTTATTGACCTTCTCCAATAGTAGTGCCCCCTACCTCTTGTATAGGAAGTGCATGTATTTACATGTAGTACAGATTTAAACTGAGACATGAGTGTCTTCATCATATTACACTTGCTTTCTCCTGGCAGATTCTATAATGTCTTAGAAAGATAACTGAAGAAGAAAGGGCAGGTTAGGGATTCAGCACCGTTGGTCATTTTTGGTCTGTGCTGTGATAGCTGACTGTTAATGCTTGTTGTCCTTGAGCTCTGGTTTTATGAGGAATGAAGTCACTTGGATTCCCATATCACTGATTAAGGTTAATCCAGGGGAAAAAATATTTTGCTATCTCGCATCAACCATTTCCTGGTTCAGCCTCCTAATCTCTAGGTTTCTGGCAGCAGTATCTTTTGCCATGGCTAGGCAGCAAACTCTTCTGTGTGATGGTACTTGTTCTCTGCTTTGCTTCTCTAGCACTGCTACATGCCCTCTTGCTTAACTAAGCTGTCTCCAGAGCCCTGCTAATGCAGCTCCTAACTGATCAGTACAGGTATCTGTAGAATGACTCTGGTGAAGATACTCTGTGCTGATGGCAGAGAACTCTCCCATTGGCATTAAAAAAACCACCTCCAAAAGCAGTAAAAGGTATGTCAGCAGAAGACGGTCTCCAGCCGACATAGCACTGCATTAGCATTTATGCCATTATAACTATGTCACTGGGGGGGGGGCAGGATTCACACCCCTGAGTGATCCAACTTATGCCAGCATCAGCTATAGTGAAGACATAGCCTTAGTCATTAGTATTTTGTTTCTCTCCACAAAGATCCTGTTCTTTATTTTCAGTGCTGGCTATAAGACATTACCATAATCTCAGTGGACATGTACTGGAATAACTCCTCTCTCTCTTCCTCCATCAGCTATTTATTGTGACAATTTTATTTGAATATGCAAATAAAAACAGTGTACTCATTAATTTAAATGTTTCTCATTAGGTGAATGAGGTGCTCATTGCATATGGTACATGTTTAAACACAAAAGAATGTTAACAGCAAAAAGCAGTTTGGAAAGTATATTGTCTCTTGATTTTTCTCAAAGAATGAAAAAAGGCCACATTTAAAGGTTTGTTTCCCTAGAGCAGTGGGTCTCAAACTTTTTTACTGGTGACTCCTTTCACATTGCAAGCCTCTGAGTGTGACCCCCCCCCCAATAAATTAAACACACTTTTAAATATATTTAACACCATTATAAATGCTGGAGGCAAGTGGGGTTTGGGGTGGATGTTGACAGCTCACAATCCCCCATGTAATGACCTCGTGACCCCCTGAGGGGTCCTGACCCCCAGTTGGAGAACTCCTGCCCTAGAGAGTAATTTTTTCTACATAGCACAGTACCTTCTTCATACTTGGAAAAGTTGGAATAATGCCCTTTTAATAATGACAGAGGACGGATGGTCTCGTGGGTAAGCTGTCTGATGGGGGAGGGGTTGGGTTCAGTTCTTGGCTCCACTCCTTTTTTGCAGAATTTTGGTTAATTTTTGAGTTACTCTTCCTTGCTTTTTGCATAATCCTCACTACACATCCTTGTTTTGGCCAGCACTAGAACGGTGCAAATAGTGAAATATCAGAAGAGAGCCTATTCTTTTGGTATTTCCAGGGCTGGATTTCCAATTAGGCACAGTAGGCACATGCCTGGGGGTGCTGGCATTGTAGGGGCACCTTACCTCTCTAAATATGTGTGCAACACAAAGGTCATCTGCATGCAGAGTGAGGGGAGGGCACTGAAAATGCTGTGCCTATGGGCATGTGAGGTGTAAATCCTGCCCTGGGTATTTCTGATCATCTCTGAAAGCAAAAATTACACGAAATATCTAAAGACAGCTCACACTCGAGTCTTATTTTCACATGATTTTATACCATTTTGAAGACCAAAGAGTTTGTGAATGTGTTAAGTGCACTCTTTTGATAAGTATCCCAACATTAGTGCCATGCTCCCTTTTCTATGGCCACACTTCTAGAAATGTCAAGGGACAGTAGCATGACTTACTACAGTATTTCCATTTACTGAGTGTTACAGCATTTTGGGGAGGCATCAGTCAAGAGAGGATTAAAGTATATAACTTTCAATTTAGAAGAGTTCCAACACCTCTCAAATGCTAATAACTCAGAATCTATTAGCCCCAAATTACATCATTTCTTAATCATTAATTTTCAAAAGTTATTGAAATCTAGCACTGAAACTAATTTCTGCTATTTTCCATTTTCAGGGGCTATGCAATTATAGTCAAATTCATATAATTTTTCAGATCAGTAATCCATGCTTTCAAGGTTGGAGTGCATTTATCTATCCACAGGGTCATAATTTATTTCTTTGCTATCAAATAAAGTACCTGGAATTTCATAATTGTTCATGTGTCAACTGCTTTTACCACCATTTCCCAAACTACAGAACTCTGGAATCAGCTAAAAATTTTCATCTAAAAGATACATGGTAAACTAATAGTCTTGTTTCCAAAACCCTTGCATCTTCTCACCAATCTACAAATAATAAACTAACATTGCATATTCATCTCCATACATTACATTTCTGGATGCTTTGCTTACAAATAATTGTGGATCAGAGAAGGTGAATAATGACTTTAGACCTGAACGTGCATGGGGATGGATCTCTGGGCCTAGGAAGACACTTACTGAAGTCAATTGTTTGTAACTGTTACATATGTAATATACAAGGTGGAAATCTGAACACTTATGTAGTTTTCTATTTATATATGGACATTAACAGGACTGAAATCATTTACAGGAAATACATTTCCTGCTCAGTTGCTACAGCAAAAGGCCTTAGATAAAAATGTGATTTTTAAGGATATGTTCCGTGAGTTGAATAACTATTTAATTCATATTCTATCCAGTCTATAAAGCAGAGTCCTCAAACGCTTATATGCAAGATGGATTGCAGGGGAGATGGGAATGAAAGGCCTGGCTATGGAACAATGCATTGGCATTGTCTGCTGCTCCTTTGTACCTATCTTAGAAAGTAAATTGACTCACTCTTTTGGGTTCCTAGGTTTCCTATTCATCAAACATAATTCTGATTTGCAGGATCCATCCTTGAGACGATAAAAACAAATGGAAGTAAGTCACAGATGGAGATTCCATTAGTAGGTACAGCTATTAAGTTTTATGTTTTGAAGTAGATTCATAGATTTTTAAGGCCAGAAGGGACCACTATGATCTGTATTACACTGACCATATACCTTCACCTGCTAATTCCTGCCCCAAGCCCAGAACTTCTGATTGAGCTACAACATATTTTTAGAAAGACATCCACTCTTGATTTAAAGACTTCAAGTTAAAGAGGCGACCACATCCCTAAGTAAGTTGTTCCAAAGGTAAATCACCCGTATTGTTGAACATTTGCACCACATTTCTAATCTTCATATGTTTAGCCTCAACTTCCAGTCACTGGATTTTGTATGCTTTTGTCTGCTAAATTAAAGATCCCTGTACTATCAGAAGTCCTTCCATGTATACCTATCAATTAATCAAGTAATTTCTTAACCTGCCGTTAGACAAATTGAATAAATTGAGCTTCTTTAATTTGTCAGAGTAAGGCAGTTTTTCCAGAGTTTGAATGATTGTAGTAGCACTTTTTCTGAACTCCTATTTCTCTCTCTTTTTTTTTTTTGGAATGTGGACAGCAGACTTGTGCACAGTATTCCAATAAATGTCTTACTAATGCCATACATCTGTAATAACACCTGTCTACCTCTACTCAATAGTCCCCTGAATTTCCCTTCTATGCCAAAAGAAAAAACAGTAAAAAAATACAATGAAAAAATAAAGTAGAAAAATACAGTAGTGAGTGGGGTGATTAAAACACAAATGTATTCTGTGATTGTGGATCACAAAGGAGATAGAGAGAAACATTCCAATGGAAAAGTAAACAAAGTAACCTAAATATATTGTCATGTTGGGTGTCCACCAGAGAGCATTGTTACATCTAGTCTTGCAGGTTCTTTCTTTTAGCACTGTCATGGCTGAAAAAAATCCTTGTAGTCTTGTTGTTTTGTGGTGCATTTTCTTTGTGGGCTAGCAGTTGCAAACAGAAAGAGTTCACATGCTGCCTTAGTCTCTACCCTAAGTTAACTTGGGGAGGGGGCATTTTTGCTTCCTGCGAATCAGACATGAGTGTTTTGGCTGAGAGCTCTAAAAGATGAGATTGCCTGCATGCTGTTTCACTGACTCAGTTCAATGACTGGTGTGTACAGGGTAAATCAAACAACTTACACTAAGAAAATATCTGACTCAGATTTCTTCTCGATCTGAAAACTGATCAGCAAAGCCCTGAAATCTATTACCTCTCAAGAGAGAGGTGACAATAGATATTTACTGTATACAGGAAACTTACGTTGTGCCAACTTACCTTTAGAAAGTTCTCCTCTCTCTAGTACAGTTAATAGCAGAGGCATCCCCTTGAGATGAGAATAGCATTGTTGCCCATTAAATGGAATTATGCAGGGGAAAAATATAGATTTAAATTCAAACTCCTCAACAATAACTAGAGAGGTTCACAATATTTCAAATTCCATGAGTTTTCTTCATGACCCCATTGCTAGGAAGGACTTTCTATTTAATGTTGGTAATGAGAACAGGACATTGCCTAAAATTAGCTGCTACTATCTGAAATATGAGACTCCATTTTTGTGAACCTGATCTGTATATATAATTTCCACTATTAATCTCCTTTAGTATCTTTGTGTAGAATGTTTCTCACAGATTTCCTATGCCTGTTGTGTAACCCAAGGCTATTTGTAATATCACTGAACTGTCAGAATTTTAGCTGAAGTTTGGATTCTCGCTAAGAAATTCAGAGTATCGGTCCAGGGTCACAGTAATTACTTTCTTTATAGACCAAGGTGAACAGGAAAGAAAATGGAATCACAACCTACAGGCCTGATGCAAACATTACTGTCTTTATTATTCAGAACACAACTTGCAGTTCTATATAACCCAGATTGAATTTCTCCAAAGTTGCCATTGTTCACCAAAAGTAAGTAGCCCTTATAAAATCACTGTACTGTGCCCTTGTCTGGTTACTTGATCCACCTACAAATCTTCCTCTGTGATTTGACCCAGGATAAGCAGGTGAATGGCTCAGACACATTGGATAGGTTTAAATGCCAGGAGGTAACTTTATTTATTATACATTTGGAGTGGTACAACACCATCCCTTCTCTCTCTCTCATATATCAGGCATTTAATTAGCCCAATGAGGCTTTAGCCACAAATCAAACAATAACGATGACTCTCCCCACTCTATCTCACAAACTCAGCTCTATTGTGAAATCTCATTCACTGCCCTGCTCACAACAGAAACCTTTAAGACCTTATGTAGCTAGATGAATGAAAAACATTTTTTCCAAATTTTCATATTTATGCAAACCACACATGTCAAAATTCATCCAAATTCAAATTTGTTATCTGAAATTTGACTCAATAGGAAATGACAATATGTCCAGGAGCCAGTCAACATGATCTTACTGGGTCTTTGTTACTGCTTTCATGGGAGCTGATTAACTTAGGGCTCAGTTCTAATTTTCAGATATCTTGAAAAACCTTATCTGAAAAATATAACATACCAATGTGTGTCATGGGTATGGCTGGCTAGTTCTTTAACCAACTTAGATTATTCTATGCAAATTGAAAATTATCTCAAACCTGAGCTTTATAGGAAGGTCCATTTTGCACAGCGCTAAAACATGTTCAGGAATGTGTTTTTAAAGCAGAATAAACACATGGCCCACAAAGACTATTAATGAATTTTTAAAAACAAATTTTCTCTTCAGCAAAAACAGAAAACTGTATTTTGTTTTTTTCTTTGTTTTTTTTTTAATGCACAATTCCTCTTTACAATATATGTGCCAAACAAATGTGCTGAGTTGGATAACAGTTTTTTCCTCCAGTGTTCCAGCATAAATCGGACAATTTAGAATATATAGAGTAATTCATCAACTCCCTTTTGCTCTTCAAATAAGCAATCATCTGTTGTGCACCTCTCAGAAGAAATGTCAAGCTATAAAGGGTCATGCAACAATAAATGCAGAAAGTTGTTGGAGCCAGGCGTATGGAAGAGAGAAGTAGTTTTCTATCTGATAATTCAGTGCCATCAAACTGCTCTAAGACAAGGATGTGCTACTGAGCAACGAAAGGTATGAGATGATTTAGATCAGTTTTAGATTATGTGCTTAAAAGCAATGTTTTATTTTGACCTTTATATTTTTGTTAACAACTGGCTTAGAACATCTTATTAATAGTTATATGTTTTCCAGTAGCTCAAAGAAGTGCCAACCAAGATCAAGACTCCATTGTGCTGGACACTGAACAATTATACAGCAAGAGACCGTCCCTCTAGAGCAGGCAGGAGGCTTGACCCTCCAAGCTCCAAAGTTTTCTCAGATCCTTAAGGAAGCATACATTGCTCTCTGGAACCCATCCTTACCTTTGTAAGCAAGGCTCCTTCAGGAGCTATATTCCCATGTGCTTCCTACTGGAAGATGCACCAGCTGCTCCCTATGCAGAGTGGGATGCAGAAAAATTTGCTGACATTCTCAGCAATTTTTTTTTAAGATGAAGAATTGCCATGGTTTTGAGGGAGCTGCTGCAAAGGGAGCCCATCTGCAAAATAGGTCAACCCAGATGCTATGAATTTAAATTAAATTTGAGAAAATATTAGCAGAATATTTGTTAAGCCATTTCCTCAGTTCTGAGTTGTAACCAGATATAGGTAACATGAATTTAATCTTGACATGTGTTGAATACTCTGGCCCTGATCAAGCAAAATACTTTTTCATTGAAGTTGAGCTTCTGTTGACTTCAATGGATTTTGGGTCAGGTCCTCTGACCTACTTGTGAGTAGTATTATTAATGTCACAATTAAGCACATATTTAATGGCTTGGCTGGATCAGCTCCTGGGTGCTCAGCTTCTTGCAGGATCAAACTACTATATCGGATACTGACAACAATCTCCAGTGCTGTTAAAAGTAGGATGCATGGGAAAGGTATGATATAGTGCTAATACTGTCACACAACTGGAAATGATTACAATTCTTCATTTCAGATTACTCTCATCTGACTGTAAATAGTTCACTTAAGAGATAAAGGAGTTCCCAAAAGCATCTATAAGCTGCAGGCAAAAATAATAATAATAATAAAAAGATAGGAAAAGAGAAATACCTTTCTGGAGCTACAAGAGAGACATGAGGTGGTACATAGAGAGTAATGTATTAACTGGTGAGGGACCCATTTGACTCCTTCATATCTAGCTCTGCTCATTAACTCACCACCTGAGTTCTCAGCCAGCACAATATTATATTTTGATTGGTGATGCCATCATAAATGAAGGCATATTATGGGAATAGGCACGTGTACAACATACCATTGTCTGTGCATTTAACCATAAGCTCTGCTAAAAGGCAATGAATCTCAATTTATGGAGTAGCTGTTCAAATACTAAAATTTCTGGGCACTGTGAGATAAATTAAAACAGGCCTTGTAAAAGTCATAGTTTCAGCTATCAAATCAAAACATGTATAGCTATAACTGGGAGAGTCCTCTTAAAAGTAAAAGAGGCTCTCCAAAACTAACTTACCTGCTATGAGAATAAAGTTTCTATGCACCAAAATTATGCATTGCCATAGTTCCTTATTCATGGCCTAGATTCAGCAAAACACTTTGGCATGTGCTTATGTCCATTCCTATTCTGCAAATCATCTTAGTACATCATTATATCCCATTGATTTAAATGTGATTTAAACCAGGAATTTTGCCTTTTGATATCCGTGGAAAGATTCCTAGCTATGTCCAATGGCTTTAAATAAGGACCTAAAATCATATTTATGAAACTAAATCCATATTGTTGTTTTTTCTTTCAAAAATAATGATTTAAGTCCTACTGAACTCAGTTACATGTTTTCCTGAACAGAGATAAAGTTATATGCACATGAAGTTTCTGAATTGGTAGGAAATCAAGCAGTCACTACTGATTGCACTACACTCAGTATTGTATGCAGGATCAGTCCTTTCATTATTGACAAGAGAAAGTAAACTGGCAGATCAACTAAGATTCAGCCACCCTTACTTTCACCTACAGTACTTTATGGAACCCAGAGAAACTCTTCATCATGGTCTGGTAGTATTTATTGATGGGCCAGAATGAAGATTAATTCAATGAGATCTAGTATGTGCCCTTGGTTCAGTTGAGAGGAAGGTCTAGAATTAAGTGAATGTGTGCAAACTTCTTTTAAAGATGAAAATAAACCCTGTCAACCTGCAGAACCAGCCAGACTAGAGTAATAAACCATGAATGAGCTTATCCTTTCTCATTGGATAAGGCAAGAAATGTGGAAGAAAAGTCTTTTGCTTTTGTGTTTGAAAAACAATGAAACCAGCTCATTCATATGAAAAAATATTGGTTCTAACTTGAAACTTCCCAAATTGACTGAGCAGTAAAGACATGTAACATCTTGTTCTTGTGTCTCCAGCTCCCCATCCCCCAGTTATCAGAATGCATTTTTTCACAGTCACTGGGATCTAACGACATCACCTACATCACTGTTATGACAATGTGGCCTTTTCTTTACACCAATTACAGCAAAACAAACCTGTCTTCAATTCCTTTTTATTAAATAGTTCAGATAATCTTCCTGTGTTGCATTAATTATTTTATCTTCTGTCACACCAGCCATAAATGTCTTCTGGGAAATGTATTGTATTAGAGGATACCACCATTTCCTGCTCTAAGGTACTCAGTATTAGAAGCATCGTACCAAAGCCCTGAAAGTTAATCTTATTTCTTCATTTAATTTTACTTTTGACCTACAAGTCATTCAAACAAAGTAATTAAGGTAAATCTGTCAGAGACAAAAAACTTTATGAGGACATCATATGGAAAACACATCCAATACAAAAACAACAACAACAACAACAAGTGAAGTACTTCCTGTAGACATAGGGGTTTAAACATTTCACAAAGATACAACACAAGAGAAGCACTGAATTCTATAAGTTCTAATCACATTTAACAAAATAATGTACAGGCACAAAGTTTTCAAATCAATAGGAGCAGTCATCTTTATAGAGAATATTGAGCATAATCAGCATCAATTCAGACTCTTGGGAAATGAGAAGTAAATAATCATTCCAGTGGCAGCCCAGAAGTGATTACAAATCGTTATAAATTACTAAAAGCTCTTTGATTACTCAAATATTATTTGCAGCAGTAAAAAGCAAATCATTGTTTAGAGATCACCACTGCTATTATAAGTGTTAAACAAATTACTTGTTAATTGCTGGTAAATAATGGTTTCTGTGCGGTTAATGCTTAATCATCAGCAAGGCTTTTCCTTAGTAAAAAATGTGAGGCTGGCTGCTTGTGCTTTTCAAATATCCAAGGGAATGCCATTTAATTTCACCAATATGTTGCACAGCCACAATCTTAATGCTTATGATTATTGAAGCCACTAGTGAACTGGGCATGGGAGTAGGAGCCAAGAACGTTGTGTTTAGTTTTAATGTTGTTTCTGCCATCAGCAAGCTACCTTTACCTCTAGCCATTTAACCTCTGTCTTGATTTTGCCACTTGAATAATACTTAACTTCATCCAAAGGGGATTTTTTAATTAATTGGTTAATGTCAGTACAGTACTTGACAATTATTAATGATGATACTATTTGTAGAGGATGTCAGCTGTGCCCACAGGTGAAAGGGAAGGATACAGGAATCCCTTCCTCATTTTCCACTGCACAGTGGCCAAGTCCAATCACAATATCTGATCTTGTCCTACTCTCATCCATATGGTACTAAAGGGCCACACGGTCATTTAAGAGAGTGTTGAATAACTGTTAAGAAATAAACTGAGTATAAACATTGAACTGCTTGTGCTATAGATGACACAGATAAAACTTCATTAACATAACAAGTTCTCAACAAAAAAATCTCTATTCACCTTGGCAATGTTCCCATGATGTCAATGGGAGTTTTGCCACAAGGCACTGGAACCCAGATGGCTAGTTACTGTGAAACATCCTCTGCTATCCCTTACGAAATACTCCATCTCTTCTGCAGGGTATGGAAAGGACACAGCATGTTTTGGCAAGAATGAAGGTACTGGCTTTCTCTCCTTATGTTTGGAAAGTAATTCAAAGTTTAAGATGACTCTCCTCTCCAATGAATGTACAATACAGCTTCATTTCCACACCCTGCACCTCAAGTTTATATCTCAAATCTTTCTCTTCTATTTCTTATCTTCAGCATCACCAAAGAAGCTATGGGGAATGCTGAAAAAGAGATTGTAACTGTTTGCTAACATTTGTAATAGGCCATTGCTATTGCAGTATCTCTTATCATTTGATGTGTCTGAACTTGTATTAATATCTCCCAGGGAAGCAAAGGCATCAGTGAATGAGCCTGTATTCAATAAGACTGTGTAAATAAATGTATATATGAGAGGATATGTATTATGTTGGTATAATCAGGTATTGTGGTCAGGTACTATCACCAATATGAATCATCTGAAAGGGGCTTGATTTTCAGAACTTTGAACATTAATCATGAAAAAATCTCTGAGATTCTTCCAAAAATCCCTGGTCATTTGAAAATGTAGGTCTACTAGGCATATATATGGCAAAGTGCAACTGCCTTTGCAGCTCTGCAACATCTTCTTGCTGTCAGTCTTTTTACCAGGTTTCATTCTTACTGACTCATTAACAAGTCCTTGACAAACAAGTGTGATGTTTCTTCTATTACGACAAGTGGGCAGGCAGATATTGTCATGAAGTATGACTTTCGGACTAAGTTGCTCAAAGTGTCCTAACTTAAATGAGGATGCCCATCAGAATGAATCCATGTGTATGGTGAATTTCATATCCCATTCCCAGTTTAATCTTTTTTGCTTACTACACACAGCTGGTGCAACAATTTAGATTGTCAGCTTGTCTGTTTTTCAATTTGGTTAAGTGGCACGATTGGAATTAACACCTGCCAGTTATCTATCTGTGCTGATACTTTTTGTCTCATTGTTTGAATGTTGTTGTTTGTTAAGACTCTTCCTCTAGTTCAGACACCTCTCTTTTTGAAATAACTAGCAGCTTTTAGCCATAGTTTATGCTTCTTAAGTGTTGAGCTTCTTGACATTGTGGGGGAGAGGGAAGAAGCAGCTTCTCATAATGTTCTTGATAAGGGATCAAAAGCTCTTAGAGAGAGGGAACAACTTAAGCGACTGGGTGGAGAAAAGAAACATTTCTTAGCACTTGTGGGAAGACTTGGGGAGTGTCTGGAGCATTCCTGCATGCCAGCAATCCCTGGGTGCTGGACTCCTTTCAGGCTGCTTTTATTTATACCAGGGATTGTCCCAGTCATATTTGGGGAGCATAATAAGGTGTCTTAAAGCTGTTCTTTTCACTTCATCCTTCTGAGCTGTTCTCACTGAAGCTTGCATGCAACCCAGGTTGTGGGTCTGCTGCATGGCAGAGCAAAGAATGTCCACAGGACTGGTGGACACTGAAAGCTGGCTTTAAGTAATAAGAATGGAGACTTATGCAATGCAAAGATATTTGCAAGCAACTCGCTACAGGAAGCATGACAGAAATAATTATATTTCTGTATGAATTATAACTTCAAGCAGCTGGTCTCTTCTCAGTTATGTAAACTATAAACATTCTGAGAAGTGCAGTACAGACTAGAAACGTGTGTCTGCTGAGGCTTTTTTTTTTTCCCCATTCAGATGTGGC
Source organism: Gopherus evgoodei (assembly GCF_007399415.2). Lineage (NCBI taxonomy): Eukaryota > Metazoa > Chordata > Testudines > Testudinidae > Gopherus > Gopherus evgoodei. The sequence goes on along the minus strand of NC_044328.1, from coordinate 56,540,934 downwards.
CATTCTAAGAGGTTTTGTTTGAATTGGACTATTATGTTTGCTCCTGTTGGATATGGGAACATAGTTAAAATCTTACTTTGCTTTAGGATATTGTTCTTCTATTATCCAAATAATGCGTTCAACAAACTAGTGGAGCTTCTCCAGCAAGATGTGGAGAAAATAATACAAAACTAGCAGTGAGCCATGTCTCTTAAACTCTCTGCAGTTAAAGCGATTATAAAACCCCAGGGCAGGTTTAAGGATACTCCATATGAATATTGTTTTCATCAAAGCAATAGGTCTTTTGTGAGGTGAAGGCATCCACTTTCTCTCTGTTGCCTTAGGACTGACTTTAAAAAGGCATACCAACAAGTGAAATTGGAATTATTTTCCTCCAGTTCCCTTAAAGTTCAGTTTTTATCAGATATTGCTTTTAGGCATCTTATGTAAGTAAGGGTGCACAATTTCTAAACATTGCTGCTGATGCATTTTTTCCCCTTTCAGTAGGAGACTTAAAAGCAAGCTGTCTTTGTATCTAAAATACAGCACAAGGTTAAAATGATTTGTTGATTTCCAATATTATATGTAAGTTAGAACCATATACAAAATAACAATATGAAGTGATTTGAAAGACACACGTCAATGAAATACTGTGAAACCACAGAACAGCTAGGAGAATAGCCTCATGCATTAAGGAATCTGCTGAAATCTTGTGTCTTAGGGTATGGCTACACTTGGAGATGTGCAGCGCTGGGAGTTACAGCTGTGTTCATACAGCTATGTAGGGAAAGCGCTGCAGTGTGGCCACACTGACAGCTCCCAGCGCTGCAGTGTGGCCACATTTGCAGCATTTGCAGCGCTGTTGGGAGTGGTGCATTGTAGGCAGCTATCCCAGCTTTCAAGTGGCTGCAACGTGCTTTTCAAAAGAGGAGGGTGGGATGGAATGTGACAGGGAGCGTGGGGGAGACAGAGAGAGTGGATTTTTGGAGCTGACACTGTTCTCAGCTCCCTGCCTTGCAAGTTGTAAGGACTGGAAGATACACAGTGCCTACCTTCAATCATTTTAAAAGTTTTGACCTTTCCCCCACCTGTCTCTTATTCACTAAATGCAAATTATGCACTCCTAAATAGCCTTTAGACCACATAAGCAGCTGCTCAGCAGCCCCTCCCCTCTCTCCTCAAGCAAACAGCTGTGAACATTCCAAAGCAATTCCCCTGCCTCCGCTCGCTCACTGAAGCAAAGAGCAGCTGTGTTTGTTTTTTAGCTAAGTAGCTACGGGGAGATTGGAGTTCAGCCATTCTTCTGATTTGTTGTGGACAGGAATTCTGGGATACCTCCTAATACCCTGGAGGCCAATAACAGCGCTTTTGGTGGCCACACTTGATGAGCAGTGCTGCATCACCAGCGCTGGAATTGCTACACCCCAAGCAGACCAGGTGTACAGCCAGCGCTGCAACCAGAGAGTTGCAGTGCTGGCTGTGCTTTGCAAGTGTGGACACAGAGTGAGTTGCAGCTCTGTAACCCCATCACCAGCGCTGCAACTCTCCAGTGTAGCCAAGCCCTTAGGGATAAACCCTCCCCCCTCTTATGGGTGTGGTTGTAAACTTGTCAGCAGAACCAGTGTGATTCCATTGCAGAGGAGGAGAAGACATGATGAGGTAAATGGAGGTGGGGATTGGGATGGAGGATTAGCTGAATAGCTTCTGTGTAGCCTGGGAAAGTGTGTGTATGTGTATGAGGAGAAAGGTGGCTGTCCCTTATTTAAACTCTGGAGATTCTCAGTCTAATATCCAGGCTAGACACTGGATAAAATAAGATAGTAACTGATTTCTCTATTTTTTTGGATGCCAGTGGGACACCCAGATGCTCAGACACTATGGTGACAGGTACCACATAAAAACTTAGAAAGTTAGATAAATAAATAGACAGTTGATAAACAGGTTCCTGGAGTGTGGAGAGTAAAAAAATATCTCAAGCTGCGAGCCAGTAAACAAAAGTTGTCTACAAAGTGGGTGAGGGAATTGAGGCTCTCTTTCTGTGCCATTGTCCAATTCAGAATAATGCTGAAGGTTTCAAAGGCCACACATGAAACCAAACAGTACATGGCATTTTGTTATCATGGTCCTCCCTTCCAAAGACAATCTCAATGGACAAAATTTACTGGGGTGAACTGTGAGCAGATAGTATATTATCAACACTCAACTCTTACAGAGCACTTTTCAATAGTTGATCTCCATGCAGTCTTGATGTTTCTGTTTAGTTAGGAGAAGCACTGCCTTACATGCCCTCTCAACTCAAATGCATCATTAAATGACTGATGACACATGGAACATTCCCTCCCAACCCTAACATCCCTTGAATGCTGGGGCAGAGAGAAAACCATGATGGAGAGAGTGGAGGAACCACTGCAAAGACTGCATCCTGCTTCCCACAGGATCGAAAACCTGCCATTGCATATTGGGTCTTACATATCTTCCCATATACTGTGGGGACGGATAAACTCTAGACCCTGGATAGCTCCAAAATAATACTATATTGTGTTGAAAGGAAGTAGGAAGCTAAGAGATTAAAGAACTAGGCAGTGAAGAAATGAGGAGGGGTATACTTATACACAGATGCTCAGTACTGTACATAGAATACAATAGCAGATACGATACATACAATAATGCATGTTCAGAAGTAAATATGATTTCAAATGAATTTAATATTTGGTGCTGGGCAACAGGAAATATCTTTGGGTAAGACTCAAAAGTGGGAATGTCTATAGATTTTTCTGGTCTCTTCTCTGTCCATAACATCAATGTTGTCATTCACATGAGTACAAAATGGGTGTAAAATGCTACTAAATCAGAGCAGTGGTGATTTGCAGATATTTTGCACTGTTATAAATAACTGCACAAGATGCAGGTCAAAGGAGCATTGACCCCTTGGGTTTCTAATATGTATTTAATTTTACGTACATCATTGAGGAAAGGAAATGTAGGTGCTCAAAGTTGGGTCAAATAATAATTACATTAGTTCATCTGGGAGATGTTTATTATCCATACAAATAGAATCAGTTCAGCTAATTTAACTCCATTCACTGTTACTTCAGCTTGATGCTTGTTACAGTGATCAGCTTAACAGCTTTCCCACATCATTTTAACTTGTGCTTTCCTAGTTTTTAGGGTTGTTTTTTTTTTTGCTGTTGTTGTTGTTTTGGGAGTTTTTTTGGTGTTAATCACCTTTCTCTTCTTTACAGAGGTTCCTTCAATGATGTTGTCAGCAAGATGATGCCTAAGTCCCAATTAGAAATGCAATCAATATTCACATAATGAGGGTGCCAGCAAATCTGTGTCATTTAGTTCAAAGCTGTTCAGAACTCAAACAATTTAGGGCACCTTGGTGAAAAAATAAAAAAGATGGAAAGCTTAAAACTAATTGTTACTGTGGCAGCTTTCTAAATAAGCTTTAGATCCTTTTCTTTATTAATTTATTTAGAGGCAGAACAGAACCATTAAGAATAAAACCCAGTTGAAGATTCAAAATAAGGGTGAAGCTTTAATAACTGTTCCTGATCCTTATATAGCTGCAGAAAGTTTGTCCAGTTCAGATTTGAACTCTTTCTGAGTGCTGGCACCTGTTCTTTTAGATCTAGATGTACACATAGAGCAATGGTCTGATTTTCATTACACTCAGCTTTTGCTTGTGTTTTATCCTTAGGTAATAGTGCACTACTGAAAGTTTAGGCAAAATGGTGTGCCCACAGGTTGAGGGCACCTTTTGAAAATCACACCCTGGAGGGGGAAAACAATATTGTTCCCCACTGTGTGAGTGCAGTCATCAGTAAGCACCATCCCTTTCTCAGCCAAGCAACTCAGCATCCAAACTTTGCAAATTGGGTTAGCTTCAGGAACAGATTCTGAGCACCACTAAAGTCGGAAGTGTAGATTTGGATCTAGGCAATGTTTGGGGGTCTTGCTGTAGAATTTTATTTTATATAAAATAATGTCAGAGGCAATGTTTCCAGGAAACAATCATGCCTTGCAGAACAGGGCTCCATTCTCAGTTGGTCTCTAGCTCCTATGGTAAGAAGTATAATATTAAAAGTGTGGAAAAAGGCTGCCATTTTGTAATCTCATTCTACTAATTATTTTCCCACCATAGTGAGAATGAATATCAGGAGCAGAGAGGAAAAACCCAATTTCAGCAGCAATAGAGGGCACATGAAGTTATTCTTATTCTTCTGTGTCTTCAAAATTTATAAGTATTTATTACAAACAGCCTTATTGGTATACAATGAGGAGAAAGGCAAATCCCGTATAAGGGGATGGATGACGGTTCAGCTGGGCTCTAAACCGTCCAAACCTCAATCGAATGCTGATCCAAACCGGTCTGAACCTATTGAAGATTTGAATTGGTTCAGAAAATATATCTGTACCCCTTCAGAACCCTACTATTTGAGATATTTATTTATTATTATATTTATGCCTCTATGGGAGCCACTGCAGTAGTGGCTAGGCAGAAGTGATTCTGTAACTCCACACCAGTACTTTTTGGTAATGCATGGTGGGGTTCTGTGCACATCATGTCCTGCTCACATCATTTTAACTTGTGCTTTGCACACATTTTGTGCAGGATCAAGCTCTAAATGATACTTTAAAAGCTAGCTGAATTGGGTTCATCCTTGGAAGAGAATAGGAAAGTAACTAGCCTTTCAATTTCCATTTCATTCTGGCTTTCATAAAATGTGGTCACGTTCCAACTCAGCATATCAATTGTTGCAGGTGGATTGAGTTGTTCCAAATTCCAACCATGATCCTGATTTCCCCCGAGCACCCTGGTATGCTGTCCCAACAGAGAGACCCCAGATTGACATATACTATGGAGACAAGAGCTGGTTGGGGTTTTTTTAGAAAAAACATTTTGGGGGGAATATGCCAATTTGTCGAAACTGAATTTTTTCATGCAATGGGGTTTGTTTCTGAAAAAAAAAAAACTTTTCTGGTTCAAAATTATTTTTGTTTCAAAATTTAAGCTAATGATAGTAAAAATTATAAAATAAACAAAATGATCAAATTGATATTAAATATTTTGAAATTGTTAAAACAAAACACTTTGATAAAACCAAACTGATTTTTTCCATATTTTTGGTTCACGAAAGTTTTTGAGATTTGGACTTTGTTCATGATTCAAGATGGGAATTTTTTTTTAAATCTCTCAAATATTCATGGGATGGATAAACCATTTGACACCATGACGCTTCCTAAGGCTACCCAGAGTTGTAAGGCACATAACCTTGCCTGTCCTTAGCATGAAGCTGTCTGGTCTGTACCTGCTGTACCTCAACTCCCTGAATTCAACAGTTTCTGTCAACACAAGCACTACCGCCTCAGACCTCATTCTCTCTGTGCAGCTTAACAATAAGCAAATGCCAATCCATGAGTCCTTGGAACGGTTCCTGCTGTGTTCAGTCTAATCACTGGACACTCACAGAAATAACCAGGGGATGGTGTGCACACTAACTTGTTTGATTCAGCTGAGGATCAGCTCCTGTATAACATCGCAGCACTGAGATATATTCATAGTGAAAGCAATCATAGGTTTAATATCAAAGCTAAAGATTTAAGGGACAGAGAGTAAGGATAATAATGGAAACAGAAATGGTTACATATAAAACAAAAGGCATAACATGCTTCCTTTAGAATCTAAACCTAACTTTAACAGACTAAACCCTTGTCTAAAGTAGTATACCTCGCCTAAAGCAATCTCCGAGCATTTCCAAACAATATGGTTAGAGAATTTTTTTTATTAATGCAAAAAGTGCTGTCTGTTTGCTTCCTTGGTGAAGGATGACATGGTATTCTTTTGCCTTCTCCTTATGCTCAATTTACATGTGAACTGAGGCAGGCAGGTAGGTCAAAACACATCCCTATGTCTGGCAAAAACCTATTTGTCAACCCTGCTTTGATATAGACTTTAAAACATATTTTCCAATATATATACATAGCTTCTTACAGGGTAGTTATAAATATTGTTGTGACATGTATGTACAACCAGTGTGATCCTGGCTTTCATTCAAGATCTCAATGACATTTTTTATGGATAAATACTGTGAAAGTGGTGTGCTAGGTATAGTGAGTATGGCAGGCCTGGTAGGACTTGCTGCTATGGAAGAGTGAACATTTTGCCAGTTGGCACTGAGGGATTCTTAGAGTCACAGTTCCGCAGCTATAATGCAGAGTGAATTATCCTCTCACATCTTAGAGGGCTGTGCAACACGAGGGGAGCTTGTACTGCCCATTGCCTGTATTATAATTGTTCTGTTGATAGCTAGATGACTTTAATCTCTATGTCTATAATTTTGGGATCTTTCATGAGCATGAAATTCACTTATTGGGGGGGGCAAAAAAGAGAGAGAGAAAAAATCCCAGCATGCCTTTCAGAGAAGAAGCAAAAGAGAATGTGGTCTAACCCAAATGTTTTTTGTTAAATCAGTGAAATGATTATTTATTGCATTCAAAAATCCTCCTTTTTATTTCTTCAGGTTATACAACCACTGCACTATTCTATTCAATGGCACAGGGTGGTATTTCCAAGGTTACCGCAGGAGTAATCAAACGCTTTACAGTGCTATGCATATTCATATCAAAACACATTCTGACGAAGTACATAAAGGGAAATATGCAATTTAAATATAGACTGCAGCAGGAAATGGAGACGAAACAAAAATTTAGATAGTGAAAATTACATGTTATTTACATAGGTAAATACACTGCATAATGTATGTGATCCTTTACATATTTTTAAAAGGGATTGATTTAACCATCTTTTAAAAATGTTTATTTTTAAAGATAAAAATGGAACAAAGAGGACCAAGTGCTGATACTAGAAACCGAACCTTCATCAGTCAGCCTGTAACTACACCAGCTTGTGTAATGGGTTCCAAAGCCAAATGGGATCAACCTGGGCCTGTACCTGGATGGAAGGCTGCCTAGTTGCTGCAGGAATTAGCTTTGGTGATTCAGTAGATGGCACTCTTTTCCATGGCCTAGTCCAGGGGTTCTCAAATTTCATTGTGCCGTGACCCCCTTCTGACAACAAACATTACTACACGATGCCAGCAGGGGGGACTGAAGCCTGATCCCATCCAAGCCTTGCCGCTCTGGGTGGAATGGGGCCAAAACTGAAGGCCTAGGGCTTTAGCCCCAGGCAGGGGGGCCTGTAACCTGAGCCCCACTGTCCAGGGCTCAAGCCATCAGACTTCAGCTTTAGTCATGGGCACTGGGGCTCAGGTTTTAGCCTTGGGTGGCAGGACTTGGGCTTTGGCTTCAGCCCCAGGCCCCAGCAAGTCTAAGCCAGCCCTGGAGACCCCATTAAAAGGGTCCAGACCCACAGTTTGAGAATCATTGTCTAGTCTGCTTAACTAACTCTATTTGGGCTAACAGTGAGTTGTGAACATTGGGAACTGAAGTACAAGCCTCTGTTGCTTGAACTAAAGGGTTCAGCCATTCAGGTGGCAACTGTAGCAAACCCTTGAGCTTCTCATGTGCAAAGCCAGTAGAGGGAAACAAAGACACTCTCCTGACAGGGGTTACATCTTTATAAAACTTTTATTAAAATTTCCTTCTGTTGCTTGCAATGGTAGATGAATATTTCTAGACTATAGGCTTTGGTTCAACCACTGTGTCATCCAATCCTGTTCAGATCGAGTCTAGTTAAAACGTTAGCTGTGGGCAGTATACAGGAGCACAATGGTTCCAAAACTTTTTACTAAGACAACCCACCCAACTGCATTTTGTCTTTTTTTTTTGACCCACCCAGTTTCCAAATTTGTGAGGAGCTCAAAATCATAGGCCTGTGTTGTCATCCTGCACACCAAAGGGGTACTGACCACCCACAGCAATGTCCTCTGCCCCAACACAACAACCATAACCACAGGCCAATAGGGATAGGAGGCCACAGGAGGGTAGGGATGGAGAATGAGCCCACCCTGCACTCACCTCAGAGCAGTGTTTTCTGCCCCATGGAGATGGGCCCATCTCCTTGTTCTGGGCATTGCAACTGGACGCACAGGGTCACAGAACCATTCAGGCACGGCTCAGCTTCCTGCACATCACCGAGGGCCATCACATCTTCTTCCATTAAGGAAGGGTCGCTGGGCCAAACTTGAGCATCAATGTGACCCCATACATCATGTCACAATGCCTGGGGCAGGGAGATGGGCCCAACCCCATGGGCCACTACTCTGGGGTGAGTGGAAGATGGACTCACTCTCCAGTCCCCATACCTTTCCCATGACCCAGTGTTTGGGAAATAGTGCCATGGCGTTCCCTCCTTTGCTAGTGCAAATGAAGCTGTATTGGGAGTAATGCAACAATGGGATACTGAAGGAAAATAATAGGTCAGACAAGCTTCTGAGTTAGTGCTGAACTAATACCCCAGCCTGGTATAAGGGACACTGTTCTTCAATTGGTGCCACATTTTGTATGAGATGCAAAATTAAGGTTTTACCTCCAATGATGTGATTGCTGCATAAATAAATATGTTAATCCTGATGTCCTGGCAAAAATTCAGGTTGGGCAACTGCATTCTGCCTACCTTGAAAATTCCACCTCCAGTTTCAATTGTGTAAGGTACTCTTTTTCACTCCTGCGATAAACTGCAGGATTTGGGTATCATTGTTTAAAGTACTGTAGGGTTTTGTTAGATTTGTAAAGTGTTTTGAGAACTTGTGGAATGAAAGAAGCTATATTTTGAGATTAAAAAAACTTTATTATTCATTACTCCAGATACATTTGATTGCTCGTTTTAATGATTGGAGCATTTTGTGATGTGAGAATGAAATCATACAGGGGCTAAGCTAAGAAGCTCGTAGCAAGTATTCACAATGCTATTGCAGCATTTAGAATGCAATGAGATCCCAAACAAATAACTAATTCTGCTGATACAGAGAATATATAACACAATTCTACAAGAATGGGAGCAATTCTGCAACAAAATGTCATGGAAAGAAGTGCCTGATTTAAATCACAAGGGTAGTGAAAAGAGCCCTTGGAGAGGACAACATTCTCATTGGAAATAGAGCCACCATACGTAGTTCTCATCCCTGTGTGCCAAGTAATGCAGACATACATCATTTAAAGCACCAAGAGGCAATATAGTTGATGAAATGGAAAGCAAGTTTAGTCTCATTGCAGCAAACTAGATATTTGAAAAACCAAGTGGAGCAGAGAGAATAGTGGATGTCCATGACTGAAATGACCATGAGAAGACAGTACCTCAACAGGTCAGCTAGATAAAGTAACAATGGATTTGTCTGATGTGGAAATCTGATTGAAACTCTGTCGTATCAGGATTCTGAGATTCCCCAAGAGATTGGAAATTAAGAATACAACAGCTTTTATAAACCTGCCTTTGCACTCCCAAACATTTCCCCCCATCACCCCTTTTTTTGAAATGGTGATGGAGAGAGGATTTTATTTGGTGGCCTTGATCTGAACCTGTTCTGTTGCTTTTAGACCCAAGTCAGAGCCAAGATTACAGGTGTGTGAATATGAAATTTGCATTTCCAATGTGAATCTTTCAGCAATTCCAAAATAATCAACTGTCCTTGTGATATTGCTTCCATCATGGGCTGGAACCCATTTCAGTCCCATAGAAGGCCAGGGCACCACACAACCAATTCCATCATAGCAGCAGAGAGACATTGGGACAGAAATCTTTTGGTTCCAATTTACTCTCAGGCAGGAGCTTGTAGACAGAGGGAGGTAAGAACAAAAGATCAATCCTAGTTTTTCACTCAAACCTCTTTAACGTCAAAAGTGTCAAGTTTAGAGTGAAGCCCAAAGAATTATCTTGCTGACTCTTCCCAAAATCTGCAAGCTGGCCCTGTGTCTAGTGTGTGGTAGTGGAGGACAGGACCAGGTTATGTTTGTGGAAGAGCACCAAAAAATTGTTTTGGAGGCCTGCCCCAAAATGCTGTGTCTGGCTCTGTGAATCATAAACATCTGTGATGGAAAAAAAATTAGATCATTGAGCCAATTTGCTGGCAGTGCAGGCCAGAGTATGTTTTCTATATGGGACAGTTAAAAAAGCAACAACTTGTAAAGTTTTTTTTCCATGTCTTGGGGAGAAATAAAGGTCTTGTGGGTAAGGTACTGGACTAAATCTCAAAAGCTCGGGGTCTAGTACTTGGCTATGCCACATATTTCCTGTCTGACCTTGACATTTTGTGACCTTGTCACTTAGGGCCAGATTTTTAATGGTGTTTAGGTGCCTAAAGATGCAGATAGGTACTTAGTGTCAGGGACCCAACCAGCTGCTGGCCTGCTCCCTAACTAACTTGGTCACAAGGCAGCCAATGAGCCCAGCTGCACTGCCTTGGAACTGACAAGTGGCCCCGGCCCCTGATTGGCTCCTGGTTTAGCAGCCTTGCTTAGAAGCCAGGTCACCACAGCATCTTGCTTGCTGTTCAATGACTATCATCTCAGTAACTTTGCTTGCCCTTATTCCAATCCCTGCTTCAGCTTGCTTCTAGTCTCTGCTCCTGCTGTGCTCCAACCCCTGTTTCCCTCTGACTTTGAATTTCTAGCTTCAGTCCCTGTCTCTGCCTCTGGCTTAGGACTCTGGTTGACTCTCTAGCTCTGGTAATTGGCTTTGTCCTTCTGTTACTGACCCTCAGCTAGTTTCCTGGCCTCTGATCACCCTGGGTCCAGCTTTAACTGGCAGGCTGGATTCTTGCTCCCCCACTCTGCCTGAGTGCTCACAGCCTAGTCAGCTACATCTAGTGGAATTTTCAAATATGCCTATACATACCATCACGCACAGGGTCAGCCTTTAAAAATCTAACTCTTAATCCTCAAACAAGAGTTAGGTTCCTAAATACCTTTGGGGACTGGACCTTTGTGAAGGATAATACTTCCTTTCTCCTTCCCTTTGTCTGTCTGTATTTAGACTAAGTTTTTCAAGGCAGGGACTGTTTCTTCTTATGTGTTTGTATAGTGCCTGACATAATGAGGTCCTGATATCAGCTGGTACTTTTAATACTGTAATACAAATACTAATTTTCTATTTCTCATCAATTTTTGATTGTTCTCACTTTCTTAATGTATTCCACTTCTGTTCTGTCTGCTAATTTTTAGCTTTCAAGCATTTTCATGCATTTTTTTTTAAAAAGATCTGAATGCATGCTTGCCAGCTTGACTCACTGGCTTCTAGCCCTGAGGAAATTTGCATTCAGCAATAATTTTGGCACAAAGACTTAAGATCACTGATGTGGGCAATTGATTTATTTCCTTTCAGCCTAAAACAGTGCAATAAGTGCCATCACTCTCCCAGAAATGTTAGTCCAGATGAGAAAATCAAGCCTTGCAGTAGAGAACATACAAAATATCCTGATGAATTTTTTGGTACCAAAACACAATATTTCTAGGTATTTGTGTACAACATTTGATTTATATAAATGACATTTTGCAGGTAAATATACAACCAGCCATTTCATTTCCTGCCGGGAGGCATTTGCGTTAAACACAGTGAAACCTCACTTAATGCAAAATGTCGTGTTCTCATGTGCAGCTAGTACAAAGGTTATCACACATATCAGAAAGTAAATAAATTAAAATTGTTTGCCAAATAATTAGCTCCACTAATTTTGAAACTTGTCTTGCAGATGCTAAGATAATTATTTTAAAGAAAATGACCACTGAATAAGGGTCAAAATATTGGGAACTTGGGACTCTCTGGGCCTGATTTTTCAGAAAATGCTGAACATCCAATCTCCAGTGGAAGTTAATGGAAGCTATGAATGTTCAGTACCTCTGAAAATCAGGTGCAAGCCATCTGGCCTAGCTCCTGCCACAGGATCTGCCTGAGTGTACCCTTGCTTGACTTCAGTGCAACTTTGACTGATCTAGTTTGCTTGATCTAGTCTTACAACTCTGTACTTAAATGATTGAGTCACACAAAGTTTCAAAAGTGGCCTTAAATTTTGACTATCTATGGGAGACAGGATTTTTTCCAAGGGAAGGTAAGAGGAAATAACTTCTTTATTCAGAGTCTCACTGTCCCTTCCCCTGCAGAAGAAACACAGAGTTCAGTCCAAAGAAATCTCAGAATTTCCAAGTTCTGCTGGAGGTTAGGGATGTCCCTGGGCCTCCAAATGGATTCCAAGGACTTGTGTCCATCCTCCAACTATCCGGCAGTGTGACTCTCCTGAAAAGGCCCGGCCTCAGTTTCCCCTCCCTCAAGGAGTTCCCCACAGTGTAGACCATGCAACACTTAATATATCCCACAGCTATTGATTCCACATAGCACTGGTGTATGAATGGTGCGGTATCTACTGCCCCACATCCTCTCCAGCTATAGATTCCCTTCCCATGTAAACAGATCCTGAGAGTATGATCTGGGCCTCTGTTACTAGGCAGACTTCTAGCCAGTTGTGCATTCCAATATGCAAATTCAATTAATATTCAAAATTTCAATCCTCTCATTTTCAGGGGGTTTAAAAAGGTATCAAAGGCTCAGTTGGTGGTATCCCCTTTTGCTAGGGAACCCTGCAATGCAGGCTTACTGATGCCAATCATGCAGAAGGTATGGTATGGTATGATGTGGCCTACAGTTCACAGAATAATTTTTTTTTCACTTCTAGGCAGTCGAATGGGAAGCCAAAGAGTGACTTGTGTTCTCTCTCCACTAAGTACATTTCCTAGCAGATTTTAGACGGGTAGGTTTTGTTTTGTCAAAAAAATACAGCACAATATTGCAGCCTTCCAACTCAGCTATGCCAATTAGCTCTTTTTTCCTTCTCTCCGCCGTAAAAACCTACTATCCACAAGAATAAAAAAAAAAAAAAGAGGACTGCAGTTTTCTTTGTCTCAAGAAATACACTCTGTCCACTTGAAAAGATTAGAAAGAAGGCAGGACCAAAGGGATTTTTTCCTTTCATTTTTTCACTTTCTATATTTTAATCCTCTTATTTTAAAAATCACAACAAAAAAGATTTAAAGGAAACATAAAAGGGAAATGTTCTTTCATTTGAAAATGACAATGGAATTGATGTCTAATTTCACTACAGGTACCATATTTTCATCCTACACAAATTGGTAGTATATCAGCCACAGACTGAGGAACACTATACAAAGATACTATTGTCCAAAGCATACTTTATTTTTCCCTAACATTTTCTTCTAATCCTTCCCCAATTTTTAGCTATAGGTTAAATTCTTATGTCTTTATTCATTTTCTACTTAGGCAAACTCCCACTGATGTCAATGGGAGTTTGGGTAAGGACTGAATAACAATGGAATAAGGACTTAAAGGTAGAGGTCTGTAAGAATATATCATATTGTCTAACGTTTGAAAGAGGTAAGGTCTTGGATCCAAGCCCCACACCAACACTTAGGCTCATAGGTGTTCATCTATTACACAGAGAAGATTCCTACTGAATTTAACATGTGCTGGATCTGGCCCATACAAAGTCTGATATTGCCATGCAGTAATCAGCAGACAGGAGGGAGCTCTTTTGCATTGTAGTGTAAGGGCTAGCCTGACCCAAGAAGCGGTGGAGGAGGAAGAACAAGGTTCTATTCTAAAGAGCCTTGAGCAGGAATTGTGGACTATTCTGTTCTGTGCTGGGAGAATGTGTTGTACCTTTCCAAAGGTAGCAGTAATACCACTACAGGGATTCACCCAGAGTACCAGCACGAATATAGACTGAGCCTGTCAGTCTCACTGTAACACTACTCACTACGAGATGGGTCATGGGGAGGGATGTAAAGGCAATAAGAAAGGGTTGCTTAAATACATTAGGAGCAAGAGAAAGACAAAGGAAAGTGTAGCTCCTGTACTTAGTGGAGAAGGATAGCTAATAACTGATGGCATGAAGAAGGCTGAGGTGTTTAATGCCTATTTTTGCATCAATCTTCATGAAAAAGGTTAATGATGACCAGATATTCTGCACATTTATTAACAACAAGGGGCAAGGAAATCAATACAAAAAATGCGCTAAAGAATAGTTAGGTATGTTAGCTGTATTCAAGTCAGCAGGGTGTGATGAAATTCATTTTAGGGTATTGAGGGAACTAACTGAAGCAATCTCAGAACCATTAGCAATCATCTTCCTGGAGGACGGGCGAGGACCCAGATGACTGAAGAAATGCAAACATAGTTCTTGTCTTTTAAAAGGGGGGAAAAGAGGACCTGGGGAATTATAGACCAATCAACCTAGCTTCACTACCTAAAAAGACACTGGAACAAATTATTAAACAATCAATTGGTACAGGATTATAGGGTTATAAGGAATAGCCAGTATGGATTTGTCAAAAATAAATCATGCCAAACCAACCTAATTTCCTTCTTTGCAGGTTACTGGCCTAGCTGATATGGGGAAGAAGTAGACATGTTGATCTTGATTTTAGTAAGGCTTCTGACACAATCCCACGTGATGTTCTCATAAGCAAACAAGGGAAATGTGGTCTCGATGAATACTATACTATAAGGTGTGTGTACAACTGGTTGAAAATTATACTTAAAAAGTAGTTATAACTGGTTTGCTGTTAAACTGGGAAGGCGTATCTAGTGGGGTCCTGCAGGGGGTCAATCCTGAGTCTAGTACTATTAAATATTTTCATTAATTATTTGGATAATGGAGTGGAAATTATGCTTATAAAATCTGCAGATGACATCAAGCTGGGAGGGGTTGCAAGCCTTTTTGAGAACAGGATTACAATTCAAAATGGCCTTGAAAAAGTGAGGAATTGATCTGGGAAAATTCAGCCTGGATGTTTAAAGTCAGGCAAAACAATAAGCAACTCAAAATAGAGACTTATAACCATAATGAAGGGTTGGGTAAGGGATGTAAACACACTTGCTTTAAGGTATAAATCAAGGTCTGGTAAGAAAAAAGCTTTCTCTGGGGATAGTTCATTCCTTAACTGTCTGGATGGAGATTCTTGCATCTTTCTGAAGCTTGTGGTACAGGCAATTCTTAGAGAATGGATGCTGGACTAGAATAACTTGGTGTGATTTTGTATGGCAATGTCATTGCCCCATGTGTTGGTCAGTGCATAAATCTTGTTTTTTACTATTATTATTATTTTATTTTTCAATTGGACAAATCTTCACTGTTGAACATAGTTCAGTGTTTATCGGTGCTAAGTATTGTCCATGACTTTATGTCAATAAGAAGACATTATTGTATTTTTTTGAATTTTTAAATATGATACTCAATTGACCTTTGGGTTAAAATTTAATCTCCAAGTGTTTGTTTAGCCAATTTTATAGAATGTCAGAGTAGCATTGGCATGCTTTCAAAAAAGGAATATGAAAGCAATATTACAGTAATAATAGTTGGCTCAAAGTAATTAAAAATCCTAATTTCCCATTAATTAAATCAACTAGTCGCTGGAAAAAAAAGACATTCAGAAATAGTTCAAGGCAACTCAATATGAAATCCAGGTGAAAGCTAGTAAAATGTAAGTGTTCTTTTCCTCTTTTGTGTGTCTAAATGTACACTGGTATGTTTCAATGTATTTGTATAGCAGTAACTGAGCTGATAACAACTTGATTGGTTTAAAGTATAGCCTTAGGGAATGGACTAGAAAAGTGGCTGAGATTTTAACATAATTTCAAAGACTGATGGCATTATTTCACAAAGTAACTCTTTTTTAACTTAAAGCAACATCATAGAATGCTTCCCTAAAAATAGTTACCCTTCAATTTATTGCATGGCTGTATGTCTTTTTATATAATACAATATATATTGGGTATAGTTTATTATTTATAGAGGGTAATGTAATATAATCTTACTAAAGAGTGCTCTCGGAGGCAGGATATATACGCTCTGTCATCAGCCAAGGTGCTTTTTTTTTTTACAGCATTGTAAGCAGAACTTTCTTTCCTTGCCCCTGTGAAATCCCATTGATGGCTGAGCTAGTGCCTGATTTTCCAGGGTGTCATATAAAATATGAGGGATCACATATTTCAACCAGTCGGAATTGAGGGGAATGAGGAAAGCATGATAATTGGTTTGTAATGTTTAATTATACTGGGTACAATCTGTGGCTTTCATGTATTTTTCTATATCAGAATGGTTTAAGAGAAGCAACTTGTAGGATCACTGAATTACTTGATGGCACCATATCTGATCTGAAATTCTACTTTAGCGAGTAAACATGGAGAATCTGGGTTAATTACTGTATTATCAGCAACTTTGGGTTCTCCACTTAATTTCATTACCCTATTATGAAGACTGAAACAATCCCTTCTGGGCACCTCTATAATTAAATGTAGCCTTTGTGAATCGTATGGTGTTCCTGGCCCTGATCCAGCACACGCAGACATCTCTATTAACATCAGTGGGGCTTCATGCAGGCAGAAGGGTCAGCCAGCGTGTATCTGAATGCAAGATCAGAGAGCTGTTTTGTATAAATGTGGCAAGATGTAGCAAGGGTCTATTTAATATTTTGTCCAATTCCTTTCAGTAAATAAAAGCTTTTATAATTGTTTTAGCATCAAGGCAAGTAGGTATGTTTCTGTTTAACAATGTTTTGAGCAGTCATGGAGAGAGACAGCATCTTTTCAAGGCTTTCCAAAATAGAAGGCCATTCAAACAAACAAAACTTAAAACAGCATGGGAAGATCAAAGTATCCTAGTGCTCATTCAAACAAAAATGAGACGGAAGAGAAGTAGAAGGTTATACTTGCATAAACATACTGTTGCACAAGTTAACTGTGCTAAAATTAAGACGAGCAAGTGCTTAAACTGAATACATAAGAACATACGAATGGCCATACTGGGTCAGACCAAAGGTGCATCTAGCCCAGTAGCCTATCTACGACAGTGGCCAATGCCAGGTCCCCAGAGGGAGTGAACCTAACAGGCAACGATCAAGTGATCTCTCTCCTGCCATCCATCACCACCCTCTGACAAACAGAGGCTAGGGACACCATTCCTTATCCATCCTGTCTAATAGCCATTAATGGACTTAACCTCTGTGAATTTATCCAGTTCTCTTTTAAATGCTGTTATAGTCCTAGCCTTCACAACCTCCTCAGTTAAGGAGCTCCACAAATTGACTGTGCTCTGTGTGAAGAAGAATTTCCTTTTATTTGTTTTAACCTGCTGCCTATTAATTTCATTTGGTAACCCCTAGTTCTTGTATTATGGGAATAAGTAAATAACTTTTCCTTATCTACTTTCTCCACATCACTCATGATTTTATATGCCTCTATCATATCCCCCCTTAGTCTCCTCTTTTCCAAGCTGAAAAGTCCTAGCCTCTTTAATCTCTCCTCATATGGGACCCGTTCCAAACCCCTAATCATTTTAGTTGCCCTGAAGCTTTTCTAGTGCCAGTATATCTTTTTTGAGATGAGAAGACCACATTTGTACATAGTATTCAAGATGTGGCTGTACCATCAATTTATATAAGGGCAATAATATAGTCTCTTTCTTATTCTCTATCCCCTTTTTAATGATTCGTAACATCCTGTTTGCTTTTTTGACCACCTCTGCACACTGCGTGGACATCTTCAGAAAACTATCTGCAATAACTCCAAAATCTTTTTCCTGGTTTGTTGTAGCTAAATTAGCCCCCATCATATTGTATGTACATTTGGGGTTATTTTTTCCAATGTGCATTACTTTACATTTAGCCACATTAAATTTCATTTGCCATTTTGTTGCCCACACACTTAGTTTTGTGAAATCTTTTTCAAGTTCTTCGCAGTCTGCTTTGGTCTTAACTATCTTGAGCAGTTTAGTATCATTTGCAAACATTGTGAAGAGAAGACAGAAAATGCTATTTTGACAAAGTCACATTTTCCTTTCATGCAAGCTGGTATGAGAGGAACTGCAGAAGTACTTTTCTTATTTCTGAATTCAAGGAGTATAATCTGAAATGGAATTTGAGTCTGCTATAGTGTTTCTTTCACAACAAAGAGCAGAAAGAGCTTTATAGATTTTTTTTTTCATCCTACACCTAAAGAAGTCAAACAGAAATAATTTCTCTTCTTTCTGGTTTCATCAATAAGGACCTAAATTTGTTAGTACGGTTGGGGATCCAGTAAACTGCAGCCATTTTTCAAGTATCCCACCTGCTGATAAGGATGGAAATTGTCAGATGTTTGACTAGAAATCCTAAATTTCAGCTGTTGTGTATTTCTAAACTTGATGTTAAATAATACTGGAGCAAAATTCAGTCTCTACCTGGTCTTCTTTGAAAAAGCTGTTTCCAGTTCATGCACAGGTATATATATTTGTAAATTGGATGTCTATTTGTTTTTAAAAATGAGATTGTTCAGACAGTCTATAAATGATACAAAATATAAAAATTCTGACTTGCAAAATGGAACTTTGAGATAATCTTAGAGTAGGTGTATACAGTCAAAAGATTTTTTAAATTTGATTTATTTTCTTGACTGATTGAATTAAAATATTCCACTCATTTCTTATGTAATTTATTTGGAACACTCTGAAAGAAGAAAACAGAAATCTTTCTATCTTGCTGTAACTATCAGTGGTATAGTGCCAATCTTGAAATTTATGTAACTAGAAAATAAGTGCAGTACATGGGCCTGAAATAAGCCAAGTCTCACTAGACAAATTCTCCAATAAATCATTACTGGATTGGAATTAGAATAGGGAACAATTCCAACAGCTGTCTACCAAACTATAAATGTTTACCTCAGATTTGAACATTAATGTGTTTTTGTCATCAAAGATTGTTGTTTTCTCCATATATAGCATCATTTTTCCTGATGATTCTCCACTTTCAGGTCCTGTTGGAAGTGAAAAGTGTGATACACCAAGAAAAAAGGCTATTTCCTGGTATTTCCAGTTCCACCGGAAATATAAGACTAGAAGAAATGTTGCATATTCTCACAATGTTTGCATCCAGATTTAACCAGAAGATTTTGATAGTTAATTACATTCTGGACTGAGAAGCAAATTGAACAGAGTCTTCTGATTTTTGAAGCTTGGTTATCACTAGAGGGGACCCACTCTGAACCTCCCCCACCCCAACACACACCTAGCCAACACACACCTAGCCCACCCCAACACACACCTAGCCTTCTGCCCTGCATCCCCAAAGCCCCATCCCTCTGCCCTGAACCCTGCCACACATCCAACCCTCTGCCCTGCACCCCCACAGCCCCATCCCTCTGCCCTGACCCTTGACCCCCCCACAGCCTTCTGCCCTACACTCCCCCCCCGCCCCAGCCTTCTGCCCTGAACCCCTTCCCCCAGCCCTCTGCCCTGACCCCTGAAACCACCCCACCCAGGTCTGGGGTCCTGGACACAGGCCCTGCTCAGCCCGCTGCCGGCCTAGGTGAACAGAACCCCAGGCTGGCAGCGAACTGAGCAGGCTGGCGGCATAAGATCAGCATTTTAATTTAATTTTAAATGATACTTCTTAAACATTTTGAAAACCTTGTTTCCTTTACATACAATAGTTCTATAGACTTATAGAAAGAGACCTTCTAAAAACGTTAAAATGTATTACCGGCATGCGAAACCTTAAATTAGAGTGAATAAATGAAGACTCGGCACACCACTTCTGAAAGGTTGCCGACCTTTGCTCTAATTTAGAAGGTCTCTTTCTATAAGTCTATAATATATAACTAATCTATTGTTGTATGTAAAGTAAATAAGGTTTTAAAAATGTTTAAGAAGCTTAATTTAAAATTAAATTAAAATGAAGAGCCCACTGGACTGGTGGCCAGGACTCAGGCAGTGTGAGTGCCACTGAAAATCAGCTCACGTACCGCCTTCGGCACACGTGCCATAGGTTGCCTACCCCTGACATAGAACATAGGACTGGAAGGAACCTCTTGGGTCATCAACTCCATTTCCCTGCTACCACAGGAACTCACATCACATAATTCCTTTTAGAAATGTATCAAGCTCTACCTTAAAACTAGGCTATTTGCTCCTCCTGCTCCTGTAACAAGGCTATTAGAGAACATCACTCAGATCAGAATGTTGCAGCTTAAATATCACTAACCATATTTTACAACCTTCTATTTCTCTTCTTATATGTGGTTGGAATAGGCAATAGGGCTGTGAAACCGTGAATTTCACTTGTTTCTCTGGACAACTTTACACGTCTTTCTATGGTGATTATTAAATGTAACAAAGTTCACCTTTCTGATGCTGCCATTCTACTCTTACACAGTTTTGGGTTTTTTGCCTTTGAGAATTGAAATGTATTGGTCTCTCATTTAGTGTTCTCATTTGAACTGATTGCCAAAACAGTGTGGTTAAACATCTTCGTGAATTCCAAACTACTAGAGTTGCCCATTTTGTACATGCTTCATGCCCATCAGCGCAGTTGGGTTTTTCTTCCCAGGAATCTTTGTGGAACTGTTATTCTTCATACCAATAGCCATATTCATATGAACAGAGGGCAAACTAGAGTAATCATTATTAATTATTTATTGATTATTAAATTGTAGATAAACAAATAATGAAAGGTTCAATCATCCAACCAGGAAGCAGAAATTATTCTATATAACTTAGCTGACCAGTCACATACTATGAATATGGATAATGAATAGTTAGTTTACAGTTCACAAACAAACCAGATGACTAAAATTAACTTCCAGGGAAACACCTTTTGCTATACTCAAGGTTAAACAGGGACAGCTGTGTTCATATGATACCACAGGACCAAATGTGAGTTTCATTGAGTTTGATGCCATAATGACCAGTGACACTTGGTGGGACCAGGATTTGGTTGTATAATGCAAAGATGATGTGATGTTAGAACCTGGATATTGTCTCAAGGTTCAACTCATGGCCAAATTTGGAACTGATGCTCAAGCATTAGGATTTGCAAGCATTAGGAAATGCTCATATTGTCATGTAAAAGATTTATTTTCATTACATCATTTTCAGTTTTGCTTTGTGTTGCTTCACTCATTAGTGTATGTTTCTACTTGTACACTGCATATTTTTGGTAGGAGATAAATTAACTCTCTCTCTATATATATATATTTCTTTCTACTGGTCCGTCTTGCACTTTTATTAAATACTTCTTGGCATTTTGTTTATGTAGGTGCCATCATTAATGTGATTAAAGTATAGGGAAAAGTACATAATATGAAATTATGTTGCAGCCGTGGAATGTACCTGAAACAATAAAGCTATTTTCACAATGAATTTAACCAAGTATTCTATTGTGTGGATTGTTTTTTTTAAAGCTGTTTAATTTCACTTGTCTCTAGTGCTTCAAAACTAGTACTTCTTCCATTACTGATAACATGAAACATCTGCTAGTTTGTGGGACACCATTTCTGTTTCTATAGTAATGCTAAGAGGCGACTGGATGGATCAAATTATTCATAATGCGCTGCAAGCCTCTCTAGGCTGATTTGAATCCAGCCTAAAGTAAAAGGCATCATCATCTGATAGTTGTTGGGTGTCCTATGTGAAATGAGCTGGTGGTCTCAGTCCAGTTTCTTCTGCACAAGTATTTTCATTACAGCACTACCACAACTGGGGAGTCTCAGGAAGAAGCCAATGAATGTGAACTACATTTTAAAATCTTGTCAAGACCTCTTCTAGAGATAGTTCCAGCTGCCTACAAAATAGTAACACTTTGTAGTCAAAGGATCAAATAACCACACATTTTTTTTCTGATCTTTTTGTAGAAGCAGCTGGTTCTGAGGCCCTATACTTCACATTAAGTCATTAGCAGTCACACGTAGTTCCACAGCCAGTCTATGGCTAGGAGTATCTTCCATTGGTCCCTCTCCTCCAGGTCAGCTCTAGTTTGGGATGCGTGTGAGCAAGTTCAAATTAATGTTGCTCATATTTCACCTTGTCCATAGATAAGCAGAGGATTTCGGTCTCTAGGTCCCTCAGAGCACTAGTCATGATCATTAAATTCACTGAGTTAAAGAAAAATCAGCCCACAAGGGCCATGTTTCTGTTTTAGTTCATCCATACCAGACGCAGGGCTCCTGAACTGCACTTCAGAATTGGTAAGTAGATTCTGCCACATAATCTTAGGGGTACTGTGATCACATGGTTAGATCAGTGAGACTGGAAACTAGGTCATTTGGGTTCTATTATTAATTTTGACACTGTTTTGGTATGTGGAAATGTGTGGAATCATTTAAACTCTTTGGGACTTGGCTTATCCATCTATAAAATGAATTTCATTTTAACCAGTCATGAGGTTTTGTAAGGTTTGTTTATTATTTAGATAGCACTTTGAGATTCTTTTTCTTAATGAAAAGTTGATAGGTATATGCCCAATATTTATATATAGAATCATAAAAGTGTAGGACTGGAAGGGACCTCAGTAGCCATGTAGTCCAGGAACCTGCCGTCAAGGCAGGACTAAATAATAACTCGACCTTTCCTGACAGGTGTTTGTCTAAGCTGTTCTTAAAAACCTCCAGTGACACAGATTCCTCACCTCCCTAGGCATTTTGTTCCAGTGCTTAACTACTCTGACAGGAATTTTTTTCTACTGTCCAACCTAAACTGCTTTATTGCAATTTAAGCCCATTGCTGCTTCTCCTATCCTCAGAGGTTAACAAGAACAATTTTCCCCCGTCTGCCTTCTAATAACCCTTTATGTACTTGAAAACTGTTATCATACCCCCCCGCAAGTCTTCTCTTCTCCAGACTAAACAAACCCAGTTTTTTCAATATTTCCTGATAAGTAATATTTTCTAGACCTTTAATCATTTTTGTTGCTCTCCTTTGGACTTTCTCCAATTTGTCCACATGTTTTCTGAAATATGGCATCCAGAACTGAGGCCTTATCAGTGTGGAGTTGAGTGGAAGAATTACTTCTTATTTCTTGTTTACAGCACTTCTTTCTGGGATGTATTAGCAGATGTTTTCTTTTTTGCAACAGTGTTACACTGTTGACTCATATTTAGCTTGTGATCCACTATAACCCCCAGATCCCTTTCTGCAGTAATCCTTCCTAGGCAATCATTTCCCATTTTCTATGTGTGCAATTAATTGTTCCTTCCTAAGTGGAGTACACTGCATTTTTCCTTATGGAATTTTATCCTATTTACTTCAGACCATTTTTCCAGTTTGTCCAGATCATTTAGAATTATAATCTTATCCTCCAAAGCACTTGCAACCCCTCCCAATTTGTATCATCTGGAAACTTTATAAATGTATTCTCTATGCCAGTATCTGAATAATTTATAAAGATATTGAAAAGAACCGAACCCAGGACCAGTCCCTGCAGGACCCCACTCATTATGCCCTTTCAACCTGACTGTGAACCACTGATGACTACTCTCTTGGAACAGTTTTCTAACCAGTTATGCACCCACTTTATAGTAGTAGTATATTTTCCTAGTGTGTTTTTGAGAAGGTTATGTGTGATAGTATCAAAACCCTTATTAAAGTCAAGATATATCACATCTACTGCTTCGCCCCACCATAAGGCTGTCACCCTGTCAAAGAAAGCTGTTAGATTGGTTTGACATGATTTTTGATAAATCCATGTTGGCTATTATCACCTTATTGTCTTTTAGATGTTTGCAAACTGATTGCTTCATTATTTGTTCCATTATCTTTCCAGGAACTCAGATTAAGTTGGCTGGTCTGCAATTTCCCAGGTTGTCCTTACCCCTGTTTTTATAGATTGGCACTGTATTTGCCCTTTTCTAGTCCTCTGGAATCTCTCCCATCTTCCATGATTTTTTGAAGATAATTGCTAATGGCTCAGAGGTCTCTTCAGTCAGCTCCTTGAGTATTCTGGGATGTATTTCACAGGTCCTGCTGACTTGAAGCCATCTAAGTTGTCTACATATTTTTAATGTGTTTTTTCCCTATGTTAGCCTCAGAGCCGACCTTATTTTCACTGGCGTTCACTATGTTTGACATCCAATTGCTACTAACCTTGGTGAGAACTGAAACAAAAAGGTGATTTAACACTTCTGCCATTTCCACATTTTCTGTTATTGTCTCCCAGCCCCATTGAGTAATGGGCCTACCCTGTCCTGGATCTTCCTCTTGCTGCTAATGAATTTGTAGAATGTTTTCTTGTTACTCTTTATCACTTTAGCTAGTTTAATCTCATTCTGTGCCTTGGCCTTTCTAATTTTGTCCCTGCATGCTTGAGTTTGTTTATATTCATCCTTTGTAATTTGACCTCGTTTCCAGTTTTTGTAGTACTCTATTTTGAGTTGCAGATTATTGAAGATCTCCTAGTTAAGACAGGGTGGTCTCTTTTCATGCTTCCTGTCTTTCCTACAGACTGGGTTAGTTTTCTCTTGTGCCCTTACTAATGTCTCTGAAAAACTGCCAACTACCTCAAACTGTTTTCTGCTTAGACTTGCTTCCCATGGGATCTTAACTAGCAACTCCCTGAATTTGCTAAAGGCTGCCTTCTTGAAATCCATTATATATATTGCGCTGTTTTCCCTCCTACCATTCCTTATAAACACGAACTCATCATTTCATAATCACTTTCACCCAAGCTGCCTTCCACTTTCAGATTCTCAACCAGTTCTTCCCTGTCTGTCAAAATCAAATCTAGAACAGCCTCTCCCATAGTTGCATTCTCCACCTTCTGAAATAAAAAAAATGTCTCCTGTGTATTCCAAGAACTTGCTGGATAACCTGTGCCCTGTTGTGTTTTTTTCCCAACAGATATCTGGGTAGCTGAAGTCCCCCATCACCACCAAGTCCTGTGCTTTGGATGATTTTGTTAGCTGTTAAAAAAAAGCCTCATCCACCTCATTTTCCTATTCAGGTTGCCTAGAGTAGACTCCTAACATGACATCATCCTTGTTTTTTACCACTTTTCTGCTTATGTAGAGACTTTCAACAAGTCTCCTATTTCCATCTCAATCTCAGTCCAAGCATATACTTCTTTGATATACAAGGCAATGCCTCCTCCCTCCTTTCCCTTCTTTCCCTGCCTGGCCTTCCTGAGCAAGTGGTACCTTCTATGCCAATATTCCAGTCATGTGTATTATCCCACCAAGTCTCTGTGAGGCCAACTGTGTCATAGTTGTGTTTATTCACTAGTATTTCTAGTTCTCCCTGTTTATCCCCCATACTTCTTGCATTAGTATACAGACATATAAGATACTGATTTGACCCATGTTCCCACCAGTTTCCAAACCTTCTCCCAGATCTCCATGATTTTGACCTACCTGTGGGCTTTTGTCTTCTGCCCCGTTAAACCTAGTTTAAAGCCCTTCTCACTAGGTTAGCCAATCTGTATCTGAAGATACTCCTCCCCTTTCTCAATAGGTGGACTCCATCTCTGCTCAGCAATCCTTCTTACTGGAATAGCATCACATGGTCAAGGAAACCACATGTGTTTGTGTATATTACAGTCATCAGCAGTGTTTTTCTAGGCTTTAGTGTTTCTTAGGCTTTTCTGTCTTTTTCTATTAAATATCATCCTATTTTGTGATACTGAAACAGTGGTTATTGAAATACAGGTTACAGATCAATGACAAGTAGCGTGAACTGAGCAAAAAGACGTATAAATGTGCTTTTCCCTCCTTAACTTGATCTCCTGTGTGTAAAGGAATAAGAAATACTTGTACATGCTCTATTTAGTCTCTCCTGATGGGAAGCAAGTGAAAAATTAGAACATCTCTTAATCTCTTTGACACCTTAAAGCAAACAGGAAACAGTTCTGTCTGTCAGACACTATTAAGCGTCACCAAGCTGCCTTTAGAGGTCAGCTAAAAGAACCCAGTGTGTGACATGCATCTGAGGAAGTGGGTATTCACCCACGAAAGCTCATGCTCCAAAACGTCTGTTAGTCTATAAGGTGCCACAGGATTCTTTGCTGCTTTTACAGATCCAGACTAACACGGCTACCCTCTGATACTTGACAGTGTGTGATTGTCATTCAAAAAAACTAAATCTCAAAACAACCTCACAGGCTGCCTGGCTGAAAGTCTGAAATGTGACACAGCAGCAGAGGAGAAATGGAGAGGATGACCGAAACAAAAAATGCGGAGGATGGCTAATAGATGTTTGTTTAACCTGAATTCAAGTAGCTTCATTTATGCAAAGAAACCAGACTGTATGGTAGTTTTGGTTAATGCATGTGTTAGATGAAACCACCAATCAGTGCTCAGAGTACTCGCTAGGTACAACTGCAGAGAGGCAATTGACACTACATCTTGAGTTGAGATTATTATTAATCATCTTTATTGTGGCAGTGTTCAGGGACTAACCAAGAATGGGGCTACATTGTGCTAGACACCACACAAACTCACAGTAGCAGAAGTCCCTGCTTCAAAGATCTTATAATCTAAGGCCATGTCTACACTACTTGCCGGATAGGCGGGTAGTAATCAATCTATCAGGGATCAATTTAGCGTGTCTCACCTAGATGTGATAAATTGATCCCCAAATCGATGCCTGTACTCCACCTCGGCAGGAGGAGTAAGCAGAGTCGATGGGGGAGCTGTGGCAGTCAACTTGCCGCTGTGAGGACAACCAGGTAAGTCAAACTAAGATACATTGACTTCAGCTACACAAATAACGTAGCTGAAGTTGCGTATCTTAGATTGATTTCCCCCACCCCCAGTGTAGACCAGCCTTAAATAGAAACAGGGTGGAGGAAAGGGGTATGACGCAGACAGAATGAATAATATGTTGGTGGCAAATGTCATTTTAATTCCATTTTTTTTGGAGAATTATGGTGTGGTGTAGTTAGGTGTGGATAAGCCAAGGAAAGCAAAATGAAAAGACTGAGGGGGGCAGGGCGGGGAAGAAGATAAGAGAGGCAGGTGATCATGACCACAATGGAGAAGAGAAACAAATAACACTGGAAACCACTCAGGGACAGTGAAACCTAATGAGGCTTTTTTTTCCCATAAGACGCTAATAGGAAGATATTCTGGGGAAAGTATCACCTATCTCTCAAGAAGAGTGAACAGTATGAATACAGAATGTAATAAATAAAAGTATGACCTTATCACAAATACCAGAAATGCTTTGAAGTGTGATTATTGTAAAAAAAAAAAGTGATTGTGTAAAAATGGCACTTCCTTATTCAGCAATAGAGCTCTTTGCACTTTTTTTCAGATTTTCACATTTTAACAAAAAGGAGGAAAATAAAGTATTTTTTTTCAGATTTCTATAATATATTTGTATTGCCTTAGTGTTTAGGAGGCCCAGCTGCAGATCAGGATCCCACTGTGCTAGATACTGTACAAACACTCAACAGAGCAGACCAGGTACACAACAGGAATGACAAATAATTAGTAGCAAAAAGGAGAAAACACAGCAGCTGCAAATAGTTGCTGAATCACCCATTTGGCTGACAGCTGTTGCGACAAAGAATTTGTTGAACAGTTTCAAATAACAAACAAATTGACAAAAGATCAAAATCTGCTAAAGGTAAAAGAAAACAAAAAGGTGTCGAATAGCTGGACCAGCTCTAAGCACAATGCACTTGTGCAAATGAATTTGTAGGCAGAGCTAGCAGAAAGCATGTTTCTTGCCAATAAATTTGTGTCAAGGAAATTCCTATCACATCCTGTATAAATAATGATTAATGTTCTGCGTATCATGAATCCAGGGAGGTAGGAGACTTTTGAAAATCTGTTGAAGGCAGTAGTCAGAAACAGGTCTTCCTTCTGGCAATGGATCCACATAGATTACAAAAAAGGCTTTGGATCATATAAAGTGGAAGAAAAATATGATCTAGTTCAGATACAGAAACTACAATTGCTTAGTGGTTTCCCAGATCAGTGATGGAAAATAGGTGAATGAATCTGGTAGCACAGTGGGTTACTGCATTAATCTTTCACCACTGGAAAGCTGAGTTCTGATTCTATTTTAGATCAGAATTTTGTGCTGTTTTCCCAGTTAATATTTTGCTTACATCACAAAAATCATTGTGTAGTGTGCTGTTGCCGAAGCTGGATGACAGTCATTGCTCAGATTTGGATATAGGATGAGCTGTATAGGCAGAGCTTTGTGAGACTCATGAAAACTGCTTGCCTGTGGTAGGTCTAGCTAAAAATCAGTGCTATCATTCCTTCACTATCATGGAGAAACAGTCATTCACAGTATTTAAAACAACAACAAACCACAAAGAGAAGCTATACTGGAGAACTGTACAACAGTGAAGAGGCCACTGTGAAGTGAATTTTCTTTGCATCTCTTGAACTTATTTCATTCACTGCTCAGTAACAAAATTCCATCTATCGATGGTACATATATATGTCCCCCATTACCCTAGTTCAGAAGTTCTCAAACTGTGGTCCATGGACCACCAGTGGTCTGCGAGCTCTGTTCAGGTGGTCTGTGGATAGTTCCCTCTAAGGTGGGCACCTGGGTGGCCGCACACAAGAGAATGAAGGGCCACCTACCTAATTTGTGGAGCTGTGCAGATGTGGATCCACTAATTAGGTGCCTGGACCCTGCAGAAGATGCACATATAAGGTGAGGTGGTGGCCTTGGGGGTAATAGGAGGAAGGTAGAGTGAGAAGAGGGAGTGGGGAGAATTTGGGACGTGCAGGGCTGTGGCTGCTGGGGAGATGTCATGATATAAACCCCCACTCTGAACCTTAGCGTCCAAAAGATGGGGTACCAGCATGAATTCCTCTAAGCTCAATTACCAGCTTAGTACTTGTAGTGCTGCCACCAACCAGGAATTCCAGTGCCTGGTACACTCCGGTCCCCCCAAAAACCTTTCCCAGGGACCCCCAAGACCCAGTCCCTCTGGATCTTAACACAAGGAAAGTAAACCCTTTCCCTAACTGTTGCCTCTTCCAGACTTCCCCTCCCTGGGTTACCCTGGAAGATCACTGTGATTCAAACTCCTTGAATCTTAAAACAGAGAGGAAAATTCACCTTCCCCCCTTCTTCTCTCTCCCCCTCCCAGACTCTCCCTGAGAGAGAAGTAATCCTAACACCAAGAGAAATTAACCTTTCTTTCTCCCTTCCCTCCTTTCTCCCCACCAATTCCCTGGTGGATCCAGACCCAGTCCCCTGGGGTCTCATCAGAATAAAAAAACGATCAGGTTCTTAACAAGAAAAGCTTTTAATTAAAGAAAGAAAAAAACAGTAAAAATTATCTTTGTAAATTTAAGATGGAATATGTTACAGGGTCTTTCAGCTACAGACACTGGGAATACCCTCCCAGCCTAAGTATATAAGTACAAATTAAAATCCTTTCAGCAAAATACAAATTTGAACTCCTTCTAGCCAAATACACATTTGCAAATAAAGAAAACAAACATAAGCCTAACTCACCTTATCTACCTAGTACTTACTATTCTGAGTACATAAAAGCCTGTATCAGAGAGATTGGAGAGAAACCTGGTTGCAAGTCTGGTCACTCTCAGAACCCAGAGAGAACAACAACCAAAAACTAACAGCATACACAAAAACTTCTCTCCCTCAAGATTTGAAAGTATCCTGTCCCCTGATTGGTCCTCTGGTCAGGTGACAGCCAGGCTCACTGAACTTGTTAACCCTTTATAGGCAAAAGAGACATGAAGTATTCCTGTTCTCTTAACCCTTAACTATCTGTTTATGACAGGAGAGATGGTCTTTCTTCCTAGCCTCAGCTAGGGGGCTGCTGTGGCAGGGGAGAGGGGACATCCATAGCATTAGAAATGCAAGGCTACTGATATTAAAATATGAGTAGTGTGCTTTTATTTGTAGAACAAATAAAGTTAATTATTTTTTTTATATAGAGCTTTTATCCAAAGTGTTTTACAATAGTTAGCTAATGGTACTAACAACATTTGGAAAGATCATTAAGCGGTCCTCCAAGACCCTCAGCAATTTTCAAGTGGTCCATGGAAAAAAAGTTTGAGAACTACTGCCCTAGGATCAGTCTTCAATGCATTTATTCTTACAACACCTCTGTGATCGCCTGTGTCTCTGGTTAAGCAAGGTACTATCCTTCCTCAAGTCAGTACAACAGCAAGATGTTTTGCTAAGGATACTTTATTAACAACATTAGGTGAAATCAATATACGATACCTAATACTATTTTAGTGCTAGCAATAGGGATGGACCCTGGAGGATTCCCCCAGATTACAGTGGGTATCAGAGCTGGCTCTGGGGCTGCTACAGTATGCTCAGAGCTTCAGTAGCCCTTATGTTTCTTGCATACATACTCTATGAGGGTAGGGAGAGAGGCTGGTGAATCTGTGTATTGGCAGGCTGCTTTCCCCACCCATAAACCATCTGTAGGTGACAGGGTGCAGTGACCCTATAGGGAGCATGAAGGCAGTTTATATCAACCTTGTGGGATCCCAGCATCCTGCCCAGGAGCTCTGCTGCTGTCAGGACCTTTGTGTCTCTAGAGCTGAGTGAGCAGGAGTTTCCCCATTTATAAGATTAGTGCTTCATTTTTAGATTGATGGGCACTTAATAACATATCAAATTCAGTGGCTTTGTGCAGTAAATGGGGTCTGACTGAAAGCTCAGTGGAAGATATCTGTTACAACTCAAAGGGAATTTAGATCTAAAATTTGCCTTACTTGGACGTTATGATAACATGAATGAACATACATCCCCTGAATTCTAAATCGCACTGTATTTGTTTTATAGCAATATAGTTCTTTATGATAGAGATCTTTAAAAATACAAGCTTAAGTATTGAAATGTAGGTTGCTAAACTTGGATACCAAAATGCATTTGCAGGCTAAAACATGGCCTGGTGTACAAAATCACAGACTATTTGCAGCTGTCACTAAAGTCAGTGAGAGCTGTGGATGCTCAGTACCCTTTGACAATCTGATCCAACTTTTTTTACGGGTCCAAATGTTACTGGATACTAAGTCTGAAATTTCTGGCCCTGATCAAGGGTGCAGTTCTTCTGGGTAGCATGAAAAAAAAAGTGAGCGTGGGCTCCACAAGTAAGTCTTAGCTACCAAACATGCTCCTCCGAGCTGTGTGACAAGAGTGCTAAGAGAGAGTTGTTGAGCCAGCACTCTGGTCACTATCCTCACCAGTTAGGTTCCCTCAGACACAGCCTAACTGGTCAAGGGTTTGCCTGATTACTAGGCCAGACTGGGTTTAGGAAGGTAGTGACCTAATTAGCCTGTTAACATGCAGCTGTTTGTAAAGAACACAAGAAGGAAATGTTTGAGGTGAAGGAGGAAGCCAGCCAGTTAGGAAGCTAGAATAAATGGAGAGCTTTGCATGGAGAGAGCTCATCACTCTAGCAAAAGGGGGGTGATGATTGTCTGACCCTGTAACTAGAACTGCTGCACTGTATGACTAGGACTCCAGAAGGGTGGTGGTTGATATAACTCAAAGTGCACAGTGATGGTTCCAAACTCAGGATGCCAGAGCCATTTGTGCAGGCAGACAGGAGAAGAGGGTCGCTCACTCTGCCACAAATTGACATTCATTGAAGATGCTGGCACTAAATAAGCCCATCAGTGTAACAAGAAGCTGTGTAAATTGGAGTAGCTACTCTTGTTTAAAAACAGTGTCATGTTAATTTCAGCTTTGTTGAAAACACGGAAAAGGAAATAATCTTCATCTTCATGTAGAAAAAGTCTACATTGGTACAGATTTAAAAGTATCAAAATTTTGAGAACATTAAAATACAGAGCAAAAATGACTAATATGACTTAATTATATTCACTGAACCTAGACACTCGTGGCATGGATTAATAAATGCATAACCACGATCAGTACAGTATGTGTAAGCCAATAACTGAGTTTTTCATCAAAAGCTAATGAGGAATGAGCTGCATTTAAGTGGCATATGCATGTAAATTTCAATTAAAAAAATCACTACAGTTTGCAAATGATACTTTGAGAAATCATTTCCTATACCCACCTTCTCCACTAGACTAAAAATTGGTTATGTATAAGATACTGTTTTGTACAGTTAATTTTAAATAGTTTATTCCAATTATAATACAGAGGGGGTGGGAAATAACCAAATACAGCTGAATTATCCAAATATTATAGTTTCTGCCAGTGAGAAAAAGAAGAAGAATAGCCTTATGGGTAAGAATATTAATTCCCATAAGAATATTAACTCCCATTTGCTGAAGTTCTGCTCAAATTCTAACCCAAGATTCTCATTATCATTGTTACTACTTATTACTACTACTACCTCATGAAATCAATCTTAAGGAATTAGCTGAATTAATTTTAGAATCATTAGTAATTATCTATGAGAACTCATGGATGGGTCAGATCCCAGAAGACAGGAGAAGGGCAAACATAGTACCTACCTTTAAAGGGAGAAACAGAGGACTGATGGAATTATAGACTAGTCACCCTAACTTTGATACATGGAAAGATACTGGAATAAATTATTAAGCAACACATTTTTACAGGATTATAGAGTTATAAGGAATAGCCAGCATGGATTTGTCAAAAACAAATCATGCCAGCCAACCTAATTTCCTTCTGTGATGGGGAACTGGCCTAGTGGATGAGGAGGTTATAAATTTGATATATCTTGATTTTAGTTAGGGTTCAGACACAATCCTATGTGACATTCTCATAAACAAACAAAGGAAATTAGACAGCTGCAGCGGCACAGGAGCCAGCAAACAGAGCTGTAAACAGGGGAGTTTCAGTGGGAGTTTGCAGGGGGAGTTTGCGGGGAAGACTTAAGAGAGCTAGGCAGAGGGATAGACAGGCTAGTGAAGGGAGTGGGTGGTGTTCCGCCTGTGTTCTAGTGCCCGCTGGGGGTTTGTTTTGCTGTAGGTGGTGGTGGTTTGCTTTGGTTTGTGTTTCCTGGACTAACAGGTTTTAAGTAGGAAGGTTATGACCGATACAGAGGCAGCAGTAGAAGACACAATGAGGATGACTGGATGTGGAAGCTGTGGCATGTCCATGATCCTGGAGGGAGTACCTGAAAAGAGATTCATCTGCATGAAGTGCCGCCTGATAGAGTTGATGGAAGAAAAGATCTGAGGATTGGAGATGCAGGTGGAAACTCTGGCTGAGTTTAGAAGGGGGTTCAAGCAGATGATGGAGCAAAGACATGAGGAGGCTGAAGGGACAAGCTCAGACTTGCAGATGGAAGCAGGACCAAAGAATTCTGAGGGAAGACTGCTGCGTGAGGAAAGTGGACAGTGGAAGCATGTGACTAAGAGAACCAGGCAGAGGAAAAGACAGGCCAATGAAAGAGAAATAGAGCTCATGAACAGGTTTGCGGAGTTGAAAAATGAAGAAGGGACACGGCAGGTGGTCACTGAAGGTGAGAGGACAAGGAAGAAGAGAAGAGCAGCTAGTCCTATAGGAAAAGGGGAAGAGTCAATGGAGACAACACCACCAAATATGAGCCCCAGGAGGATATGGGATGGTTTGTGAAGGATTGCAAGGGACAACAGAAATTGAGAGGACTTGCAGCCAGAGGGAACAGGGGATAGACCGGAGAATCGCGCCGTCACCAGGAAAAGGCAGGTCTACGTGACTGGGGACTCCTTACTGAGAAGAATAGACAGGCCTATTACAAGAGCTGATCTGGAGAATAGAAGGGTGTGCTGTCTGCTAGGTGCTAAAATACAGGATGTGGGCCTGAGGCTGAAAAGGATCCTAACGGGAGTGGGAAAGAATCCACTGATTGTCCTTCACGTGGGAACAAACGATACAGCTAGATTCTCGCTTGAACATATCAAGGGAGACTATGCCAGGCTGGGGGAAGACACTTAAGGAAATCGAGGCTCAGGTGATCTTCAGTGGGATTCTGCCTGTTCCTAGAGAAGGGCAAAAAAGGTGTGACAATATTATGGTGATCAACAGATGGCTCAGGCAGTGGTGCTATAAGGAGGGCTTTGGGATATACAGCCACTGGGAAGCATTCATGGACAGAGGACTGTTCTCTCGGGATGGACTTCACCTGAGTAAGAAGGGAAATAGACTTCTAGGATGGAGGCTGGCACAACTGATTAAGAGAGCTTTAAACTAGGAATTGGGGGGAGATGGTTGGGAGATGTCCAGGTAATCTCCACACTGGAATTTAACACTGAAAGGGAAGAAAACAAAATAAAAAAGGATACAGCCGTGGATATGAAAATGGACATAAGGAGGAAAGGTAGTGTAGATACCAGTCTAATAGGTGATACTGGTGATAGAATGTCTATGCCTAATCGGGTAAGGAATGTCAGTGAAGCCAAATGGCAAAAATTGAGATGTGTGTACACTAATGCGAGGAGCCTAGGTAACAAAATGGAGGAACTAGAGCTACTGGTGAAGGAAGTGAAACCAGATATTATAGGGATAACAGAAACATGATGGAATAGTAGTCATGACTGGAGTACAGGTATTGAAGGCTATGTGCTGTTTACGAAAGACAGAAATAAAGGCAAAGGTGGTGGAGTAGCATTGTATATCAATGATGAGGTAGACTGTAAAGAAATAAGAAGGGATAGAATGGATAAGACAGCGTCTGTCTGGGCAAAAATCACATTGGGAAAGAAAGCTACTAGAACCTCCCCTGAGACAGTGCTTGGGGTAAGCTATAGACCGCCTGGATCTGATTTGGATGTGGATAGAGATCTTTTTAAACCCTTGAACATTAACTGGACATTAGGAAGTTTAGATTTGAAATTAGATGAAGGTTTCTAAGCATTGGAGGAGTGAAGTTCTGGAATAGCCTTCCAAGGGGAGTAGTGAGGGCAAAAGCCATATCTGGCTTCAAGATTAAGCTTGACAAGGTTATGGAGGGGATGGTATGATGGAATAGCCTAATTTTGGCAATTAATAGATCTTTGATTATTAGCAAGTAAATATGCCCAATGTTCTGTGATGGGTTGTTAGATAGGGTGGGATCTGAGTTACTACAGAGAATTCTTTCCTGAGTGCTGGCTGGTGAGTTTTGCCCACATGCTCAGGGTTTAACTGGTTGCCATATTTGGGGTTGGGAAGGAATTTCCTCCAGGGCAGATTGGCAGAAGCCCTGGAGGTTTTTTGCCTTCCTCTGTAGCGTGGGGCATGGGTCACTTGCTGGAGGATTCTCTGCACCTTCAGGTCTTTAAACCACGATTTGAGGACTTCAATAACTCAGACATAGGTTAGGAGTTTGTTACAGGAGTGGGTGAGTGAGATTCTGTGGCCTGCATTGTACAGGAATCAGACTAGATTATCATAATGGTCCCTTCTGACCTTAAAGTCTATGAGTCTATGAGAAATGTCTAGATGAAATTACTGTAAAGTGGGTGCACAGCTAGTTGAAAGATCATACTCAAGTAGCATAGGCGCCAACTCTGTGGGAACTCTGGTCAACTCCACCTGCTCTCACCCACCGTGATCAGCTGTTCAGTGGTGGGTAGGAGGCACTGGGGGGGAGAGGGACAAAGTAAGGGAAGGGTCTGCTTGTGGGAGGTGGTGGGAAGAGGCGGGGGTTGGGCAGAATGGGGGCAGGAAGGAGTGGAGTGGGGGTGGGGCTAGGGGTGGAACAGGAGTCGAGCACCCCCCAAGAAATGACAAAGTCAACGCCTGTGTCAAAGCACAACTATCAATGGTTTGCCCAACTGGGAGGGTGTAACTAGTGGGGTCCTGCAGGGATCTTCTTGGGCCCAGTACTATTTAATAGTTTCATTAATGATTTGGATAATGGAATGGAGAGTGTGCAGATGACACCAAGCTGTGAAGTGTGGCAAACACTTTGGAGAACAGAATGAGATATCAAAATGACCTTAACAAATTGGAGAACTGGTCTAAAGTCAACTAAATTCAATAAAGACAAGTGCACTAAGGGAGGAAATTCAATAAAGACTAAGTATACTTAGGAAGGAAAAAACAAATGCACAACTACAAAAGGGGGAATAACTGGCTGGGTGGTCATACTGTTGAAAAAGATCTCGGGATTATAGTGAATCATACTTTGATATGAATCAACAGAGTGATGTAATTGCAAAGCAGGAGAATTTTTTCAGATGTATTAACAGAAGTGTCATTTGTAAGACATGAGAGGTATTGTACCATTCTACTTGATGCTGAGGCCTGAGATGGAGTACTGTGTCCAGTTCTGGGCAGTATGTTTCAGGAAAGATGTGGCAAAAGGTTTAGAAAAATTGACCTATGAGAAAAGGTTTTAAAAACTATTTAGTCTAAAGAAAAGAAAGCTGAGCGGGGGGACTTGATGAGTCTTCAAATATATTAAGGACTATTGTAAAGGGAGCTGTGATCAATTGTAGGACAAAACTCAATGGGCTTAATCTGCACCAAGAGAGATTTAGGTTAGATATTAGGAAAAACTTTCTAACTATAAGGGTAGTTAAACTCTGAAATAGACTTCCAAGGAAGTTTGTGAAATCCCTATGTGATACAGTATACAGGGCTCTTCATGGCCTTTCCTGCCCCAGGAAAAGAGCAGTGAAGGTGGGTCCTTCAGGCCTGCCTAGAGAGGCTGCATGGAAGTAGAACCAATCAGAACCCAGCAGGCTCAGCTAAAAGGAGCTGCAGGGCCTTAGCAGGTTAGTTTATGGTTGGGAAAAGAGGGACAATGATGTATGCTCCTCACTGGCCAAAGGAGCTTGAGGGATAACCAGAGTTTGCTTCTAGCTGTGTTTGCTTAAGCTGGAAGAGAGAAGACCTGAGAACTTTAACCCTAAAGTAAAGGGTGAAGTTAAAAAGACCAGACAGGAAGAGGCCCAGGGAAATAGCTGCAACAAATTGAAATGAGTGCTATGTGGCTGCTGTTTCTATGGGGGTTCCTGAGGTGGAACCCAGAGTAGTGGCAGGTCTGGATTCCCCTGTTGATCAACAGTTAAGTGGTGTAAACCCCAAGAAAGTGGAGATAAGCCTAACCTAAGCTCTGAGAAGAGGACAGGTCTTATTTGGAAGCTTGAGCAAAGGGCTGAATTTAAAAGGGATCAGAGCTGGGGCTGAAGAGCCTGGTGATGGCAGATATAGTTTTGCTGGATTCTTTGGTACCCCAGAAGGGGTTCATTTTGACTGTGACTTAGTTGAAGGGCTGAGCCTGTGATGATCTACCAAGTGAGGTCAACTTAAAAGGCGTGCCAGGAGTGGGACAGGTCTGCAGAGCAGCACTCAGCAGGAGGAGGCATTCAAGAGGTGAGCGTCCCCTGTTACATCCTATCACTAAGTTTACTTGGTCCTTCCCCACAGCAGGAGCTGGACTGGATGATCTCTCAAGTCCCTTCCAGCCTTACATTTCTGTGACTCTACGATTTGTATTACAGTAGCACATACAAGCCCCAACAGAAATTGGTGATCATTTGTACTGGGGTGCAGTACATACGCGAAGTTTGAGACAGCACCCGCCCCAAAGAGCTTATAATCTATGTAGAGCCAGAAGAAGGGTAGGAGAGAGGACATTTTATTATCTCCCTTTCACCAAGGGGACCTGAGGTACAGAGTTATTAATGGACTTACCCGAAGTCAGACAGGAAGTCTGCAGTAAGCCATGGCCCTGAGCCTGAGTTCAGTACCTTAACCAGACTTTCTCCCAATGAAGAAATGGGCTGTGCATAGAGAAATTCCTTGCAGGTTGAGGGGAAAGGAAAACCTTCCTCTAGTTTGGGCTCTATAATGCTGCTCAAGGCATGCTCAGATTGGACTCTTGAAACAGTGTTTCACATGGCACACTGAAAGCACATGGTTCTGCTGCTATCCTGGCATTCCCTACCATGAGAAGAGGGACAGCATTTTCCTCTAGAATGTTTGTTTGCCTGTGTGACCATCATGTAAATTTCAATAGTCACATACCTGTCACTGTTTTCTTTTGTAGCCCTCAAAGTTGGATAACTAGAGTTATTTCCATCTTACAGCAGGAAACTAGGGCATGGATCAATTAACTGACTTGTCCAAGGTCACATACTGAGTCAGTGGCAGGGCTCAGAATATGACCTGAGTCACCCGACTCCCTAATCCCCTGCTTTCGTGGGTGTCTGTCAGGAGTCATCCTATAGCCTGTAATGTCCATATGCCTAAATAGGCCTAACAGAATAGAAAGCATTGTGCCCCTTTTTTTAAACTGCAATCAGGATAGTGAGAGAAGCTTCTCGATAGTAATGTGTATTTCCTCCCTCACATGAAAAATATAGAATGGGCAAGTATAAAAGTATGTAATAAGAACAGATTTCGGTTTCTCTTTTTTATTGTGACCAAGTGGGTAGCTGCATGGGGAATTGTGGGAGCCCAGAGCTCTGGCACGTCTTTTTTACTGCGCTGTGCATCAAAAAACCAGAAGTGAAAGCAATAAGGGGAGGGCCAGTAGTAACTATAGTAAGCACAGGAGCAGCTTTCGTGGATCTATAGAAATCACAGAAAGCAAGTGGGTATCTGCCCTCTGAAGCACAGTAAGGCAGTAACTGCTATGTCTTTCTGAAGTTGGATGTATTTTTGGGAAGAGGATAAAGGTCAGGGGAGATTCACAGGTGATTGAAACAGATCTGGCAGAGCTGAGGTAGAAGCAATATCAGAGAAGCAAGCACTGCCCCTCCACCAGGTAGCACAAGACTATTGAATCAACGGAGTTATACATGAACAAACAGTTTGAAAACAAAGTGCCATAGTATGACTGCCCCTGGGCAGGGAACCTTGGAAAGGTATGAAACAGAGAGCTACATCTCCTGCACAGGAGTAAGTCAAAATATGTTTGGGTATAATCCCAGACCTCAAGATGGAGGAGGAAGCTGCTAGCGAAGCCAAGGGCACTGAATGGGCCTGGGGGGATGCACTGGCAAGCAGCTAGCATGCTATGCTGTTCTTCCCCTTTCCTAAAGCTGTAACAAACTTGCCTGGAATTATAACATCTGCTCCTGCCTAGATAGGCATAATGTCTTCAGCGGCCAAGGTTCAGGCAATGCATCTACTCACATCAGTGCTTGATGTGGCTCTAGGTCTAGGACCCAATGCATCAAACTTTGTGGTAAACAAAATAGTCTCTGCATTTTAAGATCTCTGAAAAACTTTTGAGTACCTAGTGCTATGCGTTCCCTTACACAGAGAGCAACCGTGTGCTCCCAGTGTTAATTGTTTTTACTTTGGATCAAAGGAAACAAAACAAGAAAAGAACAACACTTGTCTCCATAAGACACAAGTGTGTGTCTCCACTTGAGTGTGCTGCATCTACTCTGCTTCAGAAAATGACAGCTGCCATTTCAGGAGGCAGACTGCTCTGAAATGACAGTGCGCAGGACTGGGAAAGAAATGTCATAACAGCTTCCTAGCTACAGATATTGTACATAGAATGAACTCTCTTGCTGTAGCTTAGTTTACAGCTACAGTTTAATGAGTTAATGTACAGGAGTTTCATGTTTCCATGCTTGTTTTCCCCTAGCAGCTTCAGCTACTTGCTATTTATCTTTTCATTTTCTCATTTTAACATCTTTTGGCCAAATTCAACAGAATGAACCTCCCCTGACTTCAGAAGAGTTATATGAGGGGTGGAGATGGCTCTTCATGTTTGTGTGCACTGTTTTATGTTAGATGTTATATCCACCCCTTTGAGTGTCATTTTCCTTTTGTATTTACTTATTGACACACTGGCTGATTTGGCTTTTAAATGCATTTTGAGGACAGTAGGTGGTCTGTTTGGATTTGGTTACCAGTGAGCGTGCTTGACCTAATATGAGTTAAAATATTATTTTATCATATAACAAGGCAAAATCAGAATTCTGTAGAGGATGCACATTAAAAAATTGACAGAGAAAGAAGTAAACAGTGAGGCGGCAAAGTTTGCAGACAATACTAAACTGCTCAAGAGAGTTAAGACCAAAGCAGACTGTGAAGAACTTCAAAAAGATCTCACAAAACTAAGTGATTGGGCAACAAAATGGCAAATGAAATTTAATGTGGATAAATGTAAAGTAATGCACATTGGAAAAAATAACCCCAAATGTACATACAATATGATGGCGGCTAATTTAGCTACAACTAATCAGGAAAGAGATCTTGGAGTCATCATAGCTAGTTCTCTGAAGACGTCCATGCAGTGTGCAGCGGCAGTCAGAAAAGCAAACAGGAATAATTTTAAAAGGGATAGATAAGACAGAGTATCTTATTGCCCTAATATAAATCCATGGTATGCCCACATCTTGAATACTGCATACAGATGTGGTCTCCTCATCTCAGAAAAGATATACTGGCATTAGAAAAGTTTCACAGAAGGGCAACTAAAATGATTAGGGGTTTGGAATGGGTCCCATATGAGGAGAGATTAAAGAGGCTAGGACTTCTCAGCTTGGAAAAGAGGAGACTAAGGGGGGATATGATAGAGGTATATACAATCACGAGTTGTATGGAGAAAGTGAATAAGAAAAAGTTATTTACTTGTTCCCATAAAATAAGAACTAGGGGCCAAATGAAATTAATGGGTAGCAGGTTTAAAACAAAAGGAAATTCTTCACACAGCGCACAGTCAACCTGTGGAACTCCTTGCCTGAGGAGGTTGTGAAGGCTAGGACTATAAAAGAGTTTAAAAG
This sequence comes from Gopherus evgoodei, assembly GCF_007399415.2. Lineage (NCBI taxonomy): Eukaryota > Metazoa > Chordata > Testudines > Testudinidae > Gopherus > Gopherus evgoodei. The sequence goes on along the minus strand of NC_044328.1, from coordinate 56,500,625 downwards.
AGAACTGGATAAATTCATGGAGGTTAAGTCCATTAATGGCTATTAGCCAGGATGGGTAAGGAATGGTGTCCCTAGCCTCTGTTTGTCAGAGGGTGGAGATGGATGGTAGGAGAGAGATCACTTGATCATTACGCTGTATGTAAACCACACCCCTTACAGGTGTAGAGTGCAGCACTGGGAGCCATGCTCCCAGCGCTGCTGCCCTGATTACACTGACGCTTTACAGCACTGTATCTTGCAGCGCTCAGGGGGGTGTTTTTTCACACCCCAGTTGCAGCGCTGTAAAGTGTGAGTGTAGCCAAGGCCTCAGAGAGGCAAGGAAAAGAAATTGGGGATTGCAGCCCATATTAGTCATGGTAATTGCTTTGTTCTGGTGTTATGCATGTGTTTCCTGTGTAAACAGCATATTGTGCTCTGAGAGAAAGCCCTGAAATAGACGTCATTGGTTCCTCCCTAGCTTAATGAGAGAGCTCACCAGTTTATGCAGCTTTATCTTCCTAGAAATTGAGCACTGTAAACTCTCACTGAAGCCAAAGGGGAAGTCAGAGACACACCTGTTGACTTCAATTGCCATTTAGTTGTGCAGTAAACTATTTTGGGGAATATGTAATTATATACACTATATTTTTATAAAATTATTCATAATGCATTTGAGAGAATACAACTGTCCCAGATATCACAGGAAGGAAACAGATTAAGTGTATGCAACCCCCGCCCCAGAACTTCTCTGTATTTAAAAAGATTATAAAGGAAAACTGAAAAAGTCAAACTCCCCTTAAAGATTTCTCTGTCAGTTGTATCTGAAGCAAGCTGGCAGCTCAGATTCACAGCTAGAATTAAGATTCTCCCTTATGTTCCTCTAGCAGTGCCTGAAGTCTACTGGAAGATGTAAGTGGAACATAATTCCCTTTTCAGATACCTATTGTATTGAAGGAATTTACCCGTAATCCATCACCTGAAAGAGCTAAAACTTTTAGCAGATAACTCGTCACCCCATCTGGGTACACATAATTGGTTCTTAAAATCATATTCTGTAACTGAACCAAATTGGGGTGGGGTGGGGGGCCACTGGGAACAAAATTGCTACCTGAAAAACAATAAAACTACATGTGCTCATTTACATATGAATACCCCACATAGTGGCCTCTGTTTCCTGTTCTGTGCAGCTCTACTATCCGTAGTACAGACAATTACTGGACATAATCAATATAGTCTCCAAGTCTCCCAGTGAGCTAACTAGATGTTTCCATGACTCTCAATTTCATTACACATTTCTCTCAGCACAAAGCCTAATATAGGCTCTTTTATTTTGTCAGGTGGTGGAGGCTTTATCTGTTTTTTATTCTTTTTGTTTTCCTCATGTGCTGCTACTTCAACTAAGTCTTCATAGTTTTTGAATACAAAAGTAACATCTGGTTTGGTTTCAATAACATTTCATGCAGCAAATGCAAATTAAAATTTGTATTCCAACAAAAGAATCTCTGATTGTCGTTCTAATGGAAGTCAGTGCTTACATTCCAATCACCTTAATTTCACGGATTTGCAGGATCTTTCTTTTGCTTGGAAAGAAACATAAATCTGCAAAACATTCAGTCCAAAACTTATCCCTTAGGATGGCTTTCATTTTTAATAACACTGACTAATCTGTAACTTTCAACTTCTTTTATTTATCATATTTTTAAAGTCTTTAGGCAACATGTAAAATCTCTTTGCAAGTCTCCAACACAGATCTGTATCAGACATGGATATTACTGGTAAAGTGACACCAGACATTCTAAGTTCACATGCACGCATGCATATATAAATACATACACTGTTCTGAAAAAATGGTGTGGGAAGGAATTTTTAACAGAATTATTTGGAGGATATTTAATATTTCAGTTGTGTGTGTGTTGAGAAGGGTTCTTTCAAGCCTTATGTAATTTACTTGATAGCCAGTTAGGATATCCTCAAAAAGCAATTTCCACACAGTGAAACATATACTGTCAATTTTTGTTGGATTTGCTACTTGAATTTGTAGATTTACTATTTGAATTTATATATCTGTTACATTCGCTCCTTTGTATATGGTAATTTACTGGGCAATTTCTAATGTATTATTCCCGCCATCCTCCATTTCAGTTTAGTGTTATATTTCATTACCTTCCAAATGCACCCATAAAGAGATGTTAAAAGTGCCTTCATTCTGTCTGGGAACTATCCACAATACTCTGATTATCCATAAACATCTTTGGTGAACAATAGAGATGGTGGATGCTAGTAAAGCAAATTGAGGTTTTGTTTGGAAGAATATTTGTGAATACATTTTTGTTGCATTTGCCTAGATCTGTTTTCTCTTCATGTTAACTGGAGAATAATACTATTTTATTCATATATCACTTGCATCTTACAAAACCAAGCCTAACCTGATATGTGTATGGAATCACATGTAACTGTTTAATCATAGCAAGAAGCTTATTCTGTAACTATTGAAACAAGATCTGCCTACAATCTAGCTGTGTCTAACCATCCCAAAAAACTAGTGTGTTCTTAACTCAGATTACCTAATTCAGGCTAAGAAAGCAAACTTCCCTTGCTAGGGGAACCTGGGGTTGAACTCAAACTGCTAACCTGAGTCTTTACTTGCAGGTTAGCTAAGCCAAGTTAAGAACACACTTTTTTTTCAGTGTACATAACCTAAGTGAGCTAGTAGCACCAGCTTTTGTGGCGGAACTAATTATTGGCTAGTAGCTTTGGCTGTTGTTTGTAACTTGCTTACTACCCTATGTTTGAATTATTTTAAAATGGTCCTCTACTGCTCTCACTTACATTAGAAGAAAATGTCTGAAAATCATTAATAAAATCAAATCTGGTCTAAGAGTGTACGTGAAACCGCAACTTGACCCAATCTGATATTGGCCTATCTTATCCATTTTAATTTTTAAGATCTCCTTGTGTGCTTTACTAATTAGAAATCAGGATTACCTCAATCCTTCTGAAGTACCTTCTACTGTACAGTATATTTATGAAAGTGAGAATGGGATTTTATGGAATGGACAGCTTCAAATTACCCATGGCTGGATTTATACTTGCAAATCATGATTGGCTTTAAAATGCTCGCTCTCAAATGGGTTGTAGTTTCTGCTTAGCACATCACCATTCTTTCCTACCTTAATGCAAATATTAGTTCTGTAGTTGGCTACAACCCTTTTCCACTTGCACTTAAATCCACATCACTCAAACATACTAAAGAGTGGCTAGTTTCTCTGTAGAAAGTACACAGCTGGCCTATTCTTTGTTGCAAACCTCATGCTCATCTGCCAGAGCACCAATTTGTATTTTCCTGGTGTTCATTTTGTAAAGGTTCAAGGTGTAGCTCCCCCTCATTGGCCATATTTTTTTCAAAGCAACAGAGAAGCCCTGCTGATGAGCTGTTTGAAGGGAGCCCATCATAAACACAAACACAGCAGTACCACAGGGATGTGTTATAGGTGGCCTAACGTGGGGCTCTGTCACAGATTACATGTGAATTAATTGAGTTTGCTGTGTTCAGTTTGTTTGGTGAGTGTTACAGTGAGAACTGGAGCAAGCTGTTGGAAAACTGGCAGGATTTTTTTCTCTGAAAGCAAACTAGCAGAATATATTTTGGTCCTGGAGATAAGAGGCTAAAAATATTTTGTCCCCTATTGGCAAACTGTATTTTCACTAGAAATAGCTGCTCATCATTTTGTGAAAACCCCATGGCCTAACTGAGTGCTACAAAGCATGAGCTTGCTTAAATTAAATCAAGCTGTAGAGATGCTCAGTTCCTTATGCGCCCCCAGCAGGCTTGTCCTTTATGAAACAGACTCAAAAAATGTATTCGGTTCCCATTCAAAACTCATTTTATTGAAACACTTCTCAGAGCAGTTCCGCAGACCTGATCAGGGCATGCATGGCATGACAGCATCTAACAAGAGCCGCAATAATGCTTGAATTACATTTCCATCTGTGTTACAGCCCTGTGAATAACGTTATGAACTATGTAACTGTGTTACAGCTCTGTGAATAACTGACTGGAGAAACAATTGTCTGTGACCTTCAGCCCCTCTACATGGCTGAAATCTTAGACTTCAGAAAACTTCACATCCAAATACAGAATTTCATCTCCAGTCTCTGTTTTTTGATATATAATATTCACTAGCATGCACTGGAGATAACTTTGAAACTGGCTGAAGGGAGGAGGATTGACATTGACTGTTATAGACATGGTAATGAAAAAAACGCAAGAAAGCTTTTAGGAATGAGCCATAGTACGCAAAAGAGGAATGAGTGTCCACTGTTAAAGAATACCAAAAACATTCTGTTCGAAACTCTCCATGTGAAACTATCTACCTTTGGAAAGAGGAAGGTGTGATTTTTGAGGCTGCTAACTTGGAATCTCTCAATGCCAAGAATATTATAAACATTTCAGATATAAATGTTTCCAGGGCTCATGATGTTTTCATAGATAAAGGAAAACAAATCAACTTTCAATCTAAAATCATTTATTATTTTAGATTCAACAAATGTGATTGATGCCTAGCACTGTATTAAAGTTACTTAGTGCATATGGTGGTAGCTGACACCAGTTCTTTGTGATAAAAAGATGCCAATAAAGTTAAAAGTTAGAGTGCATAAAACAGTAATTCAACCCTTCCTAATGTATGGAATAGAGACTTGGCCAGCTCAAGACAAGAAATCAGTATGTTCTCTGCTACAAAAATGAAGATGTTGAGATAGTCAAATGATTGGACAATGATTGTTCCATCTATTTATTCAGTTGTTAACTTTCTGCACAAAGATGCAGAAGATGTCTCCAAGAATGCTTGACTGCAACTACCAGTGTAGCATCCTAATTTCTGATTGGTTCTGATCCTTAGGGCACCTGTAAAGGAAAATCCTAGAAAATTCCTGCAAGGAACCAGTATGTTTTCTACCTATAAATACAAATCAGCTGAAGCATCTGTTACTGACCATTGTCAGAGACTGGTTATTGGACTACATGTTCCACTGGTATGATCCAGTATCGCAATTAATATGTTCCTATCAGGTTTATTTTATTTTATTTTATTTTATTTTATTTTATTTTATTTTATTTAGTGGCACTCAACATCTCTTATAAGTAAAAAAGAATTGCATTTTTAAATATAATTCTTGCGTCTATATGAAAGTACAGGAGTTAAATTTATCACCATATTGTTGTGTAAGCTCCTATTCTTTCTGCTTGTGAAGAATGATAGGCCTAAAGGAACAATGCAGTGTTTATATATTAATAGCTACTGTAATAAATAGTAGAAACTTCAAATTAATGATAGGAAAAAACCCTTTAAATTAACAATAGCAAATTTTCTGCACTTTGTAAAAAATCTTACCATTCTGAAGGGCTCATGAATAACAAACTATCATGAACTGTTCTCATTCTTTACTACAACAATGATATTTTTTCCAATGGCAAAAGAGGCTTAGACACGTCAGTACGAATTCTTCAAAGCTTCTTCCATACTCAAAATTACACATACCCTTTGGAAAGAACTAATTGTTCTCAATAAAGTGCTACACTTCTTTGGCAGTTATAGCTTTTTCACAAGACTCGTGTAGGACAAAGGCAATCAGAACGAAACCAATAGTCTCCTACACAGATAAAAAATAAGGCATTTGTTCTGTATTCCTATTTTAGGTGTAACTGCTATCCGTAATGATGCACTGGAAAAAAAATAAAACAAAAAGGGATACCAGTTTCTAACAGTACAGTAGAGATGGTCTGTGTTCTCCTATAAGAAACCAACTCACTGTAAAAGGGCAGCTTGTTTCCTCATTTCAAGAGGACTTCTACAGAGAAATTTCTAGGACTTCCAATAAGTATCTGAATTATTAAAACCTATGTTGAGAAACAGTCTCTAAGTTTCTCCCCAGTGCTGTCTGGGTGGCCAGTTAGAGAGAATGAGGTCTCATTAAAACAATTTGAAGAACATGTTAAAAATATAGTGCCACTGTTCGAAGAAGCCTGCTCCCTTTTACCCTCTTTCCCCTCTATTGCTAGACTGGTAGAGGATCCAATACTTGAAAGTAAGTGATGGCTCCATTTCTCTGATGCACTGAAGAAGGTTTTTTTATGCATTTATTTTACTTACAGTATTTATTAGTTTTTCTGGAGATAGAACATTCCATGACATCCCAAACATCTCATGGTACTGAATAACCAAGAAAATGGTTGCCATGAGAGTTGAATGAAAAAAGAGATTGGTTTGGAGATGGGCAGAATGGCAATGTATCAGTAAGGAGATACATCGAGTAATCATCTATTACTTTTAATTGCTCTCTAAATTGTTAATTCTTGAAGCTTTCATTTTCTTTTTCTGTTAAAATGAGACAGGATATTTTAAAGATCTACCTTTCCAGGAAGTACCAAACCAAGTGGTAGTTCTGGGCTGTGCTTTGATTATGCTAGAAGTAACATGGTTCCCATTTCAATACACATTCCTGTGGCATGAAACTGAGAAATATAAGAGGGGGCAGGAGAAAAAAGGAGAGCAGGAAGAAGAGTATTTGTAGGAGCATATTTATATGAGCAAAAGGCAAGTATAACTGTTTGGACAGGAAGTGAAATTGAAGCTCATTGAGCATAGTGATGAAAACTTTGAAGATCAGGTTAAGCAGGAAATCTGCAGCTCATAAACAATTATACAGTTCACAAATGACCAGTTGAAAGTGGAAATTGCTTTTCTGTATTTTAACTCTGCTTTTAACTCTGTATTTTATTCAATTCATGGTCATTATCTGAAGTTCTTGTTGAAGGAGAATAGCCACTAAATTTGTAGGACAAAATCAATAATCTGCTGTGGAATTGGCAGGCATCATCACAACGGTGGATGCAGTATTCTTACTGAATGCAAATTAGTTGCTTTGACATTTTAGGACCCCTGGGACATGTCTGAAGATTTTGAAGGAGACAAAACAGAATTTCAAGTGCGGAGAAGGATGGTAAATGCCAAGTGTCTCTTCTTTGATTTAAAATTAACAATACCTACTCAGCCATGTGAGTATTCTTACTCTCTAAAGAATATCACTTAGACTATGCTCCCACTCAGGATTAAGGACCGATATCATCTCCTGCTTGCTCAGGATTATAAGTGGCACTGAGCAGGTAGGAAGGGGTAAGAAATGAACAGAACTTCCAATTCCCCACTATGACAGCCAGCACAGATGAGTTGGCATAGAGGGTATCCTAAATTGCTACGCATCTGCAGCAAAAAAGGGAGGGAATTGAGCTTGAGGGGGTTGTCTCCAGCAGAATGGCTCCTGGAGGTATTCATGGAGTGGTGAAACCTACCCTCCTCTCTTACTTAGGGCTGTGTGCCTCATCCCCAAATCCTCGTCTCCTGTTTTGTCATTTGATCTCTCTTTTTGTATACTGACCACAGCCTGATGGCAATACAACTCACTAGGATAAAACATCTTAGTCAGGGCCCCTTGACCAAGGCTGAGTAGAGGATGAACTCTTTACCTGTCCTTGAAGGTTGTAGGTTTCTATATACTTCCTGAGAACATGTGGGTGAAATTGCCCATACAATGGTAATTTTAGCAAAACGAGGTTTATTACAAACAAAGATATAAAATGAAATTAAAAGAAAAAAGTGCTGCTTAATCACTCTATATTTATATCTTACAATAGCTAAATTCAATAAGGTATTTTCCTCTTGTTACAATGAATAGTTTACATGCCTGCAAGCAATTGCCTCTCTCTGACTGTATGGACCTGTCAACTTTTCTTACTAACAGGATACCAACTCACCACTATATCCAGGGATGTATCTCACCAAGCCACTCCACCTGAGTCTCCTTACATTTCAAGACAAGCTTCTCCTGATTAGGATATCCACCTAAGTTATCCACACCAGGTTTTTTTTTTCTAATAACCTGTATACACAATAGGGCTTACAGCTCTCTGCTTTATCAAATAAATGACGTATTGAGGGTATAAAGACCCTGATTAATAGCTGCTTTTCAAAGGCTTAATGGCTTGGTTTATGTACTGTATCTCACAGGCCAGTCTACACTGGTCTGTCCCAGTCTATTTTTGTAATGTCTTTTCAAATAGGCAGATTGGGATTTTCCTCAGTGCCCATGTGCTTGCCCCAGTTAGTTTCTGTTTTTCTGAACTATGAGTCAGAGACAGAAGTCCAGACCCTCTCTCATAAGAAAACTAAAAAGCATGTTGATTAAATATGCAGAATTGTCATAACTGCTTGTAACGATAATCACTGGAGTCCATGGTTTTGGATTTTTGTGATGCAACAAGAGTACTGAGCTTTTGTCTTCTGTCTCCACTCACCTGAGCCCTGTATGATGATGCTGGGGCAGAAAGAACATAGCTTGATTTTCAAGCCCAGTTTACAGCACTGGTAAGTAAGAATTGTAAAATCTGGGTTTGGTCGTCCTGACTACAGGACTCAACCTACAAGTGGTGCAGCTGAGGAAAAGGCAAGTTTGCAACCAAGTTCTGTGGTGCCATCTTCGCTACCCACTGCCACCCTAGGATACAGTGCAGCAAGAGGCAGGCAATTAGTCCCCAGAAATAGTAGAGGTATCCCAGCAAGAAAAAGAAAGTAACCAAACTACTTTCCTAGTGCAGATGCAGAGGCAATAAATGAATAAAACAGTGGCCATCAATTCTAGTAAAGAATCATTTGAAGCTACTGTCATATCTTTGCCATTTAAGAATCCCAACTTTGGCATTGTTGGAGGAGCAGCTGCCAAGATGAACAGAACCTGGAAGAACCTCAAACAAAGTTGTATTCCTAGAAGGGCATTGCCATGGCAACTAAGTAATTTTAGCTACAATTAGATCAAAACTTCTCTTTCCTTTACATATGTCAAGATTTCCTGCAGTTATATATATCCAAAGAGCAAGCTGAATTTTTAAACCAGTTGCTTACAATTGGATGCTTCTTCCAGATTTTCTTGCCCTTAGAGAAGAACAGGGATTGATTTGCTAAGGCCACTAAAACACTGTCAAATGACTGGAATGAAACACAGTCTCTTGTCTGAAACTGAGAAGGCAGAATTGAGATTCTGGTGGTGTAAGACTAGTTTTGTAGAAAACTGGTATTAGTTACTGAACAATGGGTATGAAAGAATACTTGTTGGTTGGTGTAGTTTGTGTTGTGGTAGTGATTAGAAGCCTCAGTCATGCATGGACCAGGACCTTGTGGTAGGTGCTGTACAAACACAAAACCAAAAAGAGCCTATAATCTGCATATTTATTTATTTAAGTTATCTGCTGATTCTTAAACATTCCAGAATTTTCAGTCTAATTAAATTTAAATCTTATTTTGAAAGTTTTATAATGATAACAGCATTGGCAAGAAAGGCAGCAGTATGAGCATAGCGCTGATATTCAAGAACTCCTGAGTTCTAATCCAAGTTCTGACACTGACTGCCTCTGTGGGGTTGAGTAAGTTACTTAGCTTCTCTGCTGCAGTTCCCTGTCTATAAAATTGAGAAGTGTTTTATCTTTAAGTTGTCCTGTGGATTAATTGGTTAATGTGGTATGTGTAAAATACTTTGAAAATTAAGGGTACTAAACATTAGTATTATTTAAATATTAATACACTGAGTGAATGTGCTATGACAACCACTGGGAAAGGAAAAAATCTGGGAGGAAGATTCTCTGCTTTGAAATGAATGGAGCTACACAAGCCTAAAGCAAGTATAATGTGGAATCTGATACAGTCATTTTAAAAAAGCCCCTTTTGCTGACTGTAATCTCACTTTAAAACTGCTTAAAATTAGCATTTACTCTCTGCCTAGGGAGCTATCACAATAACCAGATCTACAGTGTCAGGGCTGTGCATAAACAGGAACTATGGAAGCTTCTCAGTTTACTCGGATGATTAGTAACTAACAACATCCCTTGCAAAGTCAGACTTGCGCCTTTTGTGAGCAGAGCCAGCCGTTGTCACTGAATTGTGCCAACACGTGGTAGTTTTTGTGATGTTATGAATGAAAATACTCACATGTATTAAACTAGGAAAAACTATTATATTACAATATTTTCAGCAACAGTGTAGGTAAATAAAACACTAGAACAGGAATGCTACTGACATTATAAACCAGCTATTTTCAAACTGTGGGTCGGGATCCCAAAATGGGTTGCAACCCCCTTTTAATGTGGTCACCAGAGCTGGTGTTAGACTTGCTGGGGCCTGGGACTGAAGCTGAAGCCAGAGCCCCACTTCCCTGGGGAAGGGGAGGCAAAACCCTGGGTGGTAGGGCTCAGATAAAAGCTCCATCCCCCCAACCTGGGGCTGAAGCCCTTGGGCTTGGGCTTTGCCCCGCCCCCTCCCCCCAGGCTTCAGTCCCACCACCCGGGGGAGTGGGGCTTGGGCAGGCTCAGGTTTGATCCCCCATCCTGGGGTTGTGTTGTAATTTTTGTAGTCAGAAAGGATCACAGTGCAATGAAGTTTGGGAACCTCTGCTACAAACTAAAACAACGCTTAGACCATGTCTACACTCGAGAGCTGATAGTGGCACAGTTGTACCGATGCTGCTGAGTAGCTCTAAGACCTCCTGTGTAGCTGGTCTATGCCGATTGGCAAGAGCTCTCCCACTGGCGCTTCTGTGGTGTAACTTATGTTGCTCAGGGGTGTGGTTTTTTCATATCCCTGAGCAACATAAGTTGTACTAAAAGAAGTGCCAGTGTAGACATAGCCTGATATGGCTTATTGCTAGAGTTCCAGGACAAAGGCCAAGATTTTCAATAGTGATTAAAGCATTTACTGTGCCTCGATTTTTGGGTGTCAAACTAAACTCCTGATTTTCAAAGGGGAAAAACCAGACTCCTTTAAAGTGGCTCAAGCTAGGCACCTAAGATCACTAATCACTTTTGAAGGTCTTGGCTGACATTCCTTTGTTCCTCAAGCCAACTTTTCATATTTCAAAGTATTATCAAGTTCTAAAGTTTTCCCATTTAAGTATCTGCCTAAAATGGGCAACTGGGAGGCTTCAAAACATTTCCTTAGAAAGGAAGAGTTGGGGAGCTTTGATTCTAAATTTCCCTTGTCCAACAAGTTCCCCCACTAGCCATTCCCATACAGCAATGATTTTTGTCCTGTTGCCACCATGCTGTTTCCATCCCCCTTTTCGCCTCTGCTTTGTGACAGACGGCATGATACCACAGAGGCAGCCATAGAATTAAGGCCAGATGAGACCATCAGATCATCTAGTCTAACCTCTTGTCTATCACAGATCACTACCACCACTCACCATCCACATGAAAGCCCAACAACTGAAACTAGACCAAAGTATTACAGCCTGCAGGAGACTAGACTGTTATGTGCTCCAGTGCCTGACACCCCTGGAATGGCTGGGAAATGATTAAATTATATATATTATATAACCAGATAATCCCAGCAAGTGGTCTGCACCCCATGAACACAATACTGAAAGGCAAAAAGAAACCCGAGGTCACTGTAAATCCAGTCATGGGGAAAATTCCTTTCTGACCCTAAATGTGGTAATGGGTTACACCCTGAACAAGTGAGCAAGGACCAGCCAGCCAAGCACCAGAGAGAAAGCTTGATGCCACCAATCTTAGCCCAACCCAATGTCCTAGCTCTGGCTGTGGCCATCAGAGATGTTTCAGAGGAAAGAGACACTCTCCTCAATCCCCCACCAAAAAAAGAACACATTTCGGGGAGAAGAGGAAATCTCTTCCTGACCCTTGTAGGTGGCTTGATGAAACCCCGATGCATGAGTTTTTAGGAATCTAAGGGTATGTCTACATCTACAATTTTGCAGCGCTGGTTGTTACAGCTGTGTTAGTACAGCTGTATAGGGCCAGCGCTGCAGAGTGGCCACACTTACAGCAACCAGCGCTGCAAGTGGTGTTAAATGTGGCCACACTGCAGCGCTGTTGGGAGTGGTGCATTGTGGGCGGCTATCCCACAGAGCACCTCGTCCCATATCGGCGCTGTGGCTTGTGGGAAGGGGAAGGAAGTGTGATTGTCTTTCCGCTTCCTGTTCCTGTTCCAACGCCCCGTGGTGCTTGGTACACATTCCGAGCAGTGTGGCAGCATTGTGATTGTACAGCGCTTTTTCTGCGATTTTTTTTTTATAAATGGATCCTGAGCAGCTGACGACCTTATTGATGAATGTTGCCAGCACATCGCGCTTGGCAGTGGAGCTATTCCTTCAGCTGCAAAATGAGAGTGAAAGTGAGAGCGACAGTGAGAGTGAGGAGTCAGACGATGATATTGAATCGCCTCACTGTGAAGACAGTACATTGCTTGTGGCAGTAACAGACGTGCTCAGCTCTGTGGACCGGCGCGTTTGGGCTCGGGAAACCAGCACTCAGTGGTGGGATCAAATCGTCCTGCAATCCTGGGATGACAAGCAGTGGCTGCAGAACTTTCTGATGAGAAAAGCCACTTTCATGGCACTGTGTGCTGAGCTCGCCCCTACCCTGCGGCGCAGGGACACGAGATTTAGAGCTGCCCTGCCTGTGGAGAAGCGGGTGGCTATTGCAATCTGGAAGCTGGCAACTCCAGACTGCTTCAGATCGGTGGCGAACCAGTTTGGAGTGGGAAAGTCTACCGTTGGAATGGTGCTGATGCAAGTTTGCAGGGCCATTAATCACACCCTGCTAAGAAGAACCATGACTCTTGGGAACGTGCAGGACATTGTAGATGGCTTTGCAGAAATGGGGTTCCCTAACTGTAGAGGGGCAATAGATGGGACTCATATTCCTATTCTGTCACCACCCCACCTGGCATTAGAGTATGTTAATCGCAAGGGGTATTTCTCCATGGTTCTGCAAGCACTTGTGGATCACCATGGGCGTTTCACTGACATTTACTCAGGATGGCCTGGAAAGGTGCACGATGCACGCATATTTTGGAACAGTGCCCTGTTCAGGAGGCTGAGGGCCGGGACTTTTTTCCCAGACCGCAAGATCACAGTAGGGGACGTGGAAATGCCCACTGTGATCCTTGGAGACCCTGCTTACCCCTTAATGCCATGGCTCATGAAACCATATACAGGGAAGCTTGACAGGAGCAAGGACTGGTTCAACTACAGGCTGAGCCGGTGCAGAATGACTGTGGAGTGTGCTTTTGGACGTTTGAAAACTCACTGGCGCTGTCTTTATGGGAAGCTAGATTTGTTGGAAAGCAGCATCACCGCAGTTATATCCGCGTGCTGCACCCTCCATAATATTTGTGAAGGGAAGGGTGAAAGATTCAGTGAGGAATGGACCTCCGAGGTTCGACGCCTGGAGGATGAGTTTGCTCAGCCAGAGAGCAGGGCTAATAGGGAGGCCCAGGAAAGGGCTTCAAGGATTAGGGATGCTTTAAGGGAGCAATTTGATGCTGAGAGCCAACAGTAATGTTTGATGCATTTGATGTCCTTGCTTTACCTTGCTGTGTAATATTTCCCACTTCCAGCAACAATAAAACGTAGTGAAAGAAATAGAAAGAAAAAACTTTATTCAACAAACAGTACATAACAGGCAAGGGGGTAGGGGGGGTGGACTGTACATTTACAGGTTTTAATATGTCCTATTTTAATCAATATTCCCTATCTGCTGCACTTCAGCATTACTATGCTGCAGAACAGTGGGGGTGGAGTGAACAGGGTAAGAATTATAGTTATCAGGGCTGGTAGGTGATCTTATAGGTGTTGGGGGCAGCTGGGGATAATATGGAACTGGCTGCTGGAGAAAGCTGTTTTGTGGAAAGACTGGGGAACAAGGAAGAGGTCTTTGGGAGGGCTGTGGGTTACCACGGTACATATTTGTCTGCATGGCTACAAGAGACTCGAAAGACTCAGTTTGGCGAGACAGGAGGCTTATCATCTGCTTTGTGGTTTTTTTGGCAGACAATTCCTTTCTCCTGCTTTCTGTTTGCTTCCATTCATGTACACTCTTTCTCCATTCATGTACAGTCTTTCTCCAGTCCTGTACACTGCTTCTCCATTCATACGTTTTCTCTCTCCATTCCTCAGTATTCCTACTTTCTCTGTTGTAGTGGCTCATAACAGACTTGATCAATTCCTCTTTTGATTTCCTAGGATTCCGTCTCAAGTTCTGCAACCTACGTGAGGCCGGTGATACGGCTGCAGTAGTCAAGGTCCCTAGAAAACAGAGATAGAACCATGTAATACATAGAGGCATCATTGTTTATTATCACAGTTTGAAGGACTTTTGAGACTTTTGGTAGCATCCTTCTCACATACCTCACATAACACAGAGAGGGCAGGCAAGCTAAGTCATGGCGAGAAATGGGGTGAGTGGTTTTGCCCCGATTTCCCCTTGGGAGTGGGAATTGACCACTGGGTCACTGGGGTTTATCAGCAATGGGTACAGGGGGTAGCTGGTGTCCTGAAGAAGGGACAGTGTGAACAGGAAGGTGGTGAGCTAGCTGCTTGGGAGGGGTGTTCTTTGGTCCGCGTTCACGCCGTCCTGACGGTGGGGGGGGGTGGAAGCGCGGTGCTGGATGTCTGCTTGGATGGGGGTCGGGGAACACCAGAGCACACCGAGGGGCTGGATGCCTGCTTGGATGGGGGTCGGGGAACACCAGAGCACACCAAGGGGCTGGATGCCTGCTTGGATGGGGGTTGGGGAACACCGGAGCACACCGCGGGGCTGGGTGCCTGCTTGGATGGGGGTCGGGAAACACCAGAGCACAACGCGTGGCTGGATGCCTGCTTGGAGGGGGGTCGGGGAACACCAGAGCACACCATGGGGCTGGGTGCCTGCTTGGATGGGGGTCAGGGAACACCAGAGCACACCGTGGGGCTGGTGCCTGCTTGGATGGGGGTCGGGGAACACCAGAGCATACCGCGGGGCTGCATGCCTGCTTGGGGGGGGGGTCAGAAAACACTGGAGCACACCGCGTGGCTGGATGCCTGCTTGGAGGGGGGTCGGGGAACACCAGAGCACACCGCGGGGCTGGGTGCCTGCTTGGATGGGAGTCAGGGAACACCAGAGCACAACGCGGGGAAGGATACCTGCTTGGAGGTGGGGCCGGGGAACACCGGAGCACACCGCGTGGCTGCCTACGTGCTGGGAGGGGGGGTGGGAAACATGGGAGCACACCGCGGGGCTGCCTACGTGCTGGGAAGGGGGTGGGGGGGAAAACAGACCGCCATGGGCTGGGGAACCGCGAATCTGGTGCCCTGCACTCAATTACCCCTAAACTCTCAACAGGGTTTCCTACTGCCAGATATATCACTGCTGCATGTTACCTGGGAAGAGAGGGAGGGTCTTCTACAGCAATGTGGATTCCGCCCTGGCCCCTATGCAGCTTGCCTGTGTGCAGCCATGGTCCCCCCACCCCTCGCTGCACAGTGGATCGGACGAGTTAGCCTGACTGGGACAGGGACCATGGTGGCTCTCCCGATCAATTTGAGAAAGCAAATTGCAAACGCTCTTGCAGAAACATTTCAAGAGATTACTGAGGCAGATTACAGAGACGTGATAGATCAAATCAATGGGCTATTCCACGTTTAGGCATGCATGCAGGCAGCCATAACCAAAATCCTCCTCTCCCAAAACATAGAAATCTACTTACCCCGAGCATGATCCTCAGCTTCCTCCTCAACATCAGCTTCCAGCTGCTGCGACTGGCTAGCTTCCTCCGGGCTTGAGAAGAGATCCTCGCTGCATGTGTCCTGGGACTCCGGGGTGTCTCCCTCCACGCCAGTAGCCTCACTGTCTCCGTCCTCTACAACATCCCCCACTGCTCCCTGCTCTGAACTCTCCATCGTGGTCCTCGGATTGGCAGTGGGGTCACACCCAAGTATGGCATCCAGCTCCTTGTAAAAGCGGCAGGTTGTGGGGGCAGCTCCTGAGCGGCGATTTCCCTCACGGGCTTTGCAGTACGCACTCCTCAGCTCTTTAATTTTTACCCTGCACTGCAAGGCGTCCCATTCATGGCCCCTTCTCATCAAGGACTGCGATATCTGCCCATACGTATCATAATTTCTCCTTCTGGAGCACAGCTGTGTTTGCACAGCCTCCTCTCCCCAAACACTAATGAGGTCCTGCAGCTCTGCATTGGTCCATGCTGGGGCTCGTTTGGTGCGTGGAGGCATGGTCGCTGAGTGATTGATAGATTAATTGCACTCCACACCTGGCTGAGCAAACAGGAAGGGGATTTTTAAAATTCCCGGGGCATTTAAAGGAGGGGTCAGGTGAGCACAGGGCAGTGGAGTTTGCTTGATTACCAGAGAGGCTTCTTCAGGTATACTGGGATACCTGCTTATGCCACGGAGGTCAACAAAAACGCTGGTGAGTGTCTACACCTGATGACCAGCGCTGGTGATCCAGCGCTGGATCCTCTACACCCGAGGCTCGACTGGGTGTACGGCCAGCGCTGCAAACAGGGAGTTGCAGCGCTGGTAGTGCCGTGCAGGTGTGTACACATCCTAAGTTGCAGCGCTGTAACCCCCTCACCAGCGCTGCAACTCTGTAGTGTAGACAAGCCCTAAGACACAGATCGGAAATGAGACCCACGGCTGCTGAGCCTTCCCCTTTACCATCAGAAGGACCCCTGTCATACTAGCACACTCATAAATTTGTCTAGCTCTTTCTTAAAACTAATTAAGTTGTTTGCCCTCATAACTCTATTGGAAGGCTATTCCAGAAGCTTTTACGCCTCTGCTGGTTAAAAATCTTCTAATTTCCAGCCTGAATTTGTTTCTGGCCAGATTTATCTATTTGTTCATGTGGCAATGTTGTCCTTTAGCTTAAATAGTTCTTCACCCTCTTTGGTATTTACCCCCTTAATGTATTTATAGAGAGCAATCACCTCCCCTTCTCAGTCTTTTTTTTTTTTGCCAGATTAAACAAGCCAAGATGACCCCATTAGTATTTAGTGCTCAGTACACTCAATTTTTCCATTTACTCTAAATGAAATATTGAAACCTCTGTGATCCCCTCTAATGAATAACCTTGTACTTTTTTTCTCCTTCTTCCATTTGAGGCCAGTGCTGTCTCTTTTATTAAACTGAGGCTTTTATTAAACTGAGTATGAGGCTTCTTTCTCTTTTATCTTTCAGGGGCTCACATCTTCAATGGTCTTGAAGCCTCCTGATTGATTATTCAGGTTACATGCATTCCCCATTCAGAAAATCACCAAGGTTATTTCAGTATTACAAATGGTGAGTCCCTCCCCATCCTCACTGGAGCATTCAGGCCATTAGCATCACTCCCTCTTTGGTAACTGGCTTTATTTGTAACTCAAAACAACAACACATAAATCTCAGCCTAAGTTTCCTTACTGGTCTCATCCCAAGAGATTCCCTTCTAGAATTTCCTTTGTTGCCTCACTTCACAGAGCCCTTCCACCTCCCTCACACCCATGTTAGAGCTAATAAATCACACTTGCACAACATCATCAGATCTTCAGCAGCTTTTAAGCAGGGTTATAACATCTGTGAATGAGGTAGATTAACAGAAGAGCCCTGCTATTATATTACAGGTATAGCAACTTTTCTTTAGTGCTCTGAGAGGCTTCATTTTAGTTTTAAACAAATATTTGGACTGGAGGAAATCAAGAAATAATTCTTTTCTCCCTACAAAAGTGAGTGTAAGCTAACAGAAACCAACAATGAAACTTCTTTATAATATAGCAATAAAACACAACATGATCTAGGCCTTCAGAGATATTTACAAATGTCATCAACTGACAGGTGACTTAAATGTGAGGGATTTTCTTAAAAATTTGAATTCTGAGTGTTTGCCGTATAGTATATTCTTATCTGATCAAGTATCCGCCATAACTTAATGCTATTAAAATTAATGTGTGTGTAGTGGTGGTGGTGGGGCTTAGTAGGGGGTTAAGTAATACATCTTTAGCCTAGGGTACCTCAAAGGAACTTGGTTAGAAAGGTATAAATTAAGCTAACTGTCCATCAACACAGCAAGTTTCCGCTATCCCTGAAAGTGGTGAGGTTAAAGAGGTCTATTGTTGTTCTACTCTATGTTTAATGTGTTGGGCAGGATATAGCAAGAGAAAAAACACATAATTTAATGTGACAGTGACAAGAAAGCCTTCTGATTTGAACAAACTTCCACCAGCACGATCCAGATTTCTTCAATTAGTAGAGACCATTCAGTGTGGCAGCAATTTTGCTCCACAGTAGTCTTGTCCGTTTATTTGATCTGCTGCAGATAATTGTCTCTCTCCGCCCCATTGTCTCTGCACTCCCCTCTTCTTCCCCTGCCCCCTTACATAACTAAGGCAGCAGAGCTCTGCTCTACAACAACTAAAACATTACAAATTTTGTACAATCACTGGAGCACAAGAAAAGAAAGTATTGACATGCTTTTACTACTACTGGTAAAACAACTCATTGAGTCAGACTCCTAAATATAATTGGAGGGGAGTTAGTCTCAGTTTCTATTTCTTAAGTAGGTAAGCTTTAGGAAAGAATCTTTTTAACAGACATGTGTCTGATTATTTGACATGAAACACAAGCACTTCTTAAATATAATGGAAAATCACATATATCCAGTGTGATTATTTTATAGAGGGCCAAAATTCTTCTGTTATTTACTCTAACGCAATCATATTGACTTCAGTGGAGAGGCACAGATTTGGCTGAAGGCAGAATTTACTCTACTACAGCTGTGTCTCTGTATGTAATTTCCATTTGTTTTCTTATAATACCTGGGCTGGCCTTACCATGAGGCAAACTGAGGCAGCCACCTTAGGTGCCAGACTGTGGAGGGGCACCACTAGGACCCAGAGTGTAGAAAATTGTGTCTGCTGCTGGTGCATATGTATTTTTTCTGCACAAAGATGGTGGAGTGCAGTGATGGAGGAAGGAGGGCACAAGAGATATAATAGGCAGGCTGGAGAAAAGGTGAGAGGGAATAACAGAAAGCAGCAGGAGCTGCAGGGAGAGGGAGGAGGAGGAGGAGCCTCTTAAGTACCTCTCTAGCACTCCCAGGAGCCTGGACTGATTAACACCAGCTTCTCAGGGAGCTTTCTGTTTCCTGCTGCTTTCCTGAATCCACTTGCGGAGAACAGGCAGTCAACTGAAGTAGTAGGAGCCAGTTAGGCCCTTAAGATGCTGATATCTTGCCTCACTCAGGCCTACAAATGTTCATGGTGAGCCTTCCAGTCCCAGTGAGGGTGTGAGTGGTGAGGAGATACCTGATCTTCCAGTTAGAGTGCAGGTGACCTGGCAGCTACTGCAACATCCATATCTCCATCTCAAATAGACGTAACCAGTCACATTCCTGAAGAAAAGTGTAGATCAGAGAAGAGTGTGGTGGAGGCACAAGAAACAGCTGCTGCTGAGTTTAGTTCCTTAAGTCTAGATGATCCAGGACTGTGGACTCACTTGAGCAGTAGCCTGAGGGACTTCCTTGTACTCCATGGGCCACAGTAAGTGAAAAACTTCATTTTCCCCAAAACAATGAAAATAGAAGTTTCCATCCAACACATTACTGGTGTGAAATCCCCAATGGTGACGTAGTGGAGAGGCCATGGCTTATGTACTCAAAAACTCAGAATGCTGCATAATGTTTTTGTTGCAAACTCTTCCAGTCTAATGTTCCAGCCACATTGGATTCTACAGGAACAAAGGACTGGTAAAATCTGGCTAGAAAGCTGGCATGCCATGAGAAGGCAGCAAATCACCAGAGAGCATTCCATAGGTGGAAAGAGCTTGAGATGAGACTAATGTTAAAGGCCACCACAGATGATCAGCATCACAAGAAGATTGCATCAGAGTCTCTTTACTGGTAAAATGTTCTGAAAAGGCTCATTGCCATTGTGAGAATGCTTGCTACCCAAAACCTAGCACTGTGTGGCACTTCAGATCAGCTGTATGTGCCAAACAACTGAAACTTCCTTAAAATTGTGGAGTTGATGCTGTACTCCAGGAGCATCTAAGAAGAGTCACCACTCAAGAAATGTACACACATCACTATCTTGGAAAAATAATTCAAAATGAGATCATACAGTTATTGACAACAAAAGTCGAAGATTGTGGCAGATCGGAAGTCAGCAAGATATTACTCTGTCATTTTGGACTGCGCACCTGACTACAGCCATACGGAACAAATTACTTTAATGGTGCATTTTGTAACAACAGAACCTAGTGAAAATGTCCCTGC
Source organism: Gopherus evgoodei (assembly GCF_007399415.2). NCBI lineage: Eukaryota > Metazoa > Chordata > Testudines > Testudinidae > Gopherus > Gopherus evgoodei. The sequence continues at coordinate 56,480,497 of NC_044328.1, read as the reverse complement.
AACGATGACTGTCAGAGAACATTTTCTAGAATGTATTGACATTGATGACACTACAGGAGCTGGGGTGACAAATGTGCTTCTTAAAAAGCTGGAAGATACGGGAATTGCGATAGCTGCCATGAGAGGTCAGGGCTATGATAATGGTGCCAACATGAGAGGAAAGAACAGAGGAGTGTAGACATGGATCCAAGAGTTAAACCCTCTAGCTTTTTTTGTCCCATACAGTTCTCATTCATTGAACTTGGTGGTCAGTGATGCAGCATCACCTTCTATTGAGGCTGATGAATTTTTTAATATAATTCAAAGCATCTATGTAATTTTTTCTGCATCAACTCATTGATGGCAAATTTTGAAGCAACATCTGGGAACATCCTCTCTGAACCCACTGCCACACTATGGGAAAGTCAAGTGGAGGTGATAAAGCCTATCAAACACCAGATTAGGAAGATAGATGATGCCATAGTTGCCATTATGGAGGATAATGCTATGATAGGAACTGTTCATGGGAGAACAGTGGAAGAGGGAAATGGAATCACCAGAAACATACATAACTTCAAATTTCTGTGTGGTTTAATGTTGTGGCATGACACAGCTTTTAAAATAAATGTTGTAAGCAAGAGACTCCAAGGTGTTGACCTTGATATACCTGGAGCAAAGGAACAACTGGACAAAGCAAAGTCATACCTACAGTTTAACCAGTCAGATGAGTGATTTCAAAACGTTCTGAAGAGTGCACAGAAGTTGGCAGAGGAACTTCACACTGAAGCTGTTTTCCCACCCATTCAAGAATACAAGAGTCACCGAAGGAGAAGACATTTTGATTATAAGACACGGGATAAGCCCATAAGAGACCCCAAACAACAATTCAAAGTAGAATTTTTTAACCAGGTGCTAGATTGTACAATACAGTCAGTTGAAGAACGTTTCATGCAGCTCAAGGAACACAGAAGTATATTTGGGATGTTGTATGATATTCCAAAATTCCTCACTATAACAGAAGAAGACCTACACCAGCAATGCAGGGCACTAGAGACAGTGTTGACACATGATGACATGTGCGATATTGATGCGAGTGATTTAGGTGATGAACTGAAAGCCTTTTGAAGATACATTTCAGCAGGATCAACTCCAAAGGCTGTTCTAGAATATATGTGCACAAATAAGATGACCACCCTCTTTCCAAATGCTTTTGTTGCTCTGTGCATACTTCTAACTCTTCCTGTAACAGTTGCTAGTGGAGAACACAGCTTCTCCAAGCAGAAGTTAATAAAAACACATCTATGCTCCACAATGAAACACGAGAGACTGGTCAGCCTTGCAATCACCTCAATAGAGCATGAGCTGGCCCAGACTGTGGACCTTCAGGAAGCAGTTCAAATCTTTGCAACCAAGAAGGCACGGAAAGCACCACTTAATTATTCAAACAGATAAAAATGCCAGTGTTTACTATGCAGATGAGAAAAGTTACATTTGATGTTCAGGTTTTGAAAGTTGTGTTACTTAAAATTTTTGAACAAGGCATTTTAAGTTGTTAGTTCTCCTTTATTGGGGTAGGTAGCAGAACAGTACAATGAGAGGAGTAGAACAGGAAGAAGGCAGAATTGAGACCTTTCAAAGTTTTGCCCAAACAAGGGGGAATGTGAGGGTCATTTGAGCTCCCCGACTCAGGTGCCAAAATGCTGTGTGCCAGCCCTGTATAATACCCTGCTGTCAGCTGACAGGGATGATGGGAAATCACTCAGAACACTATGCATTTCTAAAATCCCCACAATTGACAACATATTGCTCCAATATGACTGCTCTGTCCTGCCATTCTAGGACAAGATTGAGAAATACATATATGGGCATCTTGGATTATTCCATCTGTGCTTCATTGTTCTGAGGATGAATGGAAGACTTCAGCTCTTGTCAATCAGGAGTGTTTCTTGGTTCCTACATTCACTCTAACTTTTTTTTAAATTTGAAAGAGAAATGAATATTGCTATATGTTGTTGTTGTTCAAAATCTCCCTAGCTCTCTTAAGCACAAAATATATAACAAAGCAATTATATTATTTTGTTTTAGCCAGCCATTTGATTTTTCAGACATAAAGCACAGTCAATGGTTTCATTTAGCATGCAAGTTATTATATTTCATTATTTGATTCACTATTTTTTCTTCAAGGAGAAGTTTTTCATGATATAGCTGTTTATAAAGGTCTCACATTAAGCATAATATTTGCAAGAATTGTTCTGTAGAATAACATTTACATGAAATTCATTCATACACTAAGTTATTTCCACAGAATTCCATCTGGACTATTTGCATACAAGTTTCATTCCCACTCTATACTCACCCACAAAATCCTTTATTAATGGGAGAATGTCATTTTAATTTTATTTTCTTCATTTTATGTGGTCTGCTGAGATTTACTTTGTCATCAGCGTATGTGAGAGGTTCTCAGACCCTTGATAACAGGCAACTTTATACAAACCTAGATAGAAATCTAGGCAGTGGAAGGTCTGGGGCATATTGGATACTAGTTCTCAAATAATTGTCTTGTCATCTGCACTGCTTAAGCTTGGACACTGTGTCTGGTTAAAATATTTTGGAGAGTGCTGGAATTGCTATTGTCCCTTTTTAGTTTTCTAGTGAAAGTGGTTAATTGATTTATGGAAAAGACTGAATATACAAAATAGGCCTTGAAATGGCAACACAATAATAATGATTGTGAACCAGATCCTGCTGTCACTGAATTCCTTGGCTTAATTGGGACTCAAAGCAGAAACTACCTCTTTTTTCTTACCCTGTTTTGGTGATACATAACATATTGGTTAGAGGCATATTGCAAAAGGAAGATACTGATTCTAATCCCCTCCTGGCATAGTTCCATCAAAAAACAGCTATTGACAGATTCTGCCTATACTTTTTATTCTCTCCTTTCACTGCTCACTGTAGAAAAGCAACAGCAATATGTGTCATTTTTGAGGTATATGCTAAGGCAGATTCAAAGAGCTCAGGGAGTCAGGTGAAAATATCAGGTTTTCATTAGATAGTCTGTGATCCTGGCACTTGCAGAAGGAGCCTGTGGGAAATCCGACAAATAGTTTCTTGATAAGTTTCCCACTGCAGTGTTAAGATACAGTAGCAGCACAGCAAGTCTACAAACACAAATGTGATAACATTATTAGAGCTTTGTCTTCAGAGATTTGTAATTGTTGAATTTTAATTTTTGCAGATTTGTTTGGGTCACAAATTTCAGTCATGTAGAGATGCTGGGAGAAAATATCCAGCCTTGAATATTTTTAGTATTTTCATTATTTTGTATTTAGTATAATTGCTAATGTTTTCTTAATTAAGATATGAGCCTTATGTTTACTGAGGGCAGAGGATTAACTTTTGTATTGATATTCTGTACATGAATTGATGCTTTTCACCCACCATACAAATAGCTCCATGTTTCCCTCCACCTAGCTTGATACATTCTTCTTGAAACTATGAATCCCCTTTTACCTTTACCACATACAAATTTATGAAGGATTTAAAGGATGGATATTTGATTCTATATAACATTTTGGGTCCAAAAAGGCAATATAAGTTATTCTTATTTATTGTATTTATTATTTATATTCCAGTAGCACACAGAGGTCCCAATCAAGATATGGGGCTTCACTGGGTGGTGTGCTGTACAAACAAACAAGAAGTATCCCTGCCTAAAGAGCTAATCTAAACAGGCAAACCAGACAATATGTGGACAAAAGGGAAATACTCTCTCATGTAGGCCAGAGGGCAGAATCACACACTAGAGAAGATGAATAACAATGGCAGAGATTTCAGCCCTTGTCTCAAGGCTTCCTTTTATTGACGTATAAACCATGATTCCACACAAAAATAAGTCATTTGGAATAATGGGTTGCAACTGCCAGAGCCAGACCAGCTTCTCAGTTAGCTGAAAGGGGATTTTGGCATACCCTTTCCTATAAGTAACCACCATCACAGCTATGTCCCTTTACCTTTCATATTCCCTACCTCCTGATGGGACATATGGCAAGTAGAAGTCTGAGCTAACACCTCATGCCCTGGGGCTTGTGGAGTACCTTTCTACCTTGTCACAGTGCCATTGTACAAATGAAGAACTGTGGCACTAAGTGACAAAGGTCACAAAGAAATATGTAGCAGAGATGATAATTGAACTCATGTCTCCTGATACTCAGATTAGTGGCTTAACTTCAAGATCAGACTTCCTCCTATATAGTTTATTTAGTTTGGAAATTACTAATAAAGACAGGCCATTAAAAAGGTTTTAACAGAAAAAAACCATGATATTTCAAAAAAAGATTTACAAAAGAATAAGAGCATGGAAGAATAAAAAACAAAATTCTAGAGATAATAAATTTCCCGTCATTTGATATGAGATAAGCAATAAAATCTTAATCACTATTGTGGGAAAAGAAGGGGATTCAATCAATTAAATCTCAGTAGCATCAGTAGCTAAAAACAATTCCAGTTAGGTTTGCATGCAGTCAGTGGTCTACCAAGGTGTGAATTATATTTGTGTTCAATTCATACTTGAACTGGGAGAGGTAGAAGAGGACAGATTTAGCATGAATATCATGCAGAATGGAATATATAAATTGTCCTGATTCACCAGTTCTATTTTTTTAACTTCTGGTTCAAGGCAAATTGCCCAGAGCCAAAAACTTAATAATAATAAAAAAGTTTCCCTCTGTAATTCACAGAAAAATCAACAGCCTAAGGACATACTGATTTATACTGTATGCTTTTGATCCTGTTTAGTACCATCTGCCAACATGGCCTTGTCTCTCTTACACTAAGCCTTGGAATGATCTGTATATTACACAGGACCCTAAAGCATGTTCTCTCAATTTTACAAAACTACATGGAATACTGGGAATATAGGTCAGAAAGTATTATGAATAGCCCTGCTTTTGGGTTTGGTTTTAGCTGAATCCCAAATTTCTATCGATATTTAATTGTCTTAAAAGTTTAGGGGTCCATTAAATGGGTATTTTAGTTTCAGTTATGCAGTTTCTGAAGGAAACTATCACAATTACATAGTAGTAGTTTCATACTCTGAAATATATTGAGTTTGCCCTGCAGTTACTCTGATCTGGCCCATATTCAGTAGGACATAGTGATGTTCAGCACCACATAACATTGCCCTGAGTGATTTTAATTTAGTGATTTATTTATCAATTTAAATAATGAATAATTGACATGTACAACTGAACTCATCTAAATCCCTCTCCTCTTCTTTCTCTATCACTGTTGACACACACCACAATCCTCCCTCTCATGGAAGCTCAGAGCTTTTTGCAACTTTCCCCTTGTTTTTGCTCTGCACATCCAGGCTATGGCCAAATCTTGCTGTTTCTTTCTCCATGTCACTTCTAATCTGCTCATCTCTTTTTTTCCCCTCCCAACCTGTTATCTTCCTCGTCATTATCTGCCCTGATTATTGTAACCACCTCCTCTCCAGTCTCTCTGACACACACGCACGCACACAACCCATCCATCCATGAAGAGAGCTGCTAACACCATCATCTTGAGCTATCACTTTGACCACATGCCCCCTCTGCTGGTCACCCCTGAATCAAGTTTAAGCTTCTTAGCCTCAACTTCAAGGCCCCTAATAGCCCCTCCCCCAGCACAACACTTCCTCCACTCCAGCAACAATGCTGCCAACCTTATCCACCTCCTTATCACCATTTTCTCAAACAAGTATATCCACACCTTCTTCAGCACTGCTGTTGTCTATGTAATACTCTTACCATTGATCTGTAATGCCACTTCTCTCTTCTCTTTCCTATGTAGCTCTCTTCAGAAAACACATTTTAAAGGCCTCAGAGTAGAAATCAGACAATCAGTGATGGCTAGACTGAGTAGCAATTAGGGATAATTCTCTTCCTTATCTAGTTACATTTAGTTATAACAACAATAAGCAACCCTCTCACAATCACACAAAGGAGAGGAATAATTCCCTATGCGCCTTACCCTTTGTATGTTGTTTTTTCTTCTAAGACCCTGATCCTATAATTAATAGCATGTGGGTAGGTTCCTGGGCCTGCACAGAGACCTACTGATGTTGACAAACTCTATGTGAGCTCAGCCATATGTCTACTCATCAATCCTTCAATAGATTGAGCCTAACATTGTAAACATCTTGGGTCATGCTTTGTCTCTTATGATGTGTGTTTACAATAGCACAATGAGTAACAAATCCTGCTTGAGACTGTAGTTTGATTATTGAATAATGATGATAAATTGATGTATCATGGTAATATACACAGAAAAAAAAGTTTCAGACAGAACCTATGGACATTCTAGATTTGCTCACTACACCTCTACCCCAATATAACGTGACCTGATATAAAATGAATTAGGATATAACGTGGTAAAGCAGTGCTCCGGGAGGGGGGGGCAGGACTGCACATGGATCAAAGAAAGTTTGATATAACACAGTTTCACCTATAACTCAGTAAGATTTTTTTGGCTCCTAAGTACAGTGTTATATAGGGGTAGAGGTGTAGTTTATACCAAGATTGCATCTTTCCAATAGATTCACATGGTCCCTAGATTAATTTAATATGTAGGGGCAGTACTTTAGAGTGCTGCTACACATTTAAAGAACATCTCAAGGACTCTTAGCACTTTCGGGAGATGGATCTCCGTACTCTACAGAGTTCTCTACTACAATATCAATACATCATCTCTCTAAGAAAAAATGATATGGACCTCACAAATAATAAGTTTTTAGCTCAACTTAGTTCACTGTTTTTTGAAAGATTGAAAGCTAGGTGCTACAAATGGACAAGCCTTGTAGTAAGAATTTCACTTCATAGAGCCTAGGAATTATATTTGGAAAATCACAATTTATATTATCAAAATATATAGGTTTAGCTCAAATAAGAGAATAGAACCTACAGAGTTGAACGTATAACATAGTTGGGAGCACAATAATACGCTACAGAGTATCTATAATATCATTGTAAGACATTTAATAGAAAACATTGAGTGCCACCAGTAGAATATCCAGATTACTAAAAGAGGTTTGGAAAAGGTGTAATAAAAGCCAGAGATTTGCTATGAGTGAGAACTCAAGTAGCACCATTTGGAAGAAAATATATTCTCTAAACAACACAATCTGGGAGCCCTCCTGTAAGAGAACTCTAATAGTAATGTCTGTATTTAAGAAAAAACAGGGGTGGGGGCAGAAATCAGTGAAATGTTTAGTTTTTCTTGGTTGTTTTTTTTACTAGTCTTTTTTTACTAGCCGTACTTACAAGCTGTGTTTAAATATAGGTAGTTATTGAAGAAATGCTTTTCCTTGTGGTGCAGGTTTTATTTTTCAACAGCTAAGCAAAAAATAGTCCTATCTGATGATACTCATTTACAGGTACAGAACTGCTGCCTACAGGATATACTTTGACAAGCAAACTAAAATATATTGTATGGAAAATATTACATATTATTTGGCCAAATTCTGCTCTCAGTTATTCCCTTACAATACCGTTGGTTTCAATGCAAGTCATGTTTACATATCTAAGTGCAGCACTGGGCTTTCAGAATCTAAAAGATTTGATAGAAACATAAAAGAAAGGGGGTGGAACGTGACAAACAAAGAAGAGCAGTGGATACTTAAGGGGATATTGGAAATAAAGAACTTTTAATTTCTTAGACACCATTTGAATCTAGCTAGCACTGGCAATGAACAAAAGATGTTGCTGTTACCAATAGTGAATCTCTTTTTTTGCCTAACTTCAAGCCCTCTTGAGCACTGGGCTTTGAAAGTTAATCTCCAACATCAACATTGGTAGCTATTTCCTTGTAGAAAAGAGTGTGAAAAAAGGGGACGGGGCATTAAAAATACAGGTTATGTGTTGTATACAGATCATCCAAATGCACCAGCCTAGCTATTAAAGGATTTCTTTTGTTCCTAAGACACAGACAACACTTCCATTAGCTCCAAAATTTTATTTAAAACCTGAATTTACCTTGGAGAGAAAAATGGACTGTGGAGATAGTGAAAGATGCTCACAGGCTCATAATCAAAAAATTATCTCAGGGTTTGTGAAACCTATAACTCCATAAAGTTCTCCCATTGTATCCAATCCCATTTCATGAAAACTGCAATCATAGTGTCACCTTGTGACAGGGCAGCCCCACCCTGCCCTAGCCCCAGCGCTGTCAGATCAGTAGCTCTGACAGAGGAAGTCCCGCCCCATTCGTACTGGGCATGCTCCAAGTGCTCTGGGAGTATAAAGAGAGGCACTTCAGCTTAGTCTAATTGGGAAGCTCCTGCAGAGGACCAGCCAACACTCTTGAAGCTGCTGGGAACGGAGGCTTCTTCAGGCTTTTGCAAACCCCCTACTGTGGGAGGAACCAGGGGAGGTGACGGACTTGGAGACCAGTGGAGAACCTGGGGATTAGTGGGAGACCCTAACTCCCAAGCCGGTAGGAAGTGACCGGGGGGGGAGGTGTTATGACAGACTGGTACCTTGCTCCTGGTGAGTCTTAGCATGTTTCAGTAGGACCCCTTGTGCTGAGCATGTAGTGAGGTCCTACTGCCTACTGTAACCAGGGGCAATTCCATGGACTCTGGCCACTAGGCCGTGCTGCCCTGTAACCAAGGGCAATTCTATGGACTCTGGCCACTGGGCTGTGATGCCTGGTAACGAGGGGCATAAACCCTCACACAACCCTTAGACATTTTTGCTGGCGGGCTCAGTAGACAAGCCCAGGACAGATAGGATAGATGGAGGTTGAGTGACTGAGAGGGCAGCGTGAAGGAAGCTTTCCCTGCTGGTTTACTATGTTTTGCATACTTTGTGGCTAGATAGAGGACCCTGAGTTCCAGAACTCTGAATTCTTCAGCAACACTAAATTTACCACACCACACTAAATTCACACTACCATACACCAAAGTCAATGCAAAATGTAAAAAGAACAATAGGATCATTAACAGTTACTGATCATACAGACAACTTAATACATTAAGGAAAATTCAGTCATATGCTTGTGTGTGTAGAACACTTTAAATGTTTACATTGACTAATGAAAGAGAAATCCATTAATCTTTAGCTGCCCCAATGAAAGATGTCATCAGACTCACCAATGAGTCTTTTTTCTCTATTAGCTGAGCTTTAAATTTTCTTACTCTGCTTACATTGCATCACATAAACTGGCTTCGGGCCAGGAGATATCTAAAAGGAAATCACTTCCTCCTGCTCTCATGTCCCCAGTATCAATATGCATAAGAAGTATTCTGTCGTTATGGCTGTAGATTTTTAGTGGGCTTTGGCAACAGGTAATTCCAATTATCCTAGGCATGCAGGGACCCGTGAATAATTCATTGCCTGCTCACCTTGAATAAAATGATACATTATGAATATTTTACAAATAACTTAAGGGCAATAGCAGGAAGGTGTTTGGCATTTCAGCTTGGAAAAATACTGTTATAAGAAAATGGGGGGTCAAAACCAATTAGTGAAATGTTTTATCTGATAAAGATTCAATGAATTTTATTGACAAATTCATTATTGCTGCACTATACAATGCTGATTTGCAAAGCTACATTTGTACATTCAGTATACTAGAGCAAATAGACACTGATTAAAACAAACAAACAAACACCCCATGGCTGCCATTGTTTTAGCTACTAATGACGGCCTTCCAATGACTTGATAATTACTTGAATCAGTCGGTGAAAAATGCAAGCTAGAAGATTTAACATCGCTATTATCCTGCTTTACAAACTCTGAAATCAACTGTAATGTACATGATTCACTTTAACCATTTAATAACACTCTTCCTTTTTTATTTTAATAAACCTTTAGTTTTTAGTTTACTAAAAGATTGGTTACCAGTGTGGTATTTGGGTACAGTCTGAAGTATATTTTGACCTGTGGTGGGTGTCTGGTTCTTTGGAACTGGAAGAACTTAATATATGTGATTTCTGGTTTTAATAATCATTTATCACAGAAGTCTGGTTGTCTAGGTGGTATATGAGAGGGTAGAGGCCCTGAAGGGGACTGTTTGTGGCTCCATAATAACTAGTACCATATTTTGGAAGAACACATTTGTTACTGGCTTGGTGAAATCTTATGATTGAGTATACCATCACATGCCCTGTTTTCTGTCAGTCAGCCTGAGACTGGCACTCTTAGCTCAGGCAGTGTGACTATTCTTTGTCAGGGCCACCGAGAGTGGGTTCAGGCTCCGGTGAAAAACAATTTTTGGGCCCCCCTAGCAAGGGCGAACCGGCTAAACAGGACCAGTGAAGCCAGGGAAGCTGGGCCCCAGGCCTCCTTCAGGACTGCCGGGCCCCGTTAATTTGTACTGGCTTCCCCCCCACCTCGTCAGCTCTGTGCTTTGTATACTAAAGGCAGTGATTTTAAAACTCTCCATTTCTCACCCAGTTCCTCATTCTTCCAAACACAAAGTCAGTATACCGAGCTTGTCTCCAGTGAGCAATTCCACTGCAACCATAACTATATAAGTGAGAAAAAACACATTTGTTGGCATGAGAATACTGTGTGCTCGGATACCTATATTTGCACATCTAAAATAATCCCCCTCCACCACTCCTGTGGACCAAAATATATGAAAAACAAACAAAAGTGTTGTGTGAAAATGGCCAAAAAAAGAGCAAACATTCATAATTCACTTTACACTCTGTTCACCCAGGTCTAATATCAATATCATTAAAATCAAGTAAGAGAAATGTTACATTTAAAAGATATCATTGGTTTATTTAATTCTACTCTCACACACACATCATAAAGGCAGGAGATGCATATCAGTAATTCATCTGGTAGTATGTTTGTCTCTGACAGTAGCCAAGACACGATTCTTCAAAGGAAAGCATGCCACCCACTACTACCCACCATAATGGATTTAATCAGTTGCAAGAAACTATATCATGGAAAGGTGGAGAGGAGGTGTATTTTCAGATCCTTGCACTGGATCATTTTATATTAGGATTGGTTGAGAAAGGGGGAGTGCGGGGAGAATAAACCTTATCATTGCATGGTCAAATTCTGCTTTAGTTACCCAGCTCCACTGGAGATCTATATTAATCCAATCTCCAATCATTTTGAGATTCACACATGGCTACATGTCTCCCTGTAGAGCAAAGATAGAGAGGCCTGGCAATTTTTGAGTCTTGCTAATGTAATTGCAGATGTTTTGCATTCCCATTAGAATGTTAGATAAGCTCTGCCAACTACCACTTGGGAATAAGAGTTTCTTGCAACAAGGCTGATGTGCAGTTTAATGAGTTTTATGCAAGGAGAACTCATTCACCAGGCAGGTTTATTCAATGATTTCATGACTCTAGACAGAAATATCCCTTTCTGAGGTAAAAAGATTGCAAAATGACTTGAAACATGGTGCAAGAATACTATAAAGCCATGTACAGCAAAATCTAGAGGATCAGCCCACAAAGTTCTGTTTAGACAAAGTTCTTAATGTAATTTCAAATGTATTGGAAATTCCAGCAAATGTCGGAATGGCCTTGCTTTCATATTACACTCTTTTTCAGATGCTGGATTAAATGACCTAAAAGTTACTTCATGATGAATTACAAACACTCTCCCAACTGGTATGCAACAGTGGTGCCTGGCTGTTTCAGAATGAAAGAGAGCAACCGACCACAAATCAAAGTCAATCTCTGAATGTTAACTTTAAAACTCTGACATGCTTTTAAATGCATTTGATCTGCTGAAACTTAAGTAAGACCAGGTGAAAGGTTTTGCTGTGACATCTGTCAAGGATGCAGACGGTTCCTAACTTATAGTGGCTTTCAGGAATAGTCCAATAGGTTATTGATCTGTATTTATTTTGAGCATAAGATAAATATAAAGGAATTAATGGATCGACATTGAGATCAGGACTAAAACGTTTCTCTGTCTTTGACTTGAACCACCTGAATGTCATATGTTCTCTCTCTTTTTGACTTCACAAAGAGTATTCTATTCTTTTCTTAGTCATTTATTTTTTGCGTTCACAATGTAGAGGCCACCTTGGCTGCTTTTCTGGATATCCAAGTAGGAACAACAGCAAATTATCCTGAAACACTGACCATCATGTAAGGCAGTGTCTACTGAAAAGATTGACCTCCAAAAGTATGTTCTCCATACATAATCATGTGTGAAAGCAGTAAGGCATCATTTGTAGCTTACCTGTATTGAAGTCAGTTTATATCTTTTGTGTGCTTACAGCTTCACACTATGAACTCATCACTAAATAGTCTTATAACAGTTAATCTGGTTTTCTCAATATCTTCTCTGTAAAACAGTCTCATTAATTCCCTTTGGCTTTCTGTAATCTGTTCTGGTTAATGCATGAGAGCTTTATAGAGCTGGTTGGAAAACAGAAACAAAAACCATCTTCTGAACATTCTTTTAGTTGTCCCTTTATTTATCAAAATTTCATTTGGACAAAAAACCTTTTGACCATATTGACATGTCCATTGACATCCTAGCTACTTCCAGCCTTAAAGGTGGGTTCAACACTACAAGCAGTAAAACACTTTCCAAAAGTCAGGTATTCATAAAAGGACTGGATAAAATCTATAGTGTTGCATGACAACTTGTTTCTGCTGCCTCTGTTGACTTTAGAGTGAGTTATCTTCCCAGGCATTTCAATGTTACTATGTGATACAATATTATGCTATTTTATTTTTCATAGAGAATGATCTGAGCTATGAGGCTAAGATCCAAATCAGAACTTTCACCAAATTCAGAATAGGGATTTTGGTGAGAAAAGACACTGGTGTAAAGTTTGGATCTGGGATTTGGACTCATCTCTATTTTTTACATAGCAGCCTTTATATTAACCATTACAAAGATTTACGGTGAGACATGGATTAGAGAAATCACTTAACACAGCTGGATATCTCTACCTTTAGACAGGCAGATTGGAGAAGTGAATCGCAAAGATGGGAGATGTTAAAAAGAAAGGTGTCCGAGAGGTAAAAGTGCTAGAGATATGGAAGAAAGTATTCTAGTATGCTAATTTTAGTGATATAAGAAGAGAAGACTATAGAGATGGGAGACAAAAAGGTGATAGTAATAAAATGCTATTGTACACTGTGAAAGGTGAGAACTTCTCTACCTATAGGCATATAAAATCTGGTTAACATTCCTAAATAGACATTCCTAATTAGAGATGTAATTGTGACCACAAAATTGTGCTGTTACAATACCTCATTTAAATTATAGGGTCATTATAACTTTTATTAGCTGCACTTGCTCAGGCAAAAATTGGAAGTGGTAGCATTTAAGAAGTAACTTCTATTGGTCTGTGTCTTCTGCTAATTCATAACCTGTTAGTAAAGAAATATATAAGTATAATACTGGAGTTTGTGATTTCTTTTATTTTACAAGGTGTGTTCTTTGAGATCATTGTAAATAAAAAATTCCTTCATTCTAGTTGCATAGCAGTCACATCATTGAAATAAAGAGCAGCAGCTCAGCTTGAAACTCCTGAGAGGTAGTATTTCATATCTCATAGCAGCTCATAGTCACTAGTTGTCATTTCTACCCTGTCAAAAGGGCAACAGGTAGATAATTTATTCATCCTCTCAGTCATCTACCTTTGAATTATGATGAAGTGCTAATTATTGTATTTCCATAGTTATAGAAACATATGTTGATACCAGCTCAACATGACACTTATAAAGAACTAGTTTTATATAAAGAAATGTGGCTATTGGAACTAAAATTATTTGCTAAAAATTGAAAATAGAGTAGGGAACTGGATGCTGAGAGATGTGGTAAGGGAATATTGAGCCTTTCCCTTCTAGATTTCTGGTTCTTATACTGCCTACATCAGAGGTGGAAAAACTTTTTGGCCCAAGGGCCACATCGTGGAATAGAAATTGTATGGCGGGCCATGAATGCTCACAAAATTTGGGTGGGGGTTCAGGAGGGGGTGTGGGCTCTGGGGTGGGGCTGAGGAGTTTAGTGTGGAGGAGGATGTTCTGGGCTGGGACCAAGGGGCTTGGAGGGCAGGAGGGGGATTAGGGCTGGGGCAGGGGTGCAGGAAGGGGTGCAGGCTCTGTCTGCAGGTGCGGGCTCTGGGGTGGTGTCATAGCATTCCCTCTCAGATCTGACCCTTAGAGTTCAGAAAATGAGATACTAGCACCTGAATCCTCTAAGCTTAATTACCAGCTTAGATCTGATAGCACTGCCACCACCCAAAAATATAGTATTTTGGGGCACTCTGACCTCCCCAACCTTCCCTGGGGACCCCAAGAACCCAGATCCCTTGGGTTCTTAAAACAAGGAGAAATAAACCATTCCCCCCACCTTTCCCCCTCTCAGAATTTCCCTCCCTGGGCTATCCTGAGAGATACTGATCCAACCTCTAAATCACCATACAGAGAAGCATCTCCCTTCCCTTCCACAAAGTGGCAAACAAATTCAAGGAAAACAGAGAGAGATTCTATCTCTCCCCCACCTCCCGTCTCCCCCACCTGTCCTGGTGAGTTATCCCAATCCCCTGAAATAAAACAGGGGAAACAAAAAAAATCAATCAGGTTCTCTAAAAAGAAATCTTTTAATAAAAGAAAGGAAAAAGTAAAGAATTATCTCTGTAACTACAGGGTCCTATAGCTTACAGACACCAGAAAGAGACTTTCCCCCCAGTACGACTACAAATCAAAATATTCCCAGCAACTACACATATAAAAGTTAACCAGCCAGATCCACAATTGAAAATAGAGTAAAACAATCAAAAAGCCTAAACTGCCTGTTTTTACTTACTATTTGAAAAGAAACTTAGAGAGCCTGTAGCAATGTCTGGTCTCTCTCAGACCCTCCGAGAGAAGAACACGCAACGGACAAAGAACACACACAAAAGCTTCCCTCCACTCCAATTTAAAAGTATCTTGTCTTCTGATTGATCTTCTGGTCAGGTGTCCAGTTCCCTGCTTGTAACCCTTTACAGGTACAAGAGACATTAACCCTTAACAATCTGTTTATGACAGGTGGGGCTTGGGATGAGAGGTTTGGGGTGCAGGAGGGTGCTCTGGGCTGGGATCGAGGGGTTTGGAAAGTGGGAGAGGGATCAGGGCTGAGGCAGAGGGTTGGGGCATGGGGACAGGCTCAGGGGCTGCAGGGTCCGAGCAGCGCTTACCTCAAGTGGCTCCCGAAAGCAGTGGCATGGCACAGGCGGCTCTGCGCACTGCCCCATGTGCAGGCATTGCCCCTGCAGCTCCCATTGGAGTGTGCAGGAGCCAGAGCGGGGCCAGGCTGCAGCTTTTGAAAGCCACATGGTGCAGCCCTGCCCAGCACCCCAGAGCACTGGAGCATGGCCAAGCTGCCTGGTGTGGCCCTGACCCAGCGCCCTGCCGGAGTGCTGGAGCGGGGCCAAACTGTGTGGTGCCCCGGACCCAGCAGTGGTGCGGCTCATGGGCCCTAGTTTGCCTCCCCTGACCTACGTGGTAACGGTAATGACTAATTTCATTGCTTAGTAAGCACTCAGGAGACATGCTGGTGGGATATAAGACAGAGCAATTCTACTGAGTGCCCACGCACTCAGCCCAAACAGAATCTTCCTAGGCTATTTTACACTGGACTTAACACACTTATTAATATAGTCCACTCCCAAGCTTACAATGTGATGCCTAGCCTTACACTTACCATCTGATAGCTGTTTGGCAGCCTACATGGAGTGAGCTTGAGATCTTAGTCCACCTCCTAGTGAGTAGTTATGAGTATCTCAACTGTCATCCTTATTGCAAGTCTTAGAGAAGAGGCCAAAGATTTGCATAGAAACTGCAGTACCCTCACTGTCCCCTAGACGAGTGCGTATCTCTCTGGAATACATCAAGGCACACTAGCAGGAGCAGTGCAAGGACAATTGTGCTGCTGGCTTGATTTAAATTAAAAGAGCAAATTTCTGGTAGCCTTTCCAGAATTCTAACTTCAGTTCTAATAATTCCACCATAAAAAAATAACCAACACTACAATCAAAACTCCCACAGTATTACAGAAATGCACTCGTGATGACAGTGAAGATAATTTGTGGTTTTGCTATCAGTTGTATTCTGACTTTGATGCCATATTGATCTTTTTTAACTTTCACCCACACAGAAGAGAGGAAAAAATGTATTTAACACAAAGGTACAATAACAAAGAGGTAGATATTCAGAGGAATGCTTTCAGAGATGTTCTAAAGAGACCAACTTTCTGTGGGGAACACTAATTGACAGTTCTGCTCAAAATTATTCCACCACTTTTTGTCCTTTCAATTTATTTTAAATACCTGTGAGGGGCATGACATTTAATTGGAAAGTAGGTAAAATATTTCATTACTTTTCACATGCCTATTAAGAAATGAGAGAGATTTCTTTAACCATTTACTGCCACTGGCTTGACTGTTCATGCCTGTGAACTGGGGTTAGGGTTTTTTTTTTAGTTTTATTTATATTTCCCCAGTGGATTCCCTTTGCAATATTCTGGAAAGAAGGGATTTTTGAATGATAGACTCTATTTACTCCTCATGTTCTCTTCAACTTATTTTGAGAAGGTAACATATGTCTCTAAAAAACCAATTATCAGCTTTGCTCAATATAGTGCCTCACATTACTGCATACCCAGAAATTAGGATGGTAAAATAGTGAAATTGCTCTCCATCGCAATTTCAGATCTGAGGTCCTTCTGTTTATAATACTGTGCAAGCTTCCTAGGGCTGTATTTCCAGCCTGTTAGGTACCGTATATATGAGAGTGGTAAACTTTTATAAAGGGGCTTCCACACTGGAGCAAACTGAAAAATAGAATGTTGATATGAACAAGAATGGACTTGTCCAGCTTTGTTTCATGTTCTCTTTACTATTATTTCTGGCTTTATTTGTTCATTACTATAGTCAGATGAGCCTATGTGCTCAGGGGGAAATTCATACAAGTGTTGGACCTGCCTAAGGTTTTATGCACCACTGAAACATCATGGGAACGTGGAAAGGGTTCAGTCACAGCAGACAGGATTCCTCTACCTCCCCAACACTTCTCAGGATCCGGTGTGGATGAGTCTGTTAGGTGCAGGCTGAGGGGGGAGCTAGAGGATCTATGCTTATGCCCCAAAACAAGTTGCAAAGGCTTGTAGATCAGTGGCATCTGCACACTGTTCCCTCTCTCCTCTTGCTTCCAATGGGGACAGAGCTTACACAATTCTCCCTGTAGGGAGAGGGTGAGAGAGAGAATGAACCACATGTGACAGATGTTAATCCCATCACTTAATACTCTACCAGAAGGTGTTCAGATGCTGTAGTGATGAGGATGGTATTGAAATCTAAATAGATTGCAGTAGAATTCCAGTGCCATGTGCAGACACACTTGTGAGAAGGGGCCTATGTTTCAGCTCTTTTGCATGTCTGTAGGTTAGGGTTTGAATATGAGATTTGTAATCTTAATGGGATCCCTGTTGGAGATGGATTAGTGGGCAAAGTTTAGGTGAGGTGATCAGATACATGATAAAGGCAAGGTATTGCGTGGATACATCACTACACCATGTTTAGGGCACAATGTTATAAAATTTGGGAAAGGGTAAACTTAATCAAATTTACTATCTAAATAAATAACAGGGGTAGTGTCCTGTCTGGACTGTGCTGGGCAAAGGATGGGTGAGAAGTCATGGAAGGCATTGCTACAAAACATAGGGGTCTTGGGTAAATAATTTAGGTCTAACATACTACAAAGAATACAGGCCTTGTTCATTGTTGAAATATATGCTATCCAGCTGGCACACAGCCACTTTCCAATGCAATGCTGAGTTAGCACTTTGGAAAGCTGTAACACCTCGCAGCATTTTGGAGGAGCAAGGCTTTTAAAGCATTGGTTTAGCACTCAGGAGGGAATATGTCCTTCTAAGGAATTGTTTTTGACCTACACAGTGACTCGAGAGCTGAAGAATTGTGGTGTTACTATAAAAGAACAATAATGGAATATATTATTCTATTTCATCTGTGATTTTCCCAACCTACTACCTGTTTATGGGTATGTAAAAAGAGCCTCTGATCTTTGCTGTAATTATTATTATAATTTATTTTGCTATTATCTTTGTGTGTTTAGCAAAGATTTATATATTTCATTGAGTATGTATGAATTAAATGAATGACAGACTAGCATTTACCAAGGTGTGTTTGCTGGGTTTAGGACTTAAACCCTCTATAAATTGCAGCTTTGTGTAAGGAAAAAATGATCCTGAAATGTCAGCAGCTCAGCTTGAAACTCCTGAGAGACAGGATTTACAATCCTGACCTGAATGCATGCAAACTCTCTGGATTCCGGATTACCAAAGTGCTGTGTTGTCAGTATAAAATAGCAGTGTTATATCAGTATGCCAACAGCAATAAAGATGTACTGCATATGCCTCATGCATACCAAATTCCCATGAAAAGTGAAAACAGAGGAAGTTTCACACATCCCTCGCATTAGTCGTTCCAGTAGCTAGCTCTTGGCTCCATCTGTAAACATTTCAATGTGTCCCGCTAATGTCCAAATTGTGTAGAACAAATTAACATCAGAGAGGAACGCTCGCATAAGTTAATGTGACGTTGTGTGCAAACTTCTCATTGCTTGATCCTAGACTGACATAGGCAGAGATATTTGTAGAAGCTGTGTGTGTGGCTAAGATCATCTAGAGAGAAGGAATACAGGGGCAAGAGGAAAAGGCCGCAGACAGTACTCTGCAGCACACTGGTGGAAGAGGAACGAATGCAAGGGAGACTGACCGAATGACTAGATGGGTTGGAGGATCAATACTTCAGGGAAAACAAAGTGGGGAAGGTGTATGATCAGTGGCGTCAAAGGCAAGGAAAAAAAGGTTGAAGATGGAGGAGAGGAGCTGAGATTTGCCCATTAGCAGCCTTGTGAAGAGCAGTTTCAGTGGAGTTTAGCCATTTAAAAAAAAAATCAACTGCTAAAACCTGCAAGTTTAAAAAAGTTTGCAGTGCCTTCAGAAAGACACTATTAGATAAGTCTCTACTTCTAATTAAATTCTAGTCTGTTGGATTCTTACACGGGTATCAGAAATCCTGCCTGATCCCATAATTAGCCAATACAACAGAAATGTTCTTTTCTATCAGGTACATGCAGCAATACAGATTTTAAAAAGCCCTGACAAATTACATAATGCTAATTACCTAATCAAATGCCTTAGCTACATAGTATAGTGTTTAAAAATACTGGTATACCTCTATCCCGATATAACGCGACCTAGTATAACACAAATTCGAATATAACGCAGTAAAGCAGTGCTCCGGGGGAGGGGGGAGCGGGGCGCTCCGGTGGATCAAAGCAAGTTCGATATAACGTGTTTCACCTATAACGTGGTAAGATATTTTGGCTCCCGAGGACAGAATGATATCAAGGTAGAGGTATAGTACAGCTTTAAAGAAGTAAAATGAAACCTAGTCTGAATGATAGGGTGAATAATTCCAGTGTCCTGTTGTCACATTCCTGTTGTCTCAAATCATCCATTAGGCTTTATGCAATCATGGATCCTCTCAATTTGTTTTGTATCTTAATTTTCTTTTCTTTTTAAAACCCCATTACTCTTAGAAGCTTCACTTTGGTGAATATCAATTGTGGTGTTTACATAAAGCACAGAGTGCTAAAATGGCTGGTTTGAAGTTTAAAAACAAAGGCTCTGTTAAAAAAAGCAGTGGGGGGAAAACCATCAGGTGCATGGCTAAGAAGCCACAAGTAGTGTACACAGCGGGGCTAGGTGGATATATGATTCTGAGGAGAGTGACCGAGAGTCAAGTGGCTGTAACACATTCATCATCGGGGTGCACTGATGCTACTGTTCCAGAATTTGGGAAGGGCTGAGACAAATATATTTGTTTAGATTGGACCTGATTCTGAGTTACCCCAGTATAAACCAGAAGTAACTGTATTCGAGTCAGTAGAATTACACATATTAAGTAACATACTAAGTAATAGTAGACAGTAAGAATTCCATGGTGGATCCCTTCTGATCCATATCATACTGTGTTTGTGTAGAATTGAACAAATTTAGCTTGTCTGATGATTCTGCTTGCTATTAACATCACTGAGTAAATCTCAAGGGATATTATTCAAGCCAAAATTCACAATTATTTTTATATCTTACATCTTACACTTAATACAGGGACACCCAGAGGATTCAGGGGGCCTGGGGTCTTCGGCAGCAGGGAGACCACGCTGCCAAACTGCCGCTGAAGACCCGGCACTTTGGCGGTGGGTCCTAGAGCGGAAGGACTCCCCGCTGCTGAATTGCTGCTGAAGATCCGGAATGGAAGAAGCTCTGGGGGGGCCGGGCCCTGCAAGAGTTTTCTGGGGCCCCTGGAGCAAGTGAAGGATCCTGCTCCAGGGGCCCCGAAAAACTCTCGTGGGGGCCTAGGGCAAATTGCCCCACTTGCCCCCCCCGGGCGGCCCTGACTTAAAAAAGGAAAAATGACTCCTGCGTTCAGATAAACACACGTTGTATACTCCTTGATATAGCAAATGCATAAGAGGAGGATAAATTATCTATAATAGATCAGGAGTCAGCAACCTTTCGGAAGTGGTGTTCTGAGTCTTCATTTATTCACTCTAATTTAAGGTTTCATGTGCCAGTAATACATTTTAACATTTTTAGAAGGTCTCTTTCTATAAGTCTATAATATATAACTAAACTATTGTTGTATGTAAAGTAAATAAGGTTTTTTAAATGTTTAAGAAGCTTCATTTAAAATTAAATTAAAATGCAGAATCCCCCAGACCGGTGGCCAGTACCCAGGCAGTGTGAGTGCCACTGAAAATCAGCTCCCATGCCGCCTTCGGCATGCATGCCATAGGTTGCCTACCCCGATATAGATTGACCATTTAAATAAAAGCAAATATAAATCGGAAAGGATCGAATTTTAATGTGCAAATTTCCAAACACATAGCGTCCAAGGTTTTCTCTGTAAATTCTAGAGAAAGCTGTAGGGTATTTAAATAAATACAGAAAAATAAACCCATGCCATTTGGAGGAGGAATGGTGAAGATAATTAGATTGTTAAATAAATTTGTTCTACGCAATTTCTTTCATGGCCATATTTTCTATTCAGATTTTTTAAAAGCTAGATATGTAAAAGTATCCTTGGACAGTGCATTTAAATTATTCATCATTCTCAGCCATATTCTTTCATTTAAACGGTTGTAAATTCAGAGTAGCTCCACTGAACTCCAAAGTATTGCTTTAGAAACCATGTTCTGATTTCTTTAAATGCATGTGCCAGCTTTAACTTTGCATTAGTTTAGCATTTTGCATTTAATGAATACTTTTTGATTTTCCCTTGATGGATTCCCAAGTGGCAGCTAGTCCATTCAATGCAGAGTGGTGCAAGATGTTAATCCAGAATGAACACCTAAGCAAGATGCAAAGCACTTGAGGTGTTGTATTTTGGACTCACTGTACACTGGGGTCTTCAATAGTATAGGTAAAGTTAGAGTTAAGCTTGCCTGACGCTTTCTGTTGTAAGACCCTGTTTTCCGTTGCTTAAAGCTTTGCAAAGTTTAACCATTTGGTCTGATATTTTCTATGTTGGATGTCTGCCACAGGCTGATTGATTGATCTGAAAAACTGTATGTGATCATGTAATTAAAGACTCTGTTATAATGTGATGCCACCAGGGTTGAATTAAGGTTACATGGCTCATCTTAATTCTGATTTTCCTAACTTAACTTTGTAGCCATAACATTATTTTTAGCACAGGCTTGGTGCCTAAAATAATAATCATATATTCTGAAGTCTAGCCCAATTCTGTCTTGCTTTCATTTCTGTTTCTATATGACCTTTCTATTGCCCTTTTTATCTCAGCACTAATATGAAATGACCAACCTTGAGGGATGAGGAGAGAGCGATGTTTTGCTTTCCCCCAAATCTTAATCCTAACCTGTAATTCAAGCCATGCCCATAAATGCAAATCCTTTTTACTTAGTAAAACCCTGTTCCCCGATGCTTTCCTACATCTACTCCTCCACCATCAGATTCCCTGGTCTCCATCACAAGTTACTTCCTCTTTGATTCTATCTCGGCCATTTCCACATCTGTGTTGAGAAGTTCTGTCCCCTGCAAGAATCAGATTAAAGACATATCATTTTCTTCTCCACCTGTTTCTTCCTGGGATTTGCTCTCTCCCAACCCATGGGTAAAATATATCCTTACATCCCATTGAGTCCCACTCCAGTCTCTACCCATCAGTCTACTCCTTCATATCTCCTAGACCATATAGATGGGGAAGTGGTATAGTGGTGCAGAGGTGGTTGAGGTCTATACGGGAGAAACCTGTTTGAATGTGGAACTAGAAGGGACAATATGGGCTATAGTTAGCATCACTGCAACTTCATACAGTGTCTATGTTAGGGTTCTTTAAAGAGCACTCCACTAGCATAGGAAAGGTGACTGAGATGGCACTTTAGGATTCAAAATGTATGAGTTAATTTCAAAGTGCTCCCAGAAATAGTTGAACTATCAAAAACCCCCATGGGGAAGACACAATGATGTGTTAGCTTTCTGGTGCTGAACAAATTATCAGTACAAGGTGACTGTAAACCACTTCCTTACAATTCAGATTTTTATGAGTATGAGGAAGAGGAATAAACAAGAAATATTATTCTCCAGGAGTCTGTAGCCTCTGAAATTATTCTCTTCTGTTTTGTGATGGTGCTAGGTTGGGTTATAAATTGGTTCTACGTGGGAAGAATTTGCTTGTATTTTTTCCCCCAGATATATGTGCTAAAAGTGGAGGACTCCAAGCATGGGTGTGTGCTAGAGAAATGACTCATGATAGGTAAAGGTGTCCCTCTCACCTTAATATATTTTAACACAGTACATTAGGTGTGCTTCCTACAGAGAAAAACACCAGATTGATGAAATTTCCTTGATCTTTTTTATTTAATTCTTAAAGGCAGTGAAATATAGCCAATTATGTCAGATTTTTGTAAAATTCCGCATGCCTGCAGAGATAATAGGAATTACGAAATAAACATTTTCAACTCTGCAGCCCTTTTATAAAACACAAATTAATATTCCTTTGTTAGTTTCAATTCACAGAGTGGGATGTATTTACTTTTAAGACTAATTTAACACCTGAAAATTCTTGGTCCCTATTAATCAAAGGCTCTCTGCAGCCTGAGGGAGATATTAACTGCCTTTGCTATTGAAGACAGTGAGTTTTGCCCCTGTTAAGGTTCAGTTTTCATGAAAAACATTTTTTTATTTATGAAAGCATTTCAGTATAATGTGGATAAATACATTTCCCCACTTAACAGATCTTTTTAAATGTAAGACAAAACACAAACAAAATATCCCAATAATGTTTTTAACCAGGCTAGAAAGAGAGAAGGGGTGGGACAGGGGAACACTATGGTATACAACACTGCAGTTCATGAGAAATCTCGCACAATTGCTGCTCATTTTCAAATATGGCAACTTTAATCCATTTTAATTCAGACCTAACTTGCATTAACGACAGATGCAATAATATATGTTGATAGGATATATTAGTTCTATAGTCATATAGAATTTAGGCTGAGGTAGGAAGAAAGATGGTCTTGGGGTTAAGACACTACATTTAGCCTCAGGAGATGCAGGTTCAACTTCTGATTCTGCCATAGAATGAAGTCATCAGGAAGTCTAGTCTCGTACTCATGCTGTCTCTGTGTTTCTCATCTGTAGATGAGGACACTAATACTCTCTTTGTCTATTTCGATTGCACACTCTGTGTGACAAGGACACTTTCTTACTATATGTACGTACATACTGCTGGGGGCATTTTGCAAAAAAAAAAATTAAAATTCTGCACACAATATTTTAAAATTCTGCAAAATTCTGAATTTTATTTGTCAAAATAACACTACATAATCACATCAGTTTCAATTAGTTTGGTAATTTATTTCAAAATACGTGTCAGCAAGTATGTTTGTAACAATACATACACATGCTAAAATTCCCCCAGGACAAAAGAGTTAAAGAAGTCCCTATGACAACCCAGTTTCTCTGCCCCATCTCCCCCAAGCCCAGCCTAGGGACCAGACACCCACTACCCCTCCCTCCAGAGCCCAGCCACATTGCCCCCACTCCCCCAGCCAATACATCTAAACCCCCTTCTCCCCCCAAGCCCAGTCATGGGACATTCCTGACCCAGATACCTGCATCCCTTCTCCCCTCCCACCCTCCGCAAGCCCAGGCATGCCCCTCTCCCCCAGCCCAGAGATCCAAAGGGAGAAATAGCCTGATGCTGTCTCCTTCCCTTGGGGCATTCTGGGAACTGCAGCTTCCAGGAACCCTCTAGCTCCCACTCCCTCCCCAAGGCAGTGGCGTCTATGTGCAAGCTGGGCTCTGCCAGGTCCAGTGGACCCTAGTGATGACCAGCAGCACTGCAGCCCATTTCTATGGGAAAAGGAAATTCTGCACACACAATGGTAATTTCTGTCAAATTCTGCATTGCACAGTAGCACAGAATTCCCCCAGGAGTAACGTACAGCACCAAACACAATGAATCCCCAAGTAAAGATGGCTGGCAAATGGTTCTTTCCTCCTGTGGAAAATTTTGATTTTGGAGGGAGTGCGGCAGAATTGTCCTGAACCAGAATGAAAAGTTTAAAAATAAAAATCTGAAAAATTCCATTTCAGGAGAACTAAAATGGACTTTTTCAGCTTACTCCCAGTTGCCCGATTCCTCAGACAACTGCCTCCTGAGGCTGCCTGTTCCCCGGGAAGCTGGGGTTCTGCGGAATGGACAGGCCTGGGAAGCAGTTGCTTGGGCTATCAGGGAACCAGCTCCCAAAGCAGGTCTCTTTTCAGACTGCCTGACTCCCCAGGGAGCTGTCTGCTTGGAGAGCAGGGACACTAAGGGAGCCCAGGCTGGCAGGAAACCGGGATTGTCTGGCTTTCATCAGAAGTTTTTGCTGGAATCGACAAGTTCCTGTAGAATGTTTTGATTCTGTCAAATTGCCATTTTCCAATGGAAAAGTGTACCGTCAGGAAATTTCCAACCACCTTTAGCTTCAGCCTTAGCTGGGGTCGCAAGGTGCTGTTGCGATACATTATTGTTGCTTTCTTTTTTCTCTTCCT
Organism: Gopherus evgoodei; assembly: GCF_007399415.2. Lineage (NCBI taxonomy): Eukaryota > Metazoa > Chordata > Testudines > Testudinidae > Gopherus > Gopherus evgoodei. Next base: position 56,455,406 of record NC_044328.1, on the reverse strand, counting down.
TTCAAGACATCAAAACACACAGAGCCAAATCCTGCACACTCAAACCAGTGCAACTTTATCCCTTTCTTTAGACTAGTCTGTGTGTAAGCGAGAGCAGAGTGTGGCTCTTTGTATGTGAAAGCTGATTTTCATAACACTTCTCCTGTATGGAGGGCTTGCTGTGAAGTGCTGAATGCATTTTCTTTTAACTTTGTTGCCCTTATATACATTTTTAATGTATCATAATTAATGAATGACTCTGGTACTGACAATGTCAACATGTTTCTCTTCATTGTAACGTCTGAGTCCCCTCAAGTGGCTAATTAAACATCTAGGAAAATCTTGTTATTTTTTGACCTAAAAAATTTGTTAGGCCTGGGGTTAAATGTGTCTGAAGTGACTAGAAAGTCATCTATAAATCCTATTCAAATCCTCCCCACTTTAAGACAAGCAGCTAGAGCTTTCCTTCTAATAGATAAAATCAGGCAATAGGACTTTGGGTATAAGAAAGCTCTTTAAAGGAAACCTTGCAGGCTTTTGATAGTTCCATCATGGGGGCCACTCCCTACTGTGTCCCCATGTTGAATAAGCAGGGGCTTCAGTCCTGAAACAATAGATATCCAAGATATCCAATGTCCTCGCTTGCCACTTTGTTCCCCTCCAGCTCTCTGCTGCATATATTCTCCACAACAGCAGAGCTGCCTGAGCTTTCCCTGCTGGCTATTGCCTGAAAAAAACTTTCTTTGAAAGGATTTTCCAGCTCAGAAGGGGCATTGAAGACAGACTGAGATTGTATTACCTTTTCAGCAGGCTCTCCATAGGATGAAGGGACAATGCACATGGAAGACACAAGTTCTCCCTACCCATCCCTGTGCACTGATCCCAAACCGTACAGAGTGCTGGCTCTGCATAGGTCTGGGGACAGAAGTGGATGGTATTAAAGCAGGTGTCCTCCTTTTCCCTGCAGGCTTCAGGAGCTCTGTTCATGAAAATATCTCCAAGTGTGGCTCTGTGTGGACATTCTAGGCCAAGGTCTTTGTGTAGGTTTTAAAACAATCATTTTACTGGCTGCTGCTAATAATGGGACTTTTGAGGACTGACATTAAAATCTGTTACCCAAATTAACTTTCTCCTCCATTGGGCATGCAGACTAACTGGTTATTTTGGGGTTGTTCAGAAGACATGGGTTTGCTGTCATTGATTTTTGTTTGAAGGGAAAAAATCTTTTGAAGCCTTTGTTGTGTGGAAAACCCTCAGTGCCTAAAGAAGAGTGAAAGCTGATCAAAACCAGTTAATAGCGACACCAAAAATCAAGTAAGACAAAGTAAGTGCTAGCCAGGAAAAGAACCACATTAAAAAAGGATTAAATCAATATCCAGCTGATGGTTTCTTTTTTCTTATTGGACTTCATACTTCCTGGCACTGGTTTCAGCCCAGAAGGGGTATGGGTTTCTTGTTTTGTTTTTTCTTCCTCTTCCTTTCGATTTGCCTATCAATTGGGCCACGTGTCTTTATTTTCACACAGCTTGAAAACAAATCATTTTACAAAAATCTTTGCCTCCTCACTCCTTGTTCCCCTGCTCTCCCATCCCCCAAAATCAACTACAGTCTAAAATAAATTGATGGTAAAACTTTTTATTTAAAAGAAGGGACACAGTAGCAGTGATCATAATATCATGCTTAAGAACCCTTCTGCATTCCAAAATGTTATCAAAATTTATACTTTCTGCATTTGCTGGTTTGTATGTTATACTTGTAGGATGCACAAAATCTGACATCCAGCTGAATAAGCAAAGCATAGTTCCTATTGGTACAGCTAGAGCAAAGAACCACTTTGGTTCAATGGAGCAATGAAGATACTCCACCTGGTGTATTGTTGCTGTAGGAGGTGCAGGTAATATCTGGTTTCAGCCTCTGAATGTTGTGAGAGAGAAGGACAGAATGGATACACAAGTTTGTACAGAGAAACTGGAAGATATGTCACTTGCATTTAGTAAGACATGTACTATTCCCATTCCCATTCCAGAGCTATTAAAACAATAACAAATATTTTGTAATTATATGTTTAGCCAGATCATTTAATTTAATAAAATATCTGTGTACCCATTGCAGGGTCTTTTATTCACTTATCTTCACATTCGGTTATAACTACCACTGTGTGAAACATCTGACTACAGGAGTATTCAAAATCAGCCTTGCCTCTAGTTCAACCAATAGCCACATAACAGTGTTTTATGTATGTTGGCAAACATTTTCTCAAAGGTGGCTGTGAATATTTTGTCTCTGTTTGGACTTCTGTTATCATAGTGAGGTTGCCACTTTCATGCTTACTGGGAAAGACTGTATGAACAAAATAGTGTAACAATACTGAGCCTGGGGCTAGAGGGATTCACTCACTTAATAAGAAATCTTATTAAAAACTAAATATGTGTAGCTTGACTAAGAGACAACAAATAAAGGACATAACAGATGAAAAACCAAGGAGGGAGAGGAATTGTTGAGGATAGTACCTCAGGTATAACTACTAATAGGATGAAATTAAAAAAGGAATGCTTGGTATCTGAGGAAAAACTTCCTGACACTACACTGTGGAGTAGCCTCCATTTCTCTTCCCTTTATTGGGTCTCTGTGACATGGTAGACTAGGCCCCCTGATGGAGCCCTTAGGGACCTGCCACACTTGTCCCAGGTAAGGAGCGATGGAGAGGTCTTCCAAGCGGGCTAGAGTGGCTGCAAGGGAAGCAGCTAATCAGGGCCAAAAAGGCCCCTATAAAAAGGAGCTACAGAGACAGACAGTGTAGTTCCTCACTAGAGCTCGAGGAGAGTGGATGGTGTGCTGCAGTTCCTTCAACCAGCCACAATGGACAGCCAAGTACTAATAGGGACGGAGGAGCAAAGAAGAGCTCCTGCATGGCTACTGGCCCTGAGCTAAGGTTAAGACATCAGTGAAGGCTCGGGCTCAGAGTAGAGGGCAGGCCTGGGTCTCCCACATAGGCCACTGGGGATGGGCCTAGAACTGAACATCAGGAAACCCCCAGAAGGGAACTGAACTTTCAAGAAGCCCAACTGAAGACTGAGGCCAAAACAGACTCAGAGGGCAAAAACATTGCCTCCAGGGAGGAAGCGCTGGGGGCATGGCCCAGTAGGAGGACTGGGACCGGTTTAAAGATTATGGACACACCCAACCAGAGGTGGGTGCTCGCAAGAGGTGGGTGTCGACCCTGTTACTGTCTCATTGTCAAATAATACAATGTTGGCTCAGTACAATGACATCTACTAAAAGCAGTGAGCACTCACATCCTGCCTGGATCTGTTTTAACCACTGCATATGAACCCCATGCAAGTCCATCCAAATGTACATGCACACCTACAATTCAAGTCTTATTGGAAAATTGAGTTCATTATTTGAACTCAAACATGTTCTATTTACATGGCCTGCAAAAGGGTTGTGATATAAACAATTTGCAAGCCTGTTTTGAACCTATCTTGAAAGGGTTTTATACAGCTCTAGTTATAAGCCATCCATTCCTCTCACTCCTTCTAAGTTACTTCATACATTGTGAACCTTCTTTTTTTGTTTATTGCTATAGAAATTCTGTGCTTCAGCTTACTGAGATATACTGGTTTGCTCTGCTGTTTCACCACTGAGAAATAACTAGAGTGAAATGTAAATGCTCTCTGGACAATAATTTATTTCAGTAAAGTTCTTTTCACCCTCATACATTTCTTCACTACTGTTTTTAGGAAAAAAGCAAATAGTTTAGCCTTATTACCCTTTGAACACAACTTTAGAAACTTGATAACTTTTGTCAGATTGTGCTCTGTTTGTCATTCCCATGCATTTCTTAGAACTAAGCAGAAAGTGGCAGTGAAAATGGTACAATAAAACCTCAGGAAAACTGTATCCTTTCTATGACATTGTGTAATTTTTATTCCAGTCAGTATGAAAGAAATTCAAATCCTCCTTGACTATGTTCTAATGCCCTCCCCATGACCAGTCTAAAAATTTCCAGGTCTAACTTCATCCTGAAATGGAGCTGTGCTGTAATATTTCCAATTGTGTATCTTCTACTTTAGTACAAATTGGCTATGCTGCTGTAGTCAGTCTGGGTACGCCATTTCTTTCTTCTGCCATCAGCTCCTCCCCCTCCAGTATATTCACAAACACCATTTCCTTTCTATTGAAATCTGCCCTTTGTACACTCTCTGTATTTTGGACGTTAAATAGTTGTGCCAGTTTCTGATTAGACCAACTCTCTCACAGTCCCATTTACTTCACATTTCTCTCTAAATTCACATGCTTGCAGTTCTTTCCTTATTTATTATGTTCCTTGCATTCATGGTGTTGACCTATGAACCAGGCTTTTATAAGGCCTAGAGCTCTCTCATGAACCAGACTCTCATAAACCTCAATGGTCATGCTAAGAAGGGAAAAATACAAGCTTCCTGAAAAAAATTTAAGAAAGATATACTGACATTTTAACACAATGCCCTGCTCTTTTGACTGAGCAAGCAAGGTCTTAAATTGCAGACAGAAAAATATATAAACATAACTTACCAATAACAAAATGATGAGTAATCAAACAGAAATCCATTATGTGCTTGAAAATTTTTGAAATGTACCAGACATATTTTTATGTGGTAAGAGGAACAAATGGGATTTTAAATAACCTTACTGTAAGTATTAGCAAGGGATAAGCAATTATCAGAACCAGACAGCACTGAAATCAGCCTGTCATATTTGCGAGCATCTGCAAGGTTTAGTTCAGCAGACTTGGTAACATATGTGCCTTTCTATTGTGAGTCATACTAATAATTAGTGAATACATACAAATCAAGCTTAGGTACTAGAGATCTCTTTAATTACTAAGATTGACCCTGAATTAGTAACAATAGAGAAAGAACAGAGGGTACGTTGCTCAGTATGTCATTCTATTTTAAATTATCATACTTAATACCATCCTTTGCCTTGCTACCTATGGCCACATTTCTTTCTGGTTCAATAACACTTATCCATCAGTGTCTTTTTTCCTGAATCTGCAGGCCTCCATTTTATCCCTCTAAATCTCTTTGGTTTATTTCAGATTTCCATTTGTATAGAATTAATTGTGAATAGCTGGTGTTTCCACTCTTCTTCTGTTAAGATAAAAACAACTTTCCTCTTTGCTTCACATATTAAAATGTTTATGCATTATTTGAATATCCTTTCATGGACCCCTATCTTTAGGGCTGTTATCACCTCAAGGTAAAAACTGCCATTTTTCTGTAGCAAAAGGGCCAGTTTTATAAACATAGATTTTAATGGGTAGTATCAACCATACAGAGCTTTAAAAGGAGCTAGAAATGTTTCAAGACATAACTGGAGTGAGAAACAAAGAATTTCTACTCATATATAGCATTGGAATATTGAGGCTACTCTGAAAAGTGGCAAGAAACAAAAGGTAATTCAACTTAAATATGCTAGAACTATACCCCTGAAAAGTCTTTTATTTTATGCACCAATGTTTATTATTTAACAATGCAACATACCAGGAAAAGAGTGTTTTAGTACTTGCAATGTAGACTGACACATTGAGCCAAACACTTTGGGTAAATATGCAGCCTGCAAACCAGTGAGATGTTAGCAAGACCCAAGAAGGTATTACATTTCTTTCCCACTAACAGTGCAGACATAGGATAGAGTAGGACATCAGCTAATGGAAATTTTTCCTCTTTATTAGACAAGATTAATGTTCTTTTTTCTTTTGTTTTCAATGAATCATACTGCAGAAGAATCAGTCTCTTTCTTCTTCCAGGGATGATGATTGCTCATATCTTTAGTTTTATGATCAACTGGAACATTCCAAATAATGGTAGACACGGGTAAAACTATTTCCTACTTTGAAGCCAGATTCTGACCCCTTTACTTATGCTAATACCATGACTCATATTTCACAACAAATAGTCCCACTGAAATAAAAAGTAATAGCCCCAAGGACCTATTACATAGCCAGAGCTCAACAGTGAATATTGACATCTGACCATTCCTCCTCCCTCCTTAAGCTTATCCCATGCACCAGTGGCTATGCCATCTCCAGGCACAGATTGCAGCATATAAGGGGAGGGATAGCTCAGTGGTTTAAATATGGGCCTGTTAAACCCAGATTTGTGAGTTCAATCCTTGAGGGATCTGGGGCAAAAATCTGTCAGGGATGGTATTTAGTCCTGCTGTGAAGGCAGGGGACTGGACTCAGTGACTTTTCAAGGTCCCTTCCAGTTCTAGGAGATAGGTATATCTCCATATTTAAAAATAATTCCCCTATCATTGTTTAAGTGGTGTAAAGAGACCAGGATCAAGCACTCTGTATTTCCTATTTCACTGTGTTTAGATTAGTTTCCATTCATTGATCTTTACAACTGGAACAAGACCCTCCTTAGATTTCCATTTGTGAATGCCTCGCTACTAGTAATGGCTGGTGGTAATTACTCTAAGGCTACGTCTTCACTACCAGCCGTATCGGCGGGTAGTAATCAATTTCTCAGGGACTGATATATTGCATCTCATCTAGACGGTGGTAGTGGAGTCGACAGGGGGAGCCGCGGACGTCGATCCTACGCTGTGAGGACGGTAGGTGACTCGATCTAAGATATTTCGACTTCAGCTACACTATTCACATAAATGAAGTTGCGTATCTTAGATTGATTTCCCCCCTAGTGTAGACCAGCCCTGAAAGTCATGGGATCCACAGCTGAGCTGACTAGATCTCTTGTTCCTTTTACCTGTCATTCCTGGACAGGCTTTATAATCTTTCTCATTATTTCCCCCCATCTTTGGTGTTCCTCTTCATGCACAGAGCTCACTTTAGGGCATATCCACTAGCAATCTATTCTCATACCTATCATACGCTGCATGTGGAGACTCTCACTCAGGCAGGAGGTAGGGGTGAGGGAGGTCATAGTGATGGTGACAGGGGTAGTACTGCAAATAGCTTCTTCTATGCTCCCTCCATAGCTATTCCTCAAATGGAATTGCTTGGGAAATAAGAGCCTGTAGTTTCTGCTAAACACACTTCTGAGTTGAACAGTTATATGGGGAGAGTTAAAAAAAATCAAACAAAACTACCTGAGCCTTTAGGAAAAATAATTGCAAATGCATCCCATTTGAGGAGCAAAGAGCACCTTAACACCCTATGGAGTGCAATAAAGCTTATGAAGGCCCCTCTTGGTATACAACCATGGGTCATGAAGATCTAAAAATAATTAAGTCTGGGGTTCCAGTATTTTTATAACCCTTATTAGACAGCAGTGTCTGTCTAATAAAATGTAATATTTACATGACAATCTGAGTGCTGATGTGCTTCCTGGCAATTGTTTAGAAGAGTTCCCCTGCTCCCTAAGTTGATTTCTGCTGAAATGTTAGTTAAAGCTTAATTGCATAATCCAGCTAATTGCACGTTGTCCTCTCATATGCATTCGGATCTGATTAAAATACTCTTTCCTGCCATCCTGTTTGTATATTCATAAAGGTAAAATATATTAATAGACTTGACTATTCAGCTGCAGGGTACGGAGGACTCTGTGCAGCAGTTGTAATGTGATACACAGAGAATGCCTTGCTGCTTGCTAAATGCCATCTACTGATCTCAGGGGTCAAAGGCACTTTTTTCTTATCTAGTTGACTGTAAGTTGCAGTGCTGATCTAGCTAAGCTAGGGAACAGAGTGCTGACCTTGACTGAATTATAGAGTATTACCTTGACGATAGCAAGTGCTGAAATGCTGTTTGTTTTGCGGAGCATTTTTCTTCTTTAAACCTTATTCTCACGTCACATGCAAAAACCTCATTTCAATAGTGCCCAATTTATGGTGAAATACATATCAAGAAGAACTCTTGTTCTCCATCTGCTCTCTTTTTTTCACTGAAGAAGCACAACACACAATAAATCAAGCCTTATTGTCATGACATTTTGCACACAGGATAAATCAGGGAGCAGTTTGAACTCTGTCATTTGTGTCTTCAGTTTTTAAAGTGCAAATTTCCTCATAATTCTCTGTATATGTCTGTTCTTCTTGAAGAATATTAGCTCCGGCTGACAGCCAGCATAGCACCTGGATGTACATATCTGTCAGTAAGCAGAGAGCATCCAGAGCACCGTTTATCAGATAGAAATATAGTTAAGTAATGTTGAGAAATGCTTACTATGTTCCAGAGAGATCAGAGAGTCTAATTTTTATCTCTTGGAGAACTGTAATAATACAAATACATATTTTGTCAATTTTACACAAAACAAACCCCTAGTTTAAAAAAAAAACAAAACCAAACAAACGTTAAGGTTGTGGCAGATCAACAAACGGTCAGATAGCCAAAGTTGTTCAGAAATGCTATCCTTGATACTTTTGTTCCCTTTGTGGGTATTGCAGGCATTTCAAGATCCAGAGTACCTAGAGTAATAATGGACTGTAAGTTCCAGGCACTGGGCAGGAACTCAGGTGATCTAGTGCAAATAAAACATTGCTTTTGTTATAACTAGCAACAGCTTTCTTTATTCTAACTATATATGACTCTATCTATTGATATTTTTAAACTCCATTACTCTGACATGAATCAGAATAACTCTGCTGAAGTCAATAGAGATATGCTGGTGTAAGTGAAAGCAGAATCAGACTCTTTTCCATCTATTGCCATTGTATCCCTTCTTAATCAAAGACCTTTGCAAATCAGTGTCAGAAAAATTCAGAGTGTGTCCACCTCGCTCCTGTCCTCACCACCAAAACTCATTAGAACTTTATATAGAATTTTTCAAATTGAAATAAACTTTCCTAGTTGGACGTTGGCTTAGATTTACTCCTGTCTTCATCCAGCACCTTTCACATCTTTCAGGCATTATATTTCAGTGCTTTAAAAATAAATGAAATGAAAAAATTGAGTGGCATTCCATTCTTTGCTGCTCTTGGCAGATAATCTATTGCATGGCTGCACCAATGACAAACCATAAGACTCTGCTTTTTCAGAGATCTGTGAGTTCCATCTCACCCCTGGAGACAAAGTGTGTTCTACTTTCTCCTCCAAAGTCCTACACATTTGCCTTCCCATTCAGACACATCATTAATGCACTAGGGCCAGATTCTGTACTTTGTCCTGAACATGACTTTACTACCGTGAATAGTTCCATTGACTTCAAATGTTTGCAGAATCAGGGCCTAATGTATTGGTAATTACTTCAATGGGACTAATCACATGAGAAAAGTGATGCACATATCTAAGTGTTTGTAAGGCTAGACCCTTAGTTCATACCTCGCTGTTATAGGTTGTGTGCTTATGAGCTGATGTAAGGAACTGTACATTGGAAGCCATTTTCATGACCGAACAATTTTTATTGTTCCTAGAGAACATATGAGCAATACTGCATCTTCCTGAGTGCCATCTATTGGCACATTATCCATTAACTAACTAACTACATATCTACAGAAAAACATATCTATTGTAGAGCATTCTAATGACAAAAATCCCAGGTGATCTCATGGAAGTATTCACAGTAACAATGCACTGAGAATATTAATAATAATAATTAATACTTTATTTTCTTTATTTAAAGTCAAGCCTCAGTGATTTCCAAAATCTTGATATATATAGCTCAGAAATGAACCCAATGACCATGATTTGACATGTTCCTGGTAATACATGTCATGGTATGCACCCCCACTCTGAACCTTAGCATCCAAAAGATGGGGTACCAGCATGAATTCCTCTAAGCTTAATTACTAGCTTAGATCTTGTAGCGCTGCCACCAACCAGGACTTGCAGTACCTGGTACACTCTGGTCCCCCCAAAACCTTCCCAGGGGACCCCAAGACCCAGACCCCCTGGATCTTAAAACAAGGAGGAACTGACTATTCCCCCCCCTTACCCAATTAGATTTTCCCTCCCTGGGTTGTCTGGAGAGGCTTCACCAACTCACTGGTGAAACAAGATCCAAATTCCTTGAATATTAACACAAGGGAAAATAAACCCTTCCCCCACCGTGTCCTCTCCCAGGCTTTCCCTCCCTGGGCTATCAAGCTCCGTGAATCTAAAACAAAGGGAGATTCACCTTCCAGCCCTCCTTTCCCCCCACCACTCCCTGATGAGTTTAGACTCAATTCCCTTGAGCCTTAACAAGGAGAAAAAAATCAATCAGGTTTTTTAAAAGAAAAGCTTTTAATAAAAGAAAGAAAAAGTAAAAATTGTCTCTGTAAAATTGAGATGGAAAATGTTACAGGGTCTTTCAGCTTATAGACACCAGGGAGAATCCTCTTCCCAGCACAAATACAAGTTGCAACAGAGAAACAATCCTTCCAGCAAAATACACATTTGCAAATAAAGAAAAACAAACAAAAAAAAGACTAAACCTCCTTTCTAACTGATACTTACTAAATTGAACAGAAGATTGGAAAGTCTGTATACCTGTCTGGTCCTCTTAGATCCATGAGAGAACAGAGAACAAAAAAAGCAGCACAAAACAAAGACTTCCCTCCACTGAGATTTGAAAGTATCTCGTCTCCTGATTGGTCCTCTGATCAGGTGTTAGCCAGGTTTGCTGGACTTGTTAACCCTTTACTATCTGTTTATGACACAGCCATTCAGCGTCTGATGAACAAAAAATTCCATCAAAGGTTATAAACAAAATAGAGACTTTAAGTAAGAAAATAGTGTAAAGACTTCAAGGTTTAAGAGAGGATCATAGGAGGAGTTCCTAGGTGATCATTTTGGACTAAATCTTCCCCTTTGTTGTTCTGCAGGGGAGAAGATGCATGATAATCACATGAAACCTGACCAGCAGTCACTGAATGTGGCGAGCAGTGACTACACTGCATTCTTTTCCCTTTTCACAAGTTTCTCCTCTTTGCACTCATGGCCCTTCGTGACTTGGCTAGACCCTACCTAGCTGTTTTGTTATCCTATTGGGAGATTGACTGCTATCTTTGCTCCAACGCCATTCATAGTCTTTATGGCCCACTGGTCTGCTTCTTTCTCAAATTAATTGGTGCTCTCTCTCCTTGACACCTCCTTATGCACAGGAAAAACTCCCTGAAAAATATTACTAAATATTAGTAAAAATATTATCCTTTTTCAAATCTGACCTTAAAACTCACTTCTTCCCAGATATCTACAAACATCTGCCGGATTACCATAGTTAGGCAAATCATCAGCTGCTCTTATCACTTATTTTGAAAAACGTATTCATTTCACTGTTACCTTGTCTTCTCTGTTCTGTCCCCTTCATCTGTTCTATCCATCTGTTACATTTTGTCATAAACTTAGATTGGAAGTTTTTTGGAGCAAGAATTTTGTTTCATTTCCTGACCATACAGGGCTCAAAACATTGGAGACCTGATACCTGATGGAAACCCTTAGGCATGACTATAATACAAAAAATATTATAATAACAAACAGAATTAAATGTTGATTGTCATATTTTTAACCAATTGTAATAAGAAGATTTTTGGTCAGGATTTTTTTTAATTTGTATTTTTTATTTATTTATTCTCGATGATAAAAATTTGATGAAAGCAAAGACATTTTCATCTAAATTATTCTTCAAGTGTTATAGTTTTTCTCAAAGCTGAAAAAAAATCAGCCCCAACAAAGTTTTTTTTTTATTTTCAATTGCATCCATCTATCTAGTTATCTAGCTATTTATCATTTTTCATTTTCTATATATAACAGACCCATATCCTCTGTAGATTGGGCTCAGAGAGAAACATGCAACACACACTGACTATGCCTTGTAGATGATGGGAGAAACAGGCAGAGTGACAGGAAAGAAAATGGTAATGAATTAATAGAGAGTATATACAATACCTGGAGGACTAGGTTTCTGTTAGCCTGACTTTGTGGTTGTTCCGCAGTCATTAATACATAGCACAGGCTTACCTTCAATTATAAAAACAGTGGCACTCTTTTCTTTGTTTGTTTGTTTGTTTTTAATGAATCTACCTGGGGGAAAAAATGGATCTGAATCTCTTCTCAGTAACATGGGTTTTAAACTCATGTAACTCCATTGACTTCAGTTACACCTAATCTACATAAGTCTAAGGATAAATCAAACTGAATGAGTTTAAATTACAAGAAGAAAGAGTGTGTGAACTTGAATTACTTCTAAGAACCCCCAAAATACAGAAGCTTGAATTCCAATTTAAAGTAAACACCTGGCTTAGGTAAATTCATATGAACAGAAAGATGATTGTTAAAATGTCCAAAGTTTGATGGAGATGCTTGACAAGTATTGTTATACCCCATTTTCTTCTTAATAGATGCTCTGAGAAGTGGGGGAAATGCCTGAACTTGAACAACCAATCAAATATATTCAATATAATTGAATTATATAAACTCTAGTTTTCTGCAACTGAACAAAATTCTACTGTTTCTTTGGATAGTCAGTTTCTCAGAATCTCTGGATATTGCAGTATGACAAACCTACCTATGTTATGTAATACAAGTTGTGTGCTCTCCAAAGAATCCAGAGCTTGAGAGGTATCTGTGAGGCTATAAAAACAGTGCCCTCTGCTGATAACAAAAATGCATTGTAAGTTGTTGAGGATGTTATTCGAAAAAGAAAATGAGGTATTTTGAACGCTTTTATATTTACGACTTTATTACTTAAAGCCTGTCGGGAGTTTTAATTCTGTGGTTACCCCACCTGCTGTTTCTTTTTTAAAACCTTAGGTCTAATTAATCAAAAAATATGTTCTGCAGTCAGATGGCATAGGTTCTATAAAATCTGTACGCATGAGTATAGTGTGCAGCTTGTGCATGACTAATATATTTATTTTAATTCCTGATATGTGTGTTTAACAGTCTTGTTGGAAAACAACATGGCTAGTGGGAATGGGGAATGTTAAAGCTAGATTTTAGCTATGGAGATACTGTAATGAAGAATTCCCTTTTCTTTAAGAGGATACACACATACACACACAGGTGTACATACGTATACACAGATTCAGTCCAGAACTCATGATAGGTATTTTCTTGGATACTTAGAGACATGACATACCAACATTTATAGGAGGTGAAATGTAGAGTGTTTGTCCATCAAGAAAATAAAGGCAAATTCAAAGCTAGAATTTCATGGCTTACCAAGGCCATGTATGTTTAAGGAAATTATTGTTGTGCTAGTCACATTTTTACACACACTATGCATGATGGGAGGATTACTGAGTATTTACATTGCACTTTGAGACACAGGAAGGTTGGTTCACTTTTAACCTATTCCCAGTAATAGTTGAAACTTGTTCTATTTCTTGTTTCTATTTCTATTTGCATTCAATATTTTCATAAAGTTCTTTATCCATTGCATGAAAAATGAGGCTTTCACACATTCGTGTAACCTAGTGCTAGCATAATAAGGTTCTGGTCCATGACTGGGGGCTCCTAAGGTGTTACTGCAACACAAATAATTATTAAAAAAAGAACCACAGTTCCCGTGTACCTGCACTTACAAAGCACTGCAAATCACTGCTTTCTTAGGGTTAGACTGTCTATTCTGCTGTTTTCTTATAACGATTCCATAGAAAAACTATCTAAATGGCACATGAAGAAAAACTCATAAAAATTGTTAATATGCATTCATGGGGAATGTAGCCTGATGCTTGAATAGTTAATAATTGTATTGGTTGCTAATTAATACTAATTTAATGAACTGGGGGCAATAGGTTTCTAGTCCCAGCATCAGACACAACTGAATTAAAACTAACAAGTTCTATATCTTATAGGAATTTTTGGGTTGTATGGCAAAGACATGAACACTGAGGGCAAAGCAAAGCCTTAGAAATTTTTTATTAACATGATGAGTAAAAGACAAGAAATCTTTAAACCACATAAACAAATAGCAGTAATATAATATTGGGGATATCTTTGGCATTGTTCCTTGTATATGCTCATACTCTTATATACTCTCACACTTGCTTGGGATCTGGTGATAAGAAGTAACCAATCAGCCCTGTCTCTGGCATGCAAAGTGAGTCCTGTAATCCAAACCTCAGTGCTTGTAGTTCGCTGGTAAATGATGACAATGAAGAGCTGAAGAGTCAATGATAGAAAGCTTGCCACACTGCTTGTTTGGTGGCCTGGTCAATTATAAGGCCTGTAGACTATCTTGAATCTACATTTAGATGCCCAGCCTCCCATGTCTATAATACTCAGGTGCTTGATCCTATAAGTTAACACGTTAATGCCTTTTAGCTCATTACCATAAACATCAACTGTTGCTAAAGCAAGTTTGTGCTTAAACATCTGCCAACGATTTTATCCTAAAATACCAAACCCTAGTATCAGTTCAATATTACTGTGGTTACCTAGTCTCATTATGTACCAACTCCTCTCTTAAGAAAGCTATTCCCAGTTCCCCAAAATCGAGGGTAATTGTTGGGCCATTTTATCTATGGTAAGAATTATAGGCGTATGCTTCACTTATGTTAACCTGCTTAAGCCAATGTGTTACAGGATACAGGCCTGTCGGTTCCTTGCGTTACCGGTAAGTAAAATAAAAGGCCAAGATAGCTCTAGGGGCTACAGGGAATACTTTATAGAAAGCTTGTTTAAGAGTAAATTTACATAGCATAATTTCCAATCAAGTGTAAAGAGTAACCTCTTACAGAAACAAGATGTCCTGCAATCCAGTCCTCATTTTATCTTTATGGTTATGTGTTATTAATCAGTTATTGTTTGTACAGAGCTTTGACAATATAAAGCATTCTGTATGTGTGTAGATTGGAATGTTTTTAAAATGTATTTGTATTACAAAGTATTCAAGAAGTAAAAGCAAGAGAAAGAAAGAACTGTTAAAATAGAAGTGTGATGCATATGAATAAATATGCATTACATGAAGTTAAGTAAATATCAACGTATACATGAAAGGTGATTTTTAATCAACTTATTATTTCAAGTTGTACAAATTGATCCTGCAAACAGTTGCGCAAATGCTTATCAAATGCGTAGTCTCATTGACCTCAATGGAACTGCTCATGTGAGTGAAGATAAGCACATGGATGTTTGTAGGGTTAGATCAGCCAAGTCTAACTGCTCCTGTAACAGGACGAGGTCTTGTCTATACTAAGAAAAATTAGATATGTAATTCTGCAATGGTACAGCTCCAGTGGTGGAAGCCATAGTGTAGATATGGGGACAGGTTTAGATGGTGGCCAAAACAACTCTGCCCATATTATATCTCCACCTTTGCCACCTCCAAAGGAGAATTATGGGACCAAGTTTCACCAGTGCAGCCACATCCCAAGCTCAGTACATACTGCATTTTTACAATGTGATCTCTCAATAATGAGGTGTTCAAGTCTTTGGTTTATCTCACAATCCCACCAGTCAACAATGATCTATTTATATGACAGCAGCTGAGAGCGAAGAAGGGAGCATGATGTTGCCTGATTTTAGGAGGTTAATGTTATGGGCTATAGGCTCACCAATTAATCTGATCAGAAGATAATAAGGTTCTTGTCACAGAAACAGGCTACACAGAGTTCGCACAGGGACCCTCAGGGTGTATGACAAGGACATTCACACTGAGACAAATGTAGCCTTAAAGATTTTTATTGGGATAAATGGAATAGTACTCAAATGGTAAAATAAGCAGTTACAAATGCAATAATATTGTTCTAGAAATACATGTGATGTTATACTATAAAGCTTTTGATTAATATACTCACACCCTCCCTTGATAACCTGGTGGTAAAAGACAAAGGACCAGCCTCGCCTCTGGCATACTAAAAGAGTTCAGGTCCAGGTTCCTCAATTCTTGAGTGGGAGATGCAGAGCTCAGGAGAAGCTGAAGAGCTCAGAGCTAAAGAAGCTAACTTAAGAATTTTACTTAACTAACTGACTTAAAACTTAAGAACTAACAGACTAATAAACAAAGAAGCCTTGAAACTTGAAACTCAAAGCTTAGAAACTTAGAAGTTTCCTTGGCATGGTGGATCTTCTAGAGCTTGGGCACTTGAGCCCTTCTTCTATGTCCAAACTTAGTTGACTCACCCACAAAATGTTAGGGCACACTTACTCCATAGGCTGGTATACTTGTGCGTATTGATGACATATACATACATATTAATGACATTAGATCATTCTCACATTTGTTATTTCTGTCCTACCTGGTTATTTCAGTTCTTTCCTTGTGGTGTACCTGTTAAGTTTACAGAGGGCATGAACTTAGGAAGCCCTCTACGCCAACCTGCTTCTATGCATTCTTTATCTATATTAAAGGTTGCAGCCATATATGGACCTTATGCTTTAACTCATCACCACGTATCTAGGTGAAAGGTCCCAAATATATGTATGCTAACTTTGCCTTAGCACAACATATAGGATGTGGCCTGTAGGTCCCTTGTATTACAGCCAAAACATACTCTAATATGAACCTATAAATCTATTATAATAAAACAAATAATCAAGCCCGTAAGAAAATAATGAATCTATAAGGAAAGATATCTAGGCAAGGAGGCAGGATAGCCCTATAGGCTACAACTAAGAGTAACACTGATTATGTTTATTTTGTCATTGGCTAAGACATCTCTGATGTCAAAATTGCACTGCTGAACAATGAGCAATAATACATAGATCATCAGAACATGGCTGGGATGGGGAGAAAAGCAGAAGTCATACCACTGACTTTTGTCCTGGGTACCAGGCTGTTACATAACATGCATCACAGTCTGTTGCTCTTTCTTTCTTGCTAGAGTGGCTGGTTTCGCAACAGAATTTCTAATGAAGCAAAATTGAATACAGCCTGTTTGAGCCTTTGAAACTGAAATTCAGTCTCATCTCCTCCAACTGAACAGGATGATAAAAAGAGATTGAGTCTGAAGCTTATAGCAATACACTTCAGAATGAGCCACCTTGGAAGGTTTTGATCTTTGAAAATGCATATTTTTAAACAAAAATCTAAGTAATATAGATGTAGGAGAGATCATTTCTAGGGAAAGCTAGCAGTGATGCTGCCCATGTGGTATTTGTGCAAAGAGAGGATGGTAATATGCTGGAATAAAAGCCTTGCTCCAATTAAGTCAATGGAGGTTTTGTCATTGACTTCAGTGGGGCCAGGATTTCACCCCAGGGTGTCCATAAAGCACCTTTCCCCTGAATAAATTCATTGAGAGAGAGAAAAAAAAGCTGAAAAGAAGGGATGATTTTAGACCTGTGTTTTAGTAGCCCCCACAGTATTTCAGGCCCTGATCTTGCAATAAACTTCATTTGGGCAGTCTCATGCACCATTGCAGAGCCCTACCAAAGTCCCTGGGGCTAAGCATAGGTGAAGGGTTGCCTTCGTTTGGAGCCTATCACAGGATCAGAACCTAAGGTCGCCAATATCACACACACAACCTTTTGCAATTGGTGGTGGCCAATGAATCGCTATCACAGAAACAGTAATAGGAACAGCAGGTTATTTTCACAGGTGGCCATATGTTCTTTTAGAACTCTCGAAACAATCCTTTCTGGCTTTGAAAAAAGTTCATTCATGCCTGGATTATTCTGAAAAATTATTGACCTGGAGAATTATAAAACTAAATTCTGGACAGGATCACAGAGAACTTGGAATTGCCTACTGATATACAAGCATGCAGTAGGCATCAGAGCTTTTGGCTTGTATCATTTCAAAGAGCATTATTTCAGCCAGTCTGTGCTCTTCTGTATTTTGCTTTGGGGGTTTTTAAAGAGAGGACAGAAATAAAAATTATTTAAAGGAAACACCTCTTTTCTTGTGTTAAAAACAAAATAAACATCCCTAGTGCCTCCCAAACAAATGAATTAGTTATCCTGCTCCTTTGCCATGTCCTTTGGTTAAATAATTAACCAAAGCCAGGTGCAGCTTGTTGGATTTGTCATTCCCAAGAAATATAGTAACATTAAAAAAGACAGGGGAAAGCTGGTTTGGGAAAATATTATGGAAAGGCAGCTGACTACAAGGGCTGTTGATCTTTTGATTTCTCCTATGACTGTTTAGTGTGACATCCTGTAGAAATGTCTAGCTTTACCAAGTGAGTTCCCTCTGGGGGAATTTCTCTTTAATTTATTCTCTGAGCCTGTACGTATATGCCTGTCCTGAGAATAACTTTTAATGCCTGTTGTGATGGGTTCTGCCCTTTCTGAGATGATGAAGAGGCAGGAATAAGGGGAAGAATATGTTAATTTAAAAAACGAGGAATGTAATGACCCACTGGAGAACACACTGGGATTTTCTGAAGAGAGGCTGTTAAAACCCCAAACCTACTGGCCTCTTGGTAGGACCACACTTAACTACTCAAAGTGAAGCAGTATCTTTTATAACCTCCTCCAATGGTATGAGTGAAGTCATCTTAAGCAGCTGGTGCTGAGAATAAAGAGAAAGTAGGCCTGATTCTGTCCTCAGACTGGTGAAAATCAGGAATAATCCTATTGAAATCAGTGGAATTATTCAGGAACAGAGCTGGCATAAGTGAGATCTGAATCAGGCCCTGTCTCTTGTCTCAAACTAGATGCCCACTATCAGTTTGTCTGCCTTCAGATACATGAGTACAGCTCTAACTGAAGCCCGATTGAGAGTTGTCTGTATCTGAGGGCATGTCTACACTACAAAATTATGTCGACTGAAGTTACATAAGCAGAAAGCTTTTGCACACTACGCTCCTTGTGGCAGCAGTGCACAGCCTCACCAGGAGCATTTGCACTAAATGTACTGTCAGTGCAGGGCATTGTGGGATGGCTTCTGAAAGCCAGTAACAGTCAATGTAAGCAACAAAGTGTCTACACTGATACTGCCTCGACCTACTTACATTGACATTAACTCTACAACTCTTGTGGAGGTGGAGTTATTAAGTTGGCAGTTATGTTGTCAGGAGTGAAATGTTAGTGTAGACACTTAGATGGTTAGGTCGAAGTAACCTGCCTTGCATTCACCTAACTCTAGTGTAAACTAGGCTTCAGTGAAAATTTGGGCCTTTTGTATATACCTCTACAGTCTCCTTGGCCACAAGGTGTGGCTGTCCTAAGTTTTGTGAAAGAGAAAGTTACTATTGTACAAGGGACATTGAAACCAATGTGCATCACAAACATGCAGCTACCATTGCTGCTAGCTGAGCCATACACATTCTGTGCAGCAGGGTAATACAAAAGTCAGATCATTCTCATAAATCTAAATGAAAATGGCCCATACAGAAAATCCTTACAGTGAGGAAGTTCAGTAAAAACCCTTTGTTGTTGGTTTGGTTTTTTTTTTTAAATAACCAACCAAAATATTAGTAGAAACTGAAAACCAAATAGAGATATGTTGACCTCCAGGTCTTTGCTAGTGGGATGAACTTCATTTTCTTTGTGAAGTTAACATTTCGTGCATGTGTTTTCAAGATCTTTCACTTGATGGCCTATATCAGAGATGGGCAAACTACAGCCTGCGGGACTGTCCTGCCTGGCCCTTGAACTCCCGCCCATCCAACTGCCCTCTACTCCTTGTCTCCTGACTGCCCCTGGGACTCCCTGCCCCTTATTCAACCCCACCCTCGCCCCCTTACCATGCTACTCAGAGCACCAGGACTGGCAGCTGTAAGTAGTACACCTTAAGTGGCAAATTCCTATGGGGAGCAATTTAATACACTATACGCACCCCTCCATATAGTTTTGGAACCCTGATATGGCCCTCAGGCCAAAGAATTTGCCTAGGCCTGGAAACTGGAAACCACCATTTTGCTTTTATTTGTAGTCTCCGACTTGTCTGTGTTTAAGGCTTTATGGCAGAAATGCTTTTAAGGAGTAGATTGTGGTCAGTGGCACTGGGAGCGTGATTTTCCTCTCACTGAAATCAGTGTAAATCAGGAGTAGCGCATTGATTTCAATGGCATTAAAATATATATACTTAGTGTGAGAGGAGGAGCAGGCCCAAAGTTGGGAAGACAGTTCAGTCATAAGGGGCAAGGAAGTGTTTCAGGTGTTTAGGAGAATAATTCCACTAATAATTTCTGTCCCCAGGAAATAAAATATCACTCTGCTTTTCTTCACATCCAACCTAATATAGCTGGGTTAAACATAATGAATTGGAGGTAAAAAAAATCAAGTTTCAAGAGAAAGCAGTTAATTAAAAACAACTCTCTGAAAATAGTGTGAGAATAATCATATTCTGTAGATTTCAAATTCAAAAGCTTGTCCACTTTTCCTCTGTCTAATTTCCATTTACTGCCCATGACTTGATTATTGGAGCTAAAGGTTGCATATTTCTGACAAATAGCAACTTCCATAAAGTATATAGTTTAGAGCAGTGTTTCTCAACCAAGGGTATGTGTACCCACCCAGAGGTGGTGTATCCAGGGGATCTTAATATTTGCCTAGTTTTACAAGAGGCTACATAAAAAGCACTAGCAAAGTTGGTACAAACTAAAATTGCATATAGACAATGACTTGTTTATACTCCTTTATATACTATACACTGAAATATAAGTACAATATTTATATTCCAGCTGATTTATTTTATAATTATATGGTAAAAATGCAAAAGTAAGCAATTGTTCAGTAATAGCGTGATGTGACACTTTTGTATTTTTATGTCTGGGTTTGTAAACAAGTAGTTTTTAAGTGAAGGGTAACTTGGGGTTACAAAAGACAAATCAGACTCCTGAAAGGGTAGTCTGGAAAGGTTGAGAGCCACTGGTTTAGAGCATTGATTCCTATGTACATTATAGCCACAGTACACCTATCCGACAGTGTAAGAGTACCCTAAATAAAGCATATATGTATTTTAGGCTCATTTAAAGATCTCTTTACACTACTAGAATCATTCAAAGTGGATTTGATATAAATGGGAATCAGGGACTAGCTGTGCAAAACTCCATTGTTTTGTGTACATTTCATTTGTTTAGACTTCTGTGGGTGCATCCATCTTGTGTTTCAGCTTTGGGTATGTGCTGAATTTGTATATTATTGAGGTCTCACGTAGTTTCTAGTTCCTAGGCACTGTGAACCACAGTGGACCTATGAGTGAGCCTGGCCTAAATTACACACATGGAATGAAATAAAGTTTTCCTTACTTGCTTTACCAACCACTAGTGCTCGGTGGGTAAAACCCAGTTGACGGGGATTCCTAGCCTGCTGTATCTTTGAGAATTCTCCTTTTGCCTGACCCCTTATATAACGTCTCATAACACTGGGAAGGGCATGTACTGCTCCTTTACACAAAGTGACTATTGCTTCTTCTTCCACTTGTTCCACGAAGACAAGTTCCACATGGCCAAGGCAATGCTATCCTTCCAAAAGTGCAGATCTCCCACTTCAGCAAGGATTCTCCTGCCCCTCACAGCCCTAACATGTGACATCCAGTTCCTAGAGATAAAATTCCTCTCTAACAGAACTCACCTCCCAAACCAAGGGTTGCACACAGATTCAATGACAAAACACAGGTTTGTATCTATGTTTAGAGTGTTATTTCAGCTGACACCTTCAGTTAATCTGAAACACAAAGACCAATTTACAACTGAAGTCACACAATTCTCAGGTTCAGGCTTCATTATTTTGGTGAAAGCTATAGGGCAAAATGAATGAGTTTTGAAAAATAAAATTTATAATTAAAAGTGCCTTTCTTTTAGATATGCAGAATGTTCTGCATGCATATTAATATTCTTAGCATTCAAAGTCTTGAGAAATACGAATAACACATCCTTTATTATGCACTGGGATTACAATACCCATTTCTTTAAAATTTGAATGCAAAGGTCATGTCTGCGTTATCGGCTTCATGCTGGCAAAAGCTTATTATTCAAAATTCAGATATACTAGCCTTAAAGGTTTGGATTAAAAGTACTTAAATATGACTCCATTGTGTGATATCTCTAATTTCATAAAATCCTTGACCAGACAGCCATCATGCCCTGCAGTGCTATGTGGGACATACTGGTTGGGTTCTGCTCTGAGGCTTTTGCTCTCTAGGCTTGTCATGGGAGATGATACATCTCATGAACTCCCCATACTGGGGTGTAGCAGAGTTTTGCATACTGTCCCTCTGGCTTCTAGGTGCACTCTCCAGGCACAGAACCTGTGCCTGACACCCATCTCGGTAGTGGGGATGCCACAGTCCAATTGCCTAGGCCCCGTAACTAGTGCTGGCTCTCTCAAGCTTACCCAGTAGCTGTTGAATGCTCTGAGTTCCACCAAAGCGGTGAACCCTCTGGTTTAGTGTTTTCCTTACTGAGGCCTAGGTCAGAGAGAGCAGCTGGAGCATGCAAGGGAAGGAGTGGCTAGCCCAGATGCATGCATAGCACCCTCAGGCTTTATTACTTTTTCTCCATATCCCATTGGGTTGCCAGGGAATCAGGGCCGGCTTTAGGAACTGCAGGGCCCGATTTGAATACCCAGTGGCAGTCCAGGTCTTCGGCGGCACTTCAGCTGTGGGGGTCCTTCACTCGCTCCAGACCTCCGCTGCTGAAATGCTGCCATAGACCTGGACAGAGTGAAGAACTCCCCACCTCCAAAGTGCCACTGAAGACCTGGACTGCCGCCGGGTGAGTTAAAAAAAATTAAAAATTAAAAAGGTGCCTAAGGCGTGGGGCCCTCTTAGGCGCAGGCGTGATTCTGGGGAATCGGCCTAAAGCCGGCCCTTCAGGGAGTCACCATGGCACAGGGGACATTCCTGTTGTTCTGGCTCCAATGAAGTCATGTTGCTGTGGAGCTGGGAGTAGATGTATACTTGGGGCCAGAGCCAGTACAGAGACACAGGAACTCTCTTTAATATCTGAGGACCTGCTGAGCCTGGAGCTTGGCCCCACAGTCTTTTCTGTGGGACAGGGGGAAAGGAGGGACAAACTTCCTCTTCATCCTCACCCCTAGGATGCATCTTCCATGAGGAAATATTTGTAAGAGTCCCACTCAAAAGCCCCTCCCCCGTCACACACACACATGGTTTTTACCACAGCTGTGGACAATCTGAACCAATAGATTTGTTGTATGAACAAACTGTAAGCACCAAATTGTTGTATGAAATTCAAGATTTGTTAGTTCTGTTGCTTTCAGGAGAACCTGTTTTAAGTAGAGGCATGTGTGAGCAACAGATGTCCATACAGAATCTGATCTGGCTCTTTGACCGCAAAATTTGGGGATGTTTGGAGCCGGGCTTCCAGTTCTGACCCATTTCTATTTTTAAACGTGTCCTCAAGGAAAAGAATCTACAATATTTTTAGTTGCAGCTCAACGAGGGAATAAAGAAAGCACATGTAAGTCATGGAAGGTAGATATAGATTTGTGGTTCAAGAAAAAGGGAGCATCTGAGAGAGAGACCAATGAAAAACATGAAACACATGGGAGAAACTCAAAGGAGCAGGAGGAACAAACAGAAAGCTGCTAGTGATGAAACTGTCATCAAATGAATAGAGCAGGAAGGAAACTTCACTTACTTCACTGTGGAATATGGTGAAGCTAGGAAACAAGTGATACCTTGACAAGGATCCTTTGACAAGTGAGACATGGTGGAAGAGGCGGGAGAAATAATAACATTAGGGGACTTGGCAGTACATATTCCCACAAGGGATCTGCAGCACAGTTAGAGGGATTCAGAAGAAAACAAAAAATAATATTGAAGAATGTTCCAGCCTGAAGAGCATATGGCTTTTTTGCCTTTAAAAAAAAATCTAATTACATTTCATGTAATGACAAAGTTAAAACGTTGAAGCGTTTATAAACGCAAGACCCATTCCACTGTACAACGAATTGTCTTCTCCCTTTGAGCCTCCCTCATTTTAATAATCATGTTCTGTCTGTGCAACACCACCACCACAAAGGCTTACCTTTTACTTTTGAATAGTTTTAAAGAGACAGGTGAAAATATGCAGGAAATGATGAGGAGAGAAATCACTGTGGCTTGCCAATAATGATAATGTAACAGAGATTATGGTGTTTTGTTTATATGTATGCATGCACTTAGCACTGAAAAAAGGAACGGATGAAAGGTTTCTACAGGTGGATCTCAATTATTATGGGGCAGATTTAGATATGTTAATGATGTTCCATTAAACATTCTAACTGTACAGTTGATCAAGATGATGGGAAAGGTAATAAATTGAAATAGTTCTTGCCATTTGGTAGATTTGAAGATTCTCACAAAAAATACAATAAACAGGATGAAGGGGTAAATTGGACATGTAGGCTTGATCAGTTTTGAGATAACATTGTGTATTTGTTTGGAAAGAGCAAAATCTTTAATATTCTGGTACTTTGTCAGTCTAACTCAGTGGTTCTCAAACTTTTGTATTGGTGACCCCTTTCATACAGAAAGTCTCTTATAAATTAAAAACACTTTTAAAAACATTTAGCACTATTATAAACGCTGGAGGTGAAGTGGGGCTTGGTGTGCAGTCCGACAGCTCATGTCCCCCAACATAATAACCTCACAACCCCCTGAGGGGTCATGACTCCCAGTTTGAGAACCCACTAAAATTCTAATCCATTGCTAATTGTTTTGAGAGAGACAAGGAGGCTGATGTAATATCTCTTATTGGGCCAACATCTGATAGTGGAAGGGACAAGATTTCATGGTTCACAGAGCTCTTCTTCAAGTCTGCAGAAGGAAACTAGAGTGCCCAAGCTAAATAAAAGATGAGACAGATTGTTAAACATAAGAGACTCACACATGTTTTAGGAGACCACAGAAAATGGCTTGGTCAATTAACACCCCTGTGGTTGTAGAACAATGCAGGGTTAATAGGCATCATGGTGTGTTACAAGTTGTTATAATAGGCTATAAAACCAGTGTCTCTGTTAAATCAGTGTTTTTTATGGCTTGTCTGCACATACAACTCTGCCAATGCAGCATGTCTGGTGAAGATACTCTATGCTGATGGGAGAGAGCTCTCCTTTCAGGAAAATAAAACCACCTCCGCGAGAGGCAGTAGCTATGTTGGCTGGAAGCCATGTCAGCGGGAAAAGTTCTCCCACCAACTTAGGGCTGTCCATACTGGTACTTATGTTGGTGTAACTTATGTTGGTTAAGGAGATGGTTTATTCACCCTCCCAGAGTGACAAAAGTTATATCTACACTACAGCTTATGTCAACATAACTTCAGTATCCAGCAGTGTTATGAATTTAAGTTCCTGGGCTTATCTTTTGAAGATGTTTTGCAGATTTCCTTTGAAGAGAAGAACTTACTGGTCAGATATAGCATGATCACTTTGTGAAAAGTGTTCTTTCATGGGGGACAGGGTATTTTGATTTTTCTGTGGGAGTCCTTTTGGGAGCGTAGTGATTGTCTGGTTTCACCCACATAATTGTTGTTGGGGTATTTGATGTGCTGGATGAGGTACACTACATGCTGTGATAGGCAAGTATAAGGCCTATGGATCTTGAAAGATGTGTTGCAGGGTGTATTAATCATTGGAGCAGTGGAGATGTGTCTCCAGGTTTTGCATCTGTTGTTCTGCAAGGTTCTGGTGCTGCTTTCAGTTGGTTTGTCCTGGTCTCTGGGAATGTTGCTTCTGAGGAGAAATTTGGTGATGTTGAGGGGTTGTTTGAAGGCCACAAGAGGATATTTGGGAATGCTTTCTTTCAAGCTGTGGTCCCTATCAAGCATAGGTTGTAATTGATGATAAAACACAGCAAACACTCATTGCTTTGGAATTTGATTAAAGTGAGGCAGGATTCTTAAGTTTTATGGTGAGAGGAACAGTATAGAAATGTACAGAGAAAGGTGGTCACAAGTTAATTTCTGATAGGTACTCCAAATATTAGAAGTTTTTGAAGACAGACTCACAACTCCTCCATGAAATCTCCTTGACTTATTTTCCCAATTTTATCCTTGACTCTTGAGCATGCCTTAGCTATGATTCTTCCCCTAGGCCTTTACTTCTCTCATCGAGCAAGACCTTCTGGAGATTCATAGCCTTCTCTCTACTGCCGGATGAGCTATCTAAGGAGGAATGAAACTCTTTCCCCAGCCACCAATAACCTGAAAATATCTGCGGCGATATGCACCACATTACCTTCTCTCACCTGGCTTAGGACCAGGATCCAAGAACTTCTATTCTGGTCCTATTGCTTCTCTTTTAAATGTATTGATATCCTTAGGCTTTTCCACTTAGTTATGCCCTAGACTGCATCATTTCAGAGAGCATGAGATATAATTGGCTTTTGCCAGCTGTAAATTATCCTGCCAACAACTGAAGTCAATGGAACTACTGCAACTTGCACCAGCTGAGGATCTGCAACATAGGAAATAATTAGCTCACAACATAGATGACGCCACTTTCATAAGAGATATATTAAGAAGTGAAGGACATCCTAATTGTAAAATGGAGGGAAATGGGAACTGGAACCCTGTAGATTAGACTCACACTTGCAATATCTATCTAAAACTCCATGTAAAGATAAGAAGCTAGCAGATATTTGGGGGTAGATATTTGCCCTAGATTGTCATGTTGATTATCTTCTGATATCATGTAGGCTGATGTGGAATATATTTAGTTGTCTTAATCATCATCTCCTGTAGATTTATGGCCAGAACCTCAGGTGGTATAAAGTGGCACAATTCCATTGACTTCAATGGACTTAGACAGATTCGCACCAGCTGAAGATCTAGCCATTAACGTTAAAAGGAGATTACTAAACTGAAAGCCATGCATTTTAGAGCCTTAAATATTCATTCATGAAAGACAACATGAGAGTAGCAGATATTCTAAATGAATTGCAAAACTTCTTTAAATAAGATTTCCATAGCAACAGAGGGCTTTGGGATGCTGGAAAGTATTTTCTAAAGATTTTGCAAAGAGAAAAAATATGATAGGAATAATGAAAAGCAGAATTGTAAGGGCAAACACGAATGTTATAAAGACAATAGAGCTGTATTATCAGGTATCCCCATCTCTCTGTGAAGGAAGAAAATGCTGAAACAGAATAAAAAGAAATCCAAACTAAATCAAATATTGCTGTGGGGAGGGGGGAACCAAGGACATACCACTTTTCTGACAATGGAATGATTATAATTCAGGAAATAAAGTGGTGAAGTTGTTAGCCTGACAGTTAAAAGAGCTGGAAAGCTCTTAAATCTGTTTTGAGCATACAAAGGGAAACAAGGGAATTCTCACAGATCCTCAAAGATTAAGATTTTTTAAAAAATCAAAAATATAAATACTCCAGGTAATACAAAAAGATAAACAGAAACTCGGTATGCACCCCTTAGTGGCCAAGGGGTGCAAAAGGATTTACTATCAGCCTCAATGTGGCTCAGCACACAGTACTGGCTTTTCAGGAAGGCATGTCTCGCCCCTTTTGGCAAGGGCCTTCAGGGTAGGTGTATATACTCCTCAACCTTCCAAGCAGGGTTGTTCCCTTTTCAACCCTATCTCTAGTTGGAGAATGCTCTGCAGGGTTGACGGGTGGGGATAATTGGGCCAAGTACTGTCCTTTTAATCCCTTCCATCCCAGTGCGGGATTTGTATACCCCATCACATGGACAAAGGGTCACATAACACAAAATCATAGTACATAGGAGCCATAGTCATGGAGCAGGAACCATTGTGCTAGGTACTGTAAAACACAGATCAAAAAGATGGCCCTTCCCTAAAGAGCTTACAGTCTAAATGTAAGATGAGATATTAAAAGAATACACACAGATGGATGTGGGATTACAAGGAAACCATGATAGGCAGTGGACTCAGCACACCAAGACTCCAACCATTGTCAAGTTTTTTTTTGTAGGCATCATGGCAAAGGAGTTTTAAGGACCGTTTGAAAAGAGGGTAATGAGATAGCTTTGCAGATGTGTAGGGGGTGTTTCTCCTAAATGTGAGGGGCAGCAGGGGAGAAAGCACAAAAGTGCTTGTTTGAAAATTTAACATATATGCTCAGTGGAGAGGTTGAGGGCTAGCTGAGCATGGAGACTGAAATAATCTCTCAACTCTCTATTGGATCCTTCAAATTCTAAGTTGAACTCCAATTGGGAATTGCTTTCTGAGCAGTACTTGTTCTGTGAATAAAGCATTGGAAATCCACGTAGCTGCTGTTATGCCATTTTTGGTCAATTTTTTTTCTATGCAGGAAAAATTGAGTAACTCATAAGGAAATCTCACTTTCTCTTGCTGTTCCAGAGAACAAGCCAGTGGCAATTAATTGGCTGAAGATCAGGTGCAGCTTGGAGTTGTTAGCATTCCAGGCCCACCTGACAGGAATAAAAAGAGAAGGGGAAAGGTTTGGGGAAAATGGAGGTTTGGGCTGAGGAGATTGTAGTGTGTATTTTAATACTTGGAAAGGAGGAGACCTTTGATTTTCTTGTTACTCTCAGTGCTGGGTGGGAAGAATTTGATGTGATACTCAGAATGTCTGTTATGAATCAGTCACTGAGTTGTAATAAAATTGCCTTACCTAGTGAAATGTTGGTCTGAGGACAACTACCACCCATAGTAAAAAGAGCAAAGAACTTCTTCATACACAGAAAGGGAAGATATTACATTATAATGCAGTTAGGATCCCCCACCACACCTGAACACTAAAATAACTCAAATTAGACTAATTGCAAGTAATAAACAAAACACTTAAGTGGTATTTACCCACTATGAATTAGTTCTAGAACACCTTAGAAAAAAGGACTTTTTAGGGTTTGGGAAAGTATTAAAAAGACAGTTATCAGAATAGCTTTATCGCCAATAGTGCTGTAGTTTTGAAGTGTGATGGCAATGGTAAATGTCTATAGAATGATACATAATCTAGCTATAATCAGATCACATTCATATAGATAAAATATTACAACATTTTTCATACGCCACTAATATAGGTATAGGTGACTACACAGGGTACAGTAAGGTTAATTAAACAGAAGCTAAAACTTGAGATCAACAGACAGGGCAAAATACTGTGTTTGAATGAAGTACAATGAGATGTTAAGGGGAAACAGACAAGTGAGGGGTCCTACCTTAGGCTACTCTGCTTGTTGAGGAATATGATCTATCGTATTGCTTACTGCTGCTCCAAACAGGAATAGCATGCACCCTATCTCCTCCCAACAGCTAATGGAAATGGCATCAGGAAGCCTGCAAAATGGCTGAGTATACCCCCTTAATGGGACTCCTTGACTCTGCAGCAGTAGTCCCATATTCTGCTTTGCTATTGTAAAGGTATTACATATGGTGAATAGCTGTGTGCTTTCAATTCTCTAGCCTGGGGTGCCAATGTGTCTTTGTCTCTGAGAAACTAGTCTGTGAGTGTTACCCAGAATTGTAGCATACTTCAGGATCATTCATACAATAGAATCTCATAGCTTCACATGTAGTGTTGCTGTACATATTTCAATGGGATAATGATATTGGGCAGATTATGACTTTCCAAATGATACCTCACAAGGCATACTTTGTACAAAATTTATCTTAGGCCTGTAAAAGTGGTGACCATAATAGTATAGACTGTCACAATAGGAGTGAGTTCCTATTGTTTCACTCAAAGTTTGGCTCATGCAAGATGGGCTAGAATGTTACCCATAATCTGAAGCTAAACTCCTGCCTCTAGTAAAGTTCCTTCATCCTTTTGTGAGCAGTGGGCTAACTTCTGTCCTAGTTCCCTCCTAATTTTAGAAAGATTCACAGCTGGAATTTAGGCAAGAAATTCAATTCCCATCTCCTTATCTACCTTCAGCATGTTTGTTCACAGGGGACTTTTGTTGGATGAGGTGATGTCTTGGCAGTGCTGATGTAGTGAATGATGAAAAAGAAAAACCTTTTAGAGAAGCAGTTGACAGCATTCTGGATTAGAGTTTCCAGATGGAAAACAAACTGGCAGATTCAAGCTGTCTATCAAAGTGTAGCTGGAGCAGCTGTTTTCACCTTGCTTGTTCTGCTACAAGCATGTGTCAGGTTTTCTTTTGTGACCTACTCTTTAAATATACAAGGTTGGGAAGAATTTGTAGCTCTCACCTTTTTCCCTTTAAATTTAGAAAGAGAAAGCACTTTAACTGGTGACAGAAAGTTTACAACTGACCCTGGTGAGGAGCACCTTGAAATCTATTCATAGTTGCCAACTCCATGAGTGCTCCGGGGCTGGAGCACACGGGGGAAAAAAATGATGGGTGGTCAGCACCCACCGGCAACCCCCTTTCAAAGTCTCTCCCTTCTCACAGTGTCTTCTGCCTGCCAGTAGGCCCCACCAATCAGATCCTCCCCCTCCTTCCCAGAGCCTACTGCCTGCCATGGATCAGCTATTTTGTGACATCCAGAGGCACTGTGGGTGGGGCGAGGAGTGCAGTGGGAATAGAGCTTGGGCAGGGCTGGGGGAGAGCAGCCCCCTGCAGATTAGAAACTCGGTGCCTCTGAATCTATTGTCAAAACAAAAAGTGCTGGTGAAGAATGGCAGATTTCAGTTCCATATCCCTCTACACTTGTCCTATCTCACTACCAATAATATGAACACTGATGTTGTAAGATAAAAACTTAAATTAGGAATGAATTAATTGGAATTCTGATGCATAAAGAGCATCTGGCTTTAAGAGTTGAGTAAGTTTTATAAAAGTAATGCTGACCAATGAAAAATGAAGCCCCATAGTTTCCAGTCATGTACCAGTCTTCCCTGACCAAAAGCAGCTGCCTGGACCAGTATAAGGAGGTTTAAATCCTTGCCAATATGAGATTACATTCTCTACCCAGGGACAGAGGAAGGTGCCTTCTAATTCCTCACATTTGTGCTTTTAATTTCCCTAGTCTTTAAGGACCCAGTGTCACAGCAGCTTTTTCTCTTCAGGATTGGATACTGCCTCTTCTGTCAGGCAGAAGGGTAGCTAGAGAACCAACTGTGCAATTTACCATCACCATAGCGCTTTTCACCAGGTAGCAATGGACTGAGCTATAATCAGTTTTGGATTTGTGTTTGTACTCTCCTTATGGCAGTACATGGTGCTGCTGCTAGTCAGCCAAGCTACCTCAGTTAATTGTATTTTAATTAAGACTTCTACCCCCTGGAATGGATAGGTGCTTTGGAGTCCCCAAATGAACCAGGCCCATCCTCACAAAACTCCATTTTTCCATGACAACTAAATACAGGGAAACAAGTACTTCCTCCCCATTAAACATTTTCTGATTTTTTCCTAACGGTACTGCCCCTCACTAAAACAAAAACCTGTCACATAGGATTTATTTTCCTTTCAGAGATCCCCATTTCTAGTCCCCTCCTCACATGTTAATAAAGGCAAGGATGGGAACAGAAGAGCCCTGTGACTTATTTCTGTTCCACTGACATGAATTTAAGCGGGTGATGGTGGTGTGAGGGTTTGGGGTAGGGAGGAATGCAGTGAGGGGGATGGAGGTGTGTGGGGTGGGGGGTGGGACGGAGGGGGATGCAGTGATGGGGGTACAGGGTTGGGGCAGAGTTGCCCAGAGTCTGAGGTTGCTGGGGCCAGTGGCGGACTCAGGAGGACTATTCCAGACTGGGGGCAGTGCTGCCAGGGCAGAGGTGGTACTGGAGCAGCGCTGCTGGGCCCGGCCCGCCCTCGACTCCTCGAGGTGGCCAGGCCAGGCTGGGCACTGGATTCATCTCATTCTCCTCCCCTGCCCTCGCCTCCCCTCCCCTCCAGCAGCCCCATTCCCAACACTCGGAGACAGGGATACATACCTCGAACTCCTGGGTGCTGGCGATGGGTGACAGATCGTGGAGCCCAGCCACAGGAGGAGAGGCCCGGCAGCAGAAGGAGAGGCACGCGCCATAACCCCTCAAAAGCTGCCTGCTGAGTGCTCGTGAGTCGCACTAGTTCGTCCTCTGCCTTGACCTGGCCAATGGGAGCTGCGGTGGGAGGGGGGACAAGCAGCATGTGCCCCTGCCCCCCCTAGCCATCCCCAAGCCTTGGAGCTGGACATGCCAGCTGCTTTCAGGAAGCCAAATGGAGGCTAGTAGGGAGCCTGCCAGCTCCGCTGTGCGGAGCTGCCAACCGGATAGTCCATAGCCCGGTCAGCAGTGCTGACTGGAGCTGTCAGGATCTCTTTTCAACTAGGTGTTCTGGTTGAAAACCGAACACCTGGTCTCCCTAGAAGTGAGAGTTGCGGTCACTCCTGCTTCCATTATTTAATCCTTGGATGTGAGATGCTGGCCATCTTGTCTTACTCTCCAAGGATCTGTATCTGAAAAATGGATCTTTTAAAAAAATTAACCTGGCATTAGAGTCAAGTTAGAAAACCTTCTGTAAATGCTCAGCAACATTCTCAACTGGTTTGATAATTGCACATTAATTTGCTTCTGTCCGGTTCCCTGTCATTGTCTGAAAAGCTGAATGGGTTTGTTTTATTCTCCCCTCCCCAGTAATTAAAAAATGCTTGGTAATTGATAGGATCCTTTTTTCTATCATCATCACAGGTGAAGCTAATTAAATACGTATCATTATGAGGGTTTTTTAATCTCTTTACCATCTTGTGAGTTGTAGCTTTTCCTTGCCAGATCTTCTGGCTACCAACCAGTTCTACATTCTAAATTATGTTAAATACTCCAGGCAATTCCTATGAAATACCATTATAAACATTGATGACATTTTCTTTTCATTTAAGATGGTGAGCCACATAACAATAAATAACACCTTTCTAATTTATAGTGCCTTTTAATCTCCAGGATCTCAAATAACTTCGAATGCTGCATATACAGGAATCATTGAAATATAAAGCTATATTATAATATTACACAGTGTTATGACTTGCGTTCAGGATCTTAGACTTCTGAAAAGGAATGAACTGGTAAAGTTAACATATTGATTGGAGTATAGGCTTATTTAAAATATTTCCAAGCCCCCTGTTCTTCAGTGAGCTATGTGCTCATGGAGTTGCATTTTCGTGGAAGGGGACAGCAGGGCAGTATTCTGTGTGCCAGGAGCTCATTGCTGGATGGGGAGCAAAATCTGGCAGATTCTGCTCAGTGGTGCACACCAGAAACACACCTTTTTGTATTTGTTGACAATAACATATAACCCCCATTAGGCGAGTGTGTGATAAGTAATTCTTTCTGTTCTCTCTGTTAATAGTGGAGCAAGCCACCATGGGCAGTCTGTCTTGCAGGCTTTCAGGTTCCACCTGAGCTTAGCGTTGCCAGTGGCTAAATTAATGAGTTGCAGTCCATGCTTTGATAATTTGTTTGGGGGGAAGAGGGGAGATTGATTTGGTTTGTTTAGGAAGCTGCATGCTGTTTGTTTAAGAACTCATACCAAATAGATATAAGAACCTATATAAAATAGAAAGGAAAAGAACTGTAGAACTTGCAGAAATATTCTAAAAGAAAATTTAGTTAATGCTTTTTACTGTACAATGTTTTGTGTACATGCATCAGAGCTGTAAGCCTGGGTCTGCAATTGCTGAGTGTATTCTGAGGCTGCAGAATTTGCTGTTCCATTCATGATTCTTTTTTAACAAGAAAAGCTAAATAAAGTATCTATACAAAGAAAAAGAGATGTTAGCTCTAGTGTCATTTGTGTTCCTTTTCTTAACTAACCACCTCTGAAAGAAAAGCAATAATTAGTTTCCTACTAAATGTGGGTTGAGGTTTTCAAAGGTAAAGCAACAAAACAGATTCCCTGTGAGTTGATATCCTAATAAGAAGGTTGTTTGAGTTCACACTGGAGCAAGGGAATCATTTTGTCTAATTCTAAACTCACTCAGACATGCAAATTTCATTTTGAATGTATGTGATATTTAGTTAACACTCTGCTTACAGTCAGAGAAGCTCTGAGAAAGAAGCAGAGAGAAAAAATTACAGGTCAACAATTTCTAGCTCTGGTTATCACAATACTGGGAGACTCTTGATTCTAGCTTCAGTCTGAAAATCTAGAAACAGATAAGACAGAACAACATTCCAGCAATGCTCCCCTCAAGTTTATCAATTATGTGTTCTATGCCACCTTTATTTTAATGAATGATGTCCAAACTGGTGAACAAAAAGATAGAAGAAAAAAAAAACAAGTCCATCCTGGAAATCCCCAGAATTTTTTTATATAAATAATAATTAATCATTAATATTTCCTTAAATGTAAACTTCTTGGGACAGTGGCTGTCTTTTTTACTGTGTCTGCCCAATACCTATCACAATGGGGCCACGATCAATGACTGGGGATCCCAAGCACTATCACTGTACAAACAGATAGGATGGTAGTAATATGGCCCCAAATGTATAGATCAACATCAGGCCAACTACATCTTTAAGGAAAAGGCTTGGAACAGTATTGGTAAAGCATGGTGACACCTGACCGCAGATAGGTGAATTCAAAAGTTAGAGCTAAAATTTTCAGAAATGGCTGGCTGAATGTTGACAAATTATGCTTTTCTATTTCCCTTCTAGTCATTCCAATATACCTTTTTATTTAATATAGGTCTCTTGGATTTAGTTGGGTCCCTCCCACATCTTCCTGGGGCATTTGTTTGCAATGGTTCAATAAGAAAACCTGAATGGATAAGAAGTGAGGAGAAGATTGCATTGCTGGCAAGCACCTTCAGTTACCACCACACACATTCTAGCTCAAAATGTTTTGAGGGATGGTAATCTAGTTTACGTTCAATTTATCTGATGTCTGTAGAAAGCCCTGAGGAATTTATGGCATTTGTTATACAAAAGCCATTTATGGGAATAGATTTCCTATAAGGGTCTCAAGACTTTGGAATTAGTTCTTCCTTATTTATCTTTATTTTTTTCAGATGGATGCTTGGTCAAATTATTCCTAATATACAGCCACGGTTGTCAGGGAGAAGACACACACACACTGCCTAAGGTTCTGGGTGTGTT
Source organism: Gopherus evgoodei (assembly GCF_007399415.2). Taxonomy (NCBI): domain Eukaryota; kingdom Metazoa; phylum Chordata; order Testudines; family Testudinidae; genus Gopherus; species Gopherus evgoodei. Next base: position 56,420,739 of record NC_044328.1, on the reverse strand, counting down.
GAGGCCCAGAGGGATAAGCTAACCAACCAAACAAAAATACTCTGTCCTATTTATCATGGAACACCAAATAAGATGAAATTTATGTTAATGATGTTCCAGGATGGGCATAAGAATTATTCAAACAACAAAGGACTTGATAATAGACTGACATAAACAGAAGCATCTGTCTTACTGAAGGGCTGGCTGATTAAGAAAATGACTGTAAATATTTAAGCTTTTATACTAACCATAGTCTGGGGGAGGGGGAAGGATGAGAGGCTTTGTTTTATTTTTAGATGGGAATTATTAATTTTGTCTTTCTAGAAGTCATCCCAAGCAATCATTATAATTACATTCTATGTTGGCCATGAATATGTGTCTCAGAAATGGAAGCTGAAACCTAAAAGCCGCTGTAACTAGTGTTGCGTGACTTTAGGAGTCATTATAATGTACCTACGCAAAGGAAGATGCTCCACGGGCAAGGTCCAAGGGGTTTTAGGATTACTTTGTACTGTTGGCATAGCCATGACATGGTGCAGGATCAGGATTTTCAGAGAATATGAGCTCCCCAGCTGCAGTCCCCACTGACTTCCATGGAAAGTGCAGGTACTCTGCTCTTCTGAAACTTAATAAAGATACTGCACCTTATAACCATTACAATGCTACACAAAATATTACATGTGTGTTTTTTGGGGTGCATTTAATATAGATATATCCTGTGCATTACTTAGGAATAAATCAAGAATTGCCTCTCCTCTTGTGGGTTCCAGGTGATTGGGGCTCTTAGAAATACATAGGAAATCATTTTGACTTATTGTGCACCTGGTTTACTTCCCACAAGACATGACAGTTCCTCAGAAGAGAACACTGACTCCTCAAACAGAGACTGGAATTGAGCAAGCTAACCTCATATAAAAATTCCTTTGAACAAGTTTTAGAAAGCCCACAAAAATGTGGCAGTTCTCTGAAGCACAATATGTTGAAGAGAGAGATCCATTAGGGGAAAATCTATTTTTGTAAACTTCACAGACTCACTATATGTACAGTAGTGAACATTCCTCTCTTCCTTTAGCGCTTTATTTCCAGTCAGATCAATTTAAATAGGATGACAACTGACCCCATGGAGAGATTCTTCTTAGACTGATGTACAAGACACCAATAAAGTCACTGTCATTTGTGGAAGATTCTTTTAAAATTAAACATAAACAATTTCCCTTTGCTCATTCTCTCCTGTCTCCTCCCCCTCCCCCTTTAATGATGGATAATTGACTTTAGCTCAGAACACAACCCAGGAACTTTCTATGTGGCTATGCGAGGAATGTCTTACACAGCTGCATGGCCAGCTAGGACCAGAGGACAATCTTGCTCTAAATCCGAGATGCCCAGTATTTGATTAACCACTTGTTCTTATCTTGAACAGTTTATGTAATATATATGGGTATTGATACTATCTCTCAAAGCTTAAAAAAGTGCCATGTAAGCAATCAGAAACAGCCCTAGAATAACAAACCAGTGTGAATCAAAGGGCAGGGGAAAGAGTAAACTTTCATATGGGGAAAGATAAATAGATTACCAGAAGGAGTTAGATCAATCTAATATTTATGAGATATTTCAATGTTTTCCTAAAGAGACAATGCAGACTCAAAATCTAGTCTGTTCTAAAAATGAGCTAAAAGAACTTTCAGCTGCTATGTGAGCCTTTGCCAATTTTTGTAGTTTTAGCAGCACGTCTCTTTTTTTTTAAATTCTCATTTTTTGCTATTCAAAGACTTACTCAAACAAAATCAGAAACTAACAGTATAAGGGAAATAGTGAAAAATAGGGAAATAGTATTCTCACAAACAGAAAAATATTTTCCCCTCATCTTTCCCTCATAGGTGTAACTTCAAGTTAGGATGTTTAATAAGTATTAAATCTTGTAACAACAGTAGTTAAATTTTCAGATGGAGGTATGATTTTTAGGACTATAGAATCACTTTAATATGATACAGAGGCAAGTATATTAGATTTAGTTGTAGAAAGTACAGAGACATATCCAAACATCTGTGGTTGGCAAAGTTTGAACTTGAAATTTCACAGGACCAGGGTTTCTTGCAATATTTCTAGTACTTCCTGATTCCAGGCAGGAAAAATTATGACAGCAACCTTTCTGTGGATATTTTTGTGCTTCCATTTCTAGTTGTCATTATATATGGAATTGTAGAACTGATAAATGAAATTGTTTTCAATTGTTCACTTTATTAAGGTAACTTCTGTTTACCATTCACTACACTTGCCTATACTGTAACTTCTGTTCCAAATTGTAATTCAAACCCCATTTTAAAACACTCACTCCATTTTGTAAAAGCTTCCTCCAACCTTCATTTTTGCAAACGCTGCTGTAATCTTATTAGTTTAGTTTAGATGCGTGAATGAGGTATGTATGAATGATGGAATCAACCTCCAGCCCCAGCCTGTCCTGATGAGATAAAGTTCAAATACCAACGGCTGAAGACCTAGACAACAGCCCTAAACAAAATAAGAAGCATCCACCCTAAAAAGAAAAGGACAACAGAACAACAGAAGGAAGATCAAAGTCAGGTCCAAGGCTGAAAGTCACGCCTGCAATTGATGGGTGATCAGTCTAAACCCAGAGGCAGCGTGACACAGCAAGACCTATAGACTTTGAATCCAAACTAAAAGCCTATAAAAAAGAAGGGTGAGATAACAGACTCTGGGTAACATTCTGCTGCCAACATGGGAGAACATCGGTGCCTGCCCAACAGAGATCTAGCTCAGCCTTGTGCCCAGCTTTCCTGGCCAGTTAGCTGCCACAAGCTACGAACCCAAGCTGCAAAATCAAGCCATGAACTTAAGGTATCTTCAGGACTGGTAACTATGCAGCAGCTGCAGAACACCTGATGAATGTGTGTGTGTGTGTGTGTATAGGTATTAGGTATAATGTGAATGTGTGTGTGTGTGTATAAGAATTAAGATATTAGTTATTAGTCATAAATTGTTATCATAATAAATGTGGCATCTTTGCCTTGTCCCCTGTAATAAGATCCTGCTGGTTTTTACTGGTCTAATATAATTGGTACAACAGAATCACAATCATCTTAAACCAGAGTGATATTTATTACATAAAATGATTATGAAAACTGATGCAAACAAACACAGGCTTCTGCAAACCTTGAGATCCAGATTTGTGTCCTTTGTTCACCAGGGACCACACCCCCATCTAGAACGCTATAGACACAAAGGGACTTCTTGTGGCTGAATAATATGCTGCAGGTTAACTCATATTACTCTAGTTATATTCAAGAAATGAAGAGACATACAAAATAATAATGGGAAGAAAAAATATTTTTGAGTTCAGTTCAACTTTTGAATTAAGTTCAGGTTCATTATTTTTCATCTAAACCAGCTGCCTGCACTTCTATGAAGGTTGGTTCTTGTGGCCTGTCCCCCACTCTGAACCTTAGCATCCAAAAGATGGGGTACCAGCATGAATTCCTCTAAGCTCAATTACCAGCTCAGTACTTGTAGCGCTGCCACCAACCAGGAATTCCAGTGCCTGGTACACTCTGGTCCCCCCAAAACCTTGCCGGGGACCCCCAAGACCCAGTCCCTCTGGATCTTAACACAAGGAAAGTAAACCCTTTCCCTCACCGTTGCCTCCCCCAGGCTTCCCCTTCCTGGGTTACCCTGGAAGATTACTATGATTCAAACTCCTTGAATCTTAAAACAGAGAGGAAAATTCACCTTTCCGCCTCCTTCTCTCTCCCCCTCCCAGACTCTCCCTGAGAGAGAAAGTAATCCTAACACAGACAGAAATTTAACCTTTCTCTCCCTCTTCCCTCCTTTCTCCCAACCAATTCTCTGGTGGATCCAGACCCAGTCCCCTGGGATCTCACACCAGAATAAAAAAACAAACAATCAGGTTCTTAAACAAGAAAAGCTTTTAATTAAAGAAAGAAAAAATAGTAAAAATTATCTTTGTAAATTTAAGATGGAATATGTTACAGGGTCTTTCAGCTATAGACACTGGGAATACCCTCCCAGCTTAAGTATACAAGTACAAATTAAAATCCTTTCAGCAAAATATAAATTTGAACTCCTTCCAGCCAAATACACATTTGAACTCCTCCCAGCCAAATACACATTTGCAAATAAAGAAAACAAACATAAGCCTAACTCGCCTTATCTACCTAGTACTTACTATTCTGAGTACATAAGAGCCTGTATCAAAGAGATTAGAGCGAAACCTGGTTGCACGTCTGGTCACTCTCAGAACCCAGAGAGAACAACAACCAAAAACTAACAGCACACACAAAAACTTCCCTCCCTCAAGATTTGAAAGTATCCTGCTCCCTGATTGGTCCTCTGGTCAGGTGACAGCTAGGCTCACTGAACTTGTTAACTCTTTACAGGCAAAAGAGACATGAAGTACTCCTGTTCTATTAACCCTTAACTATCTGTTTATGACACACCCCAAAATGTATTATTTGTGTTCTGGTAGCACCTAGGAGTCCCACTATGAACCAGGACCCCATTATGATAGGCGTTGTACAAACACAGAACAAAAAGACAGTTGCAGCCCCAAAGAACTCACAATTTTGGTAAATGTAAAGCCTTACTGACTGTTTTGGGGAGAGCTTGATTCTGATCTCAGTTACTGCTTTGTATTGTAAATCAGGAGTAACTGCAGGAATCAATGAAATTACACCAGTGTGAAACTAGAATAAAGTAAGATCAGCTGAATGCTTTGAAAGTGAACCCCCAAAAGGCATGAGCATGTCCTCATTTGCCTGCGCCTTTTAATCTATCTCCCTGGGCTGCTGTTTGTTGTGTCCAACTAAGCTAGGCGTGTGCAGAGTTGTGATTACTGTTAGCAATTGGCTACAAATTGTGCACATAGCTAGCCTGTGCTAAAACAACCTATCATTTTTTACCTCAGCTTTCTACCTGCCCCCTCTTATCACCACTAGTTTGTTCATCCATTTGTTGTGTCTTGTCTTGTAGAATGGAAGCTCTTTGGAGTCAGGGAGTGTCATTTACTATATGTTTGTATCTAGCACCTAGCACAAGGAGGCCCGGACCTGGCTGAGGCTGCTAGGTCTTAGTAAGAATGAATAACTCTGTAAAATATCCTGAGTTGCACTGGGTATGAAAGATGCTATAAAAATGAAGTTATACAGTATTTTGTCATGAGGAGGGTAACCATAGTAATGCAACACCCATAAAGGTCTCATTTCCTTGCCTGATAGTTATTCCTTTATTGCCATTTTCAATTGTACTCGTTCCCTCCATTCTGTTTCCAGCAGACACTGCTACTCTTGCTGTGTAAACAGGTTTCATCACAGAGCTTTGCTCTTTCTTCATTTTCTTTTATTAATCATGTCTCCCACCCTGTGCCTGAACAATTTTGGAAATTCTTGGCCAGGCATTCGCTTTCCATGCAGTCCACTCTAGCTGAGCCTGCCTCCACAGTGCACAACAGGTGGGCATGTTAGATTGAATCTATCAGTTTTTCACACTTGCTCAGCTGCCAAACAGTAAACTTTCTCTAAAATCAAGACTTACCAAAATCATCAACTTTTTCCTGCTGAGGTCCATATGGCGAATTTACAGAGGAAGATGACACAGATAAGTCCTAGTATTACCCTCAAAGAGTTTAGTATCACATCATCTTCTTCCATATCCCCAGGATTTACAATCTCACTGTATGTGTAAGAGTCCCATTGTTCTTTCTGAGAGGCAGAGTGGTTTTCTGGGTAGAGAACTGGCCTGACCTCTATGTCCAGCTCTGCCACTGGCCTTCTGTGTCACCTTGGGCAAGTGACTTCACCTTTCTGTGCTGCTTTTCTCCCTTCCATCCTTTGTCTTGTATATTTAGATTGTAAGCTCTTCAGGACAGACTCTGCCTCTTGCTATGCATTTTGCATACTGCCTAGCACAATGTGGCCTTGATATTAACGGGGCTTCTAGGCACTATTGTATTATATAAAAATAAAACAAGCTTAATCCGTCATTTATTAGTGTTACACAGGCTTCTGAAAGGCAAATTTATCTCCATCCATTTAACAGATTATTTTTCCAGCTGTATTGTCCCAAGATTTATTTCATGGATATTAAGGCCAAAATGGACTTTTTTGGTCATCTAATCCCACCTCCTGGATTACACAGGCCAAAGAATATGACAGTGATTCTTGCAGTGGAGGGAACTAAGTACATGAATGTCATCAAACCCAGTAACTTGTTGAACTACACTTTTTATGTTTTTAGAAAGAAATCTGCATTGATTCAAGGGATGGCTGGAGCAAGCCATTAAATAGTCTTCATTTTCATCCTAAAAGTGGGATACATTTGAAAATTACATTTTAGGATATGTATGTCATTAATATTTTAAACTGAGTTAAGGTTGGAGGAGATTTTGGGAAAAGGAATACATGGTCGGATCTCCAACCTTTAACACTTTAGGAAAATCTTTGGTTCACCTTTTCAATATTTTATGCAGTAAGTTTAGGATTGTAATGATGAACATTAAAAAGTTATTGCTTTCATTCTGGCTTGATCAGTAACGTGAGATCAGAAATGTTGAGGAATGGAGGGGGGAATGATCCAATGCCATTTATGACAATCAAACAAATAAGAAATATAGTTACCAGCAACTGTGAACATAACACACTCTGGCCATGTTAGGACGACTTGTGTGTTGAATGCCTTGATCCATTCAATTAATATTATGTGTGAACATTCTTCCACAGATTCTCCTGTCATTGTGATTTTCAACTAGAAATATGCTCCTTGTGGGTGTTATATCGACTCCATTGATATGGTAGCTGATGAAAAATAGTCTTTATAAAATATAATTTGTTCTGGATCTCAAGTTGTTGGCAATGTGTAGACTAGAGACAGAAATCCAATGAAGTAAAAATGAAATACAGCCACAGTAGCTCACTTAGCTGTGTTCTATTGCTTGTATTGTCCCTTCTTCCTCTCTTATGCCATTTCTCCTTTGTTTATGTTTGCTCTTGACTATGGAATTATGTTCTAATGTTTTCCTTTTAGAATGGAGCACACATGTCATTGATCTTTGTAAGCTAAAAAAGATAAATACCTGGCCAGGTGTGTTTTTTGTCTGGCTGGGTTTTTTTTTGTTGGTTTGTTTACTTCAGTTAAGGGTAGACACTTATGAATTTAGGAAAAGGAGAAAGTAGTCCATGGAGGTTACTGTTATATTTTGTTCTGTTGCTTTTGCTCAGTCATTCTACCTTGGAGGCCACTTAGCAGGCCTTCCTAGGCTCTGTATTGCTTCAGACAAGATAAATAATGAGAGGTAGTATGGCTAAATGACAAAACGCTAACCTGTGCTAAAAAATGTAATTTGATTTATATGGTTATTTTCATCTTGGAAAGCTGCCAATATTTCATATATGATTGTAATACTCCATTGGTATTGACTGGCCCATGTATACTACACTGGTGCACTAGGCAATTTCATACCTATTGTGAGATCACACCATGAGTTATTATTTCGATTGGAAAGATTGTCATATTGTTGCAATGACTTGTAGCACCACGGAACACAAGAGCCTGTGCCAAGGGCAGATCTGGGCTCACAAAGCTATTCCGTTTAAATCAATAAAACCTATTGCCATAAGCCTGAAACAAAAGGCTGACAACTGGTGTTGGGGAAAAAAATACATCAAACGCTATTAATGTACAGTAACTCCCCACATAACATCCTCTTGCTTAACGTTGTTTTGATCTTACTTCCCTGCTCAATTACAGAACATGCTTCATTTAAAGTTGTAGAATGCTTTGCTATAACATCATTTGGCTGCACGTTTTTTCCACAGCTTGCAGCCCCCCATCAACTCCCCTATGTCCCCCCATCCCCCCTAGCTTGTGGCATTCAGGAGGGAGGGGGGAAGATCAAGGACTCAGAGTGCAGGCTCCCCCTCCCTCACCTGCCTCCGAATGCCGCAAACCAGGTGATTGCTGCAGGCAGGAGGCAGGGGAGGAAGGGGTGAGCCTGCATGCCAAGTCTTCCCTCCTCCCCCCTTCCTCCTGCCCCCTGAACTTCGCAAGCCAGCTGATTGCTGAGGGCAGGAAGGAGGGGGGAGGAGCGAGGATGCGGCGCACTTCCCTCTCCCTCCCCTGCCTCCTGCCCCCAGCAATCAGCTGGTTCCCTCCCCCTCCCTCTTGCCAGCCACCTGATCGCCGTGGGCATGAGGCAGGGGAGGGAGTGGGAGGAGCGAGGATGCGGTGTGCAGAGTAAAGGGGGAGGAGGAGGAGAAAGAGGTGGCTTAATGGTGGGGGCTTGGGGGAAGGGGTGGTGTGGGCAGGTCGAGGGTTGAGTCCCCTGCCCCTTGTGCTTGCAGAGTAGGGGAAGCTGCTGCAGCTGCTGCACAATGTGCTTCTCCTAGCCTACAGCACCTTCAGCCTCCTTGCCTGCCTCATTGTCTCCAGTGCCAGTGGGCTGTGTCTGTGTGGAGTAAGGCGGGGGCACCTCCTAACCATAGTGCTGTACTGTACTGTATGGCAAAAAAAAATTTTTCCTGGAACCTGACCTCCCCTCCTCCCCCATTTACATTCATTTTTATGGGGAAATTGGATTTGCTTAACCTTGTTTCACTTAAAGTCATATTTTTTCAGGAACATAACTACAACATTAAGTGAGGAGTTACTGTATCTATAGCAGCATCCACAGGTCCAGATAATGACTAGTATATCAATGTGCTGAGTACTAAAAAAAAATACACAGGAAGAAACTATCCCTGTTCTGAAGACTTGCAGAGGAGTTGCAGGGGCTTTCCCAGATATGGTGAATGGCATGGGAAAAAACTAGAGAGCAAAAGGTAGAGCATAAGGGTTCCAAGAAACTGAAAGAGCTGTCAGAGTATTATGCATGAGAGGAAGCATACTAGAAGTCCAGAGGTAAGGCAAGGGCTAGCAATTTGCAAGGCCTTGAAGTTAAGGGCAGGGAGTAAGCACTTGAAGCTGCAATGGTGCAAAAAGTTACTTTCACCACTGCAAATGAACTTGATTTCAAAACTGGGTGAGTGACATCATTACAGAGAATCTACAGAGTAGTTTTGCACTGGCCTAACTACACCACAGTATAGACAAAAAGCCATTAGCTGCTGAAAGAGCTGGAACAGGCAGAAATGAGACGTGAGGAGGACAGAGGAATAAGTTACAGTACAGAGTAATGGCAAAATATATGAATAGGCTGGAAAGGGTGATGTCTGAAACATTATAGTGGTAGAAGTGACAGGGTTTGACAAACGCCTAGATATGAGGGGTGGAATTTGAAAATGACCCGAAGGTCATAAGCTTTAGAGACAGGGAGAATAGTAGAGTAGGAAAGTCTAGCAGGGAAGAAAAGTTTTGTTGTAAGTGCGCTTGGACTGAGGAAGCAGCAGGACATCCATGAGGAGATCTCATGTGAGAAAGGTAGTTGAATGTCCGCGGACAGAGTGGGACGTTTCTAGCACTTGGAGGTTCCCTGGAGCCCATAAGGAGGTATGAAGTACTAAGAGATGGTCCATGCAGTTTATTTGAGAGCCTAGGTCTCTAGGGGTGGAATGCATAACTTGTTATGTAGGGAAGTGAGAGGTAAACCCATCCCCACTTCAGTCCTACCTTAGACAGCATGGTTTATAAGAAAACTATGAGGTGAAACTAAACAACTTTTACCCTTCCCTGCCTGCCTCCCATTAGGTTGGAGCTAGTCTAAGAGGAGCCTAAGATGAGCTAGCCTAAATTGATATTGATCAAAATTTAACTGAATTCTTCAGTATATAAAAGAACTGCCAGCTGGGATCAAGGAAAAAATCTCCCTTCAATGCCCCCACTCATGTGATGCACAATGAATAAGCAAGAACTAGTGCAAAAATTATAAGATATTGCTTTCTCTTTATCATCAGGTATAGAACAATGCTACCAGCATACTACCAGACAAGATGAACCACTGGTCTGCTCTAATATGGCAACTCCATATGTTTCTGAGTGCTTTGCTCCAAGAAATCCCACCTTCATTCTCTTCCTAGACACACACAGACATTTAGCACCATTAACGGCCAAATTATTTGTATAGGATTTTTTTTATACACCTAAATTAAATATCCTTTACCTGTCTAGTCACGATAAAAAAATACATTCTTCAAAGAAAATTACTCATTACTTCATTGTAATACCTGAGCTGTAACAAGACTGAAAATGGAATGAGAACCCTCTGTCTGCTTTCATTTTACAGCCTCAGGTTGAGGTGAGAAGTTTCAGGCAATTTAATAATTCATAAACAGCATATTTAAAGTTCTTAGAGCATTTTGATCAGCTGCTTAAGAATTGCGTGTACAGATACATCTGACTTATGAATTACAACTTTTCAGATACCAAAAGAATTGAAAGGATAGCAGGACTCCTGTGAAAAATATGTGATGTAATTAAAATTGTATCATAATGTATATGCACAAGGGAGTAGAATTAAGATTGTACAACCTTAATTCCTCCTCACCAAACCCCCAGATCTGGCTCCATGAAACGGGCACATGTCTGACACAAAGACCATCTCCACCACTCCACCAAATTTCAAGTCCCTGCTCTGAAACATTAGGGGCACTACAGCTTCTCAAAGAAAAGGTTCCATAATTTTTTTAACATGAGCCTCATATTGGGAAATGGCTGAAACATTGTGGCAAAAATTTTCCAAGAGAAATTCAGCCTGAGGAAAACACACAGCATGGAAAATTTCAGTCCCCAAAATTAAAATTTGGCAAAGTTATCAGCAACTGAAAATATATCTTATAATGGGAAGTGTGTGGCAACCTTAATAATAGGTGGTAACACCTGTTCTCTCTAGAATATATTGCTTTAAAAAATCATTTAAAATACTTGATGGATGCTAATGAGCAAAATGCCCCTCACCAAACATAAAAACCTTAAACATTACAGTACTCATGCTTATGCTGCCTTAGCCACCACATATCACCACCACTGCCAGATTCTGCATCTCCATCCCTAATTCACTTTCAGCTCCAACACATGAGAAAAGACAATACAGAAAATACATACACATATGCCATAGTTCAGCACTAGTGGTCATTGTGGTAATACCCTCGGTTGAGAGGTGTTAGAACAGCAGAGACTCAGAAGTAGGGGAGGGATCCATCTTTCTGCTCGACATTGTGCTGCCCATCCTCCTGTGTGAGGATGTGGCAGGGCATAGTCACTAGAGCTGGTCAAAAAATTAATTTGTGACCTGATTTCTGGAACAGCCTTCCAAGGGGAGCAGTGGGGGCAAAAGACACATCTGGCTTCAAGATTAAGTTTTGATAAGTTTATGGAGGGGGTGTATGATGGGCTAGCCTAATTTTGGCAATTAATTGATCTTTGACTATTAGCGGTAAATATGCCCAATGACCTGTGATGAGATGTTAGATGGGGTAGGATCTGAGTTACTACAGAGAATTCTTTCCTAGGTGTCTGGCTGGTGAGTCTTGCCCACATGCTCAGGGTTTAGCTGATCACCATATTTGGGGTCAGGAAGGAATTTTCCTCCAGGGCAGAATGGCAGAGGCGCTGGGGGTTCTTCACCTTCCTCTGCAGCATGTGGCACAAGTCACTTGTTGAGGATTCTCTGTACCTTGAAGTCTTCAAACCCATGATTTGAGGACTTCAATGGCTCAGACATAGAGTAGGGATTTGTTGAGGGAGTGGGTGGGTGAGATTCTGTGGCCTGCATTGTGCAGGAGGTCAGACTAGATGATCATAAAAATCCCTTCTGACTTTAAAGTATAAAGTCTATGATTTTTCACAAAAATTATCACCATTTTGACACAATCTGGTAGCCACTTTCTGCTGGCTGACATGCAACTCCTCATAAAAAACTAGATGGTTTAAGGCAGACAGTGGGAGAAGCCACATGATCAGAAGCACATGCACTCTGAAAACTCTTAGCAATATACAATTGAACCAAGGAGCAGAGCAAGCTGAGCCACGGGCTGTTCACCATTCCCAGAATGGGGGTGTTGCTGTGCACAGAGACAATATGGGGTGATATTATGTGGAGAACTAGAGTAGCAGGATTTGCTGAGAATTCCCTTCCCCACACTAGCCCTGCAAGACCTGAATTAGGCTAGGTGGGCCCAATCAACTAATTAGGCTGCAAGGGAAATTTAGGCTGGAAGCAGCTGATTAGAGGAACAAACTCATCTGTGCAGGAAAAGGTGGGGCCTGTATAAAGTCAGGTAGCTTGCCCTAGCAAATAGGTTGCTGCAGGGAAGTAGGCTGCAGTCATTCTCTGAATGGCAGGAGTTGGTGACTGGTAAACCTAGAAAGGGGGAAAGCTGGATATGTAGGAAGAAGCCCAGGGAACCAGCAACAAGAGGTGATAACTGCTTGTCAGAAGGTTCCCTGGACTGGAACTCAGTGTAGCAGGCAGGTTTGGGTTCCCCTATTAGCCACTGTAGGGTGGTAAGGATGTTGAAGGCACCAGCCAGACAGCAGGCTTAGAAAGACACTGAATTTCCCAGAAGGGTAGGACTTTAGTGACTTGGCTGGAGGGCCAAGTCACAGAGGAAGCTGCAGACCCAGGAGTGAGCAGGGCAACAGAGCAAGATAAAATCAGAGATGACAACACTGGAGGGAGAGTGTGAGCTAATACCCAGGCCAAGCATGAAGTGCTGTTTGCAGTCAGTGGATCCTGTGATACTTTCACTTTTTTCCTAGAAAGTTGGCTTCTGTTTGCTATGAAAAATAATTAAAGTGTATGCTGTTACTTTGGCGTGCTACCCAGAATCTGCAGCTCTCAGATTGTTTTGGGTTCCACAGTTACCTTCCTACAATACTTCAAAATAACCATGGATCTCTTACATTTCATCTTAACTCTGAATTTCCTGGCTCTTTCATATTTGGGTTTTTAAAACTAGAATGTTATTGGAAGCTTGCTTACTCTTATCTTACTGATATTTGTTCTCCACATTAGTATTGCTACCCCCAAACTTTTCAAAAACGCCATGAATGGCTTAAGTCAGAATTTTGTATCACTATTTTTGTTTTGATTTTATTTTGCTTTCTGGCTTTTGAGCCCTTAGGATACACTGCCACCACATTTTTGTGCTTCTCTTTGCAAATGAGGGCCAGTATTCATTTTTAAAATGAAAGCTGAGATTTTTATCTTTTTGACTGATTCTGAGAGCTACAGCCTTGAGGAAAACGCCAATTATCACAAGACTCACCAGAAAATCCTGAGTTGGCAACATCACAACCTAAACTTTAGCTTAACTAGGTGCAGTTGGTGGGGTTGGAGAGGGGGATAGATTAATATCTCGTGAAACATGCATTAGTTATTTGTGAAGAAATGTCTAGCTACTTTGCCTCAATTCAAACTGATGTTGTGACACAGCAAGCACTGTATTTTTGTTTGTAAAGCATGGGAGCTTTTTGGGGGCGGGGGAGGAGCTGTACCATAGACTCTCTAATAAAACATATATTTAGCTATAAAAGAGAGAGGGCAGAGAAGGGTTCAGGGTGGTGATATTTGACATCATGTATTCCTTCTGCCTTCAGTTCTACCTGTTCTTTGTTGTCTAACTGATGTATCTTCTCTGCTGCATTATGATACTCCTACAAGTTAAGGAGTGTTTTTAGGCTCCCTATGTAATAGTGAGGTAGAATCCTCATCCATACAGCCAGTGGTGGTGAAGACATTTCACAAACAGACAGAGCCCCTCCTGCTTGGGAGTTGAGGGGAGGGGTGGGTTAGTCATGTCCATGGCATTATGCCCCGTTGGAGTACCATGGCACATAACTGGAATGCAAGTAAAATGGTGATACAGCTGTCCCTCTACTCTCTCCTTGATGGCCAGTTTCCAGCATAAAACTGTATGGGGAGACTTTGGCAAACCAGTAAAGTGCCTGAAACCACAATGGCTTATTGTTAAAGACAGCCTACTCAGCAAGCTGTTAAAAGCAAGGCTCAGCTTGACCAAGGCGGGAGGGGGGTTTAGGGTGCCACCGAAAGGGCAGCTTGACCCCGTGTCCTTCCTGATAAGAATTGTGTTGAAGTTGCTGATACATGCATTTTAAAAGAGTAGGACGTGCCCCAGGAATGTCTATTGAGGTCTCAAAGCTGCAAGTTCTGGAAAAACCCACACCTGGTTAATCAATAATCAGAAGGAACCTCTTGCTTGAAACTGCTTACTTCACAAAGTTTCTTTAAGGGACATGTCATTCTATTACTAATGTATAAATAAGGGGACTTGTTTGGGGACTCTTCGGGACTGGTCTCTCCCTCTGGATGCATCTTCTGTTCCCCAGCAGCAGATGGGCTGCCGCTCTGTCACTCAAAAGCCACGCTCAACTTCAGTAATAATTGTGAGTCGGGGGTGTTTTACTAATCTTGTTGCGTACGTGTGTAAGTGCTGGAGACTAGTAAAGTTTAACTTTGAGTGAAATCACTCTTATGTTTTCCTGTTTGTGCCAGCCATCTATGGGTCGCACGGCCATGTCTCCCCTGATTTATTTCCTGACACCTCCTCGCACAGAGTAAAAGTTACCAAGAGCTTTGGGTTGAAAGAACACCAGGTAACTAGGCAAACTTGCAGAACAGCTCCAGGGGAGCCATATTATCAGGGAACAGCTACAGTGGGCCCTAGAGCTGGTGTGGAGCCACAAGGCTGCCCTGTGATGCTTCTAATCACCAGTGGATTTTAGAACTATAGGGCTTCAATGGTATCCTTCTGCTTTTCCCACAGGGATGAGGGGGAAACTTCTTCCCCTTCACAGACATTAGTGGGCTCTCTATCACTCTCACACAGAGGAGTTAAGTGGAAGCTCACCAAGTTTTCCTTGCCTTTGGTTCATTGTGTGTATTATAATATGATACAATCTGTCCCAAAGCCACTGAAAACACAAAAGCATTTCCCTTTTATCAAGTCCCTTATGATTACATTTTAAATGTTCTTTCTCTTGCCTTTAGTTCAGGAAACTAAGCAATTGTTCCTATTCAGTATTCATATACTAGAAGCTTCAGGTCTGGTAAGAATTAGATTAGTTAATGGTAGGTGGAAGGACCACCTGGCCGATGCTGTTAGAGAGCATGAGGTGCACCATTAAACAGGCAGATGAAACAGGTCAGATTTAATTGCAAGAGCTACATTGGTGCAGAAGCAACTAGGCAGCAGGTGCTCAAGCATTGCCATAAAATTTAGCATCGCAAACATCTGCTTATGCGGCCTATACATAATGCTGGCCATGTATTTAACTCTTAAAACTTGTATTGCTGAAGTATTACAATATTAACTTGGAATGTTTGCCTAATTGGAACACATGGAAAGTACTCTAAGAATTGTTTTGATATAAAAATATTATGGCAGCAGTCTTGATAAAGTCTGGGACGAAGCCTTAAAAATGCCTCTGTTTCTGCTTGTAAACACTGTATCAATAATTCTATTTAATCCTGTAAGAGGGTGGGGTATTAGTGGATATGTCGGTTGACTTTGACTAATGGCCAATGTCCATACAAAACAATAAACTGTGATCTGACTTCTCATTCACCACTCAAAAAAAAAATCAAAACCCTCCTGTCAGAGAGCAACACAATAGCATCAGTTGCCAAACAAGAACAGACGTCACTTTAATAAGCTGAGGGAGAGATCCATAATTCACATCCAAGTTCTTATCTCTGCTTGCCTCTTTCTCTAACAAGGTTTAGGAGTCCAGCTACCACTCCTGAATATCAACTACAGCTAGGCAGAGAAGGCTCAGCCCCTTTGTCTATGTTCAGATAAAGTGCAATCTTGCTTGTCCGGATGAATTTACATGTAATGACCTAATGACAAAGCAGAACTATTTGCTGGAGGTCAAATACCGGGCACCTCAAGACAAACAAACACAGAGTCAGGAAATAAATATAATCTCAGCACAAATTGCTACACTTAAATGTAATTTCTGCACAAAATTGCTTCATTGAGCTGTGCATCACCAGTGAAGGTAAATGTTCAGAAACTCTCATGGAAAAATCTGATAGAATGTATTAAAGATGAAGCAACCAGGTCTCCATGAAAGTTGCACTTAAAAGTCTATGGAATTGAACAGAGAATGACATCCCTGCTATCAAATTCTATAGACACTAAAAATTCTATAGGGAAAAATACTATTCTGTAAAATTCCTCAGGACTCTTCTGTAATGGAACAGTTATTTAGGTAACTGTCCAACTCAAAGCACAGAGGACAAGAAGTGATCATAGTGGGAAAATCCCTGTGCACATCTCTGAGATTAGTCCCATCATCTAGTTAGATTATATTTACATGAATTCTATACTGTCTTTGGAAAGAAGAACAAAGGCAGTGTTAATTTTTTTTAAAAGATGCATCAAGTACTCTGATCTGATCTGGGAATTCAGTGTCATGAGAGTGCTTCTCAGTCACAAACTACTAACACATTATTAGTGTGCTTTTGGACTGTCAGACTATAAAAGTTACTATAAATAAATGCATGGGACAGAGAAGAAAACATTAGTAATTTTTTTCCCTCTCTGCACATTTTCTTCACTGTCTCAGGAGCATTTCCCAGTCTAGGTTATTGGAGTGAAGTATAGTCAAGGATCTGTTTGTTCCAAAAATATTCAGGACTGTTTTTTATGCTGACTGTGTTTTGCAATATAGCCACTGTCACTCTTCTTATTCTTTACCTTTTAATGTACTTAAACACATATGAAAGGGAAAAAAAACTTCTATCTACCATACTGTCAACCCCACCCTAAGTGGCAGCAGATTTTGCTGCCTTTCAGGTCTGTTTCCCATTGGAGGGGAAATCATTGTTAACAATGGTAAGCATATCTTGACATGAGTAATTGAACATGGCAGAGGCCTTATTTTTTGGGAGACAGGATTAGGAAGGTAAATGGATGATCATTCTGAAGACAGAATGTCTGTATTAGCTAAGATAAGGGGAACACCTGGGAACTATTGACAATGAACTCGTTTAGTCAGGAATGTAAAGATGAGGTAAAGAGTAAGTTGGACTGTGTACAGCCTGCTGTACATATACATTGGTTGCTGCAAAGTAACCAAGCCAATCCCAAAATGTGTATATACAATCTATACATTAGATTGTATTAAGGGAAGAAGTATGGGTATTTGCTGTATGCCAAATAAAGAAACCCAAGTGGTGAGACTGAGGGGAAGAGGTCTGGGGGACACCCTGCCAAAATTGGTTCTGATACCCTAAATGTTGATCCAACTCTTATTTCTATGTGACTGTTTTCTGAGGCCTCCAAATCCCGTTTTAGTTCCTTCTGAGAAGCCACTACATCCTGCTTTAGGTTCTTCACATCTTGCAGTTCCTTCTGGGCAGTTTTAGTACTGCTTGGGCAGAGCTGATTTCTGCAAGCACCTCCTGCTCTATGTTTCAGCTCAGGGATTCCAGTTCATAATTTTTCTCCTTGGAAACTCAGTCCTACTCTCAGTGCCAGCAAAGAGAACTACCTCTTGGAGGTCAGAAATTTTAGGGGGAAAGTGAGAATTGATAAAAGCCAAGCAAAGTTGGACCTTGCAAAGGAAATTAAAACCAATAGTAATTTTTTTTCCATATCACTAAAAAGGAAAGAAGCGGGACCTCTAAACACTGAAGATGCAGTGGAAATTAAAGTTAATCTAGGTATGGCCCATCATCTAAACAAATATTTTGCTTCAGTTTTTGATCAGAGTAATAAAGAGCTGAGCTTGTGGGGGGTGGCAGGGTGGCTAATGGAAATGAGGATATGAAAGTAGAAAATAACATATCCAGGGTGGAAGTCAAACTCAAACAGTTTAATGGGACCAAATCAGGCGGGGTGGGTGGGGAGGGAGAGGGCTAGATAATCTCTACCCAAGAATATTGAAGGCACATGAAATTGCAGGCCCAATAGCAAGCATTTTTAATGAAGCCCTACAATTGGGGGTTGCACTTTGACTGGAGAACTGCTAATATAGGAACTATTTTTAAGGGGCGGAGTGATCAAGGAAACCACAGGCCTGTTAGTTTGACCTCAACTGTATGAAAGGTCTTGGAACAAATTTTGAAAGAGAAAGTAAATAAGGACCTACAGGTACATGGGATAAAATACAACATGGTTTACAATAGGTTTGCCAGACCAATCTGATCTCTTCTTCAAACTGCCTGCCCCCTTTTTTTTTAAAACAAAGGAAATGCAATAGATCTAATCTATCTGAATTTCAATAAGGCATTTGATACAAATTTCACCTGGGAAATTATTATTTAAATTGGACAAGTGGATTAATATGAGAATTGAAGCGAAGGTATGGAACTGGTTAGAGGGGTGACTAAAATAGTTCATACTGAAGGGTGAAGTGTCCTGTTGGAGGGAGGTTACTAATGAGGTCCCTCATGGACTGGTCTTGGAACCAGTTTTATTTAACACTTTTCTAGATAACCTTGATACACAAAGTGGGAGTGTGCTAAAACAATTTGTTGAGGACACAAAGTTGAGAGGTACTGCCAGAACAGAGGAGGACTGGAATATCATACAAGAAGATTTGGATGACCTTGAAAACTGGAGTAATAGAAATGGGATGAAATTTAACAGAGTAAAGTGGAAGCTCATGAACTTATGGACCCAATGTATAGCAAAAAAAATTGTTTTAGTCCATATCAGTTGGCAAAAACTAATGCAGTCTTGGATATATCAGGTGAGGTATTTCCAGTAGAGAGAGGCATTACTATTGCTATTTATTACCATTATAAAAGATACTGGTGAGACAGCATCTGAAATACAGTGTGCAGTTCTGGTCTCATGTCTAAGATGAATTAAAACTGGAACAGATTCAGGTAAGGGCTATTAGGATTAGAATGGAAAAGCTATGAGGGGCGATTTAAGGAACTTGACTTGTTTAGCTTAACCAAATAAAGGTGCTGAGAAGATATTTTGCTCTCTATAAATCAGAGGGATAAACAGGGAGGAAGAGATGCTATATAAGGGCCAATATTGGCACAAGAACAAATGGATGTAAACTGGCCATCAGTAAGTTTAGGCTTGAAATTAGATGGTTTCTAACCATCAGAGGAGTGAATTCTGGAACAGCCTTCCAAGGGGAGCAGTGTGGGGCAAAAAACAACTTATTTCAACACTGAGCTTGATAAACTTGCCTACAAAGACGTGGCCCATCTACAACTGCTAGTAGCAAATATCTCCAACAGCCAAAAATGGGACACTAGATGGGGAGGGCTCAGTTAATGCAGTGCATTATGTTCAAAGTGTCTGGATATGCTCAGGGTCTCATGGATATGCTCAGAGTCTAACTCATCACCATATTTGTAGCCAAGAAACAATTTCTCCCTAGGTCAGATAGCAAGAGACCCTAGGACTCTCTTACCTTCCTCTGCAGTGTTGGGCATGGGTTCCTTGCTGGTTTAAACTAGAGTAAATGGTGGAGTCTCTGTAACTTGAAGTCTTTAAATCATGATTTGAGAACTTCAGTAACTCAGCCTGAGATTATGGGTCTATTATAGGAGTGGATGGGGTTAGCTTCTGTGGCTTGCAGTGTGCAGGATGTCAGATTAGATGATCATAATGATCCCTTCTGAGCTTCAAGTCTGAGTCATGGTTCTGCCAAGTGGTTATAGATTTCAGGGTCTTGCAGGTAAGCTTCCAGTTGAAGGAGAAATAAATTGTGGAATCTGGGCATTTTCTTAGTGTAACGTGTTTTATTTTTACCAGTCCTTGAACTGAGGTGGTCAAATACCATGCAGGCAATACTTCCTTTCAGGAATGTCAGCCATAACACCAATGCCAGGTTTCCAGGGAGCAACTGTGCCCCAATAATTGACGTACTAGATAAATAAAGTAGACAGCAAACTCTCCTGTTTGCAACACCATCTCAAAAAAATAGTGCCACTGAACATACAGCATTTCTCCAAGACTGAACCTTGCTCATAGCCAAAAAAAGCTTGTTATAATGTGTAACATCAGCAGCTGGTGACTTCTGCCATAGCAATATTAATCCTTGTAACATAATTAAAATTCCTTCAGAGAATACTGAAAACAAGCCTAACTTTGCTAAGCACTCTCAATTCAGTTTACCTCACTGGGAGATAAGGGTATATAACATCACTCAGGATGGGACCCTGAGGGTATTAAGCAGTGTTGGAGAGCAATAATAGTTCAGGGTCCTTCACCCTTCTTTTATACAGTGTTGTACATGTGAACAGATGTATTTGCTGTGGGTTGAAATTCACCACAGAAGATCTCAGAACAGGTGTGACAAAGATATGCACATCTTTATGAATGAGATTATTTGTCCCTAATATCAGGCCTGTATTCTTGCACATCACACCTTGCTTTCTAAAGCAGTTTTTCAATGTAAGTCATTGACTTTAGTAAGCAGATCTGCTCACCCTGCTTTTCTTGTACCCCACCTACATATTCTTTCATTTTAAGTCCCTCTGACCTCTGCTTTGCTCAGTCGTCATGATTTTATGTATTTGTCCTGCCTGGAAGCATTAGCTCTGATGCTGAATCTAACTCATTATCTGCATTTGAAGAGAAAGGTCTCATGTTTTCTATGAATTTCCTCTTAATTTTATTTCTGATCTATATAACGTGAATTGACAGATTAAAGGCTATTTTATACACATATATGCACAGAGACAAATATTTATGTTAAAGTTCATTCCCACTGCTATTAACATTATAGGCTGCAACAGAAATGCTGGAGGAGGCTTTGATTTTGTGTGGTTTTAATGCATTATAACCAAGGTTAGCAATGTCTGTGATCAGAAGCAGTAAGCCTGTAATTAAAGGTGTGGATTATAATGAGACAAAATAGGTGAAGAAAAGGCTGGAAGTTAAACCAAGGTCACTCAAGCAGCAGACAATTGGTGTGCAGTGAGGCTGAATACCAAGCAAACAACTGTTTCCCCTAGTTTGCAAGATCTTACAGCCGTTAGAACAATCATACAGGATTGAGGGAAACAATGAGCAGGTCCACACATGCCCACACCTATGTATACACACAGAGCAGGTGGAAAGTGTTACCTTTTTAGCTTGCATTGATCAAACTTAAAAATTCTGTGAGCCAAAGGAAAAAAAAGACTGGCATATCACGACCTCTGTACAGATCATTAATGACAAATAGCTCATGGGACAGCAAACCTTGATCTAGATACAAGGACATAGCTATTGGTCTCAAAATCAAGGGAAGCTGCATACAGCAGATAGGTTGAATTCCACTTCAAGTTATTTAAAATATTGAGTCCTCGAAAGCTATCAGTTATGTCCAGTCTGAGGAGGAGAGTCTTATCAGCTTTCCTGTGCATGTGTGTTCATGTGCGCAGAATAATTTAGAAAGGTTTGGCACATTAAAACCGTAGGCCCTCTGGGGCTAGGGGACGGGCCTGTATGCACATTTCTCTTTTAATCAGAAATCTGATACCTAAGGCAATTAATTGTTTGGGACTTATTTGACAGGTGGTCCAGGACAGTGTGGGCGTGGCCAGTTTATAAGGCGTGCTGTATTAGATGGAGTACATAAGGCTATTAATTGCGGAGCCCCAAGTCATATTTACAACAATCAGCAAATGACTTGTAAAACTTTTGTGATAACTGGTTTTAGAGTTTTTTCCTCTTTTTGCAGTGTCCGCATTGAATCCCACATGGCATTGGGGTGGGGGAGGTGTACTTTTGAAAATGGCAGGAGTCTCACCCTGAACAGAAGCACACCAAAACCCTGGTTTATATTAATAACTTAATAGGGCCTTAAACCAGAAATCCCCTCCATCCATATATTAACAAAAATGGTAGCAGAAATGTAACAGCTCCAGCTTTGGTGCTAGTTCTGCTGCTGGATGCTCCCCAGGGCCTTCAAAAACAGCTCTTCTGAGTGAAGACCTAGGCTGTGCTTAGCTGCTCTGGCATCATAGTCTCTTTGGTTACCAGCTGCAACACCAGAGTCAGTTCTTGCCCTTCATCCTGCAGCTGGCTCTCCTCTGAAGGTGACTGTGACTAGGAGGTTATAAGGTATCATCCCTGCTCAGCAGATTGTCGTGTTTTATTGAGGGCTCAGTGCCTGTTCTAAATACTCAATAGAATTCTTCATTAAAGAGGCAAGACAGGGAGTTCCCAGTGGTGCCATTAGCATTTTTAACTTTGTGGTAGTCTGTCTTCAGCCACTTAATTCACTCTCTGCGTGGTTCTGTCAGGTCACTTCCCAACACCACCAGTCGGTCAGATATAGTTTTGTAGACATGATCATTTCTTGTGCTCTTACTGAAGCTGAACATCTTGATCACCTCACACCAGAGGTTAATCAGAATTTGGCTGCTCTCTGGCCAGCTAGCAGCCCACTTGGTGCAGGACTTCCTAATACTGGCCATGCTAATAAACATGAAGGTAGCCTGTGTTTCCCTGATGCGCAGGCTGTATGGAAATGAAGGGCTACCAGGGTAGGGTCAGAATGTACATTCTACCTGCAGCCCATTCATTGCTCACCCTTTGTGGAGCCCACTGAATCGTTCTTCCCCATAAGAAGGGGAGAGCTACACACTGAGATAGGAAGATTAGGCATAAAGTTAGTTTCAGGGCTGGCTTTTAATGCACTCTTTGAGCAGGAGCGGCGCCAGGATTTTTGGCACCCTAGGCGGGGGTCCTTCCGCGCTCCTGGTCGTTGGCAGCAATTCTGCAGCGGGGGGGTCCGTCTGCGCTCCCAGTCTTCGGGGCACTTCGGCGGCAGGTCCTGGAGCGAGTGAAGGACCCGACGCAGAATTGCCGCTGACAACTCAGAGTGCGGAAGGACCCCTCGCCGCCAAAATGCCGCCCCCCCCAAATCCTGGTGCCCTAGGCAACAGCCTAGGTCGCCTAAATGGAAGCGCCAGCCCTGCTCTTGAGCATATAATTCTTTTGAATAATAGGGTGTGTCATTGTTATAATAACATAACACAGGGCATAGGGACACCCCTTGGGTGATGTTAAAGGGGGGGCACGGTCTGCTTTGTAGAGAGGATAAAGAAATGTGTTAATAAGTAACACTTTTTGTCTTGAATTCTGATAACTCAATATTGAAATCAGATTTGTTTTGGAAAAATAAGTAAATCTCTTTTAAGACAGATATTTTCTTAATTATCATATTAGTATTTACTTTAATGGCATAAACAAGGATAAGAATTTCTGCAGTGACAGGACAATCAGTAGAGTCAGTTCTGCTGTGAGTTCTGTTCCATAATGTTTTACAGCAGTGGCACAATGCCAAGCGCCAGCTTGTTGATCTATATAAAAATCCTTTGCAGCCAGATGCAAACCACAAATAACCTTCTACAATGGCTGGTATCTGAAAGGCAAACAATTGCATTGGAATCTGATGCTTCCCATCACTTTCAGGTAATATGTACATTGAGGTCTTGGCAGCTTAATTTGACAATTAGATTTTCATGTGAATCTGAGGACCACATTCACCCAGCCAGCTCTTACATGGATTTACACTAGTGGACCTTCATTGACACCATCTAGGAGTTTACATTGCTGTGAACTCTAAGAAAACAAATATTTCACTGTTGCAACAATGTCCTATTTTTAAATACCCTTTTCTGTATTCTACCAGTTTGCCTTTAATTTAAAGAAAAAATAATGTTTTAATAATTGTGAAAGATGCTGGATTAATAACTCCAAAGACCAAAGTCAGATCCAGAATGGTGGTTTCTGTGCTTATCAAAATAACTTGCCAGTTTCTGTCTGCTATGAATCTGGGGGATGAGAAGGAACCACTTTTAGATGTTTAGCTGAATTTTTGTGATCTGGCCATTTGTCTACTGAGATCATCAGTTTATTTCAAAAAGGCTATATGAGTAGTCATCAGATACTGACTTTGGGTCACCACTGACTTAAAGGCAAAAGGCTTACCATCCAATTTCTAATCCACTGATGAGCGAGTCAGTTCCCAGCTATTACTGGGTTTTCTTTTTTTTGTTGTTGACTGTAATCAGGACTTTATTTCAAGGCATCAGGTGCCTGTGCTTTCCATGGTGCTAGTTCCTTTATTCAATAGGTTACTCAAAGTTTATGCCTTAAGCAGATTTAATATTTTACAAGTTTACATTGATTTTTGCATTTGTACTACTAAAAATAAAATTTCAATCATTCCACAATGGAAATCGTACCCCTTTGTCTGAGGTAAAATGAAAAGTTAATATCTTCCTCTAGGCTGTTTTCTAACTGGAGTTGCCAAATCCTTCCCAGACTGAATCTGATTTAACCTCTACTCAACCTTTCTTTGCATTTATCTGTGAGCATGGGAGAAACCTGTTAAACTTGGAAGTTGAATGGGTTAGCTCAGGGGATGTGCACAATTGAAAGTGGTGTCTTAATGTCATCACAGTTCTGCTGTGGAACTGCAGGTTTCCTGTGTGACATGATTACACTGGAAAAAACACAGTGGAATGAACATTTTTTATAGCGACAGTTCTGAAATGCTTCCATCTTGAAACTATAGGAGTGTAATATGCTTTCATAATTCCAGCTATTGAATCATAGCTCTCTCCAGAAACTTGTCACCGTGGACTTCTCAAGCTGTTAAACACTGAATCTTGGAGTGAACCATTATGCCAATCTTTGACATTATCCCTGCCTAATTATCACCTTGGTGAAATGACTGGTCAAATTCTAAATGACAATCCAACCAGGGCAGCTCTGTTTTTAGTGTGAGCAGAAGCAGCTCATTCTGTGCACACCCCCTTCTGTTCTGTTTCCATGCATTCCCCAGCTGATGAATCAACAGATCTCTCTAACACTATCTAAAATGGAAGTTAGTGTACATCATTGATCATTCCTCCATTGCTTTTTCCCCAGGATTACCTTCCACTGTCCTGGCAAACTATCAGAAGTTATCAAACTGAACAACTGAACAGCCTTAACTAACACACACACACACTCAGGCCACATCTACACTACAGCATAAAATCGAAATTATTAAAACCGGTTTTATAAAACTGGTTTTATAAAATCGATTTTACGCGTCCACACTAGGGCACATTAATTCGGTGGTGTGCGTCCATGGTCCTAGGCTACCATCGATTTCCGGAGCGGTGCACTCTGGGTAGCTCAGTAAAAGAATGAGACCAATAACTTCGATTTCCGTCCACACTAACCCTAAATCGATATAGTAATATCGATTTTAGGGTTACTCCTCTCGTTGGGGAGGAGTACAGAAATCGATTTTAAGAGCCCTTAAAATCGATTTAAAGTGCCTTGTAGTGTGGACGGTTACAGGGTTAAATCGATTTAACACTGTTTAAATCGATGTAACGCTGTAGTGTGGACGAGGCCACACACACACACACACTACTGTTTCCTCTGCTTTTTCAAGAGCACAAAAAAGGGAAAAAGAGAACAAAGGCTATTGCAACAGCTAATATTTTCCAACCTCACCTTCCCTGCCCTTTATGCTTTGTGTTTTTTTTAAATAAGCTTTCCAAAAAACAAATGGTATGATGTAGTCTATAAGGTTAATTATCTTAGACTGTGGCAAATGAACACTGATCTTGTGATACCTTCCAAATTGATTACATCTTTGGAATTAGTTTTATGTGACAAATTCACGATTTAGCTTTCTTTCATGCTTATTCCAGCCTGTCATAATCTCATCTCACAAATCTTACTCTCAGCTGATTCAATGATTTAAAATAACCTTTGTGATAAGAGGCCCAAAAGTGTCTAATTAGACTATTTGCCAAAAAAGTGTTCCATGGATAATTAATCATGTCAGCTTAATACAGTATGATTGACTTACAGAGAGGACAGAAGGGACATAAAGATGTTACCTCTCAGGAAAAGTCTTTGAGACTGGTGACTGCACAGAGGAGAAAAAAAGCAAACAAATCTTTCTATGGCCCAATAAAATTCTTGACCCATATGTTTGGCTTGCAATAAAATTTTTAATTCATAATTCTGTATTCTCCCATTCAACATTTTCCAGTTTACTACCTTAGCAAATTTGACTCAACCAGCAATGTTCTGGTTTGTTCCAGCTACAGATTTTTCAAGGTTGTCTTGCCATTGATTTGTTTCCTATGCCTGAATTCAGTTGCCTTTATAAAATGCAGGCCACATTGATTTGAACTTGATGAATTTCCCTGAGACATGAGTTCACATTTGAAATGTGCTCTTGCAGCTGCTCTGGGACTCCCATGTCACTTTCTCTCTTAGAGAAGTGAACTTCTGATGCATGGTAAAAATGGGCTTTGATCAGCTTCAGAGCCTGCATAGAAATATCATTGCTATTCTCTAGAATTAGGGAAATGTCAAAATGGGTCATGTAACTGAAAGGTGAAATGAGTCAGAAGGTTGAGCTTTCACCTTGCCGTTCCCCAGGCCATCATTCCTAGAATGAAAGTCACTGCTAGAATTGACTGTTGCTGACAAAGTACTGAGGGGAAGCTCAAGTCTTGCCCTCCCATAGATACAGGGGTTGCACTTTTGGGGATGCCAGTTGCTTACATTCTAGACAATTCATTCAGTACATTTGCTGCAGCATTGCTAGTTCTTTAGGGGTGGAATTCATTCAAACAAGGAAATATGCTGTGCGGAGAGAGAGAGAGGGTCCATAAAATCACCCTACCCTCAAGTCCAAACAATTATTACAACTAGATTTATTTGTGTGTTTTTTTTAAATAAGCTTTCCAAAAAACAAATGGTATGATGTAGATTCATCTTCTGCTAGGATGCTGATGGGAATACAGCTCATGTCTTCACTGACTGAAAGTTGTTACCCCCTGATGCTTAACATGCAATTCAGACCAGTAAGAGGTTGTCACCACTTGTATTTTAACCTTGAGTGCCCCAAAATGCTTCAGCTACTTGTGGCTCTCTGCCTGGGACATACACAGTCCACACGCACGTCATGTTCTGTATGCAGTACATCCTGATTCACCTACTCTGAATCCAACAGCCTGCCAGCAGTTATCAGAGGGACACTTGTTTTGTCTGTACCAGACATTGATTAATGTTAGCAGGTGACCCCAACAAATCTGCAGTCCAGAACTTGCCCAGACACATGTGCTCTGATATATCCAACCCTCTCCAGCAACGTTCAGAGGAATAAGATCTGTTTCCCCCATTCAAGGGGGGACAACCCACCAATTTGCTACATTAACTGTGGCTGACATTTATTTCAGTACAAACACAGCACTGTTGGTTTAGATTAATTAACAGAAAGATAGAATTCTGAGTGAGTTCAAGTATAAGAGTTTGAAAAGGTTATAAGCAAATAAAAGTGAAAATATGCATCTAAAACTTAATCTCACAAGGGTTGGTTCAAGGATTTGCTCAAGAGGGCTTTTCTCACCTGAGCTTCCAGCAAGATGATGGCTGACACTCCTTCTCAGAATTTCTTCTAGAGACCCAAAGGTGCAGGTTCCTTTGTCTTGGGTGAAGGAGAGAACTAGGGGGTCTTCTGCCCCTCTTTTATAGTTCAGTGAACCTTTGAAATGGATTCTTCTGAATGTTACTTCTCAAAGTAAAGTTTATTCAAGCAGTAAGGACGGCGTCATGAAGTGTGATGAAGGAGGCTCCATGCTCTTTTTGCCTCCTACTTCTATTTGCTAAAGTGCAAATTGTTGGATTTTTCTGCAATCTCCTCCCCTGCTGTCTTGATGGTGGTTTACCATTTGCCTGTTTAACAGGACTGTCTAGTTCTGAACAATTAACTTCATACAGGTGGAATTCATAACTTGTTGCTACACACTTTTCACTGACATTATTGATCAATGAGTTATTAGTTTTCAGACAATACCTCACAAGGTATATTTTGAATAAAGATTATTACAGTTGTGTGTGTGAAGGGGGAGAGTACAGGGTGCTTTGAGTCACAGGGCAGTAGACTATTTCCTAATGCCCCACAATAAATACTTACTGCCACTCCATTGGGCGATCTGAACAGACACTGAGGCTCAGCTGCCCCCTCCTTCCTCATGGTCACCTGGTGAAAATTTAGGCACACTAGTTAGGATAACTTATGAAAGCTGGCATGACTACTTTGACCACCCATATTTAGGCACAGAGTACTTCAGTCTTAAGCACTGCCAATCTAGCCTCTGTTACTGGAACTAAATTTACTTTAAAAGTACCAAATTTTAATTGACAAATATTCATGACAAACTTCAATTTCAAATGTAAAATATTGCACATTTTAACTGACAAAACAGATTGGTTTTTATTCTCCCTCTTTCTGAAGGTGCATGAACACATGATTATTACTTAAATGTTCCCCTCTGCCTGCCTCTGATCCCCCTGTTTGAACTTGTATAACTTTCTATTTGTGACATCAAAAGTAGTTGCCATGGAAATGATTGCAGCATTAGATACCGAGGAAGGGTCAGGGATCTCTTCAAGTAGGAAAGGATTCTGCATATACAGATGGGCTGTGTTGTAAACAGCACGGAAAGAAAACTACTCAAAACCTAAGGTGTAGGGAGCAGAGTTTTTTATTTAGAGTGTTTATCTAGATTTTTCTTTGGTTCATCCGCTGCTACTTAAATAATATTTTCAGTTATTTCCCAGAAAAGGCTGGACTAGCCTGTGTCTAGATATCTACCTGGGATGCTGACCTGTACTAAACACATATGCCTCCCATAGCATCAGTGGGAGATAAATACTATTATGGATTATGTTGTCAGAGAGGCAACAGAGACAGATGTAGTGATTGAAGGGAGTACCCTGAGCCATCTGCCTTTGTGAAGCAGATGTGGAAGCAGAATGGCTCAGGGGCTTGACTTTACTGCTGGTGAAAAAAAGATCCAGTGCTACCCTGGCTGATGCATCAATTACTGTCGGATGCATCAACCACTATCCAGTGCAGGGGTGGGCAAACTTTTTGGCCCAATGGCCACATCAGGGTTGCAAAACTGTATGGAGGGCCAGGTAGGGAAGTCTGTGCCTCTCCAAACAGCCTGGCCTCTGGCCCCTCCCACATCCCGCCCCTTGACTGCCCCCGGCAGAACTCCTGACCAATCCAACCCCTCCTGCTCTTTGTCCCCTGACTGTCCCCTCCTGGGACCCCTGCTCCTAACTGCCCCCCCAGGACTTCAACCCCTATCCAAGCCCCCCGTTCCCTGACTTCCCTGACCCCTATCCACACCCCCGCCACCGGACAGGCCCCCTAGGACTCCCATGCCTATCCAATCCCCACCCTCATCCCCTGAGGGCCCCCCTTCAGAACCTCCATCCCATCCAACTGCTCCCTGTCCCCTGACTGCCCCCCAGGACTCCCCACTCCCTGTCCCCTTACCATGTCAGAGCCAGCCACGCTGCCCAGGAAGAGCAGCAGGCCAGAATGCTGGTGGCGTGGCGCACTGAGGCTGGGGGGGGGGGGCATCAGCAAAGGGGATAGTGGCTAGCCTCCCGGTCAGGAGCTCAGGGGTCAGGCAGGACAGTCCCACAGGCTGGATGTGGCCTGTGGGCCGTAGTTTGTCCACCTCTGATCCAGTGCATTAACTTCAAAGGAAAAGAGCATACACAGGGCATCTACAGAAGGCCAAGCCATCATTCTGTGATACTCCAAAATGCGTGCATTGGGGTAAAAGTGATGGTCAGAAAGAGTCTCTCAGAAGCAAATTTTCATTTCCAATCTGGCTTTTCCAACCCAGCCAGAAGCAGGGAGTACCAAACTCCAATGAGGAAATGTGTGCTGTGAAATTCCCTGCCCAGATGTGCAGATTCAGGGCTTTATTTTTAGTTGTCCTTACCTTGTATAGTCTTGTATACCAGTGCAAAGTGTGGGACAGATCAGAATGACTATTTTACAGCCTTTTTGTGTTCATGTAAATGATTACACAGGGTGCAGGGCAATGGAGAATCAGGCCATCAAAGTTAATGGTTCAGATCAGACGGAACCTCTTCAACTTCAGCATATCTCTATTGTTATGGAACAACATTGCCTTCACCTTTACTGCCCAGCAACACCTTGACTAACTGATTGACCAGATGTAGGTCAATTCCTCCTTAATCAAATAGGACATTACTTAAATTCAGATTTCTTAACCTTTTCAGTTTGGATTTCTTTGCTTTGGAAGGATCTGACTGTCCTTTCATTTAATAGATTATAAATCCAAAACAGTCCACTATGATCATCTGGGTCAGAACAGGTGCTCGGAAAGAATTGTAGTGGAGATTGGTAGGCTCAGTCAGTATTAGCGGGTACTGCTTTCTCACTGATTTGAAGAGAAGAATTCAGTGAAGCCCAGCCTGCCCCATGCCCTTGCAGCTCTGCAGAGATGGAATCCCCAAGTATTCCTACAGAGCTGTCTCCATTAATCGGGGGAGGCTTGAAAACATGCCACATAGGTGAAACTCTGCCTTTCTATGGGTGCAGGCTCCCTTTTGTATGCAAAAACAGGAGAGCATAGTGTCAATAATGATAGGGAGCTGGCATCTCTAGATATGCCTCCATGTTAGACGGGCTTCCAGACGGAAGAATGTACTATAGCTCAGGTCTTGGAAGATGATGATTATAGTCATTTTCTAAACTGTAAAGTAAATTCATTTCACAGAATATAGAGTCATTGGCACTGCATTTCATGTGTCTTATTCCTCTGCACACAACCAGTGTGTCTTTGGAAATTCAGAGGATGTTTACACATATACATTGTTCCCCATCTATTTAAAAAGTCATAACAAAGTTCATCCAAATATTGAACAAATTTGAAAGAGGAAGCATTTCAGTAGGTTCAATATTTTATATTGCTCATTTCTCTATTTGAAAAATCAAACTGTTCTAATGGATTCAAGATACTGTGCTGACTGAATTGTATTAGAAAGAGGGAATTAATTTTATTAATTCTGATCAGAGTTTACCTTCATGTTGGCAAGCTGAACTTTCAGCACAAGAGGTTTAGCCCCTACACTGCTGCAGATATGGATTTGTTTCAGATGGCTTTAGCAACTGGGGCATTTCAAATCCTGGGAATTTTGGTTCAGTCCATTATAAGGATGAGGGGCATTTACAAAATCTAGAAGTGGAACTTCTAGATTTTTAACACCTAAGATTTGGAGGTTTTGGAAACATGGTTTCAGCAATGAAGAGAACACAGTAGTTCAAATGAACACTTTGCTTCATGTGAAATAGCTCATGCAAGAAGTCATGTCAAATACTGCACTGTCTGTTGCAAAATACACATTTTTACTGAAGAAAATACAGTGTGCAAGAATTAATCCAGCAAGATTATAACCAGGAAAGGGGAGGCAAGTAGGAGCTGAAAATGGCCAACAACTGCAAAAGTCTGTGTGTTAAATGATGGTTTAAAAATGTATGGTAAACTATCTAGGGCAAAGTG
The DNA here is from genome assembly GCF_007399415.2 of Gopherus evgoodei. NCBI lineage: Eukaryota > Metazoa > Chordata > Testudines > Testudinidae > Gopherus > Gopherus evgoodei. The sequence goes on along the minus strand of NC_044328.1, from coordinate 56,389,451 downwards.
AAAGCTTCTAAAATCAGCAGCACAGTGGAGCATGAAAGCATAGACCAGCCCAAACTGATGAACAGTTTGTGATGAGGTCAAAGATAGAATAGTACGTGACTGTAAAAAGAGCATTTTCACCAGTTAAGGTATGGAAACTATTCTCTGCCTGTGCTGAATGAGCAAACAACATTTGGCAAAGTGGATTTGTATAGTGTGGCATATCTTCTATGCACTACTACTAAACAAGAAGCCATGAATCTTTATAACTTTGAGAGGGAAGTAAATATCACTTGGGTTTTCTGTTATCAAGGAACAAAAAATGCAAGTGAATTTTTTGTTTCATGGGCTGGTAGATTTTCATAACTTTGCAAGGGTGATACAAGTGCTACAGGGCTGAGCTTTCTAAGCTTTCTGCCTAAGCACTTAATATGGTGGTTATGAGCATAGCTGTATACATGCTCTTGTCCATAGACATTTTCAAGTTATTTTATGCTTCTTTCAGAACAGATGTCAAACATATTTGGAGGATTAGTCATAGTGAACAGTTTGCAACAAGTCATAAGCTCCATTCTAATTAGAAGACCAACTCCCTCAAGCAACCATTTTTGTTTTGCTTCTATGAGTGATCCCTTATAATAGGCTACATTGGAAAGATTCTGCAGCTAAGAGGACAAGAGAGACCAATTTTTTTTTAATTGCAGATGAAATTTATTTGTCAAATTTCTGTGGTGTGTTTGAGAGAAGATGACCATAATATCTAAATGAATAACTTTAAATTGTACCCAACCCCTTGGATTGATAGTGGAATATAGCATGTTTACAATGACAGAAAATAACTATAGATAGCTGGAAAAATGAAGGAGGGGAACAATTTTTGTTTCTGTTCTTCAGTGGCTTTTTCAATATTTTCTGACCAACTTTTAAAAAGCTTAAAAATGCAAAGAAAACTTGAAAGGATTCTCCTCATAAGTCATACAGTTCTGCTGCTGCAAGCAACTCATGCATGAAAAAGGCACCTTAAGTCTCCTTGTTAAAGTGATGACTGAGAGTATTGTTGCCCCCTTTTGTTGTATCAACCAGGCAAGTTACTAACAACTTCAACAGGACTTTATTTTACAGTAGAAACCTCTGTACCAAGCTGCTGCTGCACTCTCTTTAACTCTCACTCAGCCTCCTCAACTCCTCCCCCTCTTCCTGTTTCCTGTCCTTTCAGACTCCCAACAGCCAGTGCTTTCAGTTCTAATAATTACAAGCACATCTAAACACCACACCTTTGACCCAAGTAGCTAGTCAAAGTTTGTGGCCCTGGAGATGTTCCCCTGGGAAGTAGAAATTGCTGGTAGTCAGGTATGTTTTCGATTCAATTTTGCTTATGTACAAAGTCCTGTGTCTCTGAATCAGAAGGAAGCAAGAACAAAAGTAGCAGTGTCTTAGCTTGCAGCATTCTAGGCTCATTAGCAAACACCAGGCGCTCTCTATCTCACAAGCTCTTGCTTGGCTTTTCTTGCCTCTTTTCCTCTGCCTTTTTCTCTGTTCTTGCCAGTATCTGGGAAGTCTCTCACGCCCATACACCTACCCCCACCCAAAAAAAAAAACCTCATCCCAAAAACTCCTGGACAAATTCACACACACTTTTTGTCTTATAACTGTAAGCATAAGCCCAACCTGTTAACTGACAGGTGAGTTTACACCGATCCACCTCAAAGGAATTTTAATACAACCCAGTTTATGCATCTTTTATTTAATCACAAAAATTAATGTACTATTCTACTCATTGGACCAAATTCTATTCTCACTTATACCTGTGCAACCACATCTAAAGAACTGCTGTGTAAGAAAAAATGCAGAGTAAACATATTGCAAAAAGAGATCTCCCTATTTTATATGCCTACTTTAGATTTTTCTGAGGTGCCTGTTATAGGGGTATCTAGGTGCTGGTTATCTAAGCTAAACACATGGGGAACAGGTTACAGCTAGACTAAGATCCAAAGAGCAGCTTAGAACTCTCTCTCCAAGTAAGCATTGTTGTACCATATTTTCCCAATGTGCAGAAAGTGAAATCTAACAGCTACAAAAATCAACATATGTTTGGAAAAGGCAGTATGACAAAAAGAAAGGTGGGCAGGGTCATAGGAGGCACCAGTTGCATGGAAACATCTGCAGAAAAAGCAGCTCAATAAATTGCCAAAAATCATGCATGCATCATCTTCAGTAACTATGAAGAAATCTAGTTTGGTGGATCAGCTGTTTTTTTCCAGACTCCAATAAGGAGATTGAATATAGGCAGATTCCTTGAGGGGTGAATAACAGGAGAACATTCTCCCAGATGCAATTTTAAGCATGTTATGTGGAAAAGTGTATCTTACAAGTTAAGCCAAGAGCAGGAGGTAAATATTACTGTTTGAGGATAGATGTGATATTCATATGTATCCCTGGAGCAGACCCTTGTGAAATGGGGCACAGGGCATACCTGGAAGTTTTGACATAGGACATAAGAGATTTCTTGGCCTGGTAGCGTCATGAAGGGCCATTATGAAGCAGAATAATGTACCCAGATAGAGCCAATTCTTAATTCCCGGACAGCATCACACACTTACCAAGCAGCAGCAGGTGGGGATGGGGAGTAATGGCTCAATCAAAAGACACTGGGTTTTTGGTGTAGTCCATTGGTCAATCTCTGATGTATTTCTCCCTGTGCCCAGTCTACATATCATCTGGGTCTATTACAACACCCCAGCTACAGAGCCTGACTCTTTAGTTCAAGCTGTACAGACTCATGTTTTCAGCTCTGGCAATTCCCAGCCCAAACCCCTGGTGGGTTGGCAAAATGGTGCTCATCACACTGGCATAATCATTAGAGGTACAAGAAGGATGCAGCTGAAATGCTGTTTAGCTCTCAGGGGCAGAAGTAGCTCATCTGCTTTCTGTATCATGGATTTACCCAGACATCTCACAATCTGTGCTGATAACCTGAATTGGGAGGACTACTATAGGATATAAAGATGGGGAGATCGGGGTGGAGTTAAGGAAACAGATGTGAGTGAGCTCATTAATGCATTAGGCCAGCACAAGAGTAGCCAAAGAAAGCAAAGAGTAGCATCATCATGAGGAACACAGGTTTATTTTCATGAACAGGAGCACCATGTGAGGTATGGATCTTGTTTCTGCTTTCACACTATATTCCACTAGCTTTAATGGAGCTGCTTCACTGCAAGTGCATGCAGAATCAAGCCCACTGTGTTCAAAAAACGCCTTTTAGAATCCTGAGGAAATAATATCACAACTTTCCTCACCAGTCAGTCCAGCTGACAATCTGTATGTGACCAGGATACTTTGACAAGCCTATGACCGCATGCTGTCTGGACGAGTACTGGTCAGCAGTCGTGTCCTGATAGAATGGGTCCTGCAAGCAAAAGGTCACTAAGCAGAAAGTAGATGATGAAGCCCTTTTTTAGGAGGGGTTCCATGCTTTGCTGTTTGGGTGCTATACCAGTTACTCCAGTGCATGTGGACATGAATTCCTACACAGAGGGAAGGGATTGTTGACAGGAGTATTTGTAAAGAGCATTGGGAGTAGGGCTGGTAGAAAACTTCAGATTATCTGATGTAAAAGGACACCTCTTTGCAAAACTTTTTGTGAAATCAAATCATTCAGGGTCCCCCCCCCACGCTCACATGCAGGAATGAATCATTGTGCCAAGATCTCAAATTCTGGGAGAAAAGTAAGTGTGGAAATAACTGTAAATTAGACAGGACAAGCCCAACTAGCTGTTAGTAAATAATGAGAACACATCAACAACAAAAATATGGCACTTATTAGTCTGATGCAATTTATTAATGCAGCATTACCCTACTGGCTACATCTATTAAGCTGTGTGACTAAATGGTATCTAAAACAACTGAAAGATATCTTGGGAAGTGTCTAGGCTGTTGTAATCCATATCACAAAGTTGTATAGCTGCGGGTAGTATACCTTATGAGACGCATTTACTACAGCAGCCAATACCTGTTTGCACAATGGCCGTGTTGGAAGGAACCTGTATCTTAATAGTCAAAACACCGGATTCTTGCAAGTTATCAAAAAAACATTGCATGCCATCTGCTTTGGGGAACAGATGCAAAACAGATTTCGCCCATCATGTATCTAGAAATGTTTCTGTTATAGGTTGGGTGTAACCATTGATTTTTCTTTCACGAAACTGAAACAATAGCAGTAGCATCCAAAACACAGGCCCAGGTCTCTGGCCCAAACCCAGGCCACTCAGGATTTTTGAATCATGTGAACAGGGGCTCATCTGTTCATTGTTTGGATAATGGTGTGAAAGAAGCAGAGGAGAAAGAGTGCAAGAGAAGCGCCACAGAAACAGAGCAAAAAGCTTCAGACACAGCATGAAAATTATAGTATGTGGCTCTATTAAGTTTTTGGCATACAGTGCTGGGTGGCAAGGCTGGCTTAGAACAGCAAGCAAAGAAACTGATTCCTGCTGGTTTTGATTCTTATGCTGCTCAAGGAAACAGGACCTTATCTGTAAATAAGATTGCATTGAAGAAAATACCTGACTCTCTCATTTTTCCTGCAAACTGGAACAACCTACAAGACCTTAAATTTTCACCTGAATATCACTCTCAGGTGACATTATTGTCTTGGAAACCTTTTCCTGTACACTGTAAAATTCATGCTACAAGTATCCATGATCCCCATGCCTAAGTCCCAGATCTCAGTATGAGTGAACTATAATAACCCTGTGTTTAATCACTAGCATTATATAGTATCTGATGAGGGAAGGGGTCTGTGCAATGTGGCTGTGCAATTATGTCACTGCCACACCGATAATATCCCTCATTATCACAGAAGCTCTGGCTATATCCAGGCATCAACCTTGGATGGCTGAGTATAAACCAGAAAGTATTTCATAGATGATCCCTGGATTAATCAAAAGAATTAGCTTCATCTGAGTTTGTGCCATTTTTGTGTTTGCTTTCCATGAATATTATACAGAATGAGGAATGTCTGCACAAACACTGAGTTTTATGCAAATAGTTGAGAATATTTGTCAAAAATCACACTATGAATTCATAAAGGTGAGTATTTAGGCAGGAAGCCTGAATCGAAGAGGCATACTTCTATCCAGTCAAGAGACATATGGAATGTGCTAATCCAAACTATTAACATAGCTTGAATTTTGTATATTGGATACTCAAAATCAAGGGCTCATGAACAATTTACAGAAAAGGGATTGTGTGTGTGTTTTTAAAAATTCTGCAAGTAATTTTGACTAACAAATATGAGAACTGTAAAATGCTAAAGGATAACTTGTGAATAGAAGAATATAAATCAAAGAATAATTCACTAAGAATGACTTGATCACAAAGTATCACAGAATGTTTTCAGCGGTCGGGGTCATAAGACACTTAAATTAGATAGCAGCATCTTTAGCATTCATGACTATAGTTTTGTAATGCACTTCCATCCGTCTCCCATGCACTGCTCCCCACTAGGTTTTATGATCTTTTTATATCTCTCTTTACTTTTAAACTTTCCCTAGACCAGATTTCATTCATCTAAACCCTCCTCAGATCTCTTTTCAACTGTACGCTCTGGTTTCCATTCCATACAGGCTGTAGGTTTTCTCTCTCTCTCTTCCCCCGAAGATGGAAGTGCATGTTAGCTTTGCATCGATTAAGTTTACTGTGGGTTTTTTTTCTTCCACCCATTGCTAGGAAGTGGCACAGACAAAGAAAGTGCTGCTGATAACATCAGCAGCTCAGAGATAGGATCATAATACTTAGTGATGGATAGGCAGAGGGGATCGTATTAGACCTCAGAGTATCTTCTGGGCAAATGAAACCTTATTGAAGATTAAACTCTTCTGTTCTAGTTTAGATTGCTAGTCTGAACTATTCTATCAGATGATAGCGAGTACACAGTGTGCTGCTAGGTAAAATAATGCCCTGTTAGGAATACATATACTCTTCCAAAACTGGATTTCCCCACCTGTTGTTATTTTATTTAGGGAAGTAGGGGGAATGGGAAGGCTGCCCTCCAGTGGGTTCAGTTATCCAAATCAGCTGTCAAAGCTTGCTGTTCTGCACCAGATGTATCCAAATAAAGTAATCTTAAAGATGCAAAAGCCATTTAGAAAAGAACAAATCTGTTATAGGACAAACGGTGATGCATTTTCTTTCCATGTTACCAGTGAGCCTTAAGACAAGATAGCTGTAGGTCTAAAGCTCCTGTGTACATATGAAACCTATCTGGGTAATAGTGAAGTGCAAACATGAAATCTCTCTATATAAACCAACATGATCATACAGGGCTAACCTTCTTTAGGCTGGGCAGTGTTTGTGATCCATTTGCACCCTATGAGTAATCAAGGCATATTAGCATTAAAGCTATGTTCAAATTTGCGCGAGATGCATATTAACTGGAATTTAGAACTACAAAAGCTATTTGCCAGAAATTCAGATTCTGGTGGGGGAAAAAAAACTTGTCTTAGCTTGGCCAAGGATGACTAACTTCATTTTGCCTACTAGGCTAGAATGAAATCTGACAATGCTTCTGTTTACAAAAAAACCTTTTGGTAAAAACACTCAGGCCGTGACATCCTCAACTCATGCTGTTGCCCAGAAAAGGGGTGAGGGGAATTCCCGCGATATGAGCTGAAATCAGCAGCCTAACAGGTTTGGAGCTGAGTAAATGAGAGAAGAGTTGGACTCAGAATATCAATCTTAACTTTAAATATTGTTCTTTGTTCCATCTTACAGACTTAGGACTTCAGCCTTATATTTTCAGCACAACTGAGGTTCAGAGAGGCAAAAGTGGTTCTAAGCCCCTTTTTCATGATAGTGGGACTACCAAGTGCTTGAATGTACAGCTGCATGGCTATCCTAAATGACACCAACTGGAAGGGCCTGTAGGGACGGCTCAACTGGCCCAGCATTACAAGAACCCTGTGCTTTCTGGCATTGCCTCATCTCTCCCAGCCCAGTCCCTGTGCCGTTGTGGGTTAAATATGCCAGCTTTATGCCACTGAGGAATTAACCTACTTCTGGGGGAATCTCTAGTTGTTCCTCTTGTGGCACTCACTTGGCTGTCCTTTGACATTACTCAGAGCTGAGCTGTAACAGATCAGTAGGAAAGCAATGTAGTGAATCTGCTGAGAATGAATGTGCCACTAATCCTTTGATTCCTAAATGGATGCTGATAGTTCAGCCAGGAGAAGGTTCTGTGGCATGTGAGAGAGAGATTGATAGGAGACCTGCAGGGACAGTGATAATAGCAGCTGCTCCTGTTGCTTGAGTTGGAGTTGTTTGTTTTGTGGCTGGACTATCTTGGTTTAAGGGCTACAGGACTCGTGTACGCAGTATACAAAAGGACATGTATGTTTTGTAAGTAAACAAGTTGCCTCATACTTGACTCCATTACATTAATTCATCCAATAAAAGAAGCTGCTGCAAGGCCCTGAAACCAGCCATTTCTGGCCCAGGGCAAAAATGCCATGGAGTTGGGGAGAGCAGAAGTATCAAATCAGACCAAAAACACAAATCCTTTACCCATTCATATATTCTAGTCTTTGCTAATTCCCAAAGTTACTGATGTCTTCGCCCTCGAAGTCCACATGAGTTCCATTAGTTGATCCTGAAGTGAGTTATATGTGCCACCCATAACAGATTCCGTGACAAAAAGTTGTAAACCCACAATTATGACTTCCCTGCAGGATCAATGGGTAGGAAAGGATGGGCTGTGAAGGAGAATCAGCCCCTTTCAAACACAGGCTGTGAAAGAATTATGGGAATGCATACCCATGCTTAGTACATCTCTCTTTGTATGAATATAGTCGTCTCAAGGTTGATCCTAATGCTCCTTTCAATGTGATTTAAGTGTGATTGTTTATTTAATTTTCCAGAGTCTTTTAAATTTATTTTTAAAAGGGAAGGTAATAAAACATTATTTACCCAATGATTTTTTTAAAAGTTCTGTACTATATACCTGACAGACCACAACATGGTTTTATACATAAATTATTTTTAAAATCTCCACTATTTATCTGAGAGGCTCATTCAAAGCCATTCTAGTCAGTTACGTATTGTAAATATGCTCAGGCAGCTTTTTTAAAATGTGTGTCCAGTTTCCTGCAGTTAAATCTTTTTAATACTTTATAAAGTAATATTTTAATACTTTATAGCATTTTTATAAAGTTTTTTCCCAATATATATTTTTGGCTGCCTGTGGTGCATAGAAATTGTATAATACATATTCCATGGAAGATAGCTTCCATCAATGCACAGTAGCCATTTTCCTTAATCTAATATCTCAGCTAATTAATTTTTATTATAATCCCAATCAATCTACATTATGATTTAATAACTTACCTTATTTAAACCTCTTAAAATCAAAGTCAGTTTTTGGAGATTGAAATGGGGAGAAAATGAATAAAGATTTTTTTGTTCTTTATGGCTGTCAATATTAAAAAAAACCACATTCATTTAAATATGTGGGATTCTTAAGAGAAATCTCTAAAGCTGGAACTTGGCTTGTTAAGGTTCAATGAACAGTTTTTCATGGGCACGTTTTAAAGAAATCCTTAAAGTGAAAAGTGGCACATGCCCTTAGATTTAATTATGCAAATGTACCACTGTAGCATTTCATTTTAGAGATTTCATTGTTTTAATCTTAATTATGTTCCCCTTAATGATGCTTTGTGAACTTCAAAAAGAAGAGGATTTTGGCTTTCCAAGTGGGTTGTACCAAGCTCTCACAAATCTCCTGTTCCTTCACAATATCAAAAGTCTAAACATCTGAATCTCTTTAATCCCAGTTTTACATTCTAGCATGAGAAAGTTCAGCAGAAGAAACCAATATATTCTGGAGGGTTGTAAGGCTTGTGTTGCCATTACAAGCTATGTGTCTGTCTGGCTGATAATTGACCAAACAGTAGGTGTAAATTGACATAGCTCTATTGAGTTCAGTAAAAACAAGGAAACCATAGATAATGCAAATTTATAGGCGAGGTTTGCACCTTGGGGGTTAGAGTCTTTAAATGCCTTTAAGCACTTTATATACCAGGTGTCTTGTTGTGCTGGGAGGAAACGTCATGGCTTTTAACCCTGGCAGAGGGGAGATACTGTTCTAACCTGTTTTTTCAATGTAAATTTATTTTTGTTTCATGATGTAGTAAAATACCGGAATGTGAGATGAACTCAAACCAGACTGCTATAGCTGAACTCAGTTAAACCTGGAACAAGTTTGCTTCAAAATTCAGATCTGAACTTAATGGCTTGGACCGATCTCTGTATAATTAGATAAGCAGATCAAATCTGAACACACATAAACTTTAGTAAAATTTGGATTTTGATCCACATTGGTTTTGGAGGCCCATCTCATTGAAACTGCTCTGAGGATATGACTTTCACAAGCCCTTGTTTATGCTCTTGTCCAGCCATCCCTTCCTTGCCTGGATAATGCCATCCTGTGCTAGGCAAACCAGAAGGCCACATGGAGATAGCTGTTCTTGGGGTGGGAGGGAAGCTCCTTGTAGCATGGAAGGTGTTGAACTAAAATGAACATTTCCAGAAACTGCCATGAGAAATGGGTATTTATTTACTAGTGGAAAGTCTGTTTTCCAGTTCAGAAAGGCATCCAGCTGCTATCTTCTACTTTTGCAAACACGCACATTGTACAAAACTGCAAGTTTCCAAAAAGTGATTAGTTTTGTGATAGACAATACTTTGCTGTTTGTTTGATTAAGCATCTAGTTTTCATGCTTATAGTCTCATTTGCAGAAAATCCATTCTCTTCTCTCCATTACTGTAGAGGTGCCTAGAAGCATGGTTATACTTAAGTGAGTCCACATCCAGAAAGCAGCTGTAATGAGTGGTTGGCTAGGATTTCCATTACAAAGCCTAGTTGGAAAAGGATTATAACTTGACCTTTGTCATTTGTATCTTGGAAAACAAGGTTTTTGAAAATTGTACTGTGCCTTTTTGTTTTTATTCCTGAATAAATTTGGTTCAGTAAAATGGACCTGCAAATTATAATGTTTACCAATGGGGTACTTTTATATTTTCAAGGCCTTCCCTATGTTGAAAAGCCCTTAATTGTCTTCAGGATATTAGCTAGAGCTAACTGAATCCTGCATTACTCAGTACATGTGGGTTACAGGAATCTGAGCAGCAGGGTCTATTTCCAGTAATTGGCACCAGGTTGATCACAGTAGGATTTCTTGGCAGTTTGGCTACTATAACAAGTCTCCCAATCTCTAAGAAGCAAGTAAACCATTTGTTCTGACTGTAGCCAGGGACAGACTACATGACAGGGCACTGGCACCCAATAAGGCTTATCAAAGTAGCAGGAGAACCCACAGAGGTTTCCTATCAACTTGAATGGGGCTGCTAGGGAGCTGCGGTTGGTTTTGTTTGTGCCAGAGTGAGCCTTATGCAGTGATACTGACATCCCTGTTGGAGTCTTTTCCTTAAATATAGTGCCTCTGCATGGGAGACAGGCAATTCCTGCAGAAGGTCTTGTGCTTGGCTTAGGAGGGTAGTGGCCCTTCACTGTCACATTCCCTTTCCTAATTACTGCCTACCTTGCCCCATCCTCCCCACCCCCACCCCCCCAAAAAGTCTGTGTAACCCAGCCTTCCTTCTACAAAGACAGCAGAAGGAAGGTTGGAAGGCATCCTAAGTTAAGAGATGTGGTAGCCAAACAAAGAGGAGGATGGCAAATGTAGCACCCATGTGAAAAGACTTGCACCACTCACTTGTAGCACACTCCCCAGATTCGGCTTGATACAACTGTTATACACAGACTGCATGAGAGCTGACTTTGAAATTGGAAGTGAACAATTTATCCAGTGAATGTTGTCTCTCTCCACTCTTGGACTAATTATGGCCAAATCATGATGTCCTAGAATAGTTTCATTACTTGAAAGAAATCAGTGATGGGTTTGTTGAAATTTTTAAAAAACGCTGTGGATGGCTCACCACAATAGTTCTCTGTGAATATTCAGTGTTGTGTGTCTCTGTTGGTTAATTATGGTTGCTCAGAAAAGTCACGTAGTGTTTCCTGTTTTCAGATTCAGTAAGGGTTCAGTCATTTCTAGGTTATACATTGCAATTTCTTATATGGTTTCCTTAAATTATTGTGCATTTGAAATTCATTTTCCGTGATGGTTCAAGTTGGTAACATTCAATTGCCCTGAACTCCCTGGAAAGTGAACAAAAAGGGACACTAGCTTGGTTGAAATTAATTCACTGAGAAATTTAAGTGACTATTCATATAAATGTTGTTTCAGTGTTTTCCCAGCTGCAGCATAGATAAATGTTGTTCTAAAACATTTTGGGTCCTGTACTCTTATCATCAGAACCTAGATGCATTAGAAAGAGTATGATTTTTTTTCTTATGGTAGATTTAAGGATTCATGAAAAAAGCACAGAAGTCATTAAAATAGAATTTAAAAAATCAACTGAAAGGTACCCAGAACAATTTTAATTCCCCTCTCCCCCACTTTTTTTTTTAAACCGTGAGTGTCTGGAGGCTTTCACTGACACTTAGGGAATTACAACATCTGGAAACTCTCTGGTTAACATCTTTGTATTACTGCAGTTTTACTCCTTAGCACCTGCTTCAATGGTGCTGTGACAATTTAGGTCAGTTTGCAGACTTGCCACTATTAGTCTCCAATGTACAGCTTTCAATTGAGCTTTACAATTGTTTAGCATCATAGCCAGCCATGCACAAAAATCCCCAAGTGTCACAAGTCTTGGATAGTTAACAATAATAATTATACAAACAAACTCAAATCCCTTGCATACACTGTGTAATCCAGGGCTCCATGGAGAGATGTGACAAAAATCAAGCTATACATATGGAGTTTTATTGAGGAACAGTATTTTGGGGCAAATTTGAACATCTAAAATGGCTTGCTTTTTCTCAGTTCAAGACCAGAATATAGAGTTTTTGTATTTAATGTTCCTTCATTGTGTCTACACCGGCTGACATCAAGCACCCACAAAAATAAGGCATTTTATAACATGGATTCACACCTAAGTTTTTGAAGTTTAATAAAATAAATAACTAGGGTTAAAGAACTGAACAAAAAACAATCGGTATGCGAGTACTTAAGCAATGTAATATTCCCATGAGGTAAAATTATGAGGAAGAGACCAATAAACCAGTAATGCTGGTCTCAGTTATCAGAATAAATGTAGATAATGGGATTGCATTAAAAATTGAATTATTTCATGACCTATAAATGTATGATGTATCTCCATTTTTATGTAGCTTTAAAAGAAAAATAAAATGAAGAGTAAAATCTCAAGAACTTAACATTTCAGTGGTTAGATATTAATATATTAAGTACTGTGTTGCTGTTCGTCTTCCTGGGAAAACCCCAAAGAATCGAGTCTTCATTTTAATAGTTTTTGGCAAGGGACATGGGAGGGGAGTTGTTCATAATAATGACTAAAGGGTTGGACAGGGTCGTATTGAAATAAGGCTTTTGGATAAAATTTTAAAAAGCACATAGGCTCCTAAGTCACTTTTGAAAATGGGACATATGTGACTTCAAATTTCAAATGGCATTGACTGTCATTGGGCATTAGGCCTAAAGTGCTTTTGAAAATGGAACAGACTCTAAGTCATTTAAGCATCACTGAAAATTTTACATTGACAGAATACCCTAATATGAACCTTGCTTTGATTCTACTAATGCCAGTGTCTGATTAATGCTGGCTCTCTGTTTAGGCCCTTATCCTGCAAATTGATCCATGCATGGAGAAACGTATGCCCAATTAAATCAATGAGTGTTCACAATGAGTATGGGGTCATGGATGAGATGGCAGGTTTGGGGTCTCGGATTATAAAATTATTGGGGCAAGGACCATGTTTTCTTACATACCTTGTACTGGTGGGAAAAGCCACTGTTTAACAAATAATAAATAATGCTAATTTGCTATTCCATCTCTGGGGCTTTAGGGGTTATATGAATAGAAGGCTCTCTGGAAATGTAACTGCCGTGTCCACCATACAGAATTCCACTGCATAGCTATTTTCAGTTTAATAGGATACAAGTAAAGCAGGGATTTTAGGGGTGTTGTAACAATTGAATCTACACATTTACCCTAGTTGTGAGCCTAAGTGTGGAAAAGTTTATAAAGTATTATAATCTATAAATGTTGATGGAAAAAGGTACAAAAGGATGACCAACTGAATTAGTCTTAACTACAAGGCCTACTGATATAATTCAAGGACATTGTCCAGATCATGTCTCAAAAACAAGAGATATGTAGGACCAGAAATCGATGATCCAAAATTGGTATGTCAGGAATTAGGCCTAATTGTGAACAAAATAACGAGGGGATGGGCTATTCCACCCATCACTTCCTTTTGGTGTCTTTCACAAGAGACTTTTGGAGGAAAACTGATGAACAGACAAGAGCAAATGCTGCTTGATTGAAAGATAGGAGAACATGAAGAAGCACATTTCCTCATCATGGCTGACACAACCACCATCTGCTGGGACCCAAGTTCTGCCGTAACACCTTTGGACCTTCTTTGTCCTAATATTGAGAGGGATCCTGACCAGACCAAATCAGTGGGGGAGCCCTGGATAACAATTACCACATTCATAGGCTCCAGCTAAATCCCAAATCCAACTTTGATGTGAGACTTTCACATACACCTCTTGTGCATCCTTTTCCTTCCCCCACCTTATTTCTGCTCTCTCCTATCCTTCTCCTTTTTACCTTCTCTTCAGTCTGGTTTAACCAACCAAGAGTTCATATTGCAACACTGCTGTGAGACTGTGACCAGAAAGGCATCTAAAAACAAAGCCCTAACCAGCCCAATGCTGGCACAAGTCTCAGTGGCTAATATGGCTATGTGCTGTAACTGTGTTTCTCCAACAGTGAGGTAGCAAGTGAGAGTCAATACTAGAGGCACAAGTTGCATTTTCTAACCTTGATATTCTTTTCTCTCCCCTTCTGAGTGTATTTGTTTTATTCTACCTTCTAGGAAATAAGATAGGACTTGAGCATCAACAGTTCCGACCCATCATCTCAGCCACCTTTTCTCTTTTCCCCAAAAGAACAGTTATTACCATGTTTAATACCACCTAAAGGACTGTCAGATGGGGTTTGCCTTCTAAAATCTCTCTACAGCTAAATGGAAAGGGAACAAGGGATGTTTAAAGTGAAAGCCTTATGTAAGACCTTATATTTGCACACACAAACCCCCAACAGTGCAAGCATTTTTGTTTTTTCCTGTTCCCTTAATAAAGGGCTTAAAAGATTTTTAATGGGTGTTTCTTGCCATGGTACTAAGCAAGTTGAGGTCTTTGTCTACCAAACGCTCAACCTTGTTTAACAGCATTTAATGTTGGACTGTGACAGATTGCTGTCACGCCTTTTACTCTTTGGGGCCCCTATAGTCTATCTCAATTAATGCAACAGGAGGGAAAGGAAAGACTTTTTTTTTAACGTTCATTTTGTGTTTGTCAATTTTTAGCAATAGCTTTGGAGGTTGACACTCTTGATTCATCCACTCCAAAGGCATGGAGCCTATGCAAGCTTCTTCATGCTGCCCCACCAATGTGCCCTGAGACAGACCATCTGTGGTGGTGAGAAAGTAATTCAGTGTCCATTCGTATTCTGACCTTGAACTCCCAGAGGAAGCTGCCAACAAGTATTTCAATTAGTGCCCATTGTTGTGTGCTGCTTTGTGTATGTGTTGAGTATCTGCCCACTGGGAACTGAACTGAGATTACTGGAATAATTTCACTTCAGCCTCCAAAAACCCTTCAGTGGTTTGCTACTGAGTCTGATGGAATGATTTTAATCTAGGTTCAATTTGCCTTTGTCTTGCTTTTGTGTACCACTAAATGAAATGTAATATGCTGAGACTCAAATTTTGGCACTGTGAGCCAATAGAGAGCTGGAAGAGAGTGGAGAGCAACTATATAGCATCTATACAGTATAGAGAGAGGAACTGAGCCAAATTCAGATATCTGGCCAGAACCTCAGCTGTAGTTGAAGAGAACTCAGCATTCCTGCAAGTGGGGATGTTTGGAAGAGGGCGGGTGCAATGATGTTTTTAACCAATGTTTATGTTTTCACCATCCTGGCCCCATCGGGGTGCTGCTCTGACCTCCAGCATCTCTAATTTGCTCCAGCTGCCATTGGTCCCAAGTGCATTTTCTACAGCAGTAGTTAAAGCTCTGTCCACAATCCTTACACTGGTGGCCAGGATGGAGGTTGGTGTAGGAGCCGCTATGGCAATTTATTGCTGTATGAAGGATTCCTGTACCAGCTGAGGAGCTGAAGAAGGTTTAAGGAGGTATAAGTTAAAGTGGAGTAAAGACTATGTTAATTTATGTCTTAAACCTTTTTCCAGCCTCTCTGTGTAAAAGATATATTCAGATGTAGACTCTAGTGTAGGTGTAAACTTCTCTAAGGTGGTATGAGGGGTTGACTATGCACATCCCTTCTGAATTTACCCCTATGAATCTGTCTACACTATCCGCTGGATTGGCAGGCAGTGATCGATCCAGCTGGGATCGATTTATCGTGTCTAGTCTAGATGGGATAAATTGACCCCCCGAGCACTCTCCCATCAACTCCTGTACTCCAGCCTCGCGAGAGGCACAGGCAGAGTTGAAAGGGGAGCAGCAGCAGTCAACTCACTGCTGTGAAGACACCACGGTAAGTCGATCTAAATATGTTGACTTCAGTTAGGTTATTCACATAGCTGAAGTTGTATAACTTAGATCGATTTCCCACCCCCCAGTGTAAATCTGGGCAAAGGGAGTCTGACTTGAGAGGGTGTCTTAAATTGGTGTAACATACATTTATTTCCATTTTCCTCAAGGAGGGTCCCTTACACTGACTTAGACTGTCTCTGGACATCCCTTAGGGATGGCAGTGAATAGAAGCACTTGCTATACCATTAAAAAAAAATAACTGCCATTCCTAACCACAGTCCTGCTGGAGGTTGATGGCACACACAGCAGGGGACCCTGACCATGCCATGGCCTTATACAGACAGACACACTTATCTAGCGTAATCGGTACTTGCAGCAGCTTTAGCTTCCACCAGTCCCCAGTTCTGCTCCCCAGCATTTGTAGTCAAATTATAGCTACATCTTGTATGAGAAGGCTAGGGATACAGACAAGGGAACTCTATGTCCTCTCAGAGGAGAGATTAATTATGAGAAAAGATTAATAAGACTGGGACTTTTCAGCTTGGAAAAGAGACTGGAGGGGTGATATGATAGAGGTCTAAAATCAAGACCGGTGGGGAGAATGTAAATAAGGAAGTGTTGTTTACTCATTCTCATAGCACAAGAACTAGTGATCACCAAATGAAATTAATAGGCAGCAGGTTTAAAACAAAAGGAAGTATTTTTTTTCACGCAACACACAGTCAGTCTATGGAACTCTTTGCCAGAGCACGTTGTGAAGGCCAAGACTATAACAGGGTTCAAAAAAGAACTAGATAAGTTGATGGAGGATAGCTCCATCAATGGCCATTAGCCAGGATGGACAGGGATGGTGTCCCTAGCCTGTTTGCCATAAACTGGGAATGGGTGACAGGGGATGGATCACTTGATAATTACCTGTTCTATTTATTCCTTCTGGGGAACCTGGCATTGACCACTGTCGGAAGACAGGATACTGGGCTAGAAGGACCTTTGATCTGACCCAGTATGGCTGTTCTTATGTTCTCTCCCCTCAATGAACCTTCACAGGGCAGCCTAAAATGGTCATCCGTAAGAAGATGGGGTTGGATTTTTTTAGGGTGGGTTTGTTTTTGTTTACACTAAAATTTTTTTAACCATACCCTACTGTGCTTTGCAGTTGACTCATTTTATGTTTCCCATGGAGTTGGGGTAATCATATTTCTACTATCAGTCCTACTGGCACTTTCCATTATCAACGGAGACACTTAGTTCCCTAGTTGACATCAGACACTCCAGTTCTATTTACCTTTACTTTGGTTGTCAGCTGAACTGTCCTAATAATATTTTATAAGAAGAAATGTTTTTACATTCTCTCAGTCTAACACTCGTGTGTGTGTGTATGTGTGTGTGTGTATGTGTGTGTGTGTGTACCCAGTCTAAATGTGTTATGCAAATAGATTATTTCACGGTAAAAATTAAACATTTGTGAAGAAAAATAAAAAAAAATGCAGCCCACACGTGATAGTTCCGGAAACTAATATAATTTGAACAACTTAATAAAAACAAGCTACAGTCCAAGGGGATCTGGGATTTATGCAGATAAAACCACTATGCCTATTACCAGAGCATTATGAAATAGAAAGACCTCTGCACTTAGGGATACAATGAAAAGTATTTTATTTATTGTAACTCTTAGAATTTGCTTTTAGCATTTTATGGACAGAATCGTGCAGCCTCCAAAAGGCAGACTTTTACACTGGCTGAGGAAAAGAGCTCTCTGTTCAGACGCTGAACAAATTACCTGTGTAGAAAGAATATTCTTCTGAGACTGTTTATTTTTTCTCTTAGCTCTCTAGCAGTATAATACAGTTATGATGATGTAACTACTGCTCTTTGGTTACATAGGGATAAGACAATGTGAGGACAGAAGATGGGAAAGATCTTTCAGTTTGCATGTAAGCCAGTCCTAAACATTTCCAACAGAATTTGTCCCAGAACCAACCTATGAAAACTCTGACCTCTCACCATGGGTTCAGTACTGCAGTTCATTATTCATGCACTACTGCAGTGTACTGGAATTGGGTAGTATGCTTTGTGAGCCTTCTAGTGGCCCTCACTATCTGTTTCTGAAGTTACAAGAGCCCTGCCAGAGCAGCAGAAAGGGTGTTTTACTGGGTATGTATATATTACTTGATGTCTAAGGTACTCATCTGGCCTCCATTATTACAGTATCTGAGCACCTCACGATTTTTAACCTGTTTATTCTTACACCACCCCTGTGAGGGAGGAAGTGCATCTATTCCTGTTTTCCATATGGGGAACTGAAGCACAGGGAGGTTAAGTGACTTGCCGAAGGTCACACAGGAAATCTGTAGCAAAGTAGGGACATAATCCTAGATCTCTCAAATCTTAGACTAGAGCTCTAACTACTGGACACCCTTTCTCTCCTAGGAATCCAGACCATGTGTGTTGTACGTTAATAAACAGCTATTTGTGTGCCCACATGGTTCTTTCATATTATGTTATGCAAAGAACAAGAGACCCAGTACCTATGCAGGCACAACTCCCCTAAAGTTCTCCACTGAATACTCATTGATTTCACTGGGAATTTTGCCTGACCAAGCACTGCAGGACTAGAACCTTTGTAAACTGATGACCAAAAAGACACCGCCTATCTAATAAAAGTGACCCTTTGGTCTGAGACTAGCCATAGCCAGTTTTAGCATCAAGGGTTGTTTGAGAAAGTTATGAGCATGTGAAAACAAGGGATTAAAGCAGTTGACATTTTCAAGTCCTTGTAGTGTGATTAAGGCCTGGTCTATGCTACGCATTTATACCGAATTTAGCAGAATTAAACCGATTTAACCCTGCACCCGTCCACACAATGAAACCCTTTATATCGATATAAAGGGCTCTTAAAACCGATTTCTGTACTCCTCCCCGATGAGGGGAGTAGTGCTGAAATCGGTATTGCTATGTCGGATTAGGGTTAGTGTGGCCGCAATTCAATGGTATTGGCCTCTGGGCGGTATCCCACAGTGCACCATTGTGACCGCTCTGGAAAGCAATCTGAACTCAGATGCACTGGCCAGGTAGACAGGAAAAGCTCTGAGAACTTTGGAATTTCATTTCCTGTTTGCCCAGCGTGGAGCTCTGATCAGCACGAGTGGCGATGCAGTCCCAAATCCAAAAAGAGCTCCAGCATGGACCATACGGGAGATACTGGATCTGATCGTTGTATGGGGAGATGAATCTGTTCTATCAGAGCTCCATTACAGAAGACGAAATGCCAAAGTATTTGACTATGATAGACAGAGGCCACAGCAGGGACTCAGGAGAGTGCTGCATGACAAGTGTAACGAAAAGCCAAAGAATCAAATGGACGCTCATGGAGGGAAGGAGGGGGGACTGATGACTCCAGCTATCCCACAGTCCCCACAGTCTCCAAAAAGCATTTGCATTCTTGGTTGAGCTCCCAATGCCTGAAGGGTCAAAAACATTTTCCGGGTGGTTCAGGGTATATGTCATCAATTTACCCCCTTCTCCCCCCCGAAAGAAAAGGAAAAAAAATCATTTCTCGCCTTTTTTTAATGTCACCCCATGTCTACTGCATGCTGCTGGTAGATGGGGTGCTGCAGCGCTGAACAGCAGCATCCCCTCCCCTCCCCAGTGGCAGACGGTGCAAAATGACTGATATCTGTCATCATCATCATCATCTCGTGAGTGCTGGCTGGCCTCAGTGAGGTCAGCCGAGGGCGCCTGGGCAAAAATGGGAATGACTCCTGGTCATTCCCAGCAGATGGTACAAAAGGCTTGGTAACTGTCCTCATCATAGCAGCTGGAGGCTGAGCTCCATCAGCCCCCCACTTTCATGTCTAATGAAGATTCTGTGCTACCTGGACTATCATAGCAGCGGGAGGCTGCCTCCCCCTCATTTTATCTCAGTAAAAAGTCAGTGTTTCTTATTCCTGCATTCTTTATTACTTTATCACACAAAGTAAATGGGGGGACACTGCCACAGTAGCGCAGGAGGGTTGGGGGAGGAGGGAAGCAATGGGTAGGGTTGTTGCAGGGGCACCCCCTAGAATGGCATCATCATTTCTGCGGGATCTCTGGGGCTCTGACCCGGAGCAGCTGTGCTCTCTGGTTCTCTAGTACACTTGCCCCATATTCTAGGCAGCACTGACTCTATTTTTAGACAAAACATAAAGAAGGGAATGACCTGGGGAGTCATCCCCATTTTTGTCCATGCGCCTCTGGCCGACCTCAGCGAGGCCAGCTAGGAGCACCCATGACAGCAGCAGATGGTACAAAAGGATTGATAACCATCATCGCCAATTTCCAATTGCAAACGGTGTAAAATGACTGATAAACGTCATCACCAATTTCCAACTGCAGACAGTGCTATAGCTGGTAACCATCTCTTTAACCTTGCAAAGGCAAATGAATGCTGCTGTGTAACACTGCAGTACCGCGTCTGTCAGCAGCATCCAGTACACATACGTTGACAGTGACAAAAGGCTAAACGGGCTGCATGGTTGCCATGCTATGGCATCTGTCAGGGCAATCCAGGGAAAAAAGGTGCGAAATGATTGTCTGCCATTGCTTTCATGGAGGAAGGATTGAGTGATGACATTTACCCAGAATCATCTGCGACACTGTTTTTACATTGGGATCTCAACTCAGAATTCCAATGGGCGGGGGAGACTGTGGGAACTATGGGATAGCTACCCATAGTGCTCCGGAAATCGACGCTAGCCTCGATACATGGACACACACCGCCGAAATAATGTGCTTAGTGTGGCCGCATGCACTCGACTTTATACAGTCTGTTTTTAAAAGCCAGATTATGTAAAATTGGAATAATCCCGTAGTGTAGACATACCCTGAGACTGAGCAACTGCTGCAACATGTCACACAAAATAACATCCCTTACAAAATAATATGAATGCCATGCTAGAGTGAAGTACAATATGTGCTATTTAGCATTTAGCTTTCTTAGGACAAGAACTCTCTAACCTCTCTTTGTAGCACAATGCACAAGGCAGGTGCTATGTATAAACATTGCATATTAATAACAATGTTAGGAATTCTAAGGTCCAGATTCTGCAATTAGATTTGCACAGGTGCAATCTTATATCTTATGCAGCCTCAGAGAGGTCGATATGGCTCCACATGGGCTTAGAGGACTGCCCATGTGGATCTGATGGCAGGTAGGGAGCCTAATTGTTCAATCCAAGCCTGAAGACAAAAATCACCACACCAGCCTATTGTTCATATAAGTAGAACTTTGAAATTTCTATTCTTTAATCTTAACTTTCATTGGTGATCTGATTTAAGACAATCATTATTTGCTAATTCAGTAACTTGTGATTTAGCAAAACACCAATTACTGGAGGGAGTAAATGAAATAGCCCAGATGTGCATAGATAATGACATTTTAACATTAAAATCAGTTTCAAAGAGTGATCAGATCCTCCTAAACACTGCAATAGTAGTATCTTCTCAGGAAAGATGGTTATTTATATATATATACACACGCACCCAATTAACAAGCTCATTTAAAAAAACCCATCTCATTGATAAGAAAGTTAACTCTCTGAAACATATTACTTTCACCCATCATTAATACTAAATGGTGGTCTTTCTGGAATGTTTTAGCTCTTTTGTCCTAGCAAAATTCCAGTTTGGATAATTGCATTCTGCCAAACTATGATCCCTCTTGCTGTGTCAATTAGGATATGTGTTATTCTGATTTCCTCTTCTGCATTGTTGAGCTGGTCAGTATTATCTTCCGTGTTCCCTAGAGGCATATGCATTTCAGTGGCCAGAGAAGTAATGGCTCTGTGTGTCTGCAGTTTTGTAAGACACACCATAATAAAAATTAACTGGTATCATTAAAAAGAAAAAAACAACAACAACAAAACCAGTCTAGATTGCTGGGATTTTACACTACACCAGAGTGGCAGTCAGTAGTTTCAGGATAAGTTCTATTTGCTGCAACATGTATTTGCCAACTAACATACCACCTAGAACCAAGTAGAAAGGAGAGCGAAAGAGAATTGTGCAAACATCCCAACAGGAATATTGGAGAAAATTAACGCAATAACTTCTATGCAGCTGATCTTTGCTCTGTTCTATAAAGAAGAGAGAGTGAGAGTTGTGTGACTGTGGTGGGGTAGTCACTACTTTGTTAATGACAAAAAAACCAGATATAGAAAATGTCAGAGGACCATGTTGGAGTTGATTCAGTTTAAAGGTAAGTGGGGAGGAACCAGGCAGAAAACTACAGTCCAGTGCCAAGGGTGTATATTTGATCTCTATCCAAAAGTACTGTAGGAAGCACATCAGCAAATACTAAGCCTAAAGTTTTTTCTATGTGCGTGATGCTGATGCTGTGTGGAGAAATCCTGAAGGAAGATCTAAATGGCAGAAAAAAGGTACACTTTGTAACATGCTATATATGCCTGTAAGGACAGTATGAAGCATGGGACACTTTTGCACTAAGATAGCACCCTATGTTACAAAACTTGTTTTCAGCGTCAGCGATGAAATTTGGTTGGGACTGGCAGTATCTGAACAGAGGTGCTGGAACAATTTTATATTGGGGATACTGAGAGCCATTGAACCGAACTGTAAATCCTATATATGATGGAAACCACTTCGTCAGGGAGTGTGGCCACACCCACAGCACCCCAAGTTCCAGCAGCTATGTACTTTACTCAAGCTCCACCTACAATCCCAAAGTCTTTAAATCCCTAAGTAATTTTCTCAATTCAACTGCTTAACCATTCTTTGCAGCTATTTGGGCTATAGTAGCAGTTGGGGCTCCTGTGCATTTATTTAGAGGTTGGCAAAGCAAAGGCCTGTGGCTCTGGATATTGGAGGCAAAGGCCTGTGGCTCTGGTGTTCCCCTGTTCTATCCTCAGCAGGAAATTAAAGCCATACCCTATGCATATCCGCCTGTATGACCCAGTTTATTCACAGAGGAACCTGCAGTGTTTCTGCCGCTTTGGGCTATCTCTGCATCTGAGAGGTATGGGATTCAGCATTTTCCTGTAGAGCTATTCCTCAGTTCCCCTGTGTACAGGCACAGCAACAGCTTCCCAAGCATGAAGCTAAATAGTTGCTTTACATTTAATCTTAAACCTTGCCTGCACTTGGCAATATCCCCAGTTCTTCCGTTAGTGTCCATCAATTGGCCTAGCTGCACTGGTGCCGAACCATCAGTGTGATCAGGAGCAAGTCAGGGTTTACTTTAATTGAACCACTCAAGGATTACCCCTGCTCCTAATCAAAGTAATTCCTGCTTAGCTCAATTGTGCAAACCAAAGCTTGTTCTTTGCACTTAGAGGTCAATACTTTTTATTGTTGACCATCAAATGCCGAGTTGGGGTTATTCCCAATTGTAGACTTTGTTCTGCATAAACAGCAGGTGCCATAAGGTAGAAAAGGTAATGTCATGGCACAGTGATGCCTGTTGGCTCTATCTTTCGCCCGTTTGGAATGCCTCATTAGAAGCCCACAGTTACTATGCAGACTGTAATGCAGTTTGCCTTGGCTTTTATGTACATCCCATAAAATGTGTATTTCAGCTGCTTGAAGACACTCTGCAGTATGCAGCTGACCTGAATTCTCTCCCCTTGTCCATGTTCACCAATGGGAGAGATTTGTCAGCACCACCTTTTATAAGTAGCTTGGAAAATCCAAATCTCTCGTCCTTTTATTTATTGATGCTGACCTAAACATGTGGCAACTGCAGAAATGTGCAAAGAAGGCACTTTCAGAGAGACTGTCAGCAAACTACCATCCCTTATGTATGTGGTGTGACATGAAATAACCGATGGGTCTCATCAAATAGCCTTCATGCAAGTCTGTATACCACTAATTGACCCTTGTAAAATCAGCATAAAGAGTTCCCTGGGAAAAAAAGATACTTTGTCAGTATCTATATTTACATTTATTACTACAGTAAGCAGAAATCCAAATATTGTCTGTAATTAAATGCAAACTACATAACTGCAACAATAAGGTTGTACCAATAAATGTTCATGACCTGTGAGGCCTGGCCTATTATTATATGAGGCCTCATAAACTATCCCACGGTACAAGTCTGGCCACTGGACAACATAGTGCTTGAATCCAACAACCTGTCTTGTGAACAGAAGGCTCTGAAAAAGGAAAGAACTATCATATCAGCACCTTTTTTATTTATGAAACCTTTGATTCCAACTCCTTGAACAAATTTGGGCATAGGTGCATATACAGAAAAGTCGATCCAGCACACTTAGGGACAGCTGAAGTGCTAAATAGTCAGGAATGGTATTATTCTCTTTATATGTTTGTATAAGTGAAGGTAATGATTAATTAAGGAATAGCCCACAGACAATTTGCTTCAAGGAATCGTTTGGAGCTGGGAAACAGTTGCTCGGTATATGAACAGGAGAGAGGGAACCTTTCATGTTTAAGTCACCTGTTCCAACAAGGTCAGTAGAGATCCAAACTGGTTATCAGCTAAAGGCTGTTTGTCCTATATGAAATGTGGTGTTTGTCTCTGTCACAATAGCCACTAATACAACATTCAGCAAAGACCAAAGGTGTCATATTAGTGAAAGAGAATGACCCCTTTCTCCCTCCTAAATCTGTTTGCTAGCCAGGCTTGTGAGGAAGCTAGCCCTGCTGCTGCCAGTGCTGACCCTGTCCTGTGACCAAGGAGAAAATTTCACTCTCCAAGTATGTCTGTGCTGCAGTTAAACACCCTAAGCTGGCCCACACCAGCTGACTCAGTCTTGCAAGGCTCTGGTTGTGGGGCTCTAAAACTGCAGTGTAGATGTCTGGGCTTGAGGTGAAGCCCAGGATCCTGTACCCCATGAGGGAAGAGGGTCCCAGATCCTGGGCTCCAGCCTGAGCGCAGACATCTTCACTGCAATTTTAGAGCCCCACAGCCTGAGCTGCATGATCCTTAGTCAGCTTACACAGGCAACCCAATGGTGTTTTGTTGCAGTGTAGGCATACCCTCCATGTCTATAACTTCATTACTAGCTTTCACAAGCAGTAAACTGGGAGCGAGTGTGGGAATAAATCCCTCAAACAGTGAGCAAGCTGTTAGGAACCTTTAATCTGAAATTATTCTAAACAAGATAATATGTATTAGGATCTGGACCATTCTGATTAAATACTGACCATTTTTACAGTGCCAGTGTGTGCTGCTTGTTCTCAATTTTCTGAATTTACAGAAGAACAATTGCTTTGGAAATTAGATAGTTATTAATTCAGTGTAATGTTGCCATAGCAGAGGGATTTATAAAATGAAATACATTTATTTGTATATCAGAATGCTGCCAGAACCAGAGTGCATTCTAACAGTATATGGAGCAACGTTTCCATGATCTTAGCAATATTCCTTATTTCCTTGTCTTTTTTCTAACAAGGAGTTCCATGTACATTGGAAAGATATTCCCGTGTTCGTGAATATTTCAGCCTTCCTTCTGAGTCATTAGAAGTACTGTCTTCATTTAGATCTGTCAACACTTTTCCCCCACCACATACACACAAACAAAACCATACCAGAGCAAATTGGTGAGCATCTGGGACAGTATTGGGTTTCCTAGAGCAACCAATGTTGTGCTTTAGAAGAAGTTGAAATAAACCTTGTTGTAGATAGTTACAGAATAATCTTCCCATAGGGAACTCCCACGTCTGAATTATAAAGGTTTGTATCTCTTCCAAAGGTTTTGTTTTAATCCTTACTAACACAATTGCAAATGTACCTACTGGTGGTAATTTTAACTAGTGAGATCAAATACTGTAAACATATCTTTATATCCCAGTATTGTCAGAATATAAAGTGACACAAGCATTAGGGTTGGTTTGTTTTTATGGAAGAGAGCAGTACACAGCTACTAATATTTCAGGCAAAAAACCTAATTTGTGTTCTAAAAATACATACGTTTGGGAACCATTATTGAATTAATTTCTCTGTGAAAATGTTATCACATTGGTCAACCCTACAAATAAATCTTGAAGCAGAGAATAGCATGGCCTAATTGGAGAGACCAGGGAATTATGAATATAAATTAATGTTTTTTGTAGGAATTGTTCAAAGCTATAGGAAATATATGAATTAGAATTAAACTTAATAGCCACTGGCAATAACTCCAGCTAAGAGATTAAATTCTTAACTGGTCCAGTCTGGGATAATATTCCTGGCAGCATTACTTACTTTATCTACTAATACCATTGCCAAAAACCTAATGATCAGCCTTGACAAATACAAATCCCTTCCAACATCTCTGTGTAAAATAGGCTATGAGAGGGTGGCATCCCCGCTCTGTTTCTACTGAAGTATTCATGCACTAATAGAGGTAGTGCTAGTAGCACCACTACTAGTTGTTCGATCACTACCTATTATAAGACTGTTTTCAGTTGCTTCGCCAAACTTAAACTATTTAGACTGATATTTTCCATTCAGGGCGCCTGCTTCAATTTGAATTTATTGAAAAAAGTTTCAAGAAAAATGGTTCAGCCATTTCTAAGAAGGAAGTTAATGAAAAATGCCTTTTGGCCCATGGTTAAATATCTATAACAAGCATTTCACTGAGAAGATCTTGTGCTTTGGAGCAGGGACTAGAAATTTGACAGAGGCAGAGCTGGCTCCAGGCACCAGCTCAGCAAGCAGGTGCTTGGGGTGGCCAACAGAGAGGGGCAGCATGTCCGGCTCTTCAGCAGCGAATCCCTCAGTCTTTCTCAGAGTGAAGGACCTGCTGCCAAATTGCTGCCGAAGAATAAAGCAGCAGCGGTAGAGCTGCCACAGATTGCAATCACAGCTTTTTTCTTTTCTTTTTTTTTTTTTTTTGTGCGTGCTGCTTGAGGCGGCAAAAACCCTGGAGCCGGCTCTGCTCAGGAGCAACCCAGGAGCAGCCCAAAGCAACTAGGGATTACCAGAGACTTAGGACCTAATAGTTTTTAAAAATAATAAAATGTCTGTGGGGACCCTGGTTGCAGATCTTTACTTAAACAGATTCAACCTCTGTGTCATTCCAAGACAACATAACCTGTGCAACCT